>NC_052099.1:5487787-6111328 GCF_015852505.1 Tachyglossus aculeatus
ACAAGATAATCAGGTCCCGCAGTCTAGAAGGAGAGAGGACAGGTATTAAATCCCCATTTTGTAGATGAGGGCAACTGACACCGCCCAGAGAAATTAAATGACTTGCTCAAGGCTCCACACAACAGAGAACGTGGTGGAAGCTGGGAATAAAACCAGGACATCTTCTTTCACTAGGTCATGCCCTTCCCCAGTAAGATAAATAGGTAACAGGGATATCATGATTTAATGCTAATATGCTGTAGCATATTTTTATCCAGTATTAAAATGACTTTAGCATTTGATTTTCACTAGAGTGATAAACTAAGCGGTGTCCCTATTGTGTGGATAACATAACCCCCAAATCTTTGCTGAGACATCAGAGAATTAGACATTAGAGAAGCATGTGTGGCTCAGTCGGAAAGAGCCTAGGGCTCAGGACCGTCAGAGATCATGGGCTCTAATCCCGGCTCCGCCCACTAGTCCACTGTATGACTTTGGGCAAGTCACTTCACTTCTCTGAGCCTCAGTTACCTCAGTCTATACCTCACCTATAAAATGGGGATTAAGACTGTGAGCACCCACTGTGGGACAAACTTGATTACCCTTGTATCCCCCCCTCAGCGCTTAGAACAGTGCCTTGGAACATAGTAAGTGCTTAACAAAATACTCAACATTATTATCCTCAAGGTCAGGTCTGTAGACTATAAGCTTCTTGTGGGCAGGGAATGTGTCGATTTATTGTTATATTTGTACTCTTCCAAGCGTTTTGTACCAGTGCTCTGCACACCATAAGCACTCAATAAATATGACTTGACTGATTAAATTTATTTTAGTGCCTGTCTCTCCCAGTTAGACTGTAAGACTCCTGAACGGGCAGGGGTCATGTCTACCAACACTATTTGTACTCTCTCAAGTGCTATGTTCAGCGCTCTGCCACCAGTGGGGTTGCTCCAATAGATATGATTACTTTAAGCATGGCCTGCCCAAGCTAGCCCACACTGGCCCATCAGCCCTCTGGTCACAGTCTGGACATTATATTTAAAGTGAGGTTCTTGGCCAATGCCTTTTGGGTTAATAATAATAATACTGGTGATTCGGTATTTAAGTGCTTACTACATGTCCAGCCCCACTGTTCTAAGTTCTGGGGTTGATACAAAACTAATCAGATGGGACATAGTCCATGGCCCACATGGGCTCACCAGTCTTGATCCCCATTTTACCAGATGAGATAACTGAGGCCCATAGAAGGGAATTGACCTGCCCAAGGTCATGCAGCAGGCAAGTGGCAAAGCCAGGATGAGAACCCAGGTCCTTCTAACTCCCAGACCCTTGCTCTATCCCACTAGGCCACACTGTGTGGCCATGGTCTGCCCCTGTGCCCCAAGCCACTAAACCTGCCAATCTACCTTTGCAGCAAGGGCTATAAGAAAAGCCCACCATCTAAAGAGGTAGCTATGATGCCTCAATACTGTACGCAGTATCACAAGGAGTCAGAAGGACTTGGGTTCTAATCCCAGAGTAGCTCCAAATGTTCCAGAGAAACACCACCACCCATAACCACCCCAATCCACACGAAACACTGGCACAGAACAAGTTTTCTGAAAAAAAAAATCCTCAAAAGTGTTTAAAAGGCAGTGCTTCCATTTATTCATTTTACTCGCTATTTGGGGTAAGGGTTACTAGGCCTCCTAAAGAACATGAGCGATTTGTCTTCTTGGAACTTTAATCATGACGAGAGAACAATTTAAACATATAGAGATGGTCCCTACCCAACAATGGGCACACAGTCTAGAAGATATCAGTGTTTGAATTCCCAGACTAAGAATATTATTCTTCTGGTTAATATTCTTAAGCCTTCTTAAGCATCCTTTCATGCCACTGACCTCGATATAGAATACTGGGCTAGGTGGATTGTTGATCTGAGCCAAGATGACACTAAATGTGATCAAAAGCATTTTCAAAACCTTGTGGCTTTATTTAATTGCAGTTTTAACTGGATTTGGACTAATGCAATGAAGAAAGTACCAAGTTCCAAATATGGTTTTTTATTTCAGAATATCTGCTGAAATGTTTTGGTTCAATATAGCCTTGACTCTATAACGATCAAAGGAATTGCCTATTTTTCCTCAGTAAAAGATGTGGCCCATAGAAAATGATACCAGATCTAATTTCCCATGAGATTCTACTTAATTAAAAACTTGTTTCATCTAGGACCTTTCCATTGCGGGTACATGGCAAAGGGTCTAGAGAAGGTGCCCTAGTAGGAGAGTTGAACATATTATTATTATTATTAGGTGTTATATTTGTTAAGCGCTTACTATGTGACCAAGCACTGTATCAACTTGGAGTAGTTATATGATAATCAGGTTGGACTCAGTCTCTATCCCACATGGGGCTCATGATCTCAGGAAAGATGGCTTAGGATTTAAGCCCCCATTTTTACAGAATTTAAACTGAGGTCCAGAGATGCTATGACTTGTTCAAGGTCACCCAGCAGGCAAGTGGTGGAGCTGGAATTAGAAACTCAGGTCCTCTGATTCCCAAGCCCGTATGCTTTCCATTAGGCCACATCGCTTCACATGGTCTAAAGCATACAGGCAATCCCTCAGGATGCAACTGGGTTATGTTCTTTGAAAATGTAACCCTGAATTTTTGTATCATGAAACGATTTCTTATAGACTTAATATAAATTAGAATCTGTTCTAGGACCCTAGAAAAATCGTATGAAATTCCTCCAAGTGCTAAATACTGTAATGGATAATGATAACTAAACTGTTGTTTTACCTTCACTAAAATAATCTAAAAGCATGATATCACTATATTAAATAAGTGAGGAGTTCTAAAATGATTGAGACTTCATAGGAGGTCTTTCAGAAGTAGTAGCTTGTTTCGCTGTCTTGGTTTTTTTAACTTCTAGAGAAGAATCTGTCAAACGTAGTCTGAACAGTCTAAACCTTTCTGAGTCCTTCTAACCCCTGCTCTAGATTGTAACCTCATTGAGGGCAGGGAGGGAACGTTTCTAATAACTCTGTTATATAGTACTCTCCCAAGTGCTTAGTACAGTGCTCTGCACTCAGTAAGTAGTCTATAAAATATGACTGAATTGAATACCTCTGTGTACCTTTGAACTGCACTCTCCCATTAGGTTCTTTTTTCAGTCATATTTCTTAAATTCCTCCTCTTTCCTGAGAGCTGCTGCAAGATTTTTGGATCTCAAGATATTAGCTGGTGGCAGTAAAATTCAAAAACTTCATTCCGTTGCAGAATTTTGCAGTAATGCCTTAGAATGTAAGAGTCCGCCAAAGTTGTCATTGGACTACGATTCCTTTGAATTAGACTTATAAATTAAATCATCAACATCTACATCATCCATTTCTAAATTAGGCTGCCTTTCTCCAGTTCAATGACTTCTCTGGTTATCAGCACAGCAGTCTCTACAATGCCTTGAAAATCTAACACAAACTGTGAGTAGATCTTCTTCCAAGATCAAATTCATTATTGATTGCTAATCTCAGTCTAAGTGGGGAGAGACGATGGGAGGGAATTACTTACTCTGAACAGGAACATCGGGGGCTCTTGGAGGGAAGGCATAAAGTTCGGCATCAAGCAATACATGTTATATCGTGAGGTGGTTGTATCATGGAAGGTTGGAACTCCGAGGTGACCTTTTAGAGTCTGGGTGGAGTGTCTACTAATGCCAATTATCTGGTTATTCACAAAATCCTCTTGCTTCATTCTGGTTGTGTAAACACCTAGCTAGAGAGACTTCAATGAACCTGAAAAGAATATTAGAAAAAAAAAGCCAGGGGATGAATATTTCAACAGAATGATAATCTCACAAGGTGCGCTGGCATCAGTTTTTGACTACGTCACTTTAAAGATCAATCAACCTTAGCTGCATGTACTTAAACATTAAAAGTGTGAACAGCTGAGGCAGGCACTGGAGAAGTACATGAATTCCACTAGTAAAGTATAATATGAAAAGCCTTTCTTTTCATGTCATAGCTAGAAAGAGGCTCCTATGTGCAAAGAATTAACAAAAACAAAGAAGGCAAGCAGTTATATTCAACTTTGTTTTAGTAATAGTAACAGTGATAGTAATTTTGTTTTAGTAATAAGTAGCAGTGGAAATAACAATAATGGCATTTATTGCACATCTTCTGGGCACAGTGGACTATATGAAGTTTCTTGAGAAATACAACAATGCATGTCCAAGAACCATTAATGAGATGCAGCTGTTCTCATTCTGGTCACCCCGCAGTGTCTGGCCCCCATTAATTTCCTTCAAGTTCCTAATTTACATTCTCAGAGTTTGAGGGTAGGTCTTCAAACCCTGTTGCTCCTCCATCTCCTCTCCCCCACCCCCCACCCCAGCCTCCTTCGTTGAGAGGGACCCGGCCTGTGGTAACATCTCTCCCACTCCTTTGCCTCCAGAGGAGAGCGAACATTCAATATCTGGTGAACAGGAGGAAACAAGTCATTTTGCATGATGTAAAAGGTCATTCAACTAGAAAGGAGGGTGAAAGGAACTTGATTGCTTTATTCTAAAGTATGGATGGTTTTATCATCTGCCCTGCCTTGTTCCTAGTCATTAATACAAGAGCACTAGAGATGCTAAGTTGAATTACACCAGGCTTATTTATAAGGAATAAAATGAAAGTTTATATTCCTTATAGTTTTAGTCGAATGATGTAATTTGCTTCCTCTAGGAGATCAGCAAGTCAATTCCTCATGTCTGGATTCTTTAAAAGAGCTGGCTTAATTTAATGACCACAAACAAAAATCTGCAGACGGGCAAGCTAAAATGTTGATATGAATGATCAATCTTGTGCTACAGGGCATAAACTGATTTACCTGCAGGAGATGGAAAAAACTGCCTTCCTTTGTGCAGCTAAGTAGCTAAAGTGCATTTTGATAAGTACATTATCGGAGTTTAATACCTGCCTGCAAATCATCTGTTTGAATACTGGCCACTGATGTGTGCCTGGATCAGAGAGCAGAACAGCCCTGTCCCAAGAATGGAAGATTTTTTTGTCCTTAGAAAAAGGTAACCTGACCTATGTTAATTTTTCTCTTCCAAAATTTAAGAACAAAAAGTCATTGTTGTTAAAAAAAAGTACAATACACCCTCCTCCCTGTCTGCACTGGCCTCCTAGCAACTAACGACCAGATGACATGAGTAACCCATGAGCAGGGCCTTGAGTATGCAAGGACCTTCTGCATGAACTATAGTCCATAAGCCCCCGCAGAACTTCAACTCTGTTTATATTTGTGTAAATGCTCGATGGTACTTTAACAAAATTTACTACTGACTTATTCTTTTATTTTACTAGTGAAGAAATGGAGGGCAGAGTTAGCAGGCCATAAGAGAGCTAGTCCTTTTCCAGAAAAAGGATAAATAAATGCAGGCAGAAAGGCATTTGGGGAATTTGGAGTTAAAATCATCCCTTAATATTAATCTTACCAAAAGGATTTTCCAAAGTCATTAAGTCTTCGTCATCCTCTGGAATATAAATTGGCCTCACCCACTAATTGCCAATGATTCAGGAAGCTTTTTTTTAGGGTGGGACATTTTTAGGCACTGTAAACCCATAATAAAGGAAAAACACGGGAAAGAACGCAGGTGTCCATAATCTAATTTTCATTTGGGTGTTTACTTACATTACTCATTATTTCCTTTTTTGTAGTTGATCAATTTTTTGTTAAACTTGGGTTTTGATTTTTCATGGTTTCTTTTTGGAAGACTATAAAACTCAAAAAATTTAAAATTTTGTGGGGAGAACTCTCTGCAAATCTTCCATTAACAGCCTGGCCTAGTGAAAGAGCCCCAGGCCTGCAAGTCAGAGGTCTTAGATTATAATCCTGGCTTTGCCACTTGCCTGCTGCTGTATGACCTTGGGCAAGTCACTTAACATCTCTGTGCTTCAGTTTTCTCATCTGTAAAATGGGGATTCAATATTTGTTCTCCCTCTTCCTTAGACTGTGAGCCCCATGTAGGAGAAGTATTGTGGACCAACCTGTTTATCTTGTATTTATCCCAATGCTTAGTACAGTGGTTGGCCCATAGTAAGAACTTAACAAGATCCATTATTCATCATCACCATCATCTTCATTATTATTATTATTTATTGAGTACTTACTGTGTGCAAAGTACTGTGCTAAATGTCATAGAAGAGTCCAATTGAGGATAAACCAGACATGGTCTGTAGCCCACACACTGGCTTTCAATCTAACACTATAAAGGTTGAAAAAATGGACACACAACGAGGGATAGAAATGAGAAAAAATGGTAAACTAGCATAAGAAAACAAGGACAATAATGAAAAACAATAAGGGCTCATGTAAAATATGGATAAGGGAGCCATTTTCAGGTTGCTCATTGCCTTCCGTAGAGCAATCTGGAATCCCGACAGGCCTCACCGGCCCAAGATTTTCAGCATTTTAAATGTTTGTATATTATGCTGCTACTCTTCCTTATTCTCTTGTGGGCAGGGCAGGCTTCTCACGAGGTAGCCGAGGGCTGGATGGTCCCTCCTGCTTCTCCTCATTTGTACCTGGGGAGAGATAACTCTATTTATATTATTTTTAATTACTCTTTTTTTAATATATTTAGATTGCTTTGCTCAATTTTTGGATCCTGGGAATGCCCAAATATTCTTTACTTATTTCCTATGGGAAACCATACTTTGTTTAGTGTCTTTCACTAGCACTCTATTTTCATGGAACTAATTAAGAGCGCTCATGAGGTAGAGCTGTATAGAATCCACCCCTGGATGGCTTGGTTATTCACTTGTCTGGAGCCGGAGGTTGGACCTGATGGTCTCTTAAGGCAGAGTGGTGGAATAGAAGGAGCATGGCGTCTCGGAGTTTAGGAGGTGGGTTCTAGTCCTAGTTTTGCCACTGGTCAGCTGCTGTGACCCTTAAACCCACCCAGATAACCCCTACTGGGCCCACGGTTTCCTCTTTTTTGTGAAATGAGATAATAACAACCCTCTCTCAGGAGTGGTACGAGGATTAAAATATTAAAATTGAGATGAAAGTGCACTAGAAAATAGAAAAGTGCCTTAAAAATTCAAGTAATTATTGTTATGAGTTCCCTTGCAACCCCTGCTAGTTCATGATGCTAAGACATCCTTGAAGGGAAGAAAATCATGCTAGATCAATTTGATTTTCTTCTATGGAAGAATGGTCAATTACACAGATAGCGGAGAGTTAAAAAAGCGATCAGTAAGATTTCAGTGAGTTTTATTTTTTTCTCATTCTCTTAGCTTTGGGTTTGCTTCTGCTTTATATCTATAATCAAGGCCAATATCAGCCACCCAGTATTAAAGCCACTAAAAGAAGGTATGGAATTAGACACTCCTTCCAGGTAGGTCACGTTGAAAGTTTTGCAGAGGCTCCAGCTGCCCATGACTGAAACAGACTCCCAAACTAGACAAAGATACAAATCAAGATTTTAACTAATAACCACAAAGGAGAAAGATCACCATGCTAAAGACTGGGTTTTTTCAAGATAATACTTGACAGCCCCTGTTGACAGTTGAAGACTGTCAGAGCTAAAATGAACGTTCCGATGACCCAGACCATGCTGTTAGGCACATGCAGCCTGGGAAAGCAGTGTGGTCTAATAGTTAGAGCATGGGCCTTTTAGTCAGAAAGCCTGGATTCTAAATTCCCGCTCCATCATTTGTCTGTTGTGTGACCTTGGGCAAGTCAATCTCTGGGCCTCCAGTAACCTCATCAGTAAAATGAGGAAAATTAGGACCACGGAGCCCCATGTGAGACACGAACTGTGACCAAACTTGATTATCTTGTATCTACTCCCAGCGCTAAGTACAGTGCCTGGCACATAGTAAGCACTTATCAAATACCATTAAAAAAATCCAAAACCCCGAGGACTCCTGCTTGGGGTAGGGCTGAGATCAATCAATCAAACAATTAATGGATGGAATTGATTGAGTGCTTATTGTAGTACTAGTGCAAGTATTTATTAAAGGCCTACTATGTGCATAGAACACTGTGCTAAACACTGGGAGAGAATACATAGGTGGGGAACTGGACAAGATCCCTGTGGCTTGGGGGATTCATAACCAGTATAGATCTCCCTGGTAGCAAGTAGTGGGAGAGTACAATAGACTTGTTTGATACCATCCCTCTAGACTATAATTTCTTGGGCAGAGAACATGTCTACCAACTCTGCTGTATAGTGCTCTCCCAAGCACTTAGTACGGTGCTTGGCTCCCAGTAAGCACTCATTAAATACCACTGATGGATTGATTGATTGATCCCTGCCCTCTAGAACCTGATAATCTAGTTTAGGCTAAAATCCCTCTCAGGTTAAGCTCAGTACTAAATTAACTCATACTGACTTTCCCTTTCACTCCAGGCTATAGCTTGGAGAGGCGAGGACCATATTACCAGATGTCGAAACTTTCTGGTGGAAACTCAGGGCAGAAGGTATAGAATCCAGCCAACCAATTCACAACCAGCTTCAAACTGCCTCACTTCCTTAACTTAGCCCCCAGAAGAACTTCAGCACTTAGAACAGTGCCTTTTGCACATTAGTAAGAGCTTAATAAATGCCATTAAAAAAAAAACTCCGCTCCCACCCTTTGAAGAGTGGAATTTTCATCCTGATGAAGAAGCCAGTTTCCCTTCCAGGTGGTGGGAAAGGTGAGAAGTCTGGAATGTCTAGCAATGTCAATGAACACTCAATGTCTCCCCACCTAAACAAGCTATAAAACTCTGGTTTGATAAGATCACTACAGGGTGAATATCAAAGCTGACTTAAAGCTCTGACCCAAGGTCTCCTAACCAATGATATTTAGTATCAGTCTCACTAGTTGCGTAGACTGGTGTCTATTAGCGATTGTACTGAATCTGAATCTACTCAATATTTTTGGCCAAGTGGAAAGAGCCCCAGGCCTGGGGGTCATTCATGCATTCAATTGTATTTTTTGAGCGCTTACTGTGTGCAAAAAGCACTATACTAAGCGCCTAGGAGAGTACAATATAACAACAGTCACATTCCTGCCCACAACAAGCTCACAGTCTAGAGGGGAGAGAGACATTAATATAAATAGATCCACAAATAAAATTACAGATATATACATGTTATTCTGAAAACCTTGCTCCAGAAACTGCGCTTTAGGAAAACTGATGCAACTAAGCATTTCTTATTATTACGGAGCCCTAAAATGGTTCTTAGCAAATTAATTTTAGGAACAATTGCTTTCTCTACTAACACTAATGTAATCTTAACATAAACCCTAATAGTTTTCTCAAGTAGTAAAGAACACCAGGGTCACGGTCAGAGGATCTGGGTTCTGATCTTGGGCCACAGTCTCACATTTCTTCCTGCCTCCAGGAAATCTCTACTTGGACAGCTCACCAAAGCCTCCAACTTAAATGTCCGAAACAGGGACTCCTCATCTCCCCACCCAAACGCCCTGTCCCCCCCCGACTTTTCCCCATTCCTATAGACAACACCACCACTCCTCCCTGACTCACAAGCCACCCACCTTGGCCATTGTCCTCGGCTCATCTCTCTCATTCAACCCCACATATTTGACTCCGTCACCAAATCCTGTCAGTTCTACCTCACTCTTTCCTCTCTATCCAGGCTGCTACCGCACTGATCCAGTTAGGCCTGAAGAGACTTAAAAGCACTCGGTGTGGAGTGTGAGATTTTTGTCATCTGGTGTGCTTACTTGAATGGTGCAGTTCTCTGCTTGATTGACAGCTTTTACCCTGGAGTGTTGGCAACTCTCTTCTGTTTCTCCAGAAAACCCTGTTGGCACAGCGCAATCCTTGTGCAAAAGGGTGGGACTTAAAATCTATATTGAGTTCACGCAGATTCCTCTCAAAAAATGTAAACACCATGCAGAATATAAAATGTTCCAGGCAGAGGAAAACTGATCCTGAGTTGTTTGATTCAGTAGGCAGTCACAGGAGTCAATCTTTAATATATTGATTCTGGCTCTAATTTTTTTGTAAGGTGGTTTTAGAGAGTGTACTTTTGATTAAAGCAGCTTCCTTAAAGGAGATGTTGGTGTGTCACTGAAAATGTATAATCAGTGAGTAATCCTCCACAAATGTTGGCAAAGGGACACATTAGTATTTTAAACATTGCTGTGGCTAAGATACCTTAAGCAATAGTTTTTTTCTTGCATTCTTTCTTGCATGACTGACTAGTGGATCGAGTGAGGTCTCTTAAAACACTTTTGAAAGCCATTGTGCTTTCTCTAAGTAAGGCAACAATATGCTCTTTCTAGAAAACCTGTTTGTAAAAAAATACTTAAAAGGGTAACCAGTTAAACACTAAGCTTAGGGAAATAGTATTTCCCTTGCAATCTCTGATTGGCTAATTGTTCATAATGATCAGAACACCACATTGAACAGAATATGGGCAGTGTTGGGAAATCTGCATACACTTTTATGAAAATAAGGCCTTTGGGAAATGATCTGAAGTATGTTTCACATTATCAGTGAAACTAAATGACTTGTAACTGCATATTAAAGAGGTGGAAATTATTTCTTAGATTGTTTGTTATATCATTCTGCAGGCGGGAGAAAAAAACCCCTGCACGCTATTCCCTGAGTGAACAGAAGATGGCTCTTCTGCCATCAGCAGAATCTAGAGTTAAGTTTGCAATGACTTTGTGTATTTCACGCCTGACTGGCAGAATCGAAATGCTGTGTGGCATCAGAAAAAACGGGAAAATCCAGGTGAAAATCCAGGGCTGTTTCAGCAATGGATCAACAAGGTTATTGGCCCACAGCAAAGCATCTCTGGGGACTCCCTGAAGCTATGCCAATAGCACCCCTCCGAGTCACATCTACTTTACCACTATTCTGAGCTCAAAGTCGCTTTGGTGGTAGGGGCGTGGGAGACCTTATTAAGGCAATAAGGTTTCCTTACTGGAGAGAACAGGAGGGGCAAGTATTGGTCAGAGAGCTTCCACTCCCCGGAGCCCACCAGGTCAGAAAGGATACACACAGGATCCAGAGGTGAGACCCCTGAGACTAAGCATCACTGTTAGTTTAGATGATGACATCATGCCTTCTAAATTGTCCCTATCCATGGGGTGCTGGACAGAAAAAGAGTGCTGGGCCTTTGCCAGAGGCATGAGAGCAGTCAAGGTGGCAAAATTTTTGCTTCACCTTTCCTCCATCCTTCCCTCCAAGCTCAGGGGAATAAGAGGCCTGATGGAGGAGAGAGGCAGACAATTCTCTAGGAGTGCGGAAGTGCTCGTTGGCGTTTGCAAACATCTGTAGACTCCTGGCTTAAGTCCGTGGCCTTTTGGAGCTAGCACAGAAAGCTTGTGGTTGAGAAAGCGAAAGACATTTTTTTTCTTGTGGGCATCTGCTTAGGATTCAGATTGATGAGCGTTGCTATACAGATTTTAAGTTTAGTGCCATCTCTTTGACTCTTCAAACTGAGTTGCTTTTAAAAATTTTGGTAAATGGGGAAAAAAAAAAGTGATTAGGAAATGTTCCCTGGATGACAATGTGGATATATGGGCTAGAGCAAAAGGTGGCATCTGGTACCTCTTGATTTATTTTTTACCATGGCAGCCGTAGTGGAGTTGATTGAATACTCTTCCCCAGTTACTCAATATCAATATCTTCTAAATTTTAACCTGTTTTCTAGTGCATTAAATTATCTGACCTCCAGCACATCTGTCCAGTGCATCTCTTTAATTAGTATTTACTCTATTCTACAGTATTTATAGAATATATCATCATTGCACCCTAATATTAGCATTCCATCAGTGATGGGACTTTATTATAGGGGGGACCTGAAAAATTCAGACAATTTAGACATTTCCTTAAAAGTCTATAATTTAGACCTAACTTGAAAATTTGAAATATAATGAAACTTCTGCTCCTTTCTTGGGGATAATTTTCATCCTTTAAACTTTCATTAGAAAAGCAGAGGAAAACAGGGCAGCGTGGCTCAGGGGAAAGATCACGGGCTTTGGAGTCAGAGGTCATGGGTTCAAATCCCTGCTCCACCAACTGTCAGCTGTGTGACATTGGGCAAGTCACTTAACTTCTCTGTGCCTTAGTTACCTCATCTGTAAAATGGGGGATTAAAACTGTGAGCCCCCCGTGGGACAACCTGATCACTTTGTAACCTC
Source organism: Tachyglossus aculeatus (assembly GCF_015852505.1). Classification (NCBI taxonomy): domain Eukaryota; kingdom Metazoa; phylum Chordata; class Mammalia; order Monotremata; family Tachyglossidae; genus Tachyglossus; species Tachyglossus aculeatus. The sequence goes on from NC_052099.1 coordinate 5,499,910, forward strand.
CCCAGCGCTTAGAACAGTGCTTTGCACATAGTAAGTACTTAACAAATACGATCATTATTATTATTACCTCAGGTGATGACAATTCTGTTAATACTGGGTGATCTATTGTGGGGATTCCTAGGGGAAGTTGAATGCAAAAATCCTGCATCACTCCCATTCCTTAGTAAGAGTAAGAGGAGATCCCAACAGATCCTTTCCCTTCTATCAGAAAGGTGGAAGGAAAATGAGTGCTACAGGGTTGTTTGCCTTAAATTAACACCAAAAAGAAGCACAACTTGCACCCTCCTGGGCCTGCCAGGGGGATTCGAGTTTTATGACAGTCTCATAAATGTCAGGTTTGCCTTTTGCCCTAGGATTCTGGTCTGCCATAATGTGCTGCTGATTTCTAAACCCTTATCTTCTCACAAATGGCCCAGCTCATTTTCTAAAGGAAACAGGCTTTTGTACCAGCTTATTATGAAAAAAGGAAGGCACAGAGTTCAGCCCAAATCCCTTTCTACATGATCCAGGTCACCATTGCAACTTGCTTCAGAGCTAAGACATGCTCTAAATGTGGACATTGAAGGCATGTTCTAAATCTGGAAATTGAAGTTGGTCCCCCAAACACTGACAACTCCTGCCAATCCCGGAGCCAGGTTTCTAGGCCTCACCTGCGTAGTGGCAGTCAACAGCGGATGGGATGAAAAGCAGAAAATTCTACCATGTAGAATACTGAGAATACAGTGATCAATCAGCCGTATTTATTGAGCAGTTATAATGTGCAGAGCATTGCACTAAGCTCTTGAGAGAGAGCACAATACAATAGAATTAGCAGACACGTTTCCTGTCTACAATGAGCTTACAGTCTAGAGAGGGAGATAGACATTAATATGAATAAATAATTTACAATACATAATGTTACATAATTAGTAAAATCCCATTTGATCAGGAGGGCTCTGTGCCAACCCTCTCCTGGATTGATCGATTTCTCAGTTACAAGTTAAAACCCCCTTTGGGCTAGATCCCATTTTTTTCTGATTCTACGACAATTCTCACATTGCCCCTCAAGGCATGTGTTCTAAGTTCTATGGGGTACAGAGAGAAGATTGAACCTGACCAGTGCTTCTCTACCCAAGCTCTCCACCAAGGTGTGACAGGGGGAGTCAAGCCCAATACATCAATCAGTAAGTCACTGGAAAGAGGTTTTGGGTTTTCCAAATGGAGCCTAAAGCTAGGATCTGCTTCAGTGGGAATCAATCCCATCTACAGAAATGAGATTCAAGGTCAGTGCCCACAGCTCAGCGATTCTGCTGTCAGCGTGGAACCTGCTTCTCGGCAACCCTGTGGGGCTTTAAAGTCACTTTCGAAGGGAGTGGAGTGGGGCAGACCAATGCAGTTGAGTCGGTGCAGAGCAGACAGTGCAGAGGAAGGCATCTGTCTGCTTAGAGTGACAACTCAGGGAGGGACAGGAGGAATTTGATCTCCTCTTCTTGGTCCTTGGAACATTGCTGATTTCTTATCCTGGTTTTTCTGCCTCTGACTTGATTTCACAACAGAAAACAATCATCTTGCGGAATAGGGTCTCAGTCTAAAGTAGCTTATTTGATAACATTGTTCTACTAATTCTAATTAGGATATGGATTCTTAGGATCTTACCTGATTTAAAACCAATTTCTATCCTCCAAATAATTTTTTTCAAGTGAAGGTTAAACCTCAAAATGATTTCATTTTGTTATATTTTTTCATTATACTTTCATGAACAAAATGTCTTACGATGATTTAATGATGGTATTCGTTAAACGCTTACTATGTGCCAAGCACTGTTCTAAGCACTGGGGAGATACAAGGTAATTAGGTTGTCCCACATGGGGCTCACAGTCTTAATCGCCCATTTTACAGATGTGGTAACTGAGGCACAGAGAAGTTGTGACTTGCCCAAAGTCACATGGCTGGCAAGTGGTGGAGCCGGAATTCGAACCCATGACCTCTGACTCCCAAGCCTGGGCTCTTTACAATGAACCACACTGCTACTCTATAGCATTTACAGTGTCATCCTACACCCTGCTAAAGTTTAGTTTTATTCATTTAGCTCACTTGGGTGAAGAAACATTAATATCCCCATGACTGTCAATGCCAAATCCAGATTTTTCAGAAAGCGATATCTCATGGACTTCCCTTCTCCCCACTCTAAAACAAATCTTGTGTTTCCCTTGTGGTCAGTTTTTGTTTATCTTTGATATGAGCATCCCCATTCTTCTCATTCCAAAATGCAGCCTTCACCTCAAAACAAGATTTAGATTGGATTATGTTCTGGATTGAAGTGGGCATAATAGGATCTTCCCAATTAAGCAAGGTTGCTTTGACTGGCATTAGCTACCCAGATATTTTAGCATTTAATTCATAAAAATAAGAACTAAAATAAAATCCCCCAATTTTTGAAATTTCAATCTTATTTTCCCAAATGTAAGCCTTTCAATAATGACCCCTGGAGTGACATTTTTAAGCCTGAAAAAACAAACCCTAATTTTAATAATAATATAAATTATATGGCTATATGAGTATCTGAACAAAACCACAGAGTGCTGAGCCAAGGCACTTACCTTGCTAAATGTTGCATTAGACAAAAGTCCGTTCCTACCAGGACCTAAACAGCTCCTTCTTGTCAACAACAACAACAACAACAACAACAATAACAATAATAATAATAATGGTATGTGTTAAGCGCTTCCTATATGCAAAGCACTGTTCTAAGCGCTGGGCACTGTTCTAATTCCTCAGAACCCAGATGAGGATTTCCTACATTAACTTGCTGTTGATGGCTGAGTGAGTTACTGTAGTTTTCAAAAGTGGCTAATTTACCAGGGGGCATCTTAAGTTTGGGGGAGAATTGTTGCTTTAAATACATTTTTTCTAACTTTGTATGTAAATCTTCTGTTATACCCTGGGACTTGGGGAAAATCTGCTCAATATAAATAGCCAATGTTAATGCCACTAATAAGACTAATGCCTATCATCTGCTCACTACTCTTTTTGATTTTTCAATCATTGATAACTGGAAAAAACCTCTTATTAATCTGGTTTCCTGGGCAAGATAGCTTATCAAATGGTACAACTGGTGTGCTTTCCTATCTATTTCTGGCTCCCCCATCCTTTTCTAGTGTTGTCCTGGCAAGATACAGGGATAATTGCACAATTTTCTGGGCATCTATATCTGACATGGACTATGTCTGCCTCGTTTATCTCTAGTGGCTGGGAATAACATGCTGGAAACCAGTATCCATTAGTTTGGCTGCTCCACAAAACTACTTTAATCTAATTGGAACAAGATAAGGCCAGGTCTCCAAAGGCCATGTGAAGTGAAGAATCAAGACCGTTATCTTTAGAGTGCAGGGCCAATTGGAGTTTTGGTTTGGATTATCCAGATAATTGTCTCATTCTTCCACTTCCGTTTGACTGGGACAACATGCCCAATTTATTCCAGATTAGAGATATGTCAAGTTTTAGTTCAACTTTTCAGATATTTTCAAAAATAATTACATCCCACAATTCTATTCAATCCACAAAATATACATTGTCTATGCCTCCATCCACCCTGCCAGTGGAATCTTTAATTTCTCCATGTTTTTTCCCTTTATCTCAAGGCAACCATCTCCTTGCAACGAAGCATTCAGGCTATCTCCCCTCAGGCCTAGGCTTACAGGTTTCCATGAAAGACAAGTAAAAGGGTCATAGAAGCGGCTGCTCAGTGACTTTTGAGGAGTTCAGTATTGGACATGAGTTTGACATGACAGCAGAAGAGCCACACAGAAGCGTTCAGGAGCCAGAAGGAGGTACAAAATTGCAAAGAAGGAGAGAAGTCAGGACTTGTGAGATAGATTTGGGGGTCACCTGCAAAGAAGTGGTAGTTGAAGCCATGGAGGTGGATGAGTTCCCCAAGGGAATGATTGCAAAGTGAGACCAGAAGGGGATCCAGAACTGAAACTTTTGCCTTCCTCTTCTCCCAATTTAGTAAAACCTATAAAATTTGATTCCATTCCTCAGCTCTATGCTTCAAACAAAATGACTTTTGATTAAAAGAAAAAAAAAAGAAAAGCAGAGACATTTTAACAGGAGACCAATTTCTCATTATCTATTAGTGGCAGAAAAGCATCATTAAAATGAAAAGATAATTTTCTCTTTCCCAACTCCAATTTTTCCCCCCTATTAATATTCTAGCACCCCCTCAGTGAACTATTTGAGAGAATGGAAATTAATTTAGAATGTAAGGATGAAACTAGCCCTTTCCCCTTTTTTATGATATTTAAGTGCCTTCTATGTGCCAGGCACTGTCCTAAGAGTTGGGGTAGATACAGAGTAATCAGGTTGGACCCAATACATGTCCCCAGGGGAGTTAACAATCTTAATCCCCATTATACGGATGAGGTAATTGAGTCTCAGAGAAGTGAAGTGACTTGCCCAAGATCACACAGCAGAGGAGTGGCAGAGCTGGGATTAAAACCCAGGTCATTCTGATTCCTAGGCTCATGCTGTATCCACTAGGCCAAGCTGCTTCTCCATTACTTAAATCGCACTGACTTTTCAAAGAGGCTTTTGCCTATTTTATATTAGATATTTCATCCAGTTTCATATATGAGGTCTAAGTGAGGTGGTGTGTTTGCCACCATTACCCTTTGAGTAGAGAAAAGGAGCAAAATACAGTTGACAAGGCCTTATTGAGGTGGAAGAGGATGGAGATGGTCCTAGTGGGAGACTCAAAGAACTCTTTATAGAGGGTAGCTTACCACCATTCCCATTGCCACAACTCCACCCCCCCCAGGAATAATAATAATAATAATAAAATAAATAATAATAATAATAATAATGACTGTGGTATTTGTTAAGCGCTTTACCATGTGCCAGGCACTGTACTAAGTGCTGGGGTATATACAAGTTTGTCAGGTTGGACTTAGTCCTTGTCCGGCATGGGACTCACAGTCTTAATTCCCATTTTCCAGAGGAGGTTCCTGAGGCACAGAGAAGTGAAGTGACCTGCCCAAGGTCACACAGAAGACAAATGGCAGAGCCGGAATTACAACCCAGGTCCTCTGACCCATGCTCTAACCCAATTACCCCCAAAGCCAGCCAAACTTCCAAGAGAAGCAGCATTCCCATGGACTCTCTGCCCCCCTTCTCTGTCTGCAACCCCTGGAGCCTATGTTCCGAAGCACTATAAGTTGGCCGAACAACACGGCTTAAATTTGCTCCACCTCCATGTGACGGAAGGAAAGGGGAGAGGACACCGGAGGGAGATTCCCTCTCCTTCGATGTAATCCACATAATCTCTGTGCACTAAAGACCGTTTCTCTTGCCTGTGGCAGGGAAAACTCATGGAATAATGCAATCCACTAACACAGATTTTTTTTTTTTACCTTGAATAAATACAAAGAGTGTTCTATAAATCTAACTTGCTTCTTCAGACTCATCTAGTCCATTCAATAGCGTGACAGACCGTCATCAATTTCTGCATAACCAGCTACCATTCATCTTGCCTTTCTGCTCCCTTGATGCTGTGGCTCACTGAAAGCATTTTTTACGAACCCAGAGATGAGACCAGCATCCTAATAATGCAGCAAGCTAACAGTCCGAATGCCTGCCATACTAATACTCCATCGGGGGTTGGGGGTTGGGGGGAGGGGGGGAGAAGAGGAGAGCAAGAAGAGAGAGAGAGAGAGAGAGAGAGAGAGACTCTCCAAACTGCTTCTTTAGCACTTTCAGTCAGTCCTTGAACTAGCAAAAGACCTCTGTAGTACCAGGGGCCTATTTTTATTTGTAGATGGGCAATTACATTTTGAATGACTTCAAATCTCTTCTTCTTTGTATTATAATTTGAGACGTGTTATTTGTTTATTCTTTGTATTTTTTATTTCCTGCATTACAAAACCCGAAGCTGGATACAGTGTCCTGGGCAGGGTCTGACCAGAACTGAATATAGAGGGATCCAAGTATACTCCTTTTAAGTAGAGAAGCAAGCATAGCCTTGTGGATAGAGCAAAGTCCTGGGAGTCAAAAGGGCCTGGGTTCTAATTCCGGATCTTCCATTTGTCTGTTGTGTGATCTTGGGCAAGTCACTTCACTTCTCTGTGTCAGTTACCTCATCTGTAAAATGGGGATGAAGACTGTGAGCCCCATATGGGACAAGGACTGTACCCAACCTGATCAGCTTGTATCTACCCCATGCTTAGCAGTGCCTGACACATAGTAAGTGCTTTAAGAAATGCCATTAAAAAAAAGGAGAACAGAATTTTGGAAACTCAGCAAGGAGAGCAGAGGAAATTTTTGATGAAAATGGTAAAACAAAGCCTCAGATAATGCTCTGCATCCCAGCTGAAAACTAGGAATCTATTGCCAAGGATAGACAATCGTGGCATACCTATTACTTAAAAAGTAGTGGCTTTCTTAGAGCAAAAGCTTTGGAAGAAAGGAGAGACAAGGAGGAATAAGAGAAAACAGTGTCGGGTGCTGGTAACATTAGACAAAATAAAGCAACAAGGAATAATCTTTTTGGGTGCAAAGTGTAGCCAGGACTGTGAGCCCTGGATTGGCTGACTCAACCCCAAATGTATTCAAAGGTGAATTTCACGGTTAGTGGTGTCTTCTTTGAGTAAGAAGCAACTCTATATAATGCCCGGGGAGACTCTGTATACTCCTATTTCGTCTTTCCATGCCAGAGAATTCAGCTTAATAATTCTGACAGCAATTTAAAAGAGCCTTAGAGATTCGTCTACTTTAATACACCACACAAGTGATCAGTGAGTTTGTTATAGTTAGCTGTGAATTAATTTTTAGCCTCTTCATCCTACAGCAACCAAAGAATTCCCACGCTACATCTAAGTTTGACCATCTCTAGCAAACAGCAGCCTTGTATTAAGCTCTCTGCGTTGTTGCAATTATCATCCTCATCTCTACTGACTGGAGAAAAACGACAGTCAAAACTGTTTATTGAACGCTGAAATAACCAATTTGGTTTGAGGTCCAGGGGTTGCCATGGATCATATTCTCTCATTCTCACCCCAGGTTTGTCCCAGATTCAGGATTATGCCTGACCCTGCTAGATAATGCCCAAGCCACCTCGTTACTTCTCCTCAGAAGCCAGGAGCTGCTCAGAATCCGAGATTTTCCATCCCCATTGCTAGGAGATCATAATGAGTCAGACAATGACTGTCCAATTGGAACAGCACACAAGCAGAGCAAGCAGCCCCCAGTCAATGATTCATTCAATCAATGGCATTTACTGAGCACTTGCTGTGTGCAGAGCACTGTACTAAGCTCTTGGGAGGGTACAATACAAGGGAGTAATAGGCAAGATTCCCTTCCCTTAAGGAGCTTTCAATCTAGCCCCCAGCACTTATCTGTGGGGTTGTCAGAGTTTATAGAGGTGGCCCACATCATTCTCCCATGTAAAGCTTTCTTCTCACAGGTGGGAGATTCAGGGTGGACATTTTGTGACAATACATTTTATTCCACTAAAATCCCAGAGCATTTTTCTCTTCCTCCTGCTCCAGTCGTCACTTTCTTGCCCCAAGAAAAACCTCAATCCACCACTAATCAGTTGAAGTTTTCAGAGTTCTGTAGAGGACTAGATAATAGCTAGGAATCTCCCCTTACAACCTACTGGTCCTGGCTGTCATCAGGTTCAAAACCTGGAGCTTAGCTGATTGGGTATTTTACACTCAGTCAGCTTTACTCCCGCGATAGTGTAGTGAAGAAGTATCTCCTGTCTTTTATAATGACTTCTGTTATTGTAAAAATAGATTCCTTAAAGCCTTTCCTGCTTTTTATTCCTGGTTCTATGCCAATGTTCTTTTCTTATCCGAGGATAATACCCAACTCAATGCCCTCCATCACACCCACAGGAGACGTTTAGGCTCTATCAACAGCAATGAACAGGTGTCTTAGATAAGGGTTATGAGATGAGTAGTAGGTTTTTCCTTTGTCCCCTTAGGGTGACTATACTAAGAAATGTATTCTCTTGTCTGGTTCTTTGCAATCCAGAAAGAATAATGACGATCACAGAGGGCATGTTTAGCCCCTGAATTTACGTACCGGAGCTGTCTGTTTCCACAGCTGATGGGACCTGTGAGATGTTCTGCTTTTAACCAAAATCACTTTTTGTTTTCTGAGAGAACAACAACAATTATGTTTCATTTCAAAGAAATTACAATCACTTCAAGATACTCCTTCTTTGGGGGTGGGGCTCAAAAACCTTTCATTTTTAAAGTGGAGAAAGTGCGAGACAATCAGTTACATCATGTCTACACCCCACCCTCCACCCCCCACTTATTTTTTCATTTGATTTTGAACATGTTTACATCACTATTGCCAGAGGGCACATATCAAATACCAAAGAGTGAAATCTAGCTGACAAGAATGAAAAAGTCATAGTTTCCTCTCCCAATAGGATCCTTTTCCTGCCAATAAGTGAAGGTCGCACAAGAAGGATGCAAGTGAATTGCCCTTGTTAGGAACAAAAGCAAACAGTTATGGAGAGGTTGTACAAGGAATCAACTTAATTGAATGCAATGGGAAATAACACTGACAAAAACCTCACACTGGACTGGGCCTACAGTTTAAAGAATTTGTCTTTTTTTTCCTAGGCCATATATTTTTGTTTCTAAACTCCCCCAAATAAATGTTTCGGGTTCATTCAAGTGAAAGTGCTGTCTAACAAATTTTAGATCAGTTAGTACGTTACATGAACCATGTAACTTTACCAAATTAAATTCAAACTGAGCTGTAGCAAGTCCCCATTCATTATGCAGCCAGAACGAATATGTCCTGAAGATCAGTTGTCAGTGTCAGCCTGTCGTTACTAGGTAGGGGTAGAGAAACTGGGCTATTTTCTGATAAAAGGCCATATCTATTTTCAAATCCCAGGACCTTTAGTGCTTCTAAAGAGGATCTCAATGCAGATGGACCACGTGGTCTGGTAACAGAGCCTGCACAATCGGTGGCAAAAATAGGTAGTTCCAGCTCTTGCTAAAATGGAGAAACAGGGCAAGAGTCATAGGGTCAAAGGATTAGGATTGTTTGGCTCTCACAAATAAAGGCTCTTTGCTCACGAGAAGTTTACAATCTGGTGGGAGACACAGTCATTAAAATGAATTACTGATAGGGGAAGCAGCAGAGTAGAGGGATATGTATGAAAGGGCTGTGGGGTGAGGCTGGGGCGAGTATCAAAGTGCTTAAGGTACAGTACAGCACTTAGAAAGAAAAGGGCCTGGCACATAGTAAGTGCTTAACAAATACTATAATGACCATAATAATGATAACAATTATTATTATTATTAAGGGATACAGATCCAAGTGCAAAGGCGATGCAAAGGGAATGGTAAATCGGGTGGTGAAATGAGGGGTTAGTCTCAGAAACTACCTGGGGAAACTACGATTGAGTGTCTTATTATTAATAATAATAATAGTGATAGCATTTGTTACACACTTACTATGTGTCAAGCACTACTCTAAGCGCTGGGGGAGATACAAACTAATCAGGCTGAACACTGACCCTCTCATATGAGAAGCAGCGTGGCTCAGTGGAAAGAGCACGGGCTTTGGAGTCAGAGGTCATGGGTTCAAATCCCGGCTCTGCCAATTGTCAGCTGTGTGACCTTGGGCAAGTCACTTCACTTCTCTGTGCCTCAGTTACCTCATCTGTAAAATGAGGATTAAGACTGTGAGCCCCTGTGGGACAACGTGATCACCTTGTAACCTCCCCAGTGCTTAGAACAGTGCTTTGCACATAGTAAGTGTTTAATACAAGTCATTATTATTATTATTATTATATGGGGTCACAGACTTCATCCCCATTTTCTGGATGAGGTAAATGAAGTACAGAGAAGTGAAGTGACTTGCCCAGGGTCATACATCAGACAAGTGGCGGAGCTGGACTTAGAACCCAGGTCCTTCTGACTCCCGGGTCTGCGCTCTATCCACTAGGCCATGCTGACGTTAAGGACTTTCTGTTCCATCTGAAGGTGGTTGGGCAACCATTAGATGCTTTTGAGGAGAGGTGAATCACAGACGGAATGTATTTTTAGAAACAATGACCCAGGCAGCAGAATGAAGTGTGGACTGGAGTGGGAAGAAACAGGAGTCAAAGAGGTCAGAGCAAAGGCTGATGCAGTAATCAAGGTGGTATATATATTACAAGGTGCTTGTAAAAGCACGGCAGCAGTTTGGATGGAGAGGAAAGGGCAGGTTCTAGAGATGTCGTGCATGTAGAATGACGGGATTTGGTGACAGACTGAATATGCCAGTTGAATGAGAGATGAGATGAGGATAATAACAAATTTACATGGTTTTGAGACAGGGAGAATGGTGGAGTTTTCTACAGCAAAGGGAAAGTTTGGGGAAGGAGATAGTTTGGGTGGAAATATGAGAAGTTCTCTTTTGGACATGTAAAGTCTGAGGTGTCAACAGAACATTGAGGTAGAGATGTCCTGAAGGAAATGTAAAACCACAGAAAAGGAGAGCGGTCAGCCCTGGAGAGGTAGATTTTGGGGGCCAGCAAGGAAGAATTTTAACTCACAGATGAATTGCCTCTGTTCTCCTGCCTTGTACTTCATTCCCTAAGATTCTTTTAATGACATTTTAAGTGATTACTATATGCCACACACTATACTAAGCACTGGGGTAGATATGAGATAATCAGGTTCCACATGGGGCTCATAGTCTAAGTAGGAAGGAGAACAGGGGTTTTTCTGTTTGTTTGTTTAAATGGTAGTGCTTACTATGTCCAAGGCACAGTACTAAACGCCGGGGTAGATAGAAGCTAATCAGGTTGAACACAGTCCCTGTCCCATAGAGGGCTCACAGTCCTAATTCCCATTTCACAGATGAGGTAACTGAGGTACAGAGAAGTTTAGTGACTTGCCCAAGGTCACAAAACAGACATGCGGTAGAGCCGGGTTTAGAACCCAATCCTTCTGGCTCCCAGGCCTGTGCTCTATCCACTAGGCAACAATTTTTCATCATTTTGGAATCAACTTTTTACTTCATCCCTCTTTCTCAAAAACATTTTTTTGGAAATGCCTCCCTGTCTTTTCCCCCCTGCCTCTTTTCCATATTTTCACCATTAAAATTTGGATGATGTTTTTGTCGTCTTTCAATCTGCAGAATCCTCATAGGGTCCAGTCAGCATCCTACACCCCAGTGGATCCAATTCATGCATCTTTCTTGACTTTAATCTTGGTTACTTAAATGACTCAAATTTTGCAGAAAACTGGCACTTGGGTGTAGTCGGATTCATAGTCAGATAGATTCCAGCATGTGTCTATTAGCAGAAATACCCCAGCAGGGAGCTTTGGGTCAGTCACTTTACGTACCTAGATTGCCATAGAACATAAGGAGTTTTTGCAGGGAAAGGGGAATATTGATAAAAGGAAGAAGAGAGGTAGTAGGGGGTGCTCAGAACATCTGTCTCAGCAGAGGGGTTGAATCTAGTTATTCCAAAACAAATCTGATTCATAGTGGGGAGGGTTCTCCCTTCCTCAAACATCTTGCTGGAACAAACCATTTATGGTTCCCTCAAAACTCTCAAGGGAATTCCTACTATGTGGCACTTTCAAGAAGCAATTTTCCATTTCCTCTCCAGAAATCCAGCTAAATACCAGCACAGTAAGAGTTAATAGCCTGAGAAAATAAATCCAATTTTAAAGCCTTTCTTCTCTACTTCCGCTGTCCAGTTCCATTATTCTCCTCATCACCTTTTCATTTCCTTTTTAAATTTTCTTGGAATTTTTGAATTTTATTCTTCCCTAGTTCATTCATTCATTCAATCATATTTATTGAGTGCTTACTGTTTGCAGAACACTGTACTAAGCTCTTGGGAAGTACAAGTTGGCAACATATAGAGACGGTCCCTACCCAACAATGGTATTCTTTCATTTATTGTATTTAGAAATGCCACTCATTTGGAACAAAATTAATGAGATGGCGAATGTTGAGCTCCCTGTAGGCAGGCAGTGTCCACCTTGTAGAACTGGAAGCCACAAGGAGGAAGCGAGTATTCTTCATTTCATTAGTAATATTTTTCATCACCATCATCATCATCACCATCCCTTAAACGACAATAGTACTTTTATTTTTCAAAGTGCTTTCACAAGTCAACTCATTTTGTCCTTACACTATCCCCATGAAGGAAAAATGATTGCCAAAGAAGCAAAGGTTGATGAGGGCTTATGAAGACGACGATGGTGGAGTCTCCGGTTGAGAACAGTGGATGATCCTTGGTCCTGCGATTTGAGGACTGAGAACCTGCGGGAAGTAGTGGGTGCTAGTGATAGTCAAGTGTGTAGCATCCCTGATGTTCTCTGCTCTCTTACTGTAACCCAGCCCGAACTGTTCTAAGCGCTGGGATAGGTAGAAGATAATCAGGTTGGGCATTCATTCATTCATTCATTCATTCAATCATATTTATTGAGCGCTTACTGTGTGCAGAGCACTGTACTAAGCGCTTGGGAAGTACAAGTTGGCAACATATAGAGACGGTCCCCTACGCAACAGCAGGCTCATAGTCTAGAAGGGGGAGACAGACAACAAAACAAAACATATTAACAAGATAAAATAAATAGACACATGGAGCTCGCAGTCTTAATCCCCATTTTACAGATTTTACTCTTTTAGACTGTGAGCCCACTGTTGGGTAGGGACCGTCTCTATATGTTGCCAATTTGTACTTCCCAAGAGCTTAGTACAGTGCTCTGCACATAGTAAGCACTCAATAAATACGATTGATGATGATTTTACAGATGAGGTAACTGAGGCCCAGAAAAGTGAAGCGATTTGCCCAATGTCACATAGTCTATCGGAGTCAGGTTTAGCCAGGTTTAGTGGTGAAGATAAGATTCAAGCGCTTAGTACAGTGCTCTGCACATAGTAAGCGCTCAATAAATACGATTGATGATTAGAACCCAGTTCTTTCTGACTCACAGATCTGCGCTCTATCCATCAGGCCAAGCCGCTTTCTAGTTCTTTGGTCACAGCTCCACCGATGCCAGAGCCTCAGAAGGCATTCCCCAACCTGCAGAGGCAGAACTAGAACCCAGGTCTCTGCTGTCCTAGCCCCTGCTCTTTCCACTAGCCCATGGAAACGTGGAAAATTGGTAATTACAGGGGCCCATACGGCCACCTAAACCTGTTTGGTTAAGGGGACTGCCGCAATCCTACACAGTTGACACTTGGAAAGGCCACAGGTGATGTCAGTCAGGCACATGTGCCAACATCAGTGTTTTGGGGAACTAGACAAGCAGTTACAAATCTTATCCCTGTGCTCCCTTACCTTTGCTTTGGCCCTGAGGGTTAGATTTGCCTAAACTTTCCCTCAGAAACTTCAATCCGCAACTGCCTTTGATCCAAGCCCACTTAGTCTCTGGGTTTTTACCTCTCTACTGACCTGATGAATAACTCTGGACAAGCCACACACCTCACTGTAAAATATTCTCGTTCATTCTCATCCCCCAACCTACCTTACCGGAATCTTGCAAAGATACATCTGTATAGTTCACTAAGCTCACTGGAAAACACGCCACACCGTTCCTTTGGCTATTATTGTGATCCCCATCATAGTTTTATATAAACAAGCTTTACATAAAAAAAGGTTCGATAAAGGCCGCAGACTATTTCTCTAATATAAGCACTTGACCTTGGCAGTTCGAAGAGAATGCTATGGAAGGTGAGATTCGATCCGCGTGTGTACGAGGGAGTGAGTGAGCGTGGCTGGTAAGATCAATGTGTGACTGACAACCCCTCCTTCATCGATAATCACACCTTGATGGGGGACTTCGCTGGCGTATTGAAGCTCCGGCTGAGCACACGGCAAACTGTCTCTCACTCCATCATAACGAGAAACAAATGTCTGTATCACGACATTAGAGTGAAATCAATGCTTCAGGAAAAATGGTTTCCCCTGGCAAATTTTTTCCATAAAATCTATCCCCTGGGTTAGCTCCCTCTTTTGTCTTCCCATCCTCCTGTACTACCTTCCCCCTGCTTTCTTATGCATTGCACTTCTCAACCTGCGCCACTAGGTGGCAGGAGGCGATTAATCCTGGGTGAATCCACTCAGGATTCAAGAACTCTGCCGCAATTCCTAACAATAGAATTCTGGATTCGGAGGGTGGACGGGGATATCAGGAGATCCCACCTGTCCCATATCCTTCATTCAGGCAGGACCTTGCTCCTACCATCCCAGGAAGACCCTACAGGGCTTTAAAAAACCTTCCAAAGATCGGCAACCACCTCTTTGGCTGAACTCATTCTGGGGTCCAACAGCCTGCGGTGTCAGAGTTTGTAACCCACGTCCTTTCATGCAGCAACTTAAGCCCAGTCCCCTTGTTCTATTCTCAGTTTGTCACCCTTCTCCCTTCAGCTTGGAAACCATTCTTTAATGCCCTTCAATCGTTTCATTTCCAGTGAAATAGTTCTACAGTTTGAAGGAGAAAAAAACCCCTCTCTCTAAAGGGCCCTAATTTTCCAACTTTTGTGGCTCTCTTCTAAGTGCTATCCAGGTTTTTCACAATCTCAGAGTTGTCAAGCCTGGACCTGGGGATGATGCTTGGGTAGCTCGCTGTGGGCAGGGGATAGGTTTGGTATCTCCCTATATCGTACTCTCCCAAGCGCCTAGTACCGTGTTCAGCACACAGTAAGTGCTCAGTAAATACGACTGCTATATCTAGAAGGATTACTTCATGACTTATTTAGCCTGTGAAAATCCAGTATTGTGTGTGTATTTTATGTTTGTTTTGTTTTTGTTTGAACAAAGGCACTACATTGCTGACTCATATTTGGCTATTGTACATCTATACTTCCCTCACTGGGCAAGGAGAGAGAAATCATGTAATCGGAAAACCCATCTGTTCCACACACATTTTCCTCCAGGCCTGTTTTGAACACACAGCACTAATGCAGGTTTAATAATCAGATGAGGTGCCCTCTTAAATTAGGCAAGATTAATTGAATGCCCTGCAGTTTAATTTATGATTCTAGGCTCAGTATTCTTCTATTAAAAATATGATTTCACTGTTGTTAGTTACCTATCAGTGCTAATTTTGTCACATCATTCTGGTACTCTGGCAATTATTTTGAATGTCCATTTGAGTGACAAAAACAATACAGACAGACACCCTGATTATGCATGCATAGTGGGGGAGAGGGACACGGTGTAAGTCATGTAAGGACTCCTCTCTGTGTTCTATGTACAGAAAGAATGTGTCTTCTCTCTTTCATCCCTGCCTACTGGGCTGTTCTTTTTTCCAAACATTCTCTATTTAGGGTCTAGTAGTGGTTAGAGCATGGTCATGGGTCCTAATCCTGGTTCCGCCACTTGTCTGCTCTGTAACCTTGGACAAGACACTTCGCTTCCCCGTGCCTCAGTTACCTCATCTGTGAAATGGAGATTGAGACTGTGAGCCCCACATGGCTCCAACCCAATTTGCTTTTACCCACCCCAGCACTTAGTGCAGTGCCTGGCACATAGTAAGTGCTTAACAAAGACCATAATCATTAAAATCCATACAAAGAGCCTGGATAATTTCACTGCTATCCAAGCACAATTATCCAGCTGACTCATTCACTTTGGCAGGGACTAGTGTGCCACTTCAGATTCTCTTTGAAGATTCCTAAGAATTTCGAACATCTGAAGTCACAAGGTTGGGAGAGACTTCGAAATGTCACCTAGTCGGTCTCCCTGACTTCAGGCAGGCTGCCCATCAATCAATCAATCATATTTATTGAGCGCTTTCTTTGGACAACGAGATTACGGTCTAGAGGAGGAGATGGACATCAATATAAATAAATAAATTACGGATATGTACGTAAGTGCTGTGGGGCTGAGGGAGGAGTGAATAAATGGAGCAAGTCTAAGTGCTAAAGCAGCGTGGCTCAGTGGAAAGAGTCTGGGCTTTGGAGTCAGAGGTCATGGGTTCAAATCCTGGCTCCGCCAATTGTCAGCTGTGTGACTTTGGGCAAGTCACTTAACTTCTCTGTGCCTCAGTTACCTCATCTGTAAAATGGGGATTAAAGCCCCCCGTGGGACAACCTGATCACCTTGTAACCTCCCCAGCGCTTAGAACGGCACTTTTCACATAGTAAGTACTTAACAAATACCATTATTATTATTATTATTATTATTATTATTATTATTATTATTAAGAGTGACACAAAAGGGAGTGGGAGAAGAAGAAATGAGGGCTTAGGGAAGGCCTCTTGGAAGAGAGGTGCCTTCAATAAGGCCCCTTCCCCAAGATAGTTCTCAGATGGATGATGTCCAGACATTATGTAGTACTGACTGGAATTATGGTTTGGACAAACGTTTCCACAAAAAACAACCCAAAAACATCCTTGACTTTCAGGTGAGGAAAACTCTTTGGGAGAGAGAGACTCAGTGTCTCCTAGATTCATTCATTCATTCATTCAATCCTATTTATTGAGCGCTTACTGTGTGCAGAGCACTGTACTAAGCGCTTGGGAAGTACAAGTTGGCAACATATAGAGATCAGTCCCTTTCTCTCCACCTGACTTGCTACCACTTTGGTGATATGCTCTAGACTGTAAGATTGTTATGGGCAGGGAATATGTCTGTTTATTGTTATATTGTATCCTCCTAAGTGCTTAGTACAGTGCTTTGCACACACTAAGCACTCAATAAATACGATTGAAAGCTCTATTTTGCCTTGGCTAGCCAAATTGCATTGGCGGGAACAGCATTGTCTAGTGGAAAGAATCAGGGGATCCAATATCTAGGTTCTAATCCCAGCTCTGCAAGTTACCTGCTGTGTGACCTTGGGGAAGTCATTTAACTTTTCTGTGCCTCAGTTTCCTCATCTTTAAAACAGGGATTCAATGCTTGTTCTCCCTCCTAGACTGTGAACCCCATGTGAGACAGGGACTGTGTCTGACCCAATTACGTGATATCTACCCCAGTGCTTACGACAGAGCTTGGCACATAGTAACAGCTTTAGAAATATCACAATAATAATAATAAATTATTCTGTAGCCCCCCTCCCCAGTGTTTTGCACTGCACTTGGCACATAGTAAGTGCTTAGTGAATACGATCATTCTTATTAAGGTTAAAGTTGCGATTAGACTAAATCGGAGTTTAAGGTTAGGATTGGTTGCTGGAGTTGCAGATCTGATTAGGACTGAAGATTTAACTCGGTTTACCAGCTAATGATTGGTTCGTAAGGGCTCTTCTGTCCTCTGAGAATGAGCACTTAGAATCAGGTTAATCTTTGAATGGTTATGAGACCAGGAGAAAGCTCAGGAGAGCCGGTGAAAAAATTGGTCTTCGGCAGTCTTGGGAAACCCTTGCTCCTCCATGTATATGGAAAATGGAGCTCAATCCATATATTTAAGAAGTTGCTTGAACATTCCAGTTTCTGTGGAAAATTCTATCTTTCTAAGATTTCTCTAAAACATAAAACAGCCATATGAAAATATGACTAGGCACTAATCTCAATATCCTCATGTAGTAGAGCTGTAAAAAGCAGGCATGAACCAAAAGAGGAATTTTTATTTTTTATTTTTGAAGACATGATGAAGACTTCCAGGAGGCCTTCTGAGACTGAGCCCTCCTTTTCTTCTGCTCCTCCTCCTATCCCCACCGCCCCTACTCCCTCCCTCTGCTCTACCCCCTTCCCCACCCCACAGCACTTGCACATATTTGTACATATTTATTATTCTATTTATTTTATTAATGATGTGCATATATCTATAATTCTATTTATCTCTTCTGATGCTATTGATACCTGTCTACTTGTTTTGTTTTATTGTCTGTCTCCCGCTTCTAGACTATGAGCCCATTGTTGGGTAGGGATTCTCTCTATCTGTTGCCGAATTGTACTTTCCAAGCTCTTAGTACAGTGCTCTGCATACAGTAAGCGCTCAATAAATATGATTGAATGAATGAATTACTATAAGATGGTTTTTTTCCTGAAATATGAATACTCAAAGAGTATTTCATTCTATCAATATAGGCTAGATTTTAAAATTGCTCACTGTGTGCTGAGCACTGTACTAAGCTCTTGGGAGAGCATAATGCAATAGAGTTGGTAGACATGATCCTTGGAGCCTGATGATTTTGTTGGTGTTTAATGGATGAGTCAGAGGACCTGGGTTCTAATTCCAGTTCCACCACCTGTCTGCTGTGTGACACTGGGCAAGGCACTTAACTTACTCTGGTCCTCAGTTCCCTCATCTGCACAATGGGGCTTCAATACCTGTTCTCCTTCCTACTTAGTCAGTGAGCTCCATTTGGGACCTGATTATCTAGTATCTACCCCACTACTTAGTACAGTGCCCTGCACTTAGTAAGCATTTATCAAATACCATTATCATTATTATTATTATAATTAGGAGAAGATCTCTTTAGGTCTCCATCCTTATATTCCAAGCTAATAAAACTCTGCACACGGTAAGTGCTCAACAAATGCAATTGAATGAATGAATGAATGAAAATAAATAGTTCTAGTGACGAAAACTATGTTCTCTTGGCCTGCTCATGCTGAGGGTAAGTGGCCAAGGATGAGCTCAAATTTTGATTAAGAGAAAAATGTTTTGGATGCGTTAGTCCAGCTCACTGCACCACCAGTACTGTTTCTTTAACACAGAAAAGCAATTTCCACGCCGCCAATTTGGACAGACATTAAGGGTCAGAATTAAAATGCAGTCTGAGGCTGGATTGGGTTTGGTGAATGCCGCTTATGTGATCATCAGACTTTATTGTCCTAGTAGAGAGACTGTCGGACATAAAGAGCATGTGTGGCTTCTGGGGAGAAATCAGACAAAGATCCCAAATTGCATGCACTAAAAATAGGTGAAAATTGCTCATCTCAAGTATGATTCTGAAAGTTCATCCATTTGGCAGTGTCAGTAAACGATCTGAGACTGCTTTCTTTCTGTGTTTTCAGTGTTGTGATAGGATCAGGTGCCCAGTACCTTTCCAAAGACAAATATCCTCAAGGGGGAGGGGGGGAATCAGGCAAGCAGGAAAGAGGGGGAAAAATAGGAGAGGAACACGTCAGGTAGTTAAAAAAAATCACCTAAAGTGTTCAAAACATTTAAAGATTCCTCCAAAGAAGGGAAAGAGCATGAAGGAAACACAGCTTCCCTTCTAGTTGGACAGTGATGCCGCTAATGGTGAGATAATATCGATCTGGATGGGGGTGGTTAAGAGGATCAGTACACAATAGACAGCCCCATAATAATAATTAATAACTATGGCATTTAAGCACTTACTATGTGCCAGGCACTGTACAAAGCACTGGGGTGGTACAAGCAAATCAGGTTGGACACTGTCCCTGTCCCACGTGCGGCACATAGTCCCAATCCTCATTTTCCAGATGAGGCGAGTGAGGCACAGGGAAGTGAAGTGACTTCCCCAAGGTCGCACAGCACACAAGTGGCAGAGCCAGAATTAGAACCCATGGCCTTCGAGCTCCCGGGCTCGTGCTCTATCTACTGTGGCATGCACCACCCTGTGTCCATGCACAGATCACAGCTTTCCTGTGCTTTTGCTATTTGAGGTGCTGACATTGTATTCTTAACTTTCTCTTGCTACTCCCACCTTCCTGAAGCCTCTGTTCTAGATGAAACACTCCTTTCTTCATTGCCTCAAGCCTCTACTGTCTTGAAGCTGCCCACGGCTATGCTAGTTTATTTGGGATTTTTTTTATGGCATTTATTAAGCGCGTACTACGTGCAAAGCACTGTTCTTAGTGCTGGGGGGATACAAGGTGATCAGGTTGTTCCACAGGGGGCTCACAGTCTTCATCCCCATTTTCCAGATGAGGGAACTGAGGCCCAGAGAAGTGAAGTGACTCGCCCAAAATCACCCAGCTGACAAGTGGTGGAGGCGGGATTTGAACCCATGACCTTTGGCTCCAAAGCCCGGGCTCTTTCCACTGAGCCACGCTGCTTCTCGTGAGCCATGCTGCTTCTTGGGATTGGGCTTCATGGAATCTACGGTTCTAACTGGAAACCTTGTGTTCTGCCTTCTTCGCATCGATGTGCCGTAACACAACTGCTTGGATAGCCTGCTGTTCTCGATTCTTCTTATATGTATCATTTCAGTTCTCTGGACCTCAGTTACCTCATCTGTAAAATGGGACTAAGACTGTGAGCCCCATGTGGAACATGGACTGTGTCCAACCTGATTAGCTTGTATCTACCCCAAGTGCTTAGTACAGTGCCTGGCATGCAGTAAATGCTTGACAAATACCATAATTAAAAAAAATGATAATAATAGTACCTTCCTCAGAAAGCTGGTTGGGGTTCACAGGTGGAGCGATACTTCAGAGTCTATATCCCCCTTGGAGTGGCAGGAGCTAGAAGAATCATTTAAAGTTTGATTAGATATTTATGAGCTTGGCCGCCTGCTATTCTAGGTAGAAAAAAAATTAAATAAATGGGTGAAATAGAACGGGACTTTCAGTACATGTGGCACAGAAAGACGGCAAGGTGGGAGACAATTTATCTAGAAGAGCAAAGACGAAACTTGGCAATTAAGTGCAAGTACATAGACTGAATCATCAAGGTGAATGGATATATGTTGCCGATTTGTACTTAGCATAGTGCTCTGCACACAGTAAGCACTCAGTAAATACATTTGAATGAATGAACTGATGGAGAAAGTAGCTATATTAGTGAAGGCCTTTCCCTGAAAATTCTGAGAACCAAGAGACAATCAAAATGATACGGGAGGCATGTTTGGGGCATGGTGTGGGAGGACGGTGAAGCTGTTGGAAACCGGGAAAGGAGGAGGGGGCGAGGTGGGAATTACACACCCCAGGGGGCTCAGAACTAGCTCTACACACTTCGAAAGGAAAGAGTTCACATTCTCTGTGCCTCGCCCAAAAACAGAGTGAAATTCGCTGCTCTGATGGGTAACTAGGGAGAAAGGGATAAAGGGGCGGTAAGTAGATGAAATCCCCAGGGCACAGAAATGTCACCGCTGTCTTAATACGGATATTTTTTCAGCAGAAATCTAGGTCACATTGCAGGTGAGCTAAAATGTATCCATTTTGAGACTGTTTAAATACAATTCACACAAACTCGCATTTCTTTTCTCCTCTACTGCCTTGCTGAAATCATTTCTGGTCATTATCTTCATTGCGCTTTTTGACAATTCTGGGCTTCTTGACAATGTTAGACTCTGCCCGTATGTGCTATGGAGCCGGGAAAACTCATCAACATCAGCCTTAATTAATATATCTTGATTGTCCTTGGACTGTCCTTCCGAGGAACGACGGGTGAAGACCCGGAGCTTGGAGCGGACAATGATCTCTGCCTGGAGGAGATAAAATGTAGTTGAGGCTGTTTTTAGCGACGACTTTCCCGGTGGAAAACATAGTCCTGATAGAGACCAAGTGCACAGATAGAGAACTGTCTGGCAATTGGAGCACTGGACTAGAAGGCCTAAATTCCATTTTGTGTTAACTTGCTAGGGGCCTTGAAAAAAAGTATTTATTTACTGTGTGCTTCACTTCCTCTGGAATAGATCTTCCCACATGGACAGAGGAGAGTCATCCCCCTCCTCCCCTTCCCCATCCCCCCGCCTTACCTCCTTCCCCTCCCCACAGCACCTGTAATATATGTATATATGTTTGTACATATTTATTACTCTATTTTACTTGTACATATTCTATTTATTTTATTTTGTTAATATGTTTTGTTTTGTCGTCTGTCTCCCCCTTCTAGACTGTGAGCCCACTGTTGGGTAGGAACCGTCTCTATATGTTGCCAACTTGGATTTCCCAAGCGCTTAGTACAGTGCTCTGCTCTCAGTAAGCACTCAATAAATACGATTGAATGAATGAATGAATTTAAAAGGCGGGATCATGAAACAACAATGAGAGGTTAATATAATATGCCTTTATGTATAATCCACTTATGTCTTGTCAGCTGATTAAAAAAGGAAAGAATGCAGTGGTATTTTAAATGGCTCACTTCCTCCTATGTGAACTATAAATTCATTTCACTTGGGTAACTTTAACTTGGAGCGATACAGTCTGGCTCTGGTGAAATGTGAGCTTCTTGTGGGCAGGGAACGTTTCTACCGACTGCTGTATTTCATATTCTCCCAAGTTCTTAGTACAGTCCTTGGCATACAGTAAGCACTCAATAAATACCACTGATTGACTGATAGCGAACTCACACTTTCAGGAGCATATGTTCTGATAAACCAGTTGCCACACTGCAACCCAGATTATTTCTTGCCAGTGACATACATCCCCATTTCCCAATTCAAAGAACAAAATTGACTCACTATAAAAATAAATTATAGCATTCATTTAAATGCTTGTGAGCTGTGCAAAATGCCCCCAGGGTCCACATTTGACCAATGAACTGTACTTTGGGAGCCCCTGCATTGAATGTACACAATCCCCCGTGAGAAGTATTGACATGGTCTTGTTGCTTTTTGGCATGGATGCAATCTGCAGAGTGATTGGAAATACCTTAGCTAAGGCCATTGCTTTCCAGCACACATCAATCAATCAATCATATTTATTGAGCTCAATTTATTGATTGAGCGCTTACTGGGTGAAGAACACTGTTCTAAGCACTTGGGAGAGTACAATATAACAGAGTTGGTAGATGTGTTCCTGCCGACAATGAGCTTACAATTTAGAGGGGGAGACAGACAGTAATATAAATAAATTATGGCTATGTACATAAATGATGTGTGATTCCGGGAGGGATGAATAAAAGATGCAAATCCAAGTGCAACACAGAAGGGAGCGGGAGACGAGGAAATGAGGGTTTAGGGGAGGCCTCTTGGAGGAGATGTGCCTCCAATAAGGCTTTGAAGGTGGGGAGAGCAATCGTCTTTCAGATATGAAGAGGGAGGGCATTCCAGGCCAGAGGCAGAACGTGGGCGCGAGGTCGGTAGCAAGATCGAAGTACAGTGAGTAGGTGAGCATTAGTGAAGCGTGTGGGCTGGGTTTTAGTAGGGAAGTAGAGAGGTGAGGTAGGAGGGGACAAGGTGATGGAGAGCTTTAATGCAGATGGTAAGGAGTTTCTGTTTGATGAAGAAGTGGATGGGTAACCACTAGAGGTTCTTGAAGAGTGTGAAAACATAGCCTGAACATTTTTGTAGGAAAATGACCTGGGTACCAGAATGAAATCTGGACTGGAGTGGGGAGAGACTGGAAACAGTGAAATCAGCAAGGAGGCGGATGCAGTAATTAAGGCAGGATAGGATAAATGCTTGGATTAACATGGTAGCAGTTTGGATGGAGAGGAAAGGGCGGATCTCCCGATCCTGTCCGACTCTAAGGATCTTGGGTCCAGTACAGAAGTTCAGGTTCTGGACTGACCTTTGATAATCTAATCTGTTTTGGAGCCATCCCAAGACATCCATTCTACTTTGGGGCCAGCCTCAATCTGGAAGAACCCCTGAACAAAATGGCTGATTCTGGAAATCACTGTTTCTCCCCTAGGAAATTTTAGTCTTCTATACAATAAACTGCCCGTGCCTCAACTCCCTCACCTGTAAAATGGGGATGAGATACCTTCTCTTTCATTCATTCATTCAATCGTATTTATTGAGCGCTTACTTTGTGCAGAGCACTGTACTAAGCGCTCGGGAAGTACAAGTTGGCCACATATAGAGACGGTCCCTACCCAACAGCGGGCTCACAGTCTAGAAGGGGGAGACAGACAACAAAACAAAACATATTAACAAAATAAAATAAATAGAATAGTAAATATGTACAAGTAAAATAGAGTAATAAATACGTACAAACACATATACAGATGCTGTGGGGAGGGGAAGGAGGTAGGGCGGGGGGAATGCGGAGGGGAAGGAGGGGGAGAGGAAGGAGGGGACTCAGTCTGGGAAGGCCTCCTGGAGGAGGTGAGCTCTCAGTAGGGCTTTGAAGGGAGGAAGAGAGCTAGCTTGGCGGATGTGTGGAGGGAGGGCATTCCGGGCCGGGGGAGGATGCGGGCTGGGGGTCGATGGCGGGACAGGCGAGAATGAGGCACAGTGAGGAGATTTGCCGCAGAGGAGCAGAGGGTGTGGGCTGGGCTGTAGAAGGAAAGTAGGGAGGTGAGGTAGGAGGGGGCGAGGTGATAGAGAGCCTTGAAGCTGAGAGTGAGGAGTTTTTGCCTGATGCATAGGTTGATTGGTAGCCGCTGGAGATTTTTGAGGAGGGGAGTAACATGCCCAGAGCGTTTCTGCACAGAGATGATCCGGGCAGCAGCGTAAAGTATAGATTGAAGTGGGGAGAGACAGGAGGATGGGAGATCAGAAAAGAGGCTGATGCAGTAATCCAGTAAGGATAGGATGAGAGATTGAACCAGCAGGGTAGCAGTTTGGATGGAGAGGAAAGGGCAGATCTTGGCGATGTTGCGGAGGTGAGACCGGCAGGTTTTGCTGACAGATTGGATGTGAGGGGTGAACGAGAGAGTGGAGTCGAGGATGACACCAAGGGTGCGGGCTTGTGAGACGGGAAGGATGGTAGTGCCGTCAACAGTGATGGGAAAGTCAGGGAGAGGGCAGGGTTTGGGAGGGAAGATAAGGAGTTCAGTCTTGGACATATTGAGATTTAGATGGCAGGCAGACATCCAGATGGAGATGTCTTGAAGGCAGGAGATTGCCAGCCCTCTGAGAAACAGGAACTGTTTCTGATCTAATTCTCCTGTAACTACCCCGATGCTTAATGCCTAGTAAGTGCTTAATAAAGATTATTATTTTTAATTATCATTATTATGTCCACCTTGTAAGCTGTTGTCTGAATTTTTGTTGTGATTCTGGAAGGCATAAAAATATTCTTCAGTTGCTGTGATAGCATGTACAGATCCATTTTACTTGTTCAGTGATGTATAGAAGCCCTGAGTATATCCGTATAGTCTTACATAGATACTCTTTTTCCATCCCACCACTTGCCGTGCATATTCATGAACTTGATTGCTGTGTTACTATGCAGATGTCTGCAAGCCTTACTTTTGAGGTTCAAAATCATGAGGTTCTGTAAGGTACTGTAGGCACCCTACTTGTCCTGCAAGTAGTCTTTTAATCTCTGAGTCATTTTCATTGATCCAGTCTTCGTGATTTCACCTGATCATGCCTAGTGTACATTGGAGACTATGGTTGGGGATTACTTGTTCTAAGAGATTTTTTTGTAGTATGGCTGCAGAAAACCTCATGGATGTCCTTGTCTTCCTGGGCCTTAACATTTAGTTGCCTTGGTGGGTTGGAGGCTACTTTTTGACATATTTGTTGCACAGTCACTGTGAGCTTGGCAAGTAGATGTTGGTTTGTTTTGCATTCCACTTCATGTCTAGCTTTAAGGTTGTGTGCTTGCATTTCTTATTAGGCTTTAATTCCTCAAGGGAAAGTTTCAGGCCTTTTATTTCTTCTATAGGTTCCCTAAATCCCCATCTTATATCCCTCAACTCCCACTTCAGCACTTCCATGTCACCAAAGCACATAAGTACTCATGTTCTCCATAGCACTTAGATTACTTCCTCCTGTCTGTAATTTACTTTTGTGTTTGCCGCTAGCTTTTAAATTTCTTGAGGACAGGAATCATATATCCTAATTCTATTGTACTGTTCCAAGTGCTTAGTACTATACAAAGTAGGTGTTCGATAAATACTACTGATTGATTTTTTTAATGGTATTTGTTAAACACTTAGTATGTGCCAAAACACTGTACTAAGCACTGGGATAGAAACAAACTTATCAGGTCAGACACAGTCCGTGTCCCACATGGGGCTCACGGTCTAAATTCCCATTTTACAGTTGAGGTAGCTGAGGCCCAGAGAAGTGAAGTGACTTGCCCAAGGTCACACAGCAGACAACTGGTGAAGCTGGGATTAGAACGCAGGTCCTTCTACTCCCAGACCCGGGCTCTAACCATTGGCCACGTTTGATTGATAGGTGCGAGGTCCCCCTTGATTGAGGCCCAGATCACCAAAACTTGGGGGATAGAGTTTTCATCCATAGGAGCTTTAGTTCACCTTGAGGCACTGAGTACAGATGGTTGCTGACACTGTTTCAGTGCCAAGTCTTCTGATTCCCAATCTCAAATTGGCTCCTTCCTCTAAATCTCTGCTGTTCCACGCAGAATATGCCATAGCCAGAATATTGGCAGAATCCTCTGGTGTAATGTTATAAAGCTCCTTGCTCTCCTTCCATTTTTAAAAAGAACTCACAGCATAGTGACATTTTTTTAGATACTCATGATCTGAAGTTTAATAACAAATTACTAAAATAATACTTCCCTCACAATTGCTATGAACCGGAAATAGCAAAAGCAAAAAAATCCAAAGAATACATGTGCGTGAACTAAACTGTGGAAATCTCTCTCCTGGCAGATTTGAATTTGATCACAACTATCTCTCAGTTGTTGCTTGGAAGCATTTTGTTCATCACCTACAGGGGACTGGAGCATTCATCAGTTTGGACTCTAAGGAAATTTAGAAATACCTGAGTGAATCACCATGTTCCCCTTAGAGATAAATGAGCTTATGCTAGTCCTTGATTTATCTGCAGAAAACTAGCACCAGACCACATAAGTTACCTAAGGGAAAGGGGGCAAAGTCGAGTTTATCACTTTTAGAAAACACCAGGAAGCTAGTTTTATGCATGGAGAATTTTTATGGTTGTGAATCCTTTACAGATCCAAGGTTTGCCACTTAAAATTCAGGATAAGATGTTGCCATCAGCTAAATCTTTTTCTTCTCTTCTACTTTCTCCTTCCCTTCAGAATCAGGAACAGCGTACAGTGAAAGAGTACCTTATCGCTACTTGCACGGATGAAAACGAATCATTACATTTGTTTTAAACTGCCAAACAACGTAATTGACAACTAAGTTTCCAGATTGCCTTGCTCATCAGTTGCATTGAATCACGTGGTTTAAATGTCGTTTGAATGTTTCTCAATGATTTTCTCCACCAACCGACCTCAGTAATGGCTTGAGATTTCTGCAAGAGTATTGATTATTTCACCAAGCAAATATAAAGTATCTATAGCTCCAGGGATGTAATTTCATGTTTTTCTCTTTTTCTTTCTGTCTCTCAGCCACTGAAGTGAAATACGTGGCTAGAAGGAAGAAGGAAGTAATAAAAGATAAATGTTAAGAACAAAGAAGAGGAAGACAGAGTGAGCATTGAAAGAAAATTATCAGTTTGTAGTCCATATTGATTCCCATTTAAAGAATGGTATTTACAAAGCTTTTCAGGTTAGGAAAGGTTTGTTGTGTTAACTTTGGTTTCATTGTGTGTGCTTTCCACACCTAAACCAGAACTTCATTTCTCTAGCCAAGTTGATGAATTTCCACTGTGCCCTATGGAGCTATTTATCAGGTATGGGCAACATCAACTGCTAAAAAAAATTAACTCAAGTCCCTCTTTATAGGTCCCAGTTGTTCAGATGAAATAACTCAAATCAACTTGGAAACTTTATTCCCACCAGTGACTAGACTGGCACTCTGAACTTTATGATGATACAGAAATGCACACACAAGTATACAGATTTATTGCTGGAGAGCTGTTCAATTGTTTGAATTTTATCTGGGTTTCTTTCCCCCTAATTCTGCTCTATTTTAGTTGTTGACTTTTCCTTGGGTGCTTGTCTTCTCTCCCACAGTCAACTGTGAGTTTCCTTTGAGCCAGGGATGCTTTCTGGATTAATGTGCATGGATCCACCCCAGCACTGAGTATAGTAACTAGCCCCTTGTGAAGGCTTAATTAATGTTATTGATTGATAATTGCACACTATAATAATGAAGATATTTATTAAGTACTTACTATATGCTAGATGCTGGAGTAAATGATCAATTGATGAATTGTATTTATTGAGCGCTTAAAGTGATCAGTTAATACAGAGAATCAGCATGGCCTAGTGGATAGAGCAAGGGCCTGGGTGTCAGAAGGACCTGTATATATGTATATATGTTTGTACATATTTATTATTCTATTTATTTATTAATTTATTTTACTTGTACATATCTATTCTATTTATTTTATTTTGTTAGTATGTTTGGTTTCGTTCTCTGTCTTCCCCTTTTAGACTGTGAGCCCACTGTTGGGTAGGGACTGTCTCTATATGTTGCCAATTTGTACTTCCCAAGCACTTAGTACAGTGCTCTGCACCTAGTAAGCGCTCAATAAATACGATTGATGATGATGATGATGACCTGTGTTCTAAACTTGGTTCTGGCACTTTTCTTTTGGTGGTATTTGTTAAGCGCTTACTCTGTGCAAAGCACTGTTCTAAGCACTTGTCTGCTGTATGACCTCAGGCGAGTCACTTCACTTTTCTGGGCCTCAGTTACCTCATCTGTAAAATGGGGATTAAGACTGTGAGCCCCATGTGGGGCAGGGACTGCATCCAACCTGATTACCTTGTATCTATCCCAGCGCTTAGAACAGTGCCTGGCACATAGAAAGCACTTAACAAATTCCATGAAAAAAACAACCCAGAACTGGGTGCAGAGCACTGTACTAAACCCTTGGGGGAGAGAGTAGAATATATTCCCTTCCCACAGTAAGTTTACAGTCTAGAGTGGGATCCAAACTAATTAGACAGAGCAGCTACAGTGCCAAAGTGTTCATAATCAAAGAGGGAGGAAGAGGAGGTGTTTTATCTTAATTCGACAGTTGGGAAAACTGAGACATAGAGAAGTTTGGTGACTTGCCCAAGGTCATACAGCAGGCAAGTCAGGGAGCTGGGACTGGAATCCAGATTGATTTCCAATCCCATGCTTTTTCAACTAGACTTTGCTGCCACTCGACAGTGGTGCGATTTCATCCGTGTGTGGGAGTGTGACAGAAAAGAGTCCTTTTTATACTGCTCACTCATAGAGATAATTCCTCAGTTGCTTGCTTTGGCATTTATCAAGTGCTTGCAAAATTCAGGGCATCGTATTAAGCACTAGAAGAAGTTAAAAGGATATTCATTTGGATATTGTCAATGCTTTTTGCAGGGCTTATTTTTCTGTATCCATTTTGACAATTACTACCATGGGAGGCAGTGCGAGATAGTGGAAAGAGTTGGGGACAGAAAGTTAGGAGACCCTAGTTCTGCCGCCGGTTTACTGGGTGGGTGACTTTGGGCAAATCAGTTAAGCTCTCTGGGCCTCCGTTTCCTCATCTGTGAAAGGGGGTTAACTCGTAGTAACAGTAGTAGTAGTAATGGTATTTGTTAAGTGCTTATTCTATGCAGAGCACTGTTCTAAGCACGGGGGAAAAATATACCCCTGAAAATAAGGCAGTATCCCTGGCCCTAAAGAGATTCATAATCCAAGGGAGGGGGGAGAGGATCAGGAGCGGCTGTATAAGGAAGGATGAAGCCATACGAACCTAAAAACAGTACCTAAGACAAGGACGATGCTACATGCACCAAGCGAGCTAATGCTCTGTGACTAAGGGAGCAGAGGTATGGACTCCTTGTGGCTCAGACTCCAATAGTCACAGCGGCACCCATATCCTTCCCCAGGTTCCAAAAGAGAGACTGTGAGAACCTACAACTCCCTGAATCTGATCGGCTATCTATCCCAGTGGTTAGCACGTAGTACGTACTTAATAAATGCCACAATGATCAGGGTTAGGTTCTTACTGGAATCTCTCCTCCGAAAGAGCCAACCAGTCCCTGAATTATTGCTACAGATAGTCTCAGTCATGCTGCCTCTTTAGAGATTATATTTTACCATACCTTTAAAATATTTCTTCTGCCCTTCTTGCTTATGACCCTCCCACTTCAGCTAACCATACAGTAGCACTTTGGATATCCTGCTGTCCTACATTGTCTTATGTGGTTCACCCAGTGAAGTTACGTCTGCGTCTTAGGGTTTCTTTGTCTGTGATTCTGCCTTTACACGTCACATCAAGGTAGGCTGACAATATTACTTTGGTGAGGACTGGGGACATTTCAAGTTTATCTTCCTTTCCCTTCCCTCTCAGTCACCCCAAGGGTGAGGAAGGTCAGGGAAAATGAAGGGCATAAAAAGCACGGATTCTAATCCCGGCTCTGTTGCTCATCTGCTGTAACCTCTGTGCCTCAGTTTCTTCAACTACAAAATGGGGATTAAATCTTCCTTCCTCCGACTTAGATTGGGAGCTCCATGTGGGATACAGACTTTGTCTAACCTGATTATCTTGTATCCATCCAGCAGTTACTTCAGTGGCCTGGTACACAGTAAGTACTAAACAAGGACCTTTAAAGAAAATAATCCAGAATTCTAGGCCAGCTACACTGCAAGTCTCGGAATACAGTGGGGCCTAAGATGAACATTCACTAAGTCTCCTCCAACCTTGACATTGAAGCCTTAGCAGTTAAAGTGAGCAAGAACAGCCCAGTTAATACAGGACCGTTCTGAAACAGTGACAGCTCTATATTCTTCTAAAATTGTTTAAGACCACCAAAGAGTGGGAGCCCCTTGTGGGACAGGGACTGGGCCCAAGCTGACTGACCTGTATCTACTCTAGTGCTTGGCACATTGTAAGCACTTAACAAGTACTATTAATAGTAGTAGTAGTAGTAGTAGTAGTAGTAGTAACAAAAACCTAGGTGGTCTACTCATTTTCGCCATTTATGATACTGGAGAGGAAGATAGATGTGATTTTTGTGGAAGACTAAATCTCCTAGCAGTAGAAAAAATTGGACCCTATGTCTCTCTGTAGCCTTTCAGTTTGCTGTAAAGTTTGATACCATATTGGCTCTCCACTCTAAACCAGTCTCTCTAAGGACATACTGTCCTTGATGTGGTTTCCTTCTTGATCAAATCATGCATCACTGGACAGTTTTGGACCTGAGGAGCAGAATTCAGTGCAGAAATCAGTTCTGAATCAATAGAGGTAACCTTTAGTTGTATTTGAGATCCCCAGGTGAATAATGGTCTAGAACTTCTATCTTCAGGATTATTGCTAATCCTTGGTGAATTTGCTCATTCGGTGCAGTTATCCATAATCATTTGAATGATTTCTTGAGTGTGTTTACTGAATCGTTAGCATACAGCTATGCCTGGGCAATTAATTCAAGGACTTAGAATGATTCCCAAAGTTATTTAAGATAAAATGATTTACCAGATAATTAAACTGCTTCCAGGTCTCTTGTTGCATCCCTCAAGCATGGCTGCATTGAAGAGATTAATTATAACTGGCCTTTCTAACCTGGCCTGAAGACAGTTTCATTATGGAGTAGCCTTAATCAATCAATCTATCAAGAGTATTCATCAAAAACTTACTCCGTGCAGAGCACTATACTAAGCTGTTGAGAAAGTACAATAGAATGAATATATATATACACATTATGTATGCACGTATGAATGCATATATGTATACACATATATATTTGTGGTATTTTTAAGTGCTTATTATGAGCCACACATTGTTCTAAGCATAGGGGTAGGTACAAGTTAATTAGGCCAAACACCATTGCTGTCCTGAATGGGACTCACCGACTAAGTAGAAGGGAGAACAGGTATTTAATCCCCATTTTACAGTTGAGGAAACTGAGGCCCAGTTTCCAATTCACTGGAAAGTTGCCATCCCTCCATTTCACTGTGTGCTGGGTAGCTAGAGCTTGGCTTCAGTCTCTCTTTCCTTTTCCTTTTAGTAAACAGGATTTCTTATATGAGCCTGCTCCATATATTAACATAGGTAGGTGCATATTGCCGATGGCAGATAGTATGCTCGTAATGAGATAATAGTGCTATACAGCATACATAAGAGGAGCTAAGTACTTATAATCTTCTAAACGTTATGGTTATTTCTTGATAATCATACATACACCCCCCCCCCCCCAGGCTATTTAATTGCTGTTGCTGAAACTGCATATTGTGGGACAAATTGTACTTTTAATGTACTAAAATATGATGAAATCTGGAGCTTCAAATATTGCACACTGGCCCGGATGGTGTTTGTGTGATCTGTGCAAATCAGAATTTTCATTAGCTAATTATAAGGCTCCCTTAATTTCACATGGATTGATAAAAAAATCAGTTGGTGAATGCTAAAAGCTTTCATTTCAAGCATTCTTGGAAATGCCTGATTCTGTAAATGACACCTGAGGTACAGAAGTGGAGAAATGTATCTTTTCAATCCAGGGATACCCTTTACTAATTGGCACCTTTTTTCAATTAGATGAAATATATATATATATATATATATATATATTTAAATATATATATAAATATATATATTATATATTAAATTTATATAAATATATATTTAACAGTATTTGTTAAGTGCTAACTATGTGTCAGTCACTGAGCACTGGGCTAGATACAAGTTAATCCGGCCAGACGTAGTCCCTGTCCTACAAGGGGCTCACAGTCTAAATAGAAGGGAGAACAGGTATATCATCTTCATTTCACAGATGAGGAAACTGAGGCACAGAGCAGTTAAGTGACTCACCCAAGGTCACACAGTAGGCAAATGGCAGAGCTGGGATTAGAACCCAGGTTCTCTGACTCCCAAGCCCCTGTTCTTTCTACTAGGGCATGCAGCTTTCCATATTTCCCATCGATGCCCTGCAGTTCTGTCATCAAAACCTTAAATTACATCTTGTTAGCACACTGCGACTCACACATATCTTTTATTTTCCCTTTACAGGAATTATGTATTTATTTCTTGCCTTCAATTACAGTGTTGTAGGACTATAACAAGTAACCGAAATGACTGGGAACTCTAGAAATGATCTTGTATTTGTTATAGTCCTACAACAAAGTAATTGAAACTGATAAATACTTGTTAGAGAGATATAACAAGTGGGATAAAGTGCATACTCCTTTTAAAGCACAGATAAACAGATACATTTACACAGGCTCTTCCAGCTAACCCATTGAAATGGTTACATAACACTTTATCAAATACATTTTTCTGAGACGGCATTTGTAGAAGTAATGTTTAGAAAGTATGTTCCAAAATATTTGAGTTAATCTCTGGGTCCCAGCAGACTGTCTCAGAGGATGAAATAATGTAGAAACCATCTATTTATTTACTCAAAAAGTTCCCTTCAAATGACATCACACTCACACATTCACCCAATCCCACAGGCATGTATGCATACTTTGAGAATTAATGTATCTTTTTTATGGTATTTGTTAAGCGCTTACTATGTGCCAGGCACTGTTTTAAGCACTGGGGTAGATACAAAGTAATAAGGTTGGACACAGTCGCACATGGTGCTCCGTGCCTTAATCCTCATTTTACAGATGAGGTAACAGACACAGAGAAGTTAAGTCATTTGCCCAAGGTCACACAGCAGACAAGTCGCAGAACTGGGATCAGAACCTATGTCCTCTGACTCCCAGGCTGATGCTGTGTCCACTAGGCCATGCTGTACTTAAATGATTTGCTAAGGTTTCGTTAAAATGTTTTTTATTTATCAATCAGCTAAATAGTGATGCCTGAAAAATGCTTTTTATTCACCAATCAGCTAAATAATAATGACTGCTCAAAGTCCACAGAGTATCACCACATGGAAGTCTCCTGAGTTTCCTCTTTTCTAGTGTTTAGGGAAGCAGTCCTGATATAGTAACCCATTGTGCTCATAGCCAGAAAGAAGTGAAAGGACTCTCTGAATTTAGTCCCTGAGAGGTCCGCTGGGAAAGTGAACAGAGAGAAAACTTTCAAAAAGTACGTCTTTCGTGACTCTCCTGGAAAAAGATGAAAACAATAAACAAAAACCAAGATGAAAAGATGAAACCAAAAACAATGGTTTATAAATTCTCTGAGAGATGGAAGTGAATTTTCTTTCACTGGGCACCAATATAGCTATAAAATAGAATCTCATTTCAAAACAAGGGGCACTTACTGAAGTTATAAACCTGATGTATGAAGCCCCATTTAAACTGGGACTGCCAATTATCAGGTTATAAAATGTAAAAACCCAGAAATGCTGGACAAAACTGGCACTCTACATCAAGGAATTTGAAGAGTATAGAAAATCCTCCAAGCCTTCTCCTCCCTATTACGTATGAGAAGCCATGAACAAGGTGTCCCACTTGGTCCAGGGAGAAGAAAGTCCTCCATCTCTTCTTTCCTTGGGAAACCATGAGTGACACAGTTCCCACCCATTGGTAGCTCCAACCCCTTAAGGGCAGGGATCTCATGCTTACTAACTCGCTGTATCGTACTCTTCCGAGTGCTCAATACAGAGCTCTGCACACAGTAAGCGCTCAATAAATACCCTTGGTTGATTAGCCTTATCCATGCCAGCCCCTTACCACATCTCCTTTGGATGGACTGAGGATGACACTAAAATTCATGAACACAGTGGGGTTATAAAGCTGCACGGAGAGGCCAGTATCTTCTAAGGGAACCTAGTTGGTCCTCGAAACTAACAGTGAATCAGTCTATCCAAAGCTTAGGATAAAAGAACAAAAGAATGGAAGCATGGGTCAGACCAAGATCAGGAATTTGCCTTCCCTGAGGGCAGCAGAGAATCCTTGGAGAAATAGAGTCATGGTTGTGCTCCTTGACAACAACCCTCATCCCTAATTGTCCCTCTAACATGGCTAATTTTCCCTTCTAATAATGCACTATGTATTTCTCATTCATGAATTTGCCCAAACCCTTCTTGAACCAGCTGATCTTTTTTGACAGCCCAATTTCCTCTGGTAATGAATTCTGCTTAAGCTCTACCAGTGTCCGAGGATGAGTTTCCGACTATTCTTCCATATTACCGCAGCAAGGAAAATCTTGTACGTGTCAGTAATCTCTAACCACTGAACAACCTTCTTGTGGTTTCTCCAAGAATTGGCAGAAAGATGGGCAGGAGAGTTAGTTGGCGGGAAACATAACTTCCAACTCTGTTATACTGCACTCTCCCAAGAGCTTAGTATAGCGCCCTGCACACGGTAAGCACTCAATAAATGCAGTCGATCGACTGAGTAACAGGGAGGCTGAGGAGAGTCAGATGTTCTCCCGGCAGTTTCCTTATGCCCAAGATTTTTCTCGCTCTCCTGCCTGGCCTCCACCAAGCTCCTCCAAGTCTATTGCTCCTCTCCCGTTATTTCCACCACTCTTCCCATTCCCAGTCATTTAGACCTCTAGGTCAGAGTCTGATGTAACCCCTCTATTTTATATTTTTCTTCTTTCCATATTTTTCTGTTTTCAATACCTGACTGAATTTTGCTGCCTCTCAGCTTCGAAGAGCCACCTATTTGTGTAGCTGCTACACAGCTTTGTGGCATCTCTTCCTTTCCTTCTCTTTCCCTAGTGTTCACAGGGACTTACCTCTCTTCATGTTGCATGAGCAAAGCACTGTTCTAAGCGCTGGGGAGGTTACACGGTGATCAGGTTGTCCCATGAGGGGCTCACAGTCTTAATCCCCATTTTACAGATGAGGTAACTGAGGCCCAGAGAAGTTAAGTGACTTGCCCAAAGTCACACAGCTGACAAGCGGTAGAGTCAGGATTTGAACCCATGACTTCTGACTCCAAAGCCCATGCTCTTTCCACTGAGCCACACTGCTTCTCTGTCAGCCCCCCATGGGACAACCTGATCACCTTGTAACCTCCCCAGTGCTTAGAACAGTGCTTTGCACATAGTAAGCACTTAATAAATGCCATTATTATTATTATTATTATGATCCCTGCTTCCCCCTCCAGTCTGTCCTGAAAGAAACTCTATTTTCTCCTTCAGAGTCCATTTCCCCCAAATATTGGAGTAGAGTAGAACTCCTTCTACTGTTCTGCAGCAGCAGTTCAGGGTTTTGGTGAAGAAGAAAACAGAGGTCTAATAGTGGTATTGTGCAAGCCAATTTGGTAGAC
Organism: Tachyglossus aculeatus; assembly: GCF_015852505.1. Classification (NCBI taxonomy): domain Eukaryota; kingdom Metazoa; phylum Chordata; class Mammalia; order Monotremata; family Tachyglossidae; genus Tachyglossus; species Tachyglossus aculeatus. Next base: position 5,535,647 of record NC_052099.1, read on the forward strand.
ACGTTTCTGATCACCAGTGGCACCACAATGTTCACTTGGAGATAGGAAGGGACAGAAAAAGCAACCATAGAGAAACAGAAAAAAGAATGCTTGTCAAGAAAAGAATTCTAAAATTCTAGGGAAAGGGAATGATGCTAAATTGCAAATTACTAAAAATGGAGATTTAAAAAATAGAAAGCTGAAAAAGGAGCTGGTTTTATATTTCTGACATCTGATGTTCTCGTGTCTTGAATGTGGGTTAGAATGCAATGTTTCCTGACTCCAAAGCCCTGTCCCTTAATTTTGCAGCCAGGGGTTTCTTCAGGTTCTGTTTAGTATGGATAATGTCGTGTATTTCTAATTTAACCAAGACTTGACAGGGTCCCCCAGCCTCCTTCCCTTTCCTAGCGAATCGGACTGCAACATTGGCTCTAGTTGGTAGCGCTTAACCAAACAGAAATCCTGGCTTCGGGAAGATTATGGCTCGGGAAGGAAAAAGAGAAGACACCAACAAGTTTGTGTTGAAAAATGTACAGAGAACCTGAGATGTTGTCATAGTGCTACTGCCCCTCTGATCAACTCTTGGTGTTTCTCGGGGAGGCAGAATGAAGTTTGTGCAGGATGTCTCCAAGTGGGGTTCACGGGCCCACGGAGGTCCTTAAAGGGGGTCCAGGGCCAAAGGCATGCTACCACTAGGTCGCCTTTTGTTCTTTGTCCCCTCTCTGAGTGCTTGCTGTCTATCAGCATGGGCTTCCAGGGCTACTTTTAGAAAGTAGAAACAGCCACAACTCCTGGAGAACAGAGAATCTCACCATGATCCAGGAAATGGTCCGTTTGACGACCACTGAACTAGCTCTGAACTGATTTCCCCCAAGACCTCTGAGGCATTTGTCCAATCTTCCTTTCAAGATTACCAAAGAATCAGCAGTGGACACTTGGAAGTTATGTGGGGAAAAACAGGGTTCCTCTGCTTTCTACATGTTCCCTTAGTTCTCTGTTTGAACCAAACAGGTAAATTTGTGGCTCTGTACTAGGATTCTGCCAATTTAAACATTGGTTTACAATCTGCCTTTCCTGCCCTCTTCCTCTGATTGATTCTTCCAGGCAGGATCTAATTGATAGTTAAATTTGCCAGGATTTTTTTGGGGGGGGCGGGGAGGATTATGTTATTAAGTGCTTAGTACAGTGCTCTGCACACAGTAAGCACTCAATAAATACGATTGAATGAATTTGTTAAGCTCTTACTATGTGCCAGGCCCTGTATTGAGCACTGGAGTAGATACAAAGTAATGCGGTTGGACACAGTCCCTGTCCCACACGGGGCTCCAGTCTTAATCCCCATTTTGCAGATGATGTAATTGAGGCTCAGAGAAGTTAAGTGATTTGCCCAAGGTCACACAGCACATGAGTGGTGGAACCAGGGTCAGAACCCAGGTCTTTCTGACTCCTACATCCAGGCTTAATCCACTAAGGCCACGCTGCTTCTCATGGCAGCAGGACCTCTGTTTCCCAGGTCTCCCAATTACATCTTTTTATAGCTAAAGCAAAAACTGTGGAAAAGGGGAATTGCAGGAAGAAGGGGTTAGGCAGAGCAGTTTGGATGTGATCACTGGAGTTTGGGGTAGTGGTGTATCCCCTTGGCTTTATAAGCCTGGCAGAGCTTTAGTATCTTTTGGAGCTTGATAATAAACTTCAAACAAGTGGGAGGGAAAATAGTATATATTCTTTTCTCCTGCTTCTCTGTGAAAAACCTGCAGCATCCTTCCTTGATTGGAGCAGCGTGGGGGGAAGTGCAGAGTCAGGGCTCAGGCTGCAGCTCCAAGAAAATTTGGGATAAATGGGGGCGTCTGGTGAGGGTCGGGCACACATCTTCCCACATCCTACATCTTCCTGTCAGTGTTTCTCCTGCTTGCCCGTGAATCTCTGGGAAAAATCCAGGTGGGACCCAGATCTTCGCGTTCACCTCAAGAGCCTTCAGTTCCCACAGTTCTCTGGAAGTTTTCCTTCCCAGTGAGTGACCCGCAGATAGACCCTTGCTACAACAAGGAAGGAAAACTTCCAGAAAATTGTGGGAACTGAAGGCTCTTGAGGCAGACAAAAAGTTGGAGCCTCCCCATCTTCAGGCAAATCATCAGGAAACTCTAAAAGAGTATACTCGGAGAAAGTCATGCTCTATTCTTATTCACTCTAAGCCTGATTACAGCTCCATAGATTAATCAAGGAAACATCAGAGGAGTATATATTTCATGCTAATTATGACAGTGTGAGAGTACAATCTGATTACTGTTAGCAGCCTAGTCTTGCAGGATGATATTGCTACTTAGAGAATAAATGACTAAAACATTTCCAACCTCACAGCCTTAGGGCAAATTTATTTTTTTTTCCTTCAGAAAAATGATGATTTTGTATTTAGCAGACCGACCACAAACAGGATAATTACAATCCACCAAAACTGCTATCTTCCCTCTCCTGGATACATCCAACCTTGGTTCCACTGACACTGTCCTCTCCTGTTTCTCCCCCTATCTCTCTGGCCGCTCCTCCTCTGACTCTTTCACAAGCTCCTCCTCTGCCTCCCATGCTCTAACTGTGGGAATCCCTCAAAGCTCAGTCCTGGAACCTTTTCTATTCTCCATCGACACCAACTCTGTTGGAGAACTCATTCGCTCCCACAACTTCCCCCACCTATGGACTCCCAAGTCTACCTCTCCAGCCCCAACCGCTCTCTTTTCTGCAGTTTCACGTCTATTTAAGTATCTTGCTGACATCTCAAAGTGAACATGTCCAAAACAGAATTCCTCATCTTCCCACCCATACCCTGTCCTCACATTGACTTTTCTATTAGCGTAGACACCACCACCTTCCTCCCTGTCTCACAAGCCCGTAACCATGGCATTATCCTCGACTCATCTCTCTCACTCACCCACATATTCGGTCTGTCACCAAATCCTGTCAGTTCTACATTTACAACATCTCTTGAATCTGTCCTTTTCCTCTCCATCCTAACTGCTACCACATTAATCCAAGCACTGATTACTGACGTCATTGACCATCCTGCCTTTTGTCTCTCCCCTCTCCAGTCCTTACTTCACTTTGCTGCCCGGAGCATTTTTCTAAAAAAAAAAAAAAAAAACCAATCCACATCTCCCCATTCTTCAGAAAACTCCAATGGTTGCCCATCCACCTCTGTATCAACCAGAAGCTCCTTAGTGACAGTTTCAAGGCACTCAATTAGCTCTTCCCACTCCTACCTTACCTTGTTAATTCATTCAATCAAATTTACTGAGTACTTATAGTGTGCAGAGCACTTGTACTAAGCGCTTGGGAAAGTACAATACAACAAAATTGGTAGAAACGTTCCCTGCCCACGAAGAGCTTACAACCTAGAGGGGACTATCTTGCCACTGACCTTTGGCCCTCTGGCTTCAACTCCCTCTGACAGACCACCACTCTCCCCTTTAAATGCCCTCCTAAGACCTTCAGGTCTTCCCTGACTAACCTCTCATTTGTATCATACTCTCCCAAGCGCTTAGTATAGCGTTCTGCACACAGTAAGTGCTCAATAAGTGCCCTTGATTGAATGACTGATTGATTCTTATGCATTTAGTCTAGTTCACTCCCACACTGAGAAGCAGCATGGCTCAGCAGATTGAGCAATACCTGGGAGTCAGAAGGACCTGGGTTCTAGTCTCGGCTCTGCCACTTATCTGCTGAGTGACCTTGGGCAAGTCGCTTAACTTCTCTGTGCCTTGGTTCCCTCATCTGTAAAAAATGGGGATTAAGACTGCTATCCCCCTGTGGGACATGGACAGTGCCCAACCTGACTAGCTTGTATCTAATCCAGTGCTTATTATAGTGCTTGGCACAGAGTAAGCACTTAACAATCCAACTCTTAGTACAGTGCCTGATACACAGTAAGTGCTTAGCAAACACCATAATTAAATACCATAAAAAAAGAGAAAGGGACTATTGAAAAGCAGTGGAAAGACTCCCTGAGCATCTTCCTGTGGCTCTGCTTGGTGGGAAACGGAGACATGTTCCTCACCACACTGATTTCAGAGAATTACTCAGACAATGTTGCATCCCACCTAAAAACATAGAGTCATTTTCCATGGATAGGCCAGACTGGTGCACAACAAACTATCAGCGAAACTTCATACGGTTTGAGGAACAAAGTGACCTCCTTGTGGGCTGGGAACTCTATCATATTGTACTCTTTAAAGCGCTTAGTAGAGTGCTCTGCACAGAGAAAGAGCTCAATAAGTGTCACTAATTGATTGATTGTTTAAAAAACAAAAGTAGTGCCAGGCCCTGCAAACCTTAAACATGACACCACAGTGTGTGGATTTTGCATTTATCTTTTCAGTCTCACACACACCCATAGATTAATTTCACCATCAGTGGCATTTTCTTAGATTAGAAAGGATAACTATAATATTATATATATAATATATGTATATATATATACACGTATACACACACACACACACACACACACTTAACCCTTGTTATTTATGCCCTGTCATGCCTGCTCCTGACTTGAAGGTGAAGACCAGTTAGAGGCCAGGTAAGAAGCCGTGCCCAAGAACTGATTGAAGCATTCAGCACTATCTCTGCTTCAAGAAGCGCTGTTCTGTACAACAAAATGAGGTTTCCCTAAAGATTTCTCCAGCTTTCATGTGGGATCTTGCTGTGAAGGCCAAAAATCTAAATTGAAATCGTCAGCAAAGAGGAGCAAAAGAATCTATACGCCCAGGGAGCAACTATCCAGCAAGCACACTCCCATTTGTGAGGCCACAATCTCCCAGAAAACACAAACACACTTCTCTGTGGGACCACAACCCAATGGAATTCTGTTATTCCGTGCTAACGGGTGATGGAAGAAAGACTAGTTGCAGATTTCCTGTCGTTGGGTTGAAAGTGAGGATTCAAATGATACTACTTTAAAAAAAATATACGACTTAGAAATTTTTGAAAAAAAATAACCACCTCGCGCTAAGGTACAGCAGTTAGTATGGTACTCTGCACACAGTAAGTGCTCAATAAACACCACTGATTAATTGATTGCCTGGGATTGGCCACCGGAAGGAATTGGAAAAAGAAGAAAAAAAAACAAAGAAAATGATAGCTTTTCCTGCTTGCTGCCCTCCTGCTGCCTACTCTGTTGGATTGTGAGCTCCATGAGTGCAGAGAACTTTCTGCCAACTCTATTGCACTCTCCTAAGTGTTTGGTACAGTGCTCCGCTTAAAGACACTACTGATTGAGTGGTCCTGAGTCTGGCTCTGGATGCGAGACACTTCTGGTGGGCCTGGCAAGAAAGGCTGAACGAGGTGGATCACGCCACACCCCAAGGTGTGAACATCACAACGAACGTTAGCAGTACAGTCAGTATGAGAGTAAAAGGAACAGAAGTCTGGAGGTAAGACCACCGGGCTATTTTACTAGAAACAGAGCCAGGCAGAAAGCAGAACTTCAGTTAGAGTAAATCTGAAAGGAGTCCACTGAAACACAAATGAAAATTCACCAAAGCATCTCAACGGAGAGCCACTCACTCATGGTACCCCCTTCCCCCCCAAAAAACCCAAAACCTAAGAATTTGCATTCATCCTGTATCTTTCAATAAGCTGTTAGCTCTCCAAGGATAGGGATCATGTCTTATTCTCTTTGAAAATTCTCCAAGGTGTCTGTGAACCTGCTTTTTTAGGCTTCTTTATGACAAGGCCGCCCTTAATGTGTTTATGGGGTGGGGTGGGGGTGGGGAATTAAGCAGTAGCAAGCTTATGAAAACTTGCAATATATTGCTTAGAAATATAGGTCAAGGTAACAAAATTAAATGATCAAATGTTATTGCGGAAAAAGCACAGCAGTCTTCCTAAAACTTTTCAGGTGATATTTTCAAATCATAGTGATGATAAATCATAAACTATGTAAGAAAACCTGCCTCTCGGTCCCATGATGGTCCACTGGCTTGGTCTAAGCAATTGACTTGTTAGGGATATCGTTTCACTTTGTTCTATTTAATTTTTAATTGTATGATCGTGAGATGGTTTTGGAAATTTCTAAAATGTTCTCATCTCTTCTATAATTAGGAGTGTACAATATGGTCCAGACAGGCTGTTCAAAAAAGCCCTAAATCAGAAGTATTAGAGGCAATATCTGAAACAGCATAGACAGCAAGAAAGGTCAGTCATCTCTTCCCTATCACAAATGGAAAGAATGGCATTTGATTAAGGCTGGGAAGTGACAGCAATTTGCAGTAGAAATGATAGGTTCTGTTGGCAATTTGCTTTCTACCTTCTACTTTCTACTTTCTGTTTGCTAATAGGCTAGAGATAGAGGGCAAAATTCACAACGTGCCCTGCAATCATGAAAGAGGAATTGCCAATCAGGATGAAATCTTTTAAAGGTAAGATGAAAAGTATAATATAGACACTACTGCCTAAATCTACACCATCCAACTCCTCATCTTGTGTAGGGGGTGGGCATAGGGTCAGCTCCATAAATGATCATGGAAGGGAGGAGAGGAATATGTTTTGTGCCTGTCAGTCAATGGTCAGTTGTCTCCCAAGCCCTTAGTGTAGTGCACTGCACACAGTAAGTTCTCAATAAATACCACTGACTGATTGGTTGATTGATGTCCCATGCAGAAAGGTATGATTTGATGAGTATTGTGTAGATGGTAAATTGACCGCATTCCCAGATTCGGTGGCTTGCATTTAATACAATAAGACAAAAGTACCAGGGACATAAAACACACAGGCAAATGATAGAAATATGTATATGTGATTTTCATGGCTAAAAATTGGTTTTGGGGAATACTGGAGTGGATAGAGGGGCCAGAGTAAAGGAGATAGCTTAGAAGAGTGTTTTACACAATGTAAGCGCTTAACCAATACCACAACAAAAAGACTTGAATGTCCAGTGGTTACCCAACCACCTCCACATCAAAGAGGAACTCCTTACCATCGACTTTAAAGCACTCAGTCACCTCTTGCCCCCTACTATTCCACCTCACTGATTTCCGACTGCAACCCAGCATGCTCACTTAGCCCCTCTAACATCAACCTACTCACGGTACCGTCAGTCTCATCTATCTCTTTTTTTTATGGTGTTTGTTAAGTGTTTACTATGTGCCAGGCACTGTTCTAAGCGCTGGGGTAGAAGGAAGGTAATCAGGTTGAACAGTGTCCTTGTCCCACATGGGGCGCTCAGTCTTAATCCCCATTTTACAGATGAGGTAACTGAGGCACCGAGAAGTTAAATGACTTGCCTGAGGTCACACAGCAGACAAGTGGCAGAGCCAGGATTAGAACCCAGGTCCTTTGACTTCTAGCCTAGTGCTCTTTCCACCAGGCCACGCTGCTTCACTGGGCAACTTGGTTAATCTAACCTTCTCGAGATCTAAAAGTTGGGCTGGGCTCTGTGATAGCCTTATTTCCATAATGATCCTCATCGGTGCTTGTTAAATAAGGAACAAGATTAGATCTTGAGGTCCCATGTCCTTCCTCCCATGCCCTTGGTTATATTAAGCCAATCTTATCTAGCACCTTTACTGAGCATACTTCTACAGTCTGATTTAAAGTGACTAACATTCTTAAATACACCCTTTCTTCATCCGCCTTTCTACCTTTTGTTATAATCTTTTGTTTTGACCTAGTAAAAGTCTTACTCAGAATGAAGACTAGGCTTCAGCTTGAGACAAAAAAGGTTACGTGTGTTCTTTGGGGCAATTAAGATTTCAACTTAGACATTTTGAATTTCCCTATTTCAATACTTCCAGACATGCTGATTTCAATGCATGATCAAAATGCAAAATATGAGAAAACAGCCACTGAAATATGATTGAGCAGTTATTGAACTCCAACACAGGCCTCATCACCTAATAATAGATATTAAGATAAATCATTCTCTCAGATGGATAGTTTTTCAATTTATTTGAAAATTGAGAATTGATGGCCAATCTTTTCAGGTATATTAAAATCATTTCACATTACTTCCATATGAACATTTGCACTTCTTCAGAAAGATAACTATGGTCATGTTACTATAGAGCTCTCAAAGCATTTTAACATTTTTTGTCCCATGCACAGTCCAATTACTAACTACTAGGCTGTAAGCATGTTGTGGGCAAGGAATGTGTCTACCAACTCTGTGGCACTGTACTCTCCCAAGCACTTAGTACAGTGCTCTGCAATGCTTTTGTTTTTGGAACTTAGTGAGTAAATTAAATCCATTTTGTGTTTGAATGTATTGATTCCAAAGTAACAAAAAATGAAAGTCTCAGAGGATGAATGTTCGCCTTTCTTCTGGAGAAAATCAAGGTGATAAAAATGTGTACGGGCTCAGGACTTTTCACAATAGAAGTATGTTATTAAAGTACTTTATTATTATTAAAAGCATAGTAATATTTAAATGACTAACTCCTATTATCAAAGCAATGTTTCCAAATTAGTAATGATTTTAAAATTAGCATTCTGATGCATGATCAGTTTTATCTTTCATAAATACTGTTTACAAACTGTGAGATTCCACAAAGTAGAGGGCTATCTATAGCTTTAAATCAGCTTATAAAAGTATAGGTTTGACTCAATTAAGGGAACAAATCAGAACACGGGTTGCTTCTGGCTCACGACTGGCTTCCCAAACAGCTTCATCAGTTCCATAAAGAGCCATTCATAACCCAAATGGCAAGAAAAGATTACCAACGAGGAGGTTCTGGAACCCAAGTTTCACTGGATGGGACATGTGAGGTGGCTAGGTGGGAACAGGATACCAAGAAGCTGTGTGGCCTAGTGGAAAGAGCACAGGCTTGGAAGCCAGAGGCCCTGAATTCTAATGCTAGCTCCGGCACTTGTCTGCTGTGTGAACTTGGGCAAGTCACTTAACTTCTCTGTGCCTTAGTTACCTCATCTGTAAAATGGGGATTAAGACTGAGTCCAATGTTGGACATAGGCTGTGTCCAAACTGATTAGCTTGTATCTACCCCAGTGCTTAGTAGAGTGCCTGGCACATCGTAAGTCCTTAACTGAGCAATAACAAAAAAACAAACAAAAAACAAATGCCACAGTTGTCATTATTATTATTCTATATCAAACTGTTATGGGGCACATGTAAGCAGTGGGGATAGAATAATCGTTTTAAAGATGGAAGAAAAGTCTCCAACAGTACGCTAGAACAATTGACTAGAGTCAGGCAGTCAGGAAAGCAGATGTCCTTATTGAGTTGAGGCCTCGAAAAATTAGTATATTAGACTCAGTTCTAAAAACAGTAGCAGGTGCTGCCATTGCAAACAGAGTACGACAGCAAGGAACTGGGACTGTTCCTATGTGGGACAGGGACTGCGTCCAACCTCATTAGCTTGTATCTACCCCAGCGCTTAGTACCATTCCTGGAACGTAGTAAACGCTGACAAATACCATAAAAAATGAACTACCTTTACATGCATACAAGGTGGAATGGATTGTCAATTACACAAAGGGGCTTTTAATCCCACTCAAACACAAGGCTAGAATGTCAACATCAGTAGGGGCAGTCTTTGAAAACGGAGGACAGCTATATGTGTCTTTTGATATAGACCTGAGAATCTATTACTATGCACTAAGTTCCGTTATAGGAGACATATTCCCAGTGAACCCCGCATAAAGAAAACTTAAGGTATAATAGTAACTTCAGTTGAATTGGCACTGTGCGCATATGCACAACCATTTCTCTCAACATCAAAAGAATCAAATAACTGTATTTATTCCTAACAGGTTTTTTTTTAATCAATAATGAATAGTAAAAGCACATGCTATGGAAGAACTGAGTGAACTATAACATTCGATACTATATCATACTATATGTAGTACAGATTCCATTCTACCTTATAATAGCTAACATCCATGGTCACATGGCTGTGATTTATAGTCTGAAATGGACTGCACTGCTATGGCTTCTCATGTTTGGAGTCCAAAATAGATACCAAGAAGCTTGTATGAGGAATGGAGGCAACAGAACATTATTTCAGGGTGTTTCTTTAAAAACATCCCTGCCTGTGGGAGGAAAAATGTCAGTCAAAGGGATTTTGTTTCTTTTAACTAAAGTGACTAACCACCCCATCCTCCAAAAAGCCTCCACTGGGAATGTTCTAAGACCTGATTTTAGGCAGAGTGGCAGAAGAGTTACAACATGGCAGCGTCTGCAGACTATACATAGTTGTCCTTCATAGCCAAAGACGACACCATTGAGGGTGAAATTCATTCATGAATGCATGGGTCGCTGAAAAAGCCAATGTGAGATTCACAGTCCCGGCCATGTTGAACACACAAAAAGGCTGTACTTTGTTGTGTTGTCACGTAGACGGCACTATTTTCTGTTGTGCCTCTCATTTCTGACAACGGTTTTGCTTGAAAAGAGCCGCTTCTTTCTTCATAGCAGTATGCCATGCTACTCTATCCTTAGCAATTGACTTTCAGTTGTTAACTGGAATCTAGCATTATCAGAAACTTTGCTTTACTGTTTTCTAATAACATTTCCTTTGCTTTCCTTGCTTTCAGTTTCCAAATTCCAGCTCGCCATACAGCAGCTGTTTGGCCTCATCGTCATCATCAGTGGTATTTATTGAGTACTTACTGTATGTGCGGAGCACTGTACTAAGTGTTTCAATACAACTGAGTTGGCAGACACGTTCCCCACCCACAGTGAGCTTACAGTCTAGAGGGGGAGACAGACATTAATATAAATGATTTATAATATAGAATGCATCAATCATTCTCAATTGTCTATGTTCCAGAACTTCATCGTTCATGATCTTCTCTCATCATTTGATCTAGATCATGATCCGTAAATGATGTTGGGGGTACTGCTTAAGGAACCTGATGCGATGCCTTGGGTTTGGTCAGGTCTCCAAGCTGGAGGGAAGGTTGCTGTGGAGAAGCACTGTGGCCTAATGGATAGAGCATGTGCCTGAGAGTCAGAAGGACCTGGGTTCTAATCCCGGCTCCGCCATTTGTCCAGACCTTGGACAAGTCACTTCACTTCTCTATACCTCAATTACCTTATCTGTAAAACTGGAATTAAGACTGGGAGGTCCACGTGGGACATGGACTGTGTCCAACCAGATTACCTTGTATCTACCCTGGCGCTTAGTGCAGTGCCTGGCACATAGTAAGTGCTTAACACCATAAAACAACAACAACAGCAAAACCAAAAACACACTACAACTCTGTAGACCTTCAGGTTGGTCTGGTGCCTGATTTCATTTGACAGCCTCCCCTGGAATTGATGTCCATATCTGTAATTTATTTATATTAATGTCCATCTCCCCCTCTAGACTGTAAGCTCACTGTGGGCAGGGAATGTGTCTTATACTATCATACTCTCCCAAGGGCACTGTACTAAGCACTTGGGAGAGGATAATATAACCGACATATTCCCTGTTCACACCGAGTTTACAGTCTAGAGGATGCTCAATTTCTGTTGATTTGGACAAGTTCCCCAGCGGGTGCAAAATGTATTCTGAACACCCAAATCCAGGTCTCCTATTGCGTCTTCTAACCTGGCTGTGTAGAATAAATCAGACAGCTCTGGGCTGCCCACACTCTTCCTTGTTTGCCATTCTACCTTGGATATACTGGCCACTGCCCAGCCTGTTTCCTGAAGGCTAGTTCTAGAGCACGACCTGCAGCAAAGTTGTTGCCACTATGCCTCAAACAACTGTGTCATCAATGATAATGGCCATTATAGCCTGACATGAGCAGCAATGGCAGGGACCTGAAAAGTGGAGGAAGCAGTGGATGTGGTTGTGTGAGTGCCATGTATATATATATATGCAAACTTAGCACTCACCTTCACCCTCTCTGCTTCTTTTTCTCTTTCTGTCTCTCTCTCTCTCTCGTCTCTTTCCTGGCTTTTTGACTCCAACTCGTGGGTCTTGCCCACTGTTTCATTTAGAGCTCCCAAGAATACACTCACCTTCCTCCTCCTCCTCCGACTTTCTTTGATTTCCCCAGGATATGCGATGGCTTACGTCAATGATCGACTTCCTGTTTAGATGGATTTTGATTGGAGGTCGTTTCTGTCCTTCCCCTCTTAGCTTGGATTCTTTGTATTTCTGAAGGATCTGTGGGAGGGAAAATGGGATCTTGGTTTCTTGGTAGAGCATCATTCTCTCTCATCCTATTACCTGTTCTCTGTATGAAGTTAAAATTGTCTCAGTGATATCATGTCCAAAGAAAGAAACCAGACAGCATTCCATTTTCATGTTCGACTAGAAAAACCCAGAAGACAGGACTATAGCAATTATATTGCTGCACATTACATGATAATTTTCTCCAAATTGCATGCATTACGAAGTCTTGCTGTGGTCTAATGGAAAATGTTCCATTAAACCACAGCCCTGACATCCTGCTAGGCACCCTCCTTTTTCTCTCCCTTCTCGTCATTGTTGATTACCATGACATAATATAAATAGAAACTGACATTCTTCGCAATCAAGCTGTGCCTCTCGCTTGATTCAGTGGGCCTCATAATTACTCTTCTTGCAGTCAATTTTGATGTCACAGAGTTATTTTGCCCCTAAGAACTGATTCGAGTGCCTGCATGTAGGTAGGTGGGTGAGTACATAGCGAAAACTCCCAAATTTGAAAGTGAAACCTTTCTGCATACTGAGCAAATGAAGCAAGAGAGTACATGACAGATGACTTGGTGTTATAAAGTTGAAGAAAATATGTATTTTTCAGAAGTTTGAGGTGGGCAGTGATGATTCTAATAGTTGAATCCTGCTGCCCTCTGGCACGTATTAGTAACCGACTTGACGGTGACAGGAAAGGAGTCTGCAAACGTTCATTTCTATCACTGCCATCTTACTCTAATCAAGTCTTTTAGTTATACCTGAGAGACTTCCACATGAGAATCTCTAGAAGAAATGGATTGATCTGTTTAGGTTTAATTTTTGAAGTTACAGTCACACTATGGTGCTGTAGCGTAACTCCCTGAGGGGAAAGACTCTATCCGACTCTCCCAGTAGGTGCTCAGTAAATACTATTGATTGTTTGATTGAAGAGGTGGTTCTGATTGCAGGAAATACTGTCCTCCTCGTGTTAAAAAATATCCCTTCCCCTACTTCCCAGATTTTCTGCTCCTACTGGCCTTACACAATTGCCACAGGAACAAGGGGCTTGTGCTGAGTAAAGCCGCTGGAAATCCCTGCTCTTTGTTCCATTGTGAACATGCCGGGGCATTTGAGAAATTCGGGGAGTTTCTGATGTGACTGTTCTATTTTGATAACCTGGGAGACAGCATCTTGAGGCACCTAAATTTGTCCCCCCGGACTTGTCTTTCATGTTTGTTTTGTAGTTCTTTGATTTCATCTTCCCTCCTATTTCTATCATTTATTCAATCATATTTATTGAGCGCTTACTGTGCGCAGAGCACAGTACTAAGTGCTTGGGAGAGTACAATACAGCAATAAACAGACACATTCCCTGCCCACAACGAGCTTGCAGTCTAGAAGGGGGGAGACAGATGTTAATATGAATGAATAAAATCCCTGCCCAGATTATTTGTAGATTGTGAGCCTCCTGGAGGGCCAAGAACCATGTCTAACTCCAGGGTTTAGCATAGTGCTTTGCACACAGTATGCACTTAATAAATATTATCACTACTACTGTTACCCTGGAAAAATGGTGTCACGGAGAAATGTGTAGAGAAGTAGTTGCAAATTGGGGGAGCTCAGCAGGTTTAGCTGCAATCTGAACCCAATTGTCATGAGTCCCCCTTTTAGACTGTTAGCCCACTGTTGGGAAGGGACTGTCTCTATATGTTGCCAATTTGTACTTCCCAAGCGCTTAGTACAGTCCTCTGCACATAGTAAGCACTCAATAAATATGATTGATGATGATGATGAGTTCTGGGCCTCAGAAATGAGTGTGGTCACATTCATCACAGTCTTCTCTCTCGGGCTAAGCATAAACTGGACTCAAAGCTGGCATCAGACATTTTGATGCCCCAGAATGATGGGTAATAATAATAATAATAAATATTTGTTAAGCACTTACTATGTTTCAAGCACTGTTCTAAGCACTGGGGTAGGTATAGGCTAATCAGGTTGGACACAGTCTCTCTCCCACGTGGGGCTCCCAATCTTAATCCCCATTTTACCAATGAGGTAAGTGAGATATAGAGAAGTTAAGTAACTTGCCCAAAGTCACACAGCAGACAAATGGCAGAGCTGGGATTAGAACCCAGGTCCTTCGGACTCCGAGGCCCATGTTCTATAAGCATTTCGCTATACTGCATGTACACGCAATATGTAATGTAATGATGTCCCACAAAAGTCCATTCAAGCCTACACCAACCCTCAAACCAAGACCATATTTCTAGACACTGGAAATGACGACTTAAAAATCAGTGTATTATCTACTGTCATGTAGCTGGCAATGTGCTGGTTATGGCAGCTGGGAAATGATCTTGGTTAATTGGGTAAAAAAAACCCGGTCACACCAAAGAATCAAGGAGAGAGGCAGAGAGAGAGAGAGTCTTACACCTTGCCAAAAATTAAAAAGTCATATAGCTGGCATTCTCCCAGACATGGGGTTAGATGGGGGTTTTCCAAAAAAAAAATTCCTTTCCCTTTCTTTTCCTCCTTCTTCAGGGAAGTAGTGTGGCCTAGTGGAAAGAGCACAGGCCTGGGAATCACATGTCTGCTGTATGACCTTGGGCAAGTGCCTCAGTTCCCTGATCTGCAAACTGGGGATTCAATCCCTGTTCTCCCTCCTAATTAGACTGTGAGCCCCATGCGGGACCTAATTGCCTTGTATCTACTACTTAGTACAGGGCATGGCACATAGTAAGCACTTAAGAAATATCACTATTATTATTCTAATTTTTTCTGTTCCAGAAAGCCCTTCCCTTTACATATACCTTGGAGAGGAAATGAACAGGGAACTTCCTCAAGAAGCCAAGAATCGGCAAGACCTATGGAATAACGGAGAATTGAATGCTATGTGGACACCAACAATAGTAGGTCACCTGCACAATCAGCTATTAGATGTATAGGTACAGTTTGCCTTGGTGGACAAAGAGTAAATTGTATCAAAGCATATAAGCAGCAGCATGGCCTGGGAGTCAGAGGACCTGGATTCTAATCCCAGCTCTGCCAATTGCTTGCTGTGTGACCTTGGGTAAGTCACTCAGCTTCTCAGTGCTTCAGTTTCCTCGTCTCTAAAATAGGGATTCAACTCCTGCTCTCCTCCTGACTTGCAGTGTGAGCCCCAACTGGGATAGGAACTGTGTCCGACCTGAACGCCTTCTATCTCCCCCAGCGCTTAGAACAGTGCTCTCCACACTGTAAGTGCTCAATACAACTGACTGTTTGATAAGATGAAAGCAAAATGAATACATTCCCTATGAAGTAAAGAGGTAGGAGGAGAAATTTATTGGGTGAATTAAAAAATACTTCCCACTTGCTCCTTCTTTCTGTTGCCCAGATTGTCGTTTGTTCACCTGAGGGGTGAGGTCAATTTGACTGAGGCTTATCCGGGAAAATCATCACCACCCTTCCTCAAATCCTCCACCTTCCAGACATACTCCAGAACCTGACAGGGCAAATCTTCAAAGTGACAAGTGGGAATCTGAGGTCTAGCACAATCCAGTTAGTCTCCAATGCATTGGCAGCCCTGGGTGGGCCTACCCACTTGAATCCCAGGGAATGAATGTCTGAATCTTGGTTGCAAATGGGAAAGCACTGCTGTTGCAATTTGGCCAAATAAATTCCCTGGAGGAAATTTCACAAGACTAATTTCCATGTGGTATGTTTAAGATAATAGAGTAGAGACTTAATTGTCTTCTCTAGAAAAAGTCTCTTGAGTCTTTATTTCATAACTTGGACTGGACATTCATAAGAAAGGTTAATCACAAATGATATGAATTACTTTCCACCACCGAGGGTTTCTTAGTCCGCAAAATAATTCCCTTAGGAAAATGGCATCCCTAGATACAGTTGCCAGGCTTCCCACCTACGTAGGAATGTTTCTTGTTTCATTGGCTTGTCCAAATTTCCCAGAAAGGTCTGCCTGAAGGGTGAGTGTGTAATTATTGTCTGGCATTAGGTTGACCTACAGGAGGGTACATGAAAACAGACCGCAGCTACCGTCTAACAACTGAAATCTGACAACGTTCTCCTTAAAGACTAGGGTCTTTATTCAACAAGTACCAAACTCATCTGACTCAGAAATCTCAAAACACTTCAAGAGCATTCCCTAACTGAACATTAGAGTACTCCTGCAAAAAGGAGTAGTTTTCAACTCTTTCGCAGATTGAGAGGTTCAAGGAGTACCGAAGAGATTCAATGATTTGACTAACATCGATCCGTTAATCGTATTTATTGATCACTTACTGTGTAGACCACTGCATTAAGCGCTTGGGTGAGTTCAGTATAACCGAGGTGGTAGACACGGCTATGCCACAGGAATTGAAGATATCGAGGGCAGATATCAACCAATCAGTGGTCTGCCGAATGTGAAAGAGAAGGGAGTTCCAGGCAGAAGGGAGGTCACGAGAAAGGGGTCAATGACGAGAGATGAAAAAGAACTGCAGTGAATGGGTTGGCATGAGAAGCCAGGAAGTAATAGGGGAGGAACCGTGATAAGTGGGGTAGAGAGAGCTGATTGAGTACCTTAAATAATAATAATGGCATTTGTTAAGCGCTTACTATGTGCCAAGCACTATTCAGCCAATGGTCAGGAGTGCTGCTTGTTACAAAGAAGAAGAGGAGAACTATTGGAAGTCTTTCAGGAGTGGGGAGACCTGAACAACACAATCATTTTGAAAAATGATCCTAGCGAAGTAAGGGACGGAGAGAGGAGGCTGATGCAGTAATCAAGTTGGGCTGTGAAAATTGCCTGGACCAGCATGGTAATAATAATAATAATGATGGCATTTATTAAGCGCTTACTATGTGCAATGCACTGTTCTAAGCGCTGGGGAGGATACACGGTGATCAGGTTGTCCCACCAGGGTCTCACAGTCTTCATCCCCATTTTACAGATGAGGTAACAGGCACAGAGAAGTGAAGTGACTTGCCCAAACTCACACAGCTGACAATTGGTGGAGTCGGGATTTGAACCCGTGACCTCTGACTCCAAAGCCCGTGTTCTTTCCACTGAGCCATGCTGCTTTTCTATGGTGACAGTTTGGATGGTGAAAATTAGGTGGAAGAGAGAATTTCAGAAGGAGGGCGATGAGTTCAGTTTTGGATGTGTTGGGTTGAAGGTGCCGGTGTGCCAGACGGGTAGAGATGTCCTGGAGACAGGAAGAATGTGAGATTGCAGAGGAGGCGAGAGGTTGGAGCTAATGAGGTGAGTTAGGAAGTCATCCATGTAAAAGGTGGGGAGTTAAAGTTGTGGAATTGCGGCATGGCCTAATGGATAGAGCATGGGCCTGGGAGTGAACAGGACCTGGATTCTAATCCCGTCTCTGCCACTTGTCTTTTGTGTGGCCTTGGGCTCGTCATTTCACTTCGCTGTGCTTCAGTTATCTGCAGAATGGGGATTAAGACTGCGAGACCCATGCGGGACAGGGACTGTATCCAACCCGATTTGCTTGTGTCTATCCCAGCACTTAGTGCAGCGCCTGGCACATAGGAAGTGCTTAACAAATACCACAATTATTATTATTATTATTAGAGCATCTCTGGGTCATCTTTGAATAGAGATGGACCAGAAAGCTGACCAGTCCAAAGAGACCAGGCAAAGCTAGCTAGCCTCATAGCCACCCTTCATACAGAAAATGGAAAATAGCCCCTTGACTATGACAATAATCTAGGATTATTTGTGCATATATGCATGCATGCATATACAGGAATAATCCTGCCGCATGGTCTTTGTGCTCTTACAGGATTCTGAATCTGGACTTTAGTTTTTCTGCATATAAAATAGGGATCATCATAATCTGAATCTCTATTCAGAGGGGTATTGTGAAGACTAATGAAAACATAACAATGCGGCGATCTGTATTCTTCAAATAAAGGCGCCTCAGAGGTATCAGATGTTACTGCAAGTTCCGCTACTGGAAAACAATTTTTAATAATCCCTATTAATTTTAATCTCTTTTCTCACTGAACCTTTCATCAAAACCGCTAAAGAATCCTGTATGAAAACCCTTTCATTTGAATTTTTCCTCTTTTCAGGCCGCATCCCCGCCCTCCACTGGCGAGGAGACCAAGCTGATAAAAAGCTAAAAGGAGGAGTGAGAAAAAAGATAAACAGGACTCATGAATAATCCAAAAGCTGGACAATCAACTCATGATCAGCAGAGAATAAGCTGTACATTCAAATGCATCCATTTCGATCAGACTGATTTTTCCGGATTTATCCTGATTCCCTCTTTCCATCTCATGCATTCCCATTCTGACTTGTTCTGAGTATAAATCTGTAACAGCTGCCAGTATAAAAGAACAATTGGCAAAGAATGGGGACTTTGAAGGTGAATTTCCACTCCATTAATTTCAGGCAGGTGGAAAATGCACTCAAACTTTTTCTCCTTGCTTCAACTTCTGTACTTTGTTTTCTTCCTCCTATTTGTTTGGCAAATGAATGACGTGTTAATCACACCTTTTCCTCTTAGTAACATCACTCCAAAAGCAAGCCTGACAGCAAAGTCTTGAAAAAGAAGTTTAAAATTATTGCCCTACTGGATAATTAGAGTTAGCAACTCATTTTCTTCAGTAATCAGTGTACAGTCTACATTCTATAACATGTCAGAATTTGTAATTGATGGACAGTTTGACCTCTTTTCATATTAAACTCATTCATTGCTGAAATGGCATGTTGCTATATAGAGGGTTTCATTTCTGGCTCGTTATTACAATGACATTGATGTGTGAGCTGCAGAAGATGAGCTCATTTTCCTTGTTATGAGAAAGGAAAATATCACAAATCTATTACTTGATTCTTCCCTTCCTGAGGAGGGTTGAGCCAAATGGGAGAGGGTAACAGCATGATCTCCTGAACTTTTGTGGTGGGGGAAGGAAGAGTGGAGAAAATGCTCCCTCTGTTCTTCTTCCTCTTACTCCTTCCTATTTATCTCATCTAGAGATGTATTAAAATCATTCAATAAATGAAGAGAAGAGGCTCAATTTTAACATGTTCTCCAATGAGAAGCAGCACTGCCTAGTGGGTAGAGCGTGGACCATTTATGGGTGGTAACTGACTCTGTCCCAGCATACCATTTATTAAAGCATAAGAACCATAAGAGCATAAATATCATTCCATCCAATCTTTCTCTCAAATAATCCAATATGGACTTAATAATAATGATAATAATGATGATAGTATTTGTTAAGTGCTTACTGTGTGCCAGGCACTGCACTAAACGCTGGGGTGGATACAAGCAAATCAAACTGGACACAGATCCCGCCCCATGTGGGGCTCACGGTCTCAATCCCCATTTTCCAGATGAGGTAACTAAGGCACAGAGAAGTGAAGTGACTTGTCCAAGGGCACAGAGCAAACAAGTGGTGGAGCGAGGATTAGAACCTATGACCTTCTGATACCTAGGGCCGTGCTCTATCCGCTTCCACTACGTCACGCTGCTTCTCATCCAAATCCATTTCTAACCTGCCCGTATCTTCGACCTGCACGTCATCCTATGGTAACGAATTCATTCATTCAATTGTATTTATTGGGCACTTACTGTGTGCACAGCACTGTACTAAGCACTTAA
This sequence comes from Tachyglossus aculeatus, assembly GCF_015852505.1. Classification (NCBI taxonomy): domain Eukaryota; kingdom Metazoa; phylum Chordata; class Mammalia; order Monotremata; family Tachyglossidae; genus Tachyglossus; species Tachyglossus aculeatus. The sequence goes on from NC_052099.1 coordinate 5,555,328, forward strand.
ATTCCATGTACCTACCATCAGCTGTGTGAATAAAGGTTTCCCTGTGTTTATTTTAACCTACCTCCTTCAGGCTCTAGTGTTGTGGGATAGAGAGTAGTTTAAAATTCTGAAGATTTCAATCATGCCCTCTCTCCTCATCCTTTGTCTTACTGAAGACTCCTCATCTTTTCATTCTCCCTTCATAAGGAAATGACTCCCCTCCCCGCCCTCCATTCATTCTTGTTGCCCTTTTAATCTACTTTCTCCAGTGCTATTATGGCCTTCTAAACATGTAGAGAAGCAGCGTGGCTCAGTGGAAAGAGCACGGGCTTTGGAGGCAGAGGTCATGGGTTCAAATCCCGGCTCCACCAACTGTCAGCTGTGTGACTTTGGGCCAGTCACTTAACTTCTCTGTGCCTCAGTTACCTCATCTGTAAAATGGGGATTAAAACTGTGAGCCCCCCGGGGGACAACCTGATCACCTTGTAACCTCCCCAGCGCTTAGAACAGTGCTTTGCACAGAGTAAGTGCTTAACAAATACCATCATTATTATGCGGCAACTACCACTGAACGCAGTATTCTGGACTCTGCTGGGCAAGAACAAGAGCTATTCAAATGTCTGAGGGTCTTAATGCTCCTCAGAACCGAGGGAAAATGGGGTAGAGAAATGGCTCCGGGGAACGTGCAGATCATTGACAATGTGGATAGTCCACAGGGAAGAAATGGAAGTTTACCACCTTGGGTGACATGAAGAAATTCCATCACGGTATCAATCCCAACCCTGCAGGGGCTGAGATGAGATGCCTTGAGAGAAATGGGCACAGTCAGAAGATATTTATTTAGAACAACACATGCAAAGGGATAAAATGAATTGTGATTTTTCTTTCCCTTCTCAATTAAGGAAGATGAAGTAATTCATTACAGCACCATGCACCAGCTCCTCTCTAATTAAGGATCTGTCATCTTCTCCATTATAAACCCCATTTTCTAGGGATACATAAATTAATGAGAAAACCATTTTCTAATTAGAAACATGCTAAGAGGTTCTGTCCTGGAAGTATTTTTTTTTTTTATTCCTTTTCAAAAATAACTTTGGTTCTAAACTGTACTTGGCTCTCATATTTGTTAAAGGTACCGTACAAATGCCACCTTGCAAAGTCCATTTCACAAGCGGAGTTCTTCAATGGACAACATTTAGAGACAATATTTCTGAGGAAGTGGTGTGGGCAGATACAAAACATCAAAGAGAATTGTACAAAAATGACTCAGGCCCAAATGAGCGCCAGAGGTGCACAACAAACTCTGTAGAGAATAAAGGGGTAGGTTGGAGAAAGGCTCTTCTCCCTGCAATTCCCAGGAAGGTACCTTGCTGGTGCTCACCAAAATACCCAGAGGAGGATGAAGGCGGATGTTTTGCCCACAGCAAGCATTCAATAAATACCGGTGATCGATTGCCTAGTGGATAAGAGCACCGGTCTGGGAAGGACCTAGGTTCTAATCCCAGCTCCGCCACTTGTCTGCTGTGTGACCTTGGACAAGTCACTTCACTTCTCTGCACCTCAGTTATCTGTAAAATGGGGATTAAGACTGGGAGCCTTATAATAATAATGTTGGTATTTGTTAAGCTCTTACTATGTTCAAGGCACTGTTCTAAGCGCTGGGGTAGATACAGGGTAATCAGGTTGTCCCAAGTGGGGCTCACAGTCTTCATCCCCATTTTACAGATGAGGGAACTGAGGCCCAGAGACGTAAAGTGACTTGCCCAAGGTCACACAGCTGACAAGTGGCAGAGCCGGGACTAGAACCCACAACCTCTGGCTCGCCAGCCCGTGCTCTTTCCACTGAGCCATGCTGCTTCTCACGTGGAACAGGGACTGTGTCCAACCCGATTATCTTGTCTCCACCCTAGTGCTTAGAACAGTGCATGGCACATAGTAAATGGTTAACAAATACCATCATTATTATCATTATTGATCAATTGATTATCAGTCATGCCGCTTGAATGGAAAATTGCAGTCTTCAAAGAATATCTGATGCTGCGCGGTCAGTTCTAGAAAATAATCCACAGCTAGTTAACCTGGCCCGCAAATGGAACATTTCTTCTTAGTTGCCCAACAAGCAGATGTGTAATCCAGGCCATATTGGGCATTAGTGTTCCTCAGGAACAATACAATTCTAATCTTTAGCTAACAGACAGGCAGTCCGGCAGGAATTAACACGATTAGAAACTCTTTGGGAGAGTTAGTTGATTGCAAAGTGAATTTGAGTCAGGGACACAGATGGAAAAAAAAAAATCCCTTCCATCTGGAATGGTTTAGGTGGAAACTTCCAGGAGGCAGGGAGAGTACATTCATCCAATTTTCCCTTTCAAAGATAAGGAATGCATTGGCATAAATGTAGGCTGACAACCAGCGCACCTTTTTGTGGGGAAAAGTGGGTCGCTTCCCAACTACATTGCTGCATCACTGAGCTCAGCTACGCATTACTTCTGACATGTGGCCCAAGAAGGGGCTGGGACAGCTGGAGGATTTTCACAGAGCTCACTGCCTGGCTGTTTGGCTACATGCACAAAATACGTTTGCAGGAGTTCCATCTGCTGGCTCCAATGTCAGCTTGGGAAGTAGGGAAAAGCTCTCGCTCTTTGCATTAGGGTATTAGCTTCCTTTCATTCATTCATTCAGTCGTATTTATTGAGCGCTTACTGTCCTCAGCCTGAAGAGAACGATTGATCTGAATGATTCTTCGATTCTAAATTGCCTTTCTTGATCACCACTTGTTGGAAATGAGTCAGTGCGATAGTGAACATTTTTTTGCTCTCCTAATAGATTCGACATGCTCCTGTAGGTAGTTTCACACTGCACTGAGGAGAAGGACAGAGCTGTGTAAGCCTTTGGAGGTTGTCCTCTAAGGGTTTACACAGGCCGGATGGGAGGGGGAGAATTTATCTCCCCACTGTCCTGTTTGAGGTCCTTAAACCTGATTACATCCCAGGCTGCAGGGAATCCAGGGTCTAGGCAAGATCTCAAGTCCCCATTGATTGTACTCTACTGTAAATTTTGCTTAATGTGGGGTTTGTCAGGAATGTAGCGTCCACCTAATAAGAGAACTGAGGATTTGTGAAAGCGTATTGGTCAAAAGATTCCCCGTTACAAATTCAAATAAGTCCTTTTTTTCAATACCTGTGTTTAACAGAAAGAAAATGTTTCATCTCCAAGCTTGACATGCCATTCTGTGCTATCTTCTTTCCTGACCTCATAATATGTGTCAGCCAAAGCTCTAAGGACGATTCCCACACAGCAGTGTTCGGTGTTTCACTGCACTTTAAAACTGCAATTCCATAAATACTCTCTCTGTGTCTCATTGTTTCCATTTGACATGCATATGTGTCTATGTGATACCCAGGATGCCCATATTCCTGGCTCCTTAGATTTTTGGAATGATGGCCCACTTCACACGTGCATGTTCATTATGTTAGAAAATATGCTACCAAAGGTGAGATTAATTCACATGTTCTGGAGTGGCTGAAAAAATGGATGCATGCTGACACATTTTTTCTGCCCCTGTGCATAAAAAGATCAGCTTTATTGGGTTTGGCACTATTTTGATCCTGACTTTTGAGAGTATGCTCTTCTGATTTATTCCCACTGGTCTGTTGCTGTTGTCCCCCTGCAATCCTGCAAGTCTTATTTCACTGTATCTTTAAAACATATCTTCTTCCCTCCATCCCGTGGTTCTTTCCCTCCCCTATTTGAATTTATCGACTGCTGGGCTAACCTGGTGTCATCGAACCTCCTTATGCCCTACCCAGTGAGGCTGGGTTGCAATGAGCATGGCTTTGATCTTAGCGGACTGAGCGCTTTTCAGTACTTCGTTGTATATGATCCCACATTTGATACATGTAGGTGTCACTGACAGAACTGCTCCCTACATCAGGAGTGACTTCTGTAATGGGCTCAGGCTTCCCCGCCATATAGCAAGTTAGACATTACAACTATTTTTCATCATCATCATCACCTCTCTTCTATAAGAAATTGAACTAGGCACTGGAGGGTATTATAAAAGAAGAAAACAAAAACATGATCTCTGGCCTTACGGAGTTTATAGTCTGATGAGGTAAAAAGAAAAAAAAAATACATAAATAAAAAAATGCAAGATGATAAATAATAGAAATATATCCAAAAGATTGCAGATATATACATGCATCACCATAACCTCAAAATCTGACTGGCACCTCAGATGAGACAAGTAACATGGCCTAGTGGATACAGGCTTGGGAGTCAGAAGGACCTGGGTTCTAATCCTGACTTTGCCATTTGTCTGCTGTGTGACCTTGGCCAAGTCACTTCACTTCTCTGGGCCTCTGTTCCCTCACCTGTAAAATGGAGATGATGACTGTGAGCCCTATGTGGGACAGGGACAGTGTCCAACCTGATTAACTTGTATCTACCCCAGCGCTTATACAGTGTCTGGCACATAATAAGCACTTAACGGATGCCATAAAAAAAAGATAACCATAGTCAGGGAATGAAATAGCCAGAAGTTGGGGAAAGCCTGCTGAGGCTGTGCCATCAGCAGTGAATAATTGTAATAATAATGATGGTATTTGTTAGGCGCTTACTATGTGCCAAGCACTGTTCTAAGCGCTGGGGTAGATACAAGGTAATCAGCTTGCCCCACGTGGAGCTCACAGTCTTCATCCCCATTTTACAGATAAGGGAACTGAGGCCCAGAGAAGTGAAGTGACTTGCCCCAGGTCACACAGCAGACAAGTGGTGGAGCCGGGATTAGAACCCACATCCTCTGACTCACAAGCCCGAGCTTTTGCCTCTAAGTCACGCTGCTTCTCGTGAAGTGAAGGTTTCAGACTGAAGAATCACCTAGAATGGCTTGGGTGGTGGGGGAGACAGGCATTCATATAAACAAATTAATCATGGATATGCACATAAGTGCTGTGGGGCTGAGGGTGGGGTGAATAGCAAGTGCTTAAAGGGAATAGATCTAAGTCCAAGTGGTCTCTGGCCCAACAGCAGATCATTGTCTCTGTGCTGCATTTAGTTTGAACAGAATCTGTTTTTGATGGAAATTTTTTAGATACGGCACCCCAGTCCACCTATTCTTTCATTGAACCCACCGCCCTAATAGGAGTGTGAATGGCAGGAATGAGAGAATGTGAGTGGAATCAATTTCTCTGTGTCGTTTCTCCATCCCTAAGCGCTTGTGATGTGAGACTCCATCATCATCAGGTGCTGAGGTCCCTGAAGCGTGTGGAGTGATCAAGGCAGTAGTAGGAGGCTGGAGAAAGGCGGGGGCAGGAGGAAAGAGGAAGGCTTAATCAGGGAGGGCTTCATGTAAGAAGCAGGTTTTTGAAAGGTCTTGGGAATTGATTTAATAAAGAGGAACGGGGGGAGGATGCCAAGAGCAATGGGTAGGAGGCAGAAGCTTATGGTGAGAAGGTGAATATGGGCCGATCAAAGCGCATGATATTAAATATAGTGACTGTAAAAGGCAGCTCGATATGAGGGAGACTTCTCGGGGAGGGTTTCGTGGCTGGTGTTGTGTTTTATATTGATGTGAGAGATGATTAAGAGTCACTATAAGCTTTCAAGGAAGGAAGCAATATGATCCAACTGTTCTTTCAGAAAGATGATTCATGTTTCTGGCACCTAAATGGTGCTGATGAAACCTCTCAAGAAGCTGAATATGACTCCTGTGGGCAGGTCCAGGGAGAGTATAATGAACGCCCTCACTTTTCCACTCATTCCGGGCAGGTTAATGAATCCCCCAAACCAATTAATCTGTGAGTTTGGAGAAAAAAATGGAGAGTTTGGCTCCTCTTCACAAGTCCGCTAAGGTTACCCAGTGTTTATGTCAAATGTACTTGGCTTGCAAATAGGGGGTGGGAGGCTAGCATGGTCATGATTCACAGCTGCCAAAACATGGGTGTATCTAGCCAGACCAAAGGTCTGGAGCCAAAGTCTCACTCCACGAGCTTCACAGAAATAGTTTGCGTCTGTGGGGTCCCCGACTGACTTTTATGGGAGGAGTCGGCAGGACTCAGATTCTATTCTTGCCAGCGACGGGAAGCCCTTGGGTGGCAGGATGGCTTCTGCAGTTGGCTTTCTCACCTTTATTTTTGAAGATGGTGATGAGGTTGGTAATGCTGTAATCGTGAGGCATTATCCTCTCTGTTCCAAATGCTGAGGAAAAACCTGTAGCCGAGTCTGTTCAGGGAATCATTCCCTGATGGTAAATTAGGTATTTGGCAAATTGCTGCTGCAGGAAACCGAATGGTAGCTTGGTGTTCTGAAAGAGGGAATGGCCCTTCCTGAGTGTCTTACTGACGGCTGGGGATGGACTTAGACCTTGAGGAGAAGGAAGCTGGTTATGTATTCTGTTTTGAATACATGTGTTCCCAACTGATAAAATAGATGGCAGTTCTCCAAAGGAACACTGTGGTAAACTATGTCAGAAATAATTAGGGCTGCAACTTGTCTCATAAGATCTGTTGCTGCAAACCACAGGCCTGCCGCATGGCCCATTGCAGATAAGAGAGAAGACGACTTATGCTTCATCATCTGATTGACTCTCTCTGTGTTCTAAGGAACAGGAGCACCTGATATGAGAGTCTTTCATGGTTGGATTTCCCCAAGACTCTGATATTTTCAGACAACACATGTAACAGTTTGGGTAGGGATTTAAATTAATATGATAAAGCTGTTTTGTTTAGTGCCAAAGAAGAACAAGTAGAAATCTGATTAAGTGGCTTTAAAAAAAAATCTAGACAGTCGGGATGGAGCTCTGAAGAGATCCAGAGAAGAGACTTAAACTCAATGACATAGTTTGTGCAACAACTGTTTAAGCATTCCATGGGAAACAGCATCGGGATGAGGAAACGAAGAGACTGCATATTTGTATATTTACTGATCTGACCCACACATGGAGCGACCTCCGATTCTCTCGCAGTTCTTGTATTTAGTGGGGATGCTATTAGTAGATACATATCTCCCCGAAAGCTCCTTGTAGGCAGGGAACATGCCTACCGGCTCTGTTATGTTGTACTCTCTGCACAGAGTAAGCACTCAGTAAATATGATCGACTGATCTACATATGGAGCATTCATTGTAATTTGGTCTGGCGAGACCACAACTCAAAATTATAATTTGAATTTATTAAGTTCCCACATTCGTAGAAACATCTTTCACACTGAGTATCTCCTTTTATAGATTAGAAAACCGCTTCAAAGAGGATGTGATTCATCCTAAATCACATAAGAGGGCAGAGTTATATCTACAGCTCTGATTTAGTGAGGGTACTTTGGAACGAGCAGTAACAATAGGCTAGGTGATGGTGCAAATAGTTTGGATTTGAGTGAAATCAGATTTGACCTTACCACTTGGAGCAACTGCCTCTACTGATACACCACTTATACTAAACCCTTGTTACCGTGCTTAGCACTCAACAGTACGCAATAAATGCCAACTACTGAAGGACAGATTGATTGACCGCTGTATATGCCTATACATTCTCTCACACACACATCTTTTTGGAAGGCAAGACTGATTATAAAGAATTCTATTTATAATTCTATTTAAATGAATGATGTATAATATAGCTATAATTCTATTTATTTATATTGATGCTACTGATGCCTGTTTACTTGTTTTGATGTCTGCCTCCCCCCTTCTAGAGTGTGAGCCCGTTATGGGGAGGGATAGTCTCTATTTGTTGCTGATTGTACTTTCCAAGAGCTTAGTACAGCTCTGAACTCTCCATGTGTTGCTGGACTCTGCAATGCAGCAGAGCAGATATGACATTTTCCCGTATGGGAGATACAGAAAAAAAGTAGGAAACAAAGCAAGATTTCTAAATTGTATTCAAAGACCTCCCCAAAGCACGTCACACCACCAAACTGGCCTCTTTCATCTGCTTCTCTATTACAGTGGACTCTCTCAAGGGCTTAGTACAATGCTCAGCACACAGTAATCACTCAATAAATGCCACTGATTGGAAAATACGACTGACTGATTGAAGATGAAACAAGAGTCCTGGAAGCCAATGTGAGAATATGATTTCAATATTCCAGGATCCTCTTCCAAACTGACAGACCGAGATCATTATTGAAAATCCTCGAATCAACTGCTAAACACAGATGGCTGTACACTTCCAGAGCACACAAACAAGAAGACATGCAAACGATGATCTGCCGCCTTGCGGAATTGTCAAAGCTCTATGGATTAATTATTATTTGGAAGAAGATTAATGTAACGCACCAGCCTGTACCCAGACAACTGAATATACAATCAAACATTTTTATCAGTGATACAGATCTAAATGTTGTCATTAAAGTTTGCTGCCTGTCCATCACTTTGTCCAATCATGCCAGAGTAGACAAAAGAGAGAACAGAATTAGAGATCCCCTTTGGGAGATGGACAGAGTGTAGCACTGATAATGACAGTAAACCTCAGGCCAAACTGAAGTCTGTAGAGCAGGGGTACAGTCCACACCCCTGAAGGATCATCCAGAATAGCAAGAGGACAAAAAAGGGTGCTTTACTATATTTTCGCAGGAAAAGAGTACAGGTGCAAGAGAATCTTTCTAAAAGACACCTTGATGGATCCAATTTCTCCATTGGCAGCATTATCCTATGGTATACCAATCAATCAATAAATCATATTTATTGAGCTTTTACTGTGTGCAGAGCACTATACTGAGCACTTGGGACAGGGCAATACCACAGAGGTGGTAGACACATTCCCTGCCCACAACAAGCTCACAGTCTAAATGGGGAGACAGACATTAATGTCAATAAATAATAGATATGGATGTAAGTGCCGTGGGGCTAAGGGAGGGGTGAATAAGGGGAGCAAATCAGGGTGATGCAGAAGGGAGTGGGAAAAGAGGAAATGAGGGCTTAGTCAGAGAAGGCCTCTTGGAGGAGATGGGCCTTCAATAAGGTTTTGAAGGTAGGGAGAGTAATTGTCTGTCGGATATGGCCAGCGGAGACATTCCAGGCCAGAGAGGGCGAGAGGTCGGTTATGAGATAGATGAGATTGAAGTACAGTGTAGCTCTGTATCTCAATAAAAATTGTATTTTTAGGCTATTTTTAGGTTATTTTAAGCATATTTAGCTTCTATGTTGATGGATGATCTGTTCATAAAATGAAAGGGAGATAGCAAACAGTGAGCAAAGAGGTGCTAAAATCAAAGCTCGGGTCGTCATGAGTTCAGCGGAACTCAGGGTGGTGCTGCTACAGAATATGGTGGGATGGTGTGCCTTGCCCAAATTGACTGCTCTAGTCAAGTGATCATGCAGAAGTAGCATGGCCTAGATAGATAGAGCACAGGCCTGGGATTCAGAAGGATCTGGGTTCTAATCCAGCCTCTGCCACCTATCTGCTGTGTGACCTTGGGCAAGTAACTTCACTTCTCTGGGCCTCAGTTGACTCATCTATAAAATGAGGATTAGGATTGTGAGCCCCATGTGGGACAGGGACTGTGTCCAACCCGATCTGCTCGTATCCACCCCAGCACTTAGAACAGTGCCTGGCATATCCTAAGTGCTGAACAATCACCACAGTTATTATTATTGTTGTCATAGCCCTACCAAAGGGGCCTTTGGCCAGGACTCACTGTTGTGAACACAAATTACAGTTCCAGAGTGGCATCACGGGGCCTTTATGTCTGCTATTGGAGTCTTGGCCAAAATGTGCTTTTAAGTTGCATTCAATAGGATCACCATTATTCCCTGATCTGAGATGACTGGACAGCTTTCTATTGCATATTTTAGGGAAGGAAAATCATATTCAGTAACAAGCTAATCTAGTCTGGAATAATTGTAGAGTGGAAAATCTTCTCCTGAGGATTCAAGACAGATGATTCCAGACTACGAAAGACCATTAAACGGAGCACTGTATTATTCATGCATGAAATTTTCTTGGCTCCAAAGGCTCTTAAAATATGCATTCAACTTCTATAGGTTCCTTCCTCAGATGGCTTTAACATTTTTTTTCGAGTTTTTCAGTATAGATAATTACTGTGTTAACTCCATAATTCCAAGCTTCTTTTTCCCCCCAGGCTCTTTTAGAGAACATGAAAGAAGCATTATTTGATTGGAGACTGATCATATTTCTATTGCAGTCATCACCCTCAGAATATAGAATGAAGTAGAAGATGCAAAACCATAACAGAGTCAATGCACAAGGGACGGGGTAGGGGAAATGAGGGCTTAGTCAGGGAAGGCCTCTTGGAGGAGATGTGATTTTAATAAGACTTCGAAGGTGGGGAGAGCAGTGGACTGTCAAACATGAATGGGGAGGGAACGCCATGCCAGACGCAGGATGTGGGTGAGGGGTGAGTGGCTAGATAGACAAGATAGGGGTCGGCGTTAAGAAGAGTAAAGTGTGCGGGCTGGGTTGTAGTAGAAAATCAGTGAGGTAAGATAGGAGGGGGCAAGATGATTGAATGCTTGAAAGCCGACGGTAAGGAGTTTCGGTTTGAAGCCAAGATTGATGGGCAACCACCAGAAGTTCTTGAGGAGTGGGGAAATAGGGACTGAACTTTATTTAAGAAAAATGATCCGGGCAGTGGAGTGAAGCATGGGCTGGAGTGGGGAAAGACGGGAGGCAGGGAAGTCAGTGAGGAGGCTGGCGCAGTAGTCAAGGTGGGATACAAGTACTTGGATCGGCACTGAAGCAGTTTGGATGGAGAGGAAAGGATGGATTTCAATGATGTTGTGAAGGTAGAACCGATAGGATTTGATGACAGATTGCAGAGGCCTTCCTTGACAAAGTCCTCAGCTCTCCTAGTTGTCCTCCCTTTTGTGTTCCCTATAAACTAGTGAAGGAAGCACTTTGATTTTTACCCCACCATTTGTAGTATATTCAATGTCCTGCTCCCCCTCTAATCTGTAAACTCCTGGTGGGCACAGATTGCGTCTACCTACCCTAGTGATTTATACGATTCCAAATGTTTAGTACTGTGCTCTACTCTCAGTGAGCACTCAATAAGTACCATCGATTGATTAATTAATCCACATTTGTAGGGAGATCATATGGCCATTAGGGGATTTCAAGACCATTTGATTAGACAGACGAAGAAGAATAATAATTCTGGAATGTGCCAAGCTCTGATTTGAGCCCTGGGTTGGGCAAAAGATAATCATTATTATTATGGTATTTGTTAAGTGCTTACTATATGCCAGGCACTGTACTATGCGCTGGGGTGGATACAAGGAAATCAGGTTGGACACAGTCCCTGCCCCAAGCAGGGCTCACAGTCTCAATCCACCTTTTATAGATGAGGTAACTGAGGCATAGAGAAGTGAAGTGACTTGCCCAAGGTCACACAGCAGACAAGTGGAGGAGCCGGGATTAGAACTCATGACCTTCTGATTCTCAGGCCTGGGCTACACTGCACCACACTGCTTCCCACTATGAACAGTCCCCACCCAGTCAGACTGATATATCCAAGTGAGTTCTATTGCCGAAAGAATATGGTATTTGACCCTCTTTTGGTGGTGGTGGTGGGGGGGGGGGGGGATAAAAGAAACTCTATCACCAATTGATTCTGTTTCAAGGGACATACTGTTGGCTATTGAAGCTGACATTTCCATTTATTCAATAATTATACTTTTTTGGTTTGTAGGCAACACCTACTTTCTATTGTTTGGGATGCATTTGATTTTTAGTCGAACTTTTATTTTTGTTGTAGGCAATGCTATAATTAATATGTGATGCCTGAAATTTGTTCGTTATTTCAATCAAGAAATGAATGGTTTGCTGTACTAATTTGTTTAATGTTCATGGTGAATGGGTCTGTGCAGTCATAAAGGCTTTAATGCACCGACTGCATAAAGATGGATCAAACCCCTACTGAGTCTGCACAAAACATTTACTTAGTCCATGACATATCAGGCATTTAATGCAAATTCACTGCACAACATCACAGTGCCATAGAAGATCACTCGCATATAAAAAATAATAGCTCCTTAAGGATCCATTTACAATCGTCGAGTATCACTATGCTACATGTAACTCCACCAGGGATTGAATTCATCTGGGTCTTAAATAGCACTTCATTCAGGAAAAAAAAAATGACCTGCTTCTGAATTGGGGTGATTTTATGATAAATATTTCACATTCAGATTTCATAGTAGTAAAATAGAAATCTATTGCAATTAAAACCACCTGTCATTCAAGAACCTCTAAGATACCCCACAAATGTATACCAGGAGTGGAATGTCGTTGCATCGTCTTATACTGCACTGAAACGTGGCCATTTCTAAGTATTCGACAACTGAGTCTGGAACACGCGGTAGCATGGGGGCCAACATTTCATATTGTACATGGAGACAAACTTGGTGCAGGGCTTCAGGGTGATTTGAGGGGAGTGGCTTCCATAGGGCAGAAGCCTCCCGTCCATTTCACAGCCTCCCGGGTGGGTGCGACAAGCCCCAGGAATGCCTCAGAGCTTTGCCCCAGAAGTACAAATTCTACTGTACTTGGGAGAGTACATTACAACAATATAACAGACACATTCCCTGTCCACAACAAGCTCACAGTCTAGAGTTAGAATAGATGCCTCCAGACTCCAATCTCCCTCCCTGGATCGACAATTTCCCCTCCCAACACTTCCACCACATGGTTACTGAAAGGGAAGGGAAGAGGGTCCTGTCTTGAATGGTCATCCCCTAGGGGCAAAGGGATCAAGGAAGAAAGCCATTAAATGAACACTTGATATACTGCTCCTTAGGAGAGTGGTTTGCCAATATTAATTCCTTCTTGATTTATCTGTGTTAAGAGAAGCTGGGTGTCCACTAATCAGGGGGAGGTAAACATTAAAATATTATGGCTATGTACATAAGTGCTGTGAGTCTGAGGGTGGGATGAATAGCAAGCGTTGAAAGGGTACAGATCCAAGTGCATAGGCAAAACAGAAGGGAGAGGAAGTAGGGGAAATAAGGGCTTAGTCAGGGAAGGCCTCCTGGAGGAAATGGGATTTTAATAAGGCTTTGAAGGTGGGGAGAATGGTGGTCTGTCATATATGGAGCAGGGAGGAGTTGCAGGTTAGAGACAGAACAAGGACAAGGGGTCGGCGGTGACATAGACAAGTTTGAGGTTCAGCGAATAGGTTGGTGTTGAGGAGCGAAGCATGTGGACTTGGGTTGTTGGAGGAAATCAGCAAGGAAAGATAGGAGGGGGTGAGTTGACTGAGTGTTTTAAAGCCAACTGTAAGGAGTTTCTGTTTGATGCAGAAGGGAACGGTTAACCACTGGTGATTCTGGAGGCGAGGGGTGACACAGACTGAATTTTTTTTTTCCAGAAGAAATGATCCGGGCAAGAGTGAAGTATGGATTGGAGGGGAGAGACGGGAGGCAGGGAAGTCAGCAAGAAGGCTGATGCAGTAGTCAAAGTGGGATAGGAAAAGTGTTTGAATCAGTGGAGTAGCAGTTTGAATGGAGAAGGAAGCGCAGATTTTAGAGATGTTGTGAAGGTAGAGCCGACAGGATCGGGTGACAGAGTGAATATGTGGGTTGAATGAGAGTGATAATCCCAAGGTTACAGGCTTGTGAGACGAGGAGGATGGTGGTGTTATCTACAGTGATGGGAAAGGACAGGGTTTGGGTAGGAAGATGAGGCGTTCTGTTTTGGACACTGAAAAGGAACCTGGGTGCCTAAACTAATTACTACTATTTCTAATAATAATGATAATAATAATGTTGGCATTTGTTAAGCACTTACTATGTGTCAGGCACTGTTCTAAGCACTGGGGTAGAGACGAGATAATTGGGTTGGACACAGTCCCTGTCCCACATGGGGCTCTCAGTTATAATCCCCATTTTACAGATGAGGGAACTGAGGCACAGAGAAGTGAAGTGACTGGCCCAAGGTCACACAGCAGACAAGTGGCAGAGCCAGTATTAGAACCCAGGTCCTTCTGACTCCCAGGCCCGGGCTCTAGCCACTAGACCACACTGCTTCTCAGGCCACACTGCTATTCCTAGTGCAGCTGTAGAGAAAGTAGAGTTCCAATTACCGTTCGGTTAAGACTGCAGTGGTGTCAGTAGTCTAATAAACAACATAAAGGACAGGCTCAGCTTGCATGCTGCATCAAGCAGCTGCTGCTGTAATAGAAACTAGAAATGCAGTGTTTTGAAAGGGCTCTTGAGCCACCTGACAAGCAAATGAGACTGTTTATATGCTGAGCATAAACACAGATACCATTTCTGTCCCAGACAAGAGATTATGAAGTGGCAGAGCTGCTTCCAAAACTGGGGAAGTGAATGAGTCCCACAAAGTTCTCTTAAGCTTATCTGAACCTTCGCTGAGTGCACAGGAAGTCAAACTGAGAGCTCTAACCATGTAATGTGGAAAGAGTTTATAGCAGAAATTACCTCTGCCAAAATTATTATAGATTCCGACTCAAAAATTCATGGGAAAGGACAATCTTGCTACGAGAGCTTTTCCAACTAAACACTTGGATTATTGGCTGTGGGCCTTCAGAAGATATCTAGCAACATTCTCCACAACATCTATCAGTCTGGCATATGACTGTGTTCTACAATGCAAAGTACTCTTCATGCTCTTGCTCTCTCTCTCTCTCTGTCTCTCTCTCTCCAAACTTCAACAACCTAAAGGCCTTTGCTCTGAGAGCATCTTCTATTGCATTCTATGTTATCTCAGCACTTAGTACAGTGGTTAGCACATTGTAAGCACTTAACAAATCATCACCGTACCTCGTTCTCCTCACCGTACCTCGTTCTTGCCTGTCCCGCCATCGACCCCCGGCCCAGGAATGCCCTCCCTCTGCCCATCCGCCAAGCTAGCTCTCTTCCTCCCTTCAAGGCCCTGCTGAGAGCTCACCTCCTCCAGGAGGCCTTCCCAGCCTGAGCCCCTTCCTTCCTCTCCCCCTCGTCCCCCTCTCCATCCCCCCATCTTACCGCCTTCCATTCCCCACACCACCTGTATATATGTTTGTACATATTACTCTATTTATTTATTTATTTTACTTGTACATATCTATTCTATTTATTTTATTTTGTTAGTATGTTTGGTTTTGTTCCCTGTCTCCCCCTTTTAGACTGTGAGCCCACTGTTGGGCAGGGACTGTCTCTATATGTTGCCAATTTGTACTTCCCAAGCGCTTAGTACAGTGCTCTGCACACAGTAAGTGCTCAATAAATATGATTGATGATGATGATGATCATCATCATTATTCTCATTATTATTATTGCACATTCCAAGACACATCCTTCTCCAAGAACTGTCATCAATTTTAGCTTCTTAGTCTAGATATCCTACAGCTTCCTATCAACTTTTTATAATGTTGGTATTTGTTAAGCGCTTACTATGTGCCAAGCACTGTTCTAAGCACTGGCACAACTTTTCTCTGTGCACTACTTGTTCCTGAGGAGTTTACAGTCTAGTGAAGGAGACAGGTAAATACAAACTCATGAATGCTCATTTGGATTAAGAAGACACACAAATAAATGCCTGACCAATTTTAGAGAAAAATTATAGAGAGATAGGAAAAAGAACAGCAGAGTTGGATGATATACGAGGACAGCACTACCAGTGTATGTGGGGGAGGGAGGTGTGAATCAGGAGGCCTGGCTTTATTAGAGTTTTGAAGGAGGGGAAGGATGGGACTGGGCAAAATGGAGCAGTTGGGACATTACTGCTGTGGGAAATGGCAGGGTGAGAATTTAGAGATAAGAGGTTCTTATGAGCACAACTGTGTGCTGGCAGTCACAAGGCAACTAGTTATGGGGGAGCAGTTGCTGAAGGACCTAGAAGCCCAAGATTAAGGGCATTTGTTTTATTTAAGTTATGCGGGGCTGACAGAAGAATCAAAGTGCAGGGGTGACGCAGAAGAGAGAAGGAGTAGAAGAAACTAGGGCTTAGTTGGGGAGGGATTCTTGGAGGTGATGGAATTTTAATGAGGCTTTGAAAATGGGGAGAGTGATGGGCTGACAGATATGAAGGAGAGGGAGTTGCAGGCTAGAGACAGGACGTGGGCGAAAGGTCAGCGGATGAGGTAGACGAGATCAAGATACAGTGAGTAGGTTGGCATCAGAGGAGTCAAGTGTGAGGGCTGGTTTGCAGTTGGAAATCAGTGAAGTAAGACAGGAGAGGGAAAGATGATTGAGTGTTTTAAAGCCAGTGGTAAGGAGTTTCCGATTGATTCAGCAATGAATGGGCAATCACTGGAGGTTCTCGAGGAGTGGGGAGACATGTTAATGGTTTTGTTAAAAAAAATAAAAATCTGGGCAGTAGAGTCAAGTATGGACTGGAGTGGGGTGAGACAGGAGGTAGGGAGGAGTTTGATGCAGTAATCAAGGCAGGATAGGATAAATGCTTGGATTAATGTGGTAGCATTTTGGTTGGAGAAGAAAGGATGGATTTTAGCAATGTTGTGAAGGTTGACCAGACAAGATTTGGTGGCAGACTGAATATGTGGGTTGAATGAAAGAGATGAGTTGAGGATAAGGCCAAGGTTTCAGGCTTGTGGGCTTTGGTTTATGTTGTATAGGTCCATATAAGCTATAGGGACTCTCAAGAAATACAACAGAGTTGGCAGATATGTTCCCTGCCCACAAGGAGGTGACAGTAACCTATCTCCTTCTCTATCCATGCATCATCAGACATCACACTGACGAGGAAGAATTTGGCGACTGCTTTGACTTTTTTTATGGCATTTGTTAAGCGCTTACTATGTGTCATACATTCTCCTAAGAGCTGGGGTAGATAAAAGTTTACCAGGTTGGACACAGTCCCTGCCCCACATGGGGCTCACAGTCTAAGTAGGAGAAAGTAGGATTTAATCCCCATTTTACAGTTGAGGAAACAGAGGCACAGAGAAGTTAAGTGACTTGCCCAAGGTCACACAGCAAGGACTTGGCAGAGCCAGGATTAGAACCCAGGTCCTCTGACTCGTAGGCCCATGCTCTTGCCACTAGGCCATGCTGCTTCTGCGTTGCTGATGAAAATCTTTGGTTGTGTGTAAGGTTTCCCTGACACATTCTGGCATATGACTTCAGTGTTCTTCAGATTTATTGTCAGACCATAATTCAACCACATGGAAGAAGCAAGTACCACAACACACCTACTTTGGATGTAAAGCTCTGCTGACTGCCCGAGTTCCTCTTTGGTTCCTAATAGCCAAACCCACTTCCTCACAGAAGAGGCCAGTGCCCCCAGAGAATTCTTGGAAACATAGTCCTTCAGGCTACTGATAAAAACAGGTCTCTAAAAGGAAAAGTGTCCCTACTTCTTTGGTCCTTTTTGGTCATAGTTCCACCTCCAGTACTGACCTCGATATTTTCACAGCTAGGCTCCTCCAACAATGCTCAGATACTTTTCTTCCTCCATCATCCTTTGTGGGCACATTGAGAAAATTCGGCTTTTAAAAATAAATCCTGCTTTACGTGACTCTACCACTTAGTTCTACCATGTTTCAACAGCAACACCTTAAAGAAGTGAGAGATCATTATGAAGCCGTAATGTGATGCGTCATGTGGATTTGCAAATGTGAGTGTTTTTCTATGTTCACCCCATTATGAAATCAATACAAGTTACTATGGAGCAGAATGCGGCCTGTGGTGTTTAAATATGTCAGTCACAGTTATGGATATCCCCCAGAATACCAGGTAAATCAGAAGGTCTCACAATACCAGGTGCTGCATTTAGCACTCAAACGAGAAACTGTTGGTATGTTAGAGAGTCGCTTAGCCTGTTTGCTGGCTCTGTCACAAGCTTCCCCTTTTAGAGTCTGCATTCATAGGAAGGAGGGGCAATACTCAATACTCACCTTAAATCCCCATATAAAGCTGTGACTTTCTGACAGCCACCTCCCCATATATCAGCAGGGGGTGGAGGGTGTGTGGGGGGGAGGGTTAGCCTCATGGTACTATTAAAGAACAAATCTGTTTCAGACGAATCCTTTAAATGAGATTGCAAGTTTACCGTATGGAAACATTCACTATGTTGCAATGAAGTGATTTATTTTAAAGCTGGAAATTTGTAAAAAAAAAAGAAAAAAGAGTGCATACATAAATTACTGCAATTTCCAAGCACACAGACTATCTATCATTCACCATGCTCACCTTACTAAAGCCTAAAAATGATCTGAAAGTAGAAGCTACATATGAATTTGTAGTATTTATTTTTACCTGTTTCATCACAGTGAAAGGAATTAATATCAGGCTTGGCTTGGCTTGTGAAATGGCTTGGATATAGGACTAGGAGACCTGGCTTCTCTTTCCCATTGTGCCAAAGACATCCCTTTAGGCTGTGATTCCTTGTGGGCAGGGGATGTATCTACCAACTCTGTTGTATTGTATTCTCCCAAGCGCTTAGTACAGTGCTCTGCACACGGTAAGTGTTCAATATATACCATTGCAAAAGGACTTCTAATTAAATAATTTTACTCTCGCCTTCAGCTCCCCAGGAGGAAACGATGCTAGGGCTGGCCTGATTTAGAAATCTTTCTTGGGAACTCCTTGATGGGAGGGGTGGGGGCTCTGAAGGTTTACCGTAGTGCACTTGGTTGGCAGGTAAAAGGAAGGGGGAAAGGATGGTGGATTCAAGAGCAGATGAGGACGATGCAGAATTCCAGTGGTTAGCGTCTGAAACAGAATACCTTTTCTTATGGCTGCTCAAGTACTTAGAGAATCAAATTCCAGTGATAACGTACTTTCAAAAGTAACTTGCAATTACAACAACTTGAAACTACCTCCCCCTAATAATCTCTATGTGGCACAGCAGTCAGAGAGACACGATAAATCGATCAGTGGGATGTAGTGAGTGCTTACTGTGCACAGAGCACTAGACTAGGCCCTTGGGAGGGTACAACATGAAGGTTTGGTTGAGCTAAAGAGAAGCCACTGGAACATGGGTTCTCCAAAGACTGAGGAAGGGAGGGAGGAAGTTGGGTTAGGTCAAGAAGGGACAAGTGTGTCTGTCTCTTCGTCCAAACACCTGTAACCTAGAATAGGTCTTTTGAAGCATCTCTGTTCAGTCACCTAACTCATTCCCTAAGCAATTATCCGCCTTAGGGAGTTTCAGCATTGTGGTGACCCCACTTCAACAAATGGCATGATGAAAATCTGATGACGACTCTGGGTCACTCTTTCCTATGAAAGTGTCGTTTTGAATTCAGCCTTTAAGAGGAAAAAATGAAACTGATTTAGTGGAAGTCCTCTGAGCCTCAATGACAGAATGATTCTTTGATATCTTCAGTAAGTTTTCTTTTAATGGTATTTGTTAAGCACTTACTATGTCTCGGGCACTGTACTAAACACTGGGATAGATACAAGTTAATCAGATTGGACACAGTCCCTGTCCCACATGGAGCTCACAGTCCTAATCCCCATTTTACAGATAAAATTTACAGAGGTAAATGAGGCACAGAGAAGTGAAACGACTTGCTCAAGATACGACAGAGATGGGAATAAAAAGCTCATGTGAAATAAGAACCCAGACAAACCCATCAGACTCCTGGTTCATGATTCTCCACCCTAAAAGGAGATCACTGGGCTTTCGTAATAATGATGATGGTATTTATTAAGCTTTTACTCTGTGCTGAGCATTAGGGTCAATATCAAATAATCCAAACAGACAGTCTAAAGGGAAGAGAGAGTAGATCATTTACCCTCACTTTACAGATGAGGCAATTGAAGTGCAGAGAAGTTAAGTTACTTGCCCAAGGTCACCCAGCAGGCAAGGGACAGAGGCAGGATTAGAACCTGGGTCTCTTAATTCCCGGGGCTATGTTTTTTCCACCAGACCACATCCCCTCTTTTCTGTGGTATTTGTTAAGTGCTGACTAGGTGCCAGGCCCTGTACTAAGCACTGGGGTAGCTTCAAGAGAGAATAGAGAAGCAGCGTGGCTCAGTGGAAAGAGCCCGGGCTTTGGAGTCAGAGGTCATGGGTTCAAATCCCGGCTCCGCCAATTGTTAGCTGTGTGACTTTGGGCAAGTCACTTAACTTCTCTGTGCCTCAGTTACCTCATCTGTAAAATGGGGATGAAGACTGTGAGCCCCCCAATCACCTTGTAACCTCCCCAGCGCTTAGAGCAGCACATGGTAAGCACTTAATAAATGCTATTATTATTATTATTATAAGCTAATCGGATTGGATACAGTCTACATCCCACATGGGGTTCACAGTCAATCCTCATTTGATAGATGAGGGAACTGAGGCACAGAGAAGTGAAGTGGCTTGCCCAAGACCACACAGCAGACAAGTGGAGGAGCTCTATCCACTAGGCCACACTGCTCCCTCCACCTCTGGGAAGCTAATCAAGGGGTGGGACAAGGGTGAGACTCAAGACTGTCAGCTCCTTGTGGGCAGGGTCTGTGTCTACCAACTCTGTTGTATCGCACAGTCCCAAGCGCTTAATCCAGTGCTCTGCAGAGTATGCACTCAGTAAATACCACTGATTGATTGATTGGGACTAGAATTGCTCTTGACCAGGTAACATCTCAGTGACCAAGGAGCAAACACTGTGTCCCTACTCCAACAGTTTCCCACACTGTTTTAGAAAAGTCTAGGAAATCCATATTCCTCTTAGCTGAGGAAGATGTCAATTCCATGGAAATGATCATTCCCTCAAACTGAGCATGAGCCTCCAAATAAAAGCTGTGTAGGGGAAGGCCATGGAAAGGAATTTTTTTCTTTCCCCCTACAACCTGTACAGTGAGTGTTTTCCAATTCAGAGAGGAGAGTTGAATGGCACCTGTGAACCGAAACTATTCCTTTCAGAGAATAAATGCCTCAAAAACAGGGGTCATGTATTTTTGAAATTTTGTGATTTAATCCAGCTCTAGTTCAATGGTCTGCACAAAAGAGTTGCTCAAGAAAGACTGTCGTATGAGTGAAAAGGCTAGCATGGGGGTAGAATGAGCAGGACAGTGAAAATTAATTAGAGAACCAGGTGGTCTAGTGGATAGAGCACAGGCCTGAGAGTCAGAGGGTCCGGGTTCTAATTCTGCTCCACCACTTGTCAGCTGTGCGGCCTTGCACAAGTCACTTCACTTCTCTGTGCTTCAGTTTCCTCATCTGTAAAATGGGGATTAAGACTGTGAGCCCCACATGGGACAGGGACTGTGTCCAACCTCATCAGCTTGTATTTATACTAATGCCTATGTTCCCCTCTAGACCGTAAATTTGTTGTGGGCAGGGAATGTGTCGGTTATAGTGCTATACCATACTCTCCCAAGTGCTTAGTATAGTGCTTTGCCCACAGTAAGTGCTCAATATATACAATTGACTGCCTGACTTGTATCTACCTCAGTGCTTAGTACAGTGCCAGGCATGTAGCAAGTTCTTAAAAAAATACCATGAAAACAAAAAGAATGTCTCCAGAGGAGGAATGGATTGGACATGGGGGAGCCGAGAGAGGCACATTTCAAAGGAGTCAAGAGTGTGAGGGGGTCTCTAATGGAACAGCAAAGCTGAAGGAATGCCAGGATATTCAGGAGTCTGGAGTTCTTGTTTTAATGGGGAAAGGAATGGGTAACCATTAAATATTTTTGAGGAGGGAAATGTGTTTAGAATAGCACTTTAAGACGACATACTTCTCCAACCCGAAAAGTGGCAATTTAGCCTTACCCTTTGTTTCTTATCTTTTAGCCAGTTTTCTATCCATGACAGAACATTCCCTCAAACCTATGATTACTCAGTATTTTTTTAAAGCCTTTGATGTGGAACCTTGTCAAAAGCTTTTGAAAATCTAAATATATTTTGTACACCAGTTCCTCTCTCTCTCCAAATGTTTTTGACCCCTTCAAAGACCTTCAGCAGATTAATGAGGCATGATTTCTCTTTACCAAAACCATGTTGTCTTTCCTCTAACAGGTTCTGTTGTTCTAAGTGCTCACTGATCACAGCCTTATTTATTAACTGTACTAATTTTCCAGGAATTCAAATTCATCTCCCTATCTGTAATTGTCAGGGTCAGCTCTGGAACCTTTCTTAAAGGCGGCAGTTACCTTGGTAATTGACCAGTTCTCTGGTATGGTGGCCATTTAAAACAATAAATTACACAGTTCTGTCAGGAGTTCAGCAACTTCCCCCTTGGAGTACCATGAGACCTCTAGGTGAATATCATCTGATTTATTTATATCTAGTTATAATTTGGTCAAAAACATCCTGTCTGGTCATCATAATTTGTTCCAGGTTGAGTTTTTCCTCCGTATTCGATGAGGGATTCTCCAGGCATAATAGAAATGTGCCTGACCATTCTATAATTCCCCAAATCATTGCTAGAATCCTTATAGAGTTTCAATTGTGATTCCCGAGCCTGTTGTCATGATACAGTACATACTCTTGTAGGTGTCCCACAGTTTTTCCACTGTGTGGTGATCATGGCTTGATCCAATTCCTCCGATCCATCTTGCAATTTTTTTAAAAAAATCTAGGGGTGGGAATTTAACACCTTCCTTGGTAAAGACAAAATTCTGAATTCACCGAGTATCTCAACTTGCTCCTTTTCATCCCTAAGTTCACCTTTTACACCACGATCATCAAGTGACCCCCCCCCCCATGATTCCTAAAATGGCTTCCTGTTTTTAATATATTTGAATAATTTTTTAATAGCTACGGCATCTCTTGCAAAAGCTCTTCAAACTCCTTTTAGCCCATCTAATTTCCTGTTTGCAATTGACCTGCCACACTTTATGGACTTTCCTGTTCTCGGGTGAGCTTTCAATTTTTTAGAAGAATGATTATTTCCCCTTAATAGCCTCATGTATTCTACCAGGTAGCCCTCCAGGGTTTTTGTTTGGACTTCTGTTGGATTTTTGTTTTGTTTTTCTGCTCTGAAGTACACATTTTATGAAGTCTTCTAATATGCTACCAGGCTACTAGAAGATTACTTCCTCTTCTATAATTTAATATCCTTGTGTCATTTTGGGGGTTTCTTCCTTCATCAGCAAGAATATTCATTTTAATTGATTTATAATCATTTCTGCAGAATGGCACTCTCCCACATCAGGTCCTCCCATTGCTCAGAATTAAATCTAGCATATTATCTTTCCTTGTGGATCCTAAGGATAGTTAACCCGGAAAACATTTATTCTATCTAAAAACCTTATCTCTACTCTTAGATCTGATGAGTTATTCAACCAATATGTCCAAGGATAATTGAAACCTGCCACTAGTACTTTGGCCTCTTGAATCTTGCTTCACATTTCCTGATTACTTTCCTTATCCTGGTCAGGCGATCTAAACAACCGACGTACTATTGTATTTCTGTGGCTTGACTTTGGAATTTTTAACCACGGGGATTCCATGGTAGCACCTGTTAAGGGTTTGGACTTTCATGGGATCCTTCACATATCCCTCATATTGACCCTCGAGGGGAGTTCATCAGCTCACATGGCTTCAGCTACCATTTTTATATGGACAACTCCCAAATCTACCTTTCCAGCCCTGACCTCTCTTCGAACCTACAATCCCACATCTCTGCTTGCCTCCAGGACGTCTCCACTTGGATGTCCTTTCAGCGCTTCGAACTCAACATGTCTGCAACAGAACTTCTCAACCCACTCCTCCCCCTAATTTTTCCTGCTCAGTTGACAACACCCCTATTCTCCCTGTCTCAGAAGCCCTCAAATTTGGTGTCATCCTTGATTTCTCGCTTTCAAGGAGTAAAAGGGAGAGTGAGAAAAAGGAAGGAAAGGAGGGAAGAGAAAGAGATGGAAAAAGTAGGGGGAAGGAGGATGAGAGGGAAAAGAAATTAAAAGGGATATGAAGAGGGAGAGAGAAGGACCTTTTCCTGATTCCTAGGGACCAAAAAGTAAGGCTAATGGCTTCCTTGGTGCCATCCAATTGGAGCAATGCTTTTCCTATGGCATTTCTTAAGCGTGTCCTATGTGCCAGGCATTGTTCTAAGCACTGGCCTTGGTACAAGCTAATCAGGTTGGACACAGTCCCTGTCTCACGTCGGGCTCAGAGTATTAAAGCCCCCTTAACTGATGAGAAAACTGAGGCACAGAGAAGTGAAGTGACTTGCCTAAAGTCTCTCAGCTGACAAGTGGCGGGACCAGGATTAGAACCCAGATCCTTCTGATTTCCAGGCCCATGCTCTAGCCACCAGGCAGCCCCCACCCCCCAGCCCCCATCAGCCCGGTCTCCATGAGGTTGGGGCTCCTAGATAAGGAGATTCACTGAGTAATAATGATGACTGGGCTCTAAAGCACAGAAACATTGCCATGCAAATGATTATGAACTGCTCTGCAGATATAACAATGTACTCTGGACTAAGATTTCAGAAAATGACATGGAAGTTTACCTTTAGCCTTCACTTTCACCCTTCACCCGGGGAACTCTATTCACAACCAAAGGTGTTCATTGACAGCACAGACTTAAAGCAGTCACTAAATTCAGCCACCTAGAAAATACCTTGTCCACTGATACACGGATGAAAAATGATATGGAAAGCAGAAATGAAAAGGGTGGGATGACCTTGAGAAGAAAACAGCACAATGTGTTTGAAAACAGGGCATTAAGTGGCGAGTTGAAGATCCCCAAGGCCATGAGACCTTGTCCTACTACGAGACACATCTAACTCCTGGACCAGTTTTATGAGTGTCATATTCAAACCATTCTCAACATCCAACGGCTGGATAAGATTAGTAATAGTGAGATCCTGGAATGCAATCAGCTCACCGGCACTGAAGCATTGTTTCCAACAACTCAGTTTCCCTGAGTGGGGCATGTGGGGATCATAGATGACAATAGGAGATCTGAACAGCTGTTGTATGGGGAACTGGAAGTGGGTAAATGCAAGCCAAAAGGGCAGAAAAAACATTTTATAGTTATAGTGAAATGTCATCTCAAATAACGAGATGTAGCAGTGGACTGTTGGGTGACTACAGTGGCAGCACTCATGCCTAGGGACTAATAATAATAATAATAATAATAATAATAATAATAATAATAATAATAATAATAATAATAATGGCACATGTTAAGTGCTTACTATGTGCCAAGCATTGTTCTAAGCATTGGGGTAGACACAGGTTAATCAGGTTGGACATAGTCCCGATCCCACTTGGGGCTCACGCTCTTACTCCCTATTTCACAGATGAGGTAACTGAGGAACAGAGAAGTGAAGTGACTTGCCCAAGGACACACAGAAGACAAGTGGTGGAGCTGGGAATTTTAAGACAGAAGTTGTTCTCCTAAAAAAAAGATTTCTCCACCATAGGGTTACCAGGAGGTAGAGCTGAAAACAGTGACAGGCCCTGTATGGGACAAACCATTAGCACACCAAAAATAGATCCTTATACATAAATAAAGTGGGACAGTATTACAGTAACACAGTGAGACATTCAGCCACACTCACATGCAGTGATAGGATTTTACTGCCAGGAGGGTAATCTTCAAAAATGAAAACTGCTCTCTCTCACATTTCCATGAACATGAGGGAGAGCATATCTCTCTATCTCTCTCTCTCTAAATGTTGTTATATAGCCAATATGTTTGTGTGTTATAGCTACAAATATGCATACAAACACAAACAAGCTTATCTTTTATTGATATTATTTTCTTTATATAAATATACTCAAAGATAACAGTAATCCACAAGTACTTGAAAAAGAAAATAAAGCCTACAGGAGGCAAAAATACATTCAGATCTCAAATGGGCAAAAGCTTGCATCAATCAATCTCTCAATCAACAATATTTATCGAGTGCTTACTATGTGCAGAGCACTGTACTAGGTGCTTGGGAGAGTACGGTAGAACAGAGTCAGCAGACACGTTCCCGGCCCCCTGTTTGTTGTTATACTGTACTCTACCAAGAGCTTAGTACAGTGCTTTGCACACCGTAAGCGCTCAATAAGCACGATTGAATGAAGGAACGAGATTGCATCGTCCCCACCGTGCAGAAATATCCACCCTCTAATGACTCTTTCCTTCCTAGACAGCACGGATATTGTGTCATTCAGTCACACAACCTCAATTTGCCGATGATATAATGCTGCCTCTTTAAATCTAACAGTAGGTTTGGGCAGAGAGCCAGTTCAAAAGCCGCTAATGTTGTGGTAGCACCTCCTCAGCCCATCCCCCGGAACCCGTCCCCCAGCCTCACTGCCATCTTTCTCCCATGAAGCTCAGAACATACCCTCTACAATATGCTTAGTCACAGCTAGCGTGCTATATGATTCCCTGAGTTAACCCCAAACGAGAACGGACATTTGATTTAGGAAGAAGACTAGCTTTTCCCCCCAGATTTAGCATCCCACCCACAAGAAAATCCAATCGTATCCAAACAGAGACATCTTGTAAATGATGTAACTCATCAATGTCACGAGCAAATTCATTTCGAATCCCATATTCTAAAGAAACTGAGAAAGTGGACAGGTTCGGCTCTGGGCAGTTGGGTTGGAGTGATAAAAAGTTTCAGCATTCTCTGCAGTGAAAACTGCAGTCGTGGTTTAAAAAAAGATTAGGGTGAAAAACACACATCTCTAATAATGGATTGACAAAGCAAAACAAAACCACAGAACACCAAGACCTCTTCATACTTTTTCCTTAAGCATTAACGTGATCTTGAAAATATGGGTTGTCATCCTTAATTCATCAGTTTTCAATTTTTAACCCATTTCATAATGGATGCTTATCTAATTCCTGCAGTATCTGAATTAATAAAGGTTATGTAGATGAGAATTAAAAAGTACCCTATATAGAGTCAGCAATTCAATGAAAAATGACAGAAATTGAAGCACTGAAGCCCAAGAAGTAAGCCAAAGTTAAAGCTGAGAAAAAGGTGAATGTGGTGAAGCAAAGTAGTTGCATTTAGTTTCATTAAAAATGAATTGGAGGAGATTTTCTGGGACTAAAGGGCAGGAGAACTATACAGATCTCAATCTGAGGGGCAAGCAATACTCCGTATGGCACTGTTTTTAACCAGGACAGTTGAACTACAGGAAGTCTTTTTTCATGTTTTGTCAATTTTCAGCTGTAATGTTTATTGTATTCAGTAGGAAAAAAAGATAAATGATATTGCATATGTTAAAAGAAGATAAAAAATTAATTGGGAAATATTCACAAGCTGAAGAGAAAAAAAGGGTTCAACACAAATGATCCAGAACCATAAAGGTAGAGATATTTCTTAACCATGCATTAAAAAAAAACAACAAAGCCCATTAATGGAATTAAATTCAATACATCGAGGGGAAGGAGTTCTGTGCTAGGAGACCACATCATTTATAGCTCTGCAGTGCAGTAGTATAGGACAGCTAATGCAGCAAACCAGAGAAGCTTTATGTTTTGCCTTATGGATTAATATGGAAGAGTTAATGAGAAAATTCAACATTTTTCAATAAGGCAAAGAATACATATCAAGCAGCACATTTTCAGAGAGACCCACATTTTACAGTGAGATATTTGGGGTTGAGATTCTTGCCCTTTCATTTGTGCTTGTTGGTTCTTGTTATAAACTGCAACATTGCTTTCTAAAAATTGTTCTTCCATTTCCCTAAGAAGCTTAGAGCATACTAAATCATCTCCTATGGAAACAATCTCTACACAGATTACATGCAATTTGAGTTTAGGCTAATTTGGATCTGAACATTTAAAATTTGTTGAATGTTATACCCAAACCATTTCTTTCACCCTGAAGAGTTCCTGTCCGTCTAAAAGAGCAATAGATATAACTCCAGAGTGATCCAAAGTCATTTTGTAAGTCAGAATTGATTATCAGTCAACTCTTTGATGCCCTGCCCACTTTTAGTGACAGCTGTTTTCATCATCAAGCTCAAGGCCAGAGATAAAAACATTTTACAGCATTCTGGAGATGATGAAGAGTTGGATTTGCTACAGCTGTTTTATATTTGAAGAATGAAACTGAAGACCTCCCTTTGTGAGGGGTCTTTTTAGCATTTCCACTCAATGAAAATGACAGATGGTATCTCTGCCCTTAACACGTTTCAGTATAATACCCTCAACTTCATATTATAAGAGGAACAGGGACTTTAACAACATAGAACTCTTCATTTGGTCTCTCCTCTTCATCCAAGGGCTCTTGGTTTGGTTTAATAAAGAGTAGTCCAATTGTTATATTGTTCTATTGCACTCTCCCAAGCACTTTGTACAGTGCTCTGCACACAGTAAGTTCTCAGTAAATATGATTGATTGACTGATAGTGCAATGATGACACAGAGTTGTTCTTCATATGAAATTGGTGCTACTGATGGTAAGACTGTAATCTCTGCACGTGGCTGAATATCTGTAAAAATTACCCTTTGCTGGGCTGTTGCATTTGCTACCTGCAGGGTCTGAAATTATTTTCAATTTTGCCTCTTGGAGTCATATTCTTCCCAAAGTTTCTGCTCAAAAATAATCACCCATTCCTCATTGTCACACTTCAGACTGATCTGTAAGATACTGCTTTTTTGTAGCTGTCTACAGCTATGCCACAATGATTCAAGCTGTGGTCCATTACTTCTCTGAAACAATTCCTCAGCCCTATTTGCCTTCAGTCTGCCCTCTTCAGTCTGTCGATCAGAAGCTATTTGGGCATCCTATTGTCATCCATTATTCTCATATGTGCTACCCAGGAAAGGGGTGGATGTGATAAGCACTGCTTCAATGCTGATGGACTAACTGCATTTCAAGGTCTTGTTGTTTTTTTTTGTGATTCCTTCTTGCCAATTGTTCTTGAACAAGGCACTTAGCTATCATTGAAAGAACTGCTTAAGAAGTGGGATGAAACATCTGTGGTCAGTACAGGTCTCACAACTCTTTGTTTTATTCTTTTTTAATAGCATCTGTCATGCGCTTACTATGTGTCACACACTGTTCTAAACGCTGGGGTAGATACAAGTTAATTAGGTTGGACACAGTTCTGGTCCCACGGGGGGCTCCCAGTTTAAGTAGGAGGAAGAACAAATATTGAATCCCCATTATAGAGTTAGGGAAACTGAGGCACAGAGAAGTTAAGTGACTTGCCCAAGGCCACACAGCAAGCAAGTTACGGAGCCAGGATTAGAACCCAGGTCCTCTGACTTCCAGACCTTT
The DNA here is from genome assembly GCF_015852505.1 of Tachyglossus aculeatus. NCBI lineage: Eukaryota > Metazoa > Chordata > Mammalia > Monotremata > Tachyglossidae > Tachyglossus > Tachyglossus aculeatus. Next base: position 5,584,336 of record NC_052099.1, read on the forward strand.
CTGCTAGGTCACACCACCTCCATGCAGATGAATGACTTTTGAAGAGTAACCACATACATTAATATATCTGTCGAGTCCTGTGGCTCACCCATTAATGCGATCTAACCTCAAGAAAAAGGAAAATGCTTAATAATTCCTCCGACATGCTAATCAATCCTTTAAACAGATCTGAGGACCAAATACAGTTGTGATTTGGAATCCAAGAGAGTCATGTGCTTCCATTTACCTTCAGAGATTTGTTCTGTTTGGCTTCCAAACCTGGTTAGCGGTTGCTTCCCAATTCAATAATAATAATTACTAATAATTATGGTTCTAGTTAAGTGCTTACTATGTGCCAAGCACTGTTCTAACCTCTGGGGTAGATAGAACTTAATCAGGTTGGATATGGTCCCTGTCCCACATGGGGCTCACACTCTTAAACCTCATTTTACAGACGAGATAACTGAGGCCCAGAGATGTGAAGAGAGTTGCCCAAGGTCACACAGCAGACATATGACAGAGCCAGGATTAGAACCCAGGTACTTCTGACTTCCAAGCCCATCCTCTATCCACTAAGCCAAGCTTAAAACATGTTCCTCTTAAAACATGACGTTGAGGGTATTATAATGAAACTTGTGTGAAGGGCAAAGATACCATCTATCATTTTCATTTAGTGAAAATGCTAAATCAATCAAACATTTGTTGAGTGCTTCCTGTGAGTACAGCACTGTACTAAACGTTTGGGAGAGTACAATACAACAGAGTTGGTAGTTCCCTGACCACCAGGAGCTTTGAGTCTAGGCGGGGGGGGAGAGAGAGACTTTAATATAAATAGATACATTTCAGCTATGAACATAAATGCTGTGGGGCCTAGGGCGGGATGAGTAAGATGCTAACCCAAGTGCAAGGGTGATGCAGAAAGGAATAAGATAAGAGGAAATGAGAGCTTAATCGGGGAAGGCCTCTTGGAGGAGATATGCTTTTACTGATCCCGCTCTGAAAAGTAATCTACTAAAGGGCACCAGGAGGTTTTCTATGTTAGTCGCTTTTGATCATTTAGAAATATATATTAAAAAAATAGCAATTACCTGCAATGCTGTCAATCAGTGGTATTTATTGAGTGCTTTCGGTGTGCAGAGTACTGTTCTAAGCACTCGGGAGAGTACAATATAACAGAGTTGGTAGACATGATGCCAGCCCACGAGGAGCTAGGCTGGATTCTCCCTCCCATACAAGTGAATGGGAGTTGCCAGGACACAGAAGAGATAAAAATAACTCCCCACCTCCTCCTGTTAACAATAATAATAATAGTATTTGTTATGTGCTTACTATATGCCAAGTACTGTTGTAAGTGCTGGGGTAGACACAAAGTATGAGATTGGAAACAGTCCCTGTCCCACATGGGGCTCCCACTCTTAATTCCCATTTTACAGATAAGGTAACTGAGGCCCAGAGAAATTAAGTGACTTGCCCAAGGTCACACAGCAGACATGTGGCAGAGCCAAGATTAGAACCCAGCTCCTTCTGACTTGCAGGGGCATACTCTATCCGCTAAGCCACTAAGCTAGAGAAGCAACGTGGCTCAATGGAAAGAGCACGGGCTTGGGAGTTAGAGGTCATGGGTTCAAATCCCAGCTCTGCCAATTGTCAGCTGTGTGACTTTGGGCAAGTCACTTAACTTCTCTGTGCCTCAGTTACCTCATCTGTAAAATGGGGATGAAGACTGTGAGCCCCACATGGGACAATCTGATAACCTTGTATCTTCCCCAGCACTTAGAACAGTGCTTTGCACATAGTAAGTGCTTAACAAATGCCATTATTATTATTATTATCATTCTGTTTCTCTATTACTCCGCCTACCCTGAGCTAGAAAAAATGTAAAAAAATTGATCTCTCCCTCTGGACCCCAAATTGTGGGGACTTCCTTATGTGTGAGCATTGGGAAGAAAGGAGAGAACCCACAAAATGTGATGTGGCTGGGGGGGTACGTATGCTTTCTGTACACCCAGCCATACCTAATTGTCCAGGCCCAAACTCACTGAGCCTATTTCATCAATGTTCGATTAATGAGCCAGATTCTCCCCACGAGCAGAGCTGGATTATTCCATAAGCAGTTCAGGCACGTGCTTAGTCCACTTAAGACTGTGAGTCCCTTTCAGGACAGGGACTGTGTCCCACCTAATTGACCCGTACCTACCCCAGCACTTGGAACAGTGTTTAACACACAGTAAGCGCTTACAAGTACCACAAAACAAAAAAAAAAAACCTGCAGGGTAAGTTGCACTTTTTGCTCTATTCCAGAGCATTCCTGGGAATTTGCTTATGCATCTCTTTCTACCCGGAGCATCACCAATCCCTAGAAGCCTTGCTCTGGAAGCTCCATGTAGTAATTGTCCCATGATGCTGTGTGAGGCTAGCATGATCCTTGGGATTTTATAGGGGGTGACGGGAATAAGGATCATTTTGGACACCTTCAGAAACTAAATAGACCCATTTCTCTTATTTCACTAGGTTACCAAGAGCATAGAACTGAGAGTCAAAAGACCAGGATTCTAGTCCGAGCTCTGCCATGGGCCGAACCTTGACTTACCCAAGGTCTGGGCTTCAGCTTCCTCACCTGTAAACTGCGGATAAGAGATTGTGAACCCCATTGAATGCAGTTGCTTAAAAGTACCCAATGCACTCCTGGGATTTGCTTATGCATCTTTTCAGTAGAACATTAGCTATTTCCCAGAGCAGAGTGCCTGCGGGTTTGTAAGAGTATTGATTAGCTTTTCCATAGATTTTGATCCCAGTCAATGCATTTGTAATGTTTTATTTCCTATTTTTCTATTTGATCCTAAATCGGTTTGAAAAGTAAATCCAAAATGGACCACAAATTTGCAATTTTGCAGCCCTTGTGCAGTCAGAAAATGGTTTTATTGCTTATATCTGCAGTGCTCACCAGGCGCATTAACCCTAAATGCAATATATGAGTGTCTATGATCAAATTTTCCTTTGCAAAGACCCTATTTGATTAGAGGGGCCTTCACCACTGCCTACTTCCACTACAGTAAAGTTATCATACAGAAAATATTTCAGAGCCATTAAATCCAAGTTAATTTAGGAGTACATCTGCATTGCAAACAACCGTTAATAACTCAGAGAGTTATTTCGAGTCAGGTTTTGCTTAGAGCAGCTCTTTAAATGATGATATAACCAGACCATGTCAAAGAGGAAACATCGTGTCTTATCATTATCATCGTCAGCTGTATTCATTGAGCGCCTCCCTCCTGCAGAGCCCTCACCAGACCAGGTAGCAAATCTTTGGTTATTTTTTTTTTTATGGCATTTGTTAAGCACTTACTATGTGACACGCACTGTACTAAGCACCGGGGTAGATACTAGCTAATCAGGTTGGACAGTCCCAGTCCCACACAGGGCTCATAATCTCAATCCCCATTTTACAGATGAGGTAGCTGAGACATGGAGAAGTTAAGTGACTTGCCCAAGGTCACACAACAGACAGGTGGCGGAGCCGGGATTAGCACCCAGGTCCTTCTGACTTCAAGGCTCGTGCTCTACCCACCAGACCAGGCTGCTTCACTGGTTATTCTAGACTAAGAGCCCACTCTTCTAGACTGTGAGCCCACTGTTGGGTAGGGACCGTCTCTATATGTTGCCAACTTGTACTTCCCAAGCGCTTAGCACAGTGCTCTGCACACAGTAAGCGCTCAATAAATATGATTGATTGATTGGTTATTAACTAACGAATGGCATCTAGTCTCAGAGGAAATTTTGGCTATGGTACGTCTTCATCACCATGTGGCCAGGGTAGGATTTATGCCAGGTCATCCTAGGTCACCAACTTAGAACTTCTTTGAACTGGGACTGGCAGCAGATAAGAAGTGGATGGATATGGACCCAGCTGACCTCATCACCACTGCCACCGCCACTAACAGCTTTTCAAATGTTGGATTTAGGTGACAGTGACCTTTAGCTCCCTCCATGCCGAAAGGAGGGGAAGGAGCCAACCTCAACAGGCTGTCTGCTAAGGAGAAAATTCTATGGGCTTTCAAAGACATTACATGTTCACCAGCTATAAAGAAAGGGCCAGAAAACTATGATTGTGGCATCGATTTGGCCTTCACTGCTGGCAAAACCTAGCCAATGTCTTTTTGGACCAATTACTGAGGAATGTCATTAACTGTGGGCCTCTGGAACTACAAAGTTGCTTTTGACTACAATGCCGCTCAACGGACATGGGCTTGGCTATGTTTTAGATACAGGTGAAGGGGAAGGATAGTCACTTAGAACGAGATTTTGCATTCACGGACCTTATGAAAACAACTGACACCATCAGCACTCCTGGACCCCAGCAGCTCCTTGACAAGTTTGCCAACTGACAATTCAATGACATCTTAAGACTTCTACGTGGATTGTCATGTTATAGTCTAATGGTGCTGAGCAACTGAACAAAGTAGTGTTTTCCCACTGGAAGCAGGGGGCTAGATTACATTCTCTTTTTAGCACCCTTCTAGTTCTGTGATTTGTATGTATATATTTGTGTAGGTGTGTATGTGTGTGAATGGTAATGTGAAAGCTGTCACCTAGGCAGCACGCTATCCACAGATACATGATACAAAGTAAAAAACAGAATCGAGAATAGTATGTCTACGGAAGTGTGAGCTTCCAAGCAGTGACAGCTCAGGCCAAAGTGACATCCTTGTCAAGTCATTGATTCTATGACTTCAACTCTGATTGGGCATTTGGAGGTGGAGAGAAACCAAATGAGTGGAAAAGCTGAATTTTCCATCAACCCCCAATTATAATATTATACCGTCATTATTGCATTCTAATGATAACATATAGAACTGATCTGGTTAGAGGAAAAAAACACATTTTCTAAAAGCATATTCTTTAAGCTTCCATGGTGAATCAAACCCTTCTAGACACTTTAGTCAAACGCCTTTCCTTATTACATTTGCCAACACTGATTTCGTTTTACCCTGTTCAAGTGAAACTTGCATTTCTTCCTTGTACCGCAGGAACACAACCCTAATGGGGTTCATTAAGCATTTCATTAAGTGTAATGTGGGGGCTTCCTGAGTGGCAGCCAGTCATTCTCTTTTCTTTCCCGGCAACATGTTTGTGGATATTTACGATATTTATTTCTTCCATCTGGAGTGGCTTCCCTTAAAAATTCAAACAAATTGGAAGGCAGATGAACTTCCCCCAGTTTTTGAAGTGAATGAACCATTTCTGTGTAACTTAGAAACGGGGAACAGACGGACCTCTGCCTGACGGATTAGACCGTAAGAAGCCAAAAACTTGCAAGTAGAAAATGTACTGGTCAGATCCGACGAGAAAACATTTGGGAGAAGTTGAATGCAGTGTACTTTAGGTAAACTGGACTGGTGTGCAGATTTGTGTCCGAATAAGAAGGGTGGTTTGATTAAAAGGATAAAAGACTACACTACAGAGCCACTACTCCTGCAAAAGTGCATATTTTGGGTTTTTTTTTCCTCCAGCCGAATCTGTGCTACAAATCAATATTGTGTATGTGATGAACTGAGTGTCATGATCTCAGTGTTTACCTGTGGTTCTGGCATGTGACACATTCAGAGAGATGATTCAGCAATTTCAGAGAGAGTTTTGAAAAGCATTGCAGCAGGAGGAGGAGGAGAAGGAAGAACCTGGCTTGGCTGAACTGCTTTAACTCTTTCCTACAGAACTCTCCCTGTAGGGGAGGGAGGGAGAGGGAGAGGGAGGGGGAGAGGGAGAGGGAGGGAGGGGGGGAGAGAGAGAGAGAGAGAGAGAGAGAGAGAGAGAGAGAGAGAGAGAGAGAGAGAGAGAGAGAGAGAGAGAGAGAGAGAGAGAGAGAGAGAGAGAGAGAGAGAGAGAGAGAGAGAGAGAGAGAGAGAGAGAGAGAGAGAGAGAGAGAGAGAGAGAGAAGGGGAGAGTGAAGGAGGGAGAGAGGAATGGAAAGAAAGAGGGCTGGAGAGAAGGAGGAAAGGAGAGAAAGCTGCAAGATTTGGATGGCTTAATTTTGGTTTAACATTGCAAATAATGGTGGTATGAGGATTTTGCTCAAATTCACCTGAAATGTAGTCAGTTTGGTTTGTTTCAGTGTTTGAAAATCTGACAACATTCTTTGAAAACCAGCCAGCACAGTCATCAATAAAATGCAAAGAAACTAATTTCAAAGCCACAAATTTCTATCCTTATGCATACTTGGGCATCAAATGAGGTGCTCAAAATCTAAGCAGTGGAGGTTAAAAAAGGCATAGGTGAGTGACAGAAATAGAAATGTAGAGAGCCAGCCCTACTGAGGTGATATATCTGCATATAACAGATATATTTTTGCAAAGAATTTTCCCAAATCTGAGCTGAACAAATCTATCACTAGGGGCTAGTCCAATGTGAGCAGGCACTGGGCTGAGCAGACAGGATTCTGGTAGCCACAAAATATCAGCAGTCATTCCTCACAGCCCATGTCAACTGCCAACTGATGGACAGAACACCTGGGGCTTTTTAAGCCCTCAGCCTTTCCCCTTGCCCTGCTACAGCCTGGACCATCACCAGAGTCTAGGGTGAAGAGGACGGCACAAACAGCCAGGCATTTAGCCAAGCGGAAAGAACATCAAGGACACAATCTTATGGCCAAAATCCCCCACTCCACTAGCGCACACTAACGCTTTGGAGCCAATGCGGATGAACTGTGACAAAGAGCCCCGGGAGGAAATCTGGGCTGACGCATGTGTGAGATTATCAGGGACAGGAAGAATCCAGATTTTTTTTCAACCTGCACTTAGGTTTGCCCAGTACAGACACATCCAGGGTCAAAAGGAATCAGGTGCCACTGTCCAAACTTTCCCCCTAATGTCTAACGAGTTGTCAGTTTTCAGCTTTATATGGTGTCCCGGACTCTTCCGAGATGGAGGATTTTTGTGTTGCTGAAGGAATATTCCACAGCACTGATGTAAGACATTACAGGTAGCATGTATGTCCCCGGGACGGGAGGAGGTGGAATGGAGGAGACATCGGCTTCGGTGAGCTGGGAAATGTAAGATGAGGAAATGAGTCTTTGGCAAAGGGAGGAGGAGGGATCCAGTTTAATTATGCATTCTTTCCCTTAAAGCCCTGAAAAATGATGGTTTCCTCCTTCCTAACATGATGAGGCCAATTCTCCCTTCTGTGGGGGCATAAAATTGTACAGGTTTCCCTGAAGCAGGTTTGTGACTGCTCCCTTTTTACACATGAGGGGCCCCACCTTACCCACAATATGTTCCCCTCTATTGTTGTCCTGGGGGTAACCCTAGGATGGGTATGTTGCTGGGGAAGAAAGGGCACTTGTAATTCAGCGGCTGCCTCTGCCTTCTCAATCCTTACAAGCATCTTCCTTGAGCCACCCTTCCAGCAGAGCTGTTGGCTGCAAAAACACAACTCTCTCCTGGAGCTGAGCCCGTTGAGAATCCAGGAAGGTGGGGGCAGATGGACAGGAGGGGCTTTCTTATCTTCCAGCCCCGAAGAATGTCTTGTTGCACAGAGGAAGTCTTGAATATCATTGATGGTGTTCCAAGGCTAGCTAGTGCCAAGTATCAGGAATGGTTCGGTTTGGCCTTAACTCTTTAGGCGTCTTGCATTTGCATCCTGGAATGGATGTATACGCCGAGTGGATGAAATGGAGTACTTAAAAAAATAATGCACTGAACCACCAGGCCGGGCTGACTAATATTAGAGTGCTCAAATTAGAAAGGAGTTGTACTGAATAAACCTCTGCCTCTTTCTCATTGAATATTATGGGAGTCACCTGGAAGAAGAGTTGAAAAATCAGAAATCGGTGTAAATTAAAAAGGAGGAGTCTAAGCCACAGGGGGTAGAAATCAATCAAAAGAAAAAAAGAGAAGCAATGTGACCTAGTGGCTAGAGCACAGACCTGGGAGTCATCATCATCAATCGTATTTATTGAGCGCTTACTGTGTGCAGAGCACTGTACTAAGCGCTTGGGAAGTACAAGTTGGCAACATATACAGTCCCTACCCAACAGTGGGCTCAGAGTCAGGAGGACCTGGGTTCTAATCCCAGCTCTGTCACTTGTCTTTTCTGTTACCTTGGCCAAATCACTTAACTTTTCTGTGCCTCAGTTACCTCAGCTGTAAAATGGGGATTAAGACTGTGAGCTCCATGTGGTACAGGGACTGCATCCAACCTGATAAGCCTGTATCTACCCCAGAGTTTAGTACAGTGCCTGGCACACAGTAAGCACTTAACAAAGACCATTTAAAAAAAAAGAAATGTGTGTTTCCACAAGCATCAGAAGCGAGTTTTAATTTGAAAGGGCTTGTTTTTGCAAATGCTTCAAAAACCACTTACATCACTCTATTTTGCAAAGCCAAATCTCTCATTCTTCTCGAGTTGCTTTTAATTAGATTTATTTCAAGGTCATAGAGAACAATTTATCGTATCATTTATGAGAGATCTCATGGGGGTAAAGGTCCTGGATGAAAACAAGTTGAATGGTTTTACCCTGATCCAAGCAGCTGTTATTATCCTAGTTATGGAATGAATTATTCTTTTAGAGCTAATGATCTCAGATTAGATTAATTTCAAAGTGACACGTGGTGGACCTGGGTCTCCTCAGCCCTTCTCCCAGTCAAAATAATAATAATAATAATTGTGGTATTTGTTAAGCACTTACCATGTGCCAGGCACTGGGCTAAGCACTGGGGGTGATACAAGCAAATAGGGTTGAAAGTCCCTGTCCTACATCGGGCTCACAGTCTTAATTCTTAATCCCCATTTTACAGATTAGGAAACTGAGGCACAGAGAAGGGACTTGCCCAAGGTGACACAGCAAACAAGTGGTGGGGGCAGGATTAGAACCCATGTCCTTCCAACTCCAAGGCCCATGCGCTATCCCCGGAGCCACTGTAGGAAGCTCAGGCTCCTGCTAATACCTGCAGGGTATCAAAGCTATGTTATTTTTCCCTACCAGGAATGGGGGAGGATCGGGGGACCCCAGCCAAGATAACCCCAATCCTCCAATCAATCAATCAATCGTATTTACTGAGCGCTTACTATGTGCAGAGCACTGTACTAAGCGCTTGGGAAGTACAAATTGGCAACACATAGAGACAGTCCCTACCCAACAGTGGGCTCACAGTCTAAAAGGGGGAGACGGAGAACAGAACCAAACATACCAACAAAATAAAATAAATAGGATAGAAATGTACAAGTGAAATAAATAAATAGAGTAATAAATATGTACAACCATATATACATATATACAGGTGCTGTGGGGAAGGGAAGGAGGTAAGATGGGGGGATGGAGAGGGGGACGAGGGGGCTCCACCACTTAGTAGACTTAGTAGACTACTTAGTAGACTTAGTAGACTCCACCACTTAGTCTGCTAACCACTACCCTTTGGCTCTCAGATCAGCATCCCACTGAAGAGCAAGGAGAGGGCTTCTTCCAAGGGAGCTTGGAGGAGTCTCCATCTCCTGCCAGGCAAACACAACCTTCTGGCCTCCGGGAGCTGTTCCCAGCATAGATAAGGAGGCTAAAGTTCTAACTGGGCTTTTAATAGGAAAATAGAAATGATTTGAACGAGACTCAGGTAACAAATATGAAAAGAACTCTGATTCAAGTAAAGCATGGGCCTGGGAATCAGAAGGACCTGGATTCTAATCCCGGCTCTGCCACTTGTCTGCTGTGCGACCTTGGGCATGCCACTTAACGTCTCTGTGCCTCAGTTACTTCATCTGTCAAATGGGGATTAAGACTGTGAGCCCCACATGGGACGGGGACTGTGTCCAACCTCATTTGAGTGTATCCACCCCAGCGCTGGCACATAGTAAGGGCTTAAAAAATACCATGCTTATTATTATTAACTTGTTTCAATATGCTACCATGCTTTTAAAAAGCAGTCTGCAACCCGTTTCAATATACTGGTCTGCTTTTAAACAGCAGATGTGACCGATTTTACGTAAAGTTCACGAAGAGGATGTTGCAGGCTTCTAGGTGATGTGTAACAATTATGCAATTTTTCAGTTCAGGTGGATGAGGTTCAAGGGAGACACCTACAGATACAGAGTATCAGTCGAGTAGCTTGTAACTGTACTCTTGGCAGACCTAATCGGCAACCATGGTGGCTGACTTTCTGCAAATGAAACTGATAAGAGGAGTTGGGGTTTTCAGATTGCATTACCTAGCACTGAGCTCCCGTGGGTCGTTTCTCTGGGACATGCTCAGGAAGAAGTCTGTACTCTGCAGAATGTGCACCCGTTCAAGAAATGGCCTCTCTGAGAGCTGGAGATATTAAATCCCAGGAAAAAAAAAGGAACGTTAAGAAGTCAATTCTTTCTTACCAGAAGAAAATGTTTGAGGTGTTTTAGATATTTAACCTATTTCAAAGAGGAATGAAAGGTTGGCAGAATCTGGCTTTCAAGGACAAGCAGAGGAAAATAGCCTTTTCCCGCTGCGAGCAAAATGCCTTATAATTAAATGGGAGTCCTTTTATTTATCTTCTGGTTGTGATGAATGGAATGATCAGGCTGCATCCAAGCTGAATATTACAAGAATTAGCACAGTACAGCAGTTACTGTGCAGCGCTAGCAAATCTTTATACTTTAAGACATGGGATAGAATTTTTCATTTCATGCATCAGTCAAACCTGCTGCAGTGATTTTGCAAAGTCAGCAGCAGAGAGATTGGAATAGGTGTCACTGTGGTGAAAACTGAGGACCAGTGTAGGCTGCCTTGACAACACACAAGTCACGATGAATAATGTAGAAATAAAGCCAAGTTGGTGGGAAAATATGGAGATTTATCTTATCCCACAAATTGTTACAAAAATATCTCTACCATGGTTCATGGGCCAATTTTTGAAATTATGACCTCCCCTTTTTTGTACACACCTGTATTTTGACAATCACAGAATAATGGTCACAAAAATGCAGGTGTGTTGAAATTAGACAAAAAATTATGTGAATGTAGTATGGAGGGCAGAATGAAATGTCGAAAACATTGAAGAAATGTGTCTGTAGTACTGATAAATCTTGAGTTTACATAATTATGTAGGAAACGTTAAAATTACCTGTAAACAGTGTTGAATTATATGCGGCTAAAACATGCTCTGTAATTATGACACATTCAGATAACTGATTTGAAGTCTTTAGCTAGTAATTGACATTTACAAATTTTTACATATATTTTCTATCAATGTATTATGTGGACTTGGGCTAGGTAAAGTAATTTCAAACTCAGTTCATGTATTGTCCAGCAAGAATAAACAGGGATTCACCATGTGAATAATAATAATAATACTGGCATTTATTAAGCACTTACTATGTGCAAAGCACTGTTCTAAGCGCTGAATCACTGTTCTAAGCGTGAATCTAGAGGGTACTTGTCGGTGGGGGAGAGGGGCGGGGGTGGATGTGTGTGTGTGTGGATATGTGTGTGTGTGTGTGTGTGTGTGTGTGTGTGTGTGTGTGTGTGTGTGTGTAGAAGTGTGGTATGCGTGATGGAAGAAAATGTTTTTTTTCATACCATTTAACTGTAATACAATATGTTAAGACCAATTTTCCCAGTCCATTAACCAATCTTTGGAAGTCAAGCCATGTTGGAAGAAATCTTAAAGCTTCAAGACCACTGAGACACTTTAATAAATTATTTCTTCAGGTAACTAAATGGGTAAACTAGTGGTGGAGTCAAAATCAGATCAGGAAGAGTTCCTGCCCCACGTTGTACTCACCGTCTAAGAGATAGGGTGAGCAGGAACCTTCTTCCCATTTTACGATTGAGGAATCTGAGGCAGAGAGACATTAAGTATCTTGTCTATGGTCATGTAGCAGGCCAGTGAAAGAGCTGGAATTAGAACCAGCATTAGAATTAGAAACAGCTTGGCATAGCAGATAGAGCACGGGCCTGGGAGCCAGAAGGACCTGAGTTCTCATCCCAGCTCCACCACTTGTCTGCTGTGTGACCTTGGGCAAGTCACTTCACTTCTCTAGGCCTCAGTTCCCTCTCCTGTGAAATGGAGATTAAGACTGTGAGCCCCAGGTGGGACATGAACTGCGTCCAACCTGACTAGCTTGTATCTATCCAGCACTTAGTACAGTGCACCTGTCACATAAGTGTTTAACAAATACCATCAAAAAACAATGACCAAAAAGGTGATGAAGATATCATAATGGGTATCCATATCCTTCTAAAAAGAAATCACCCACTTCGATGTGGCCAGACACCCACACAATCTCTCTGGATGTACCTGCACCATTTTCCCAACTAAACTGTTTCACTCCAGTGCTCAGCACCTGGCTATAACAACCTCATTTCTGCCCATGTCAGTAGCCCTGCAATCACCATATTGCTCAATTGACAGAAAATATTTCAAGTGTCCAGATGGCTGAAAAGATGTGTTGGGAGGAGAGCATTAGCTGTCAATCATACCTATTCCCAAAATGCACACATAAAGGAAATCAAATCTTGTCTGTCGCCTTTTTGTCTCCACAAACCTGAATATCTCAAGGGGCTCTGAGATGAATTGCAACCGAAAATATTCGTTTATATCCCTTGGTTGTATGGAAAACAATGTAGGGAAACTGTTGTTGCGGAGCACCAGGTATTATCCACAGAGATTCCTTCTTTTTCTCTGGTTTGTTTTTCAAAATGCCATGCAATTCATCTGTTGGAAACACAATGATATATATGTTCTTCTGCCAATATGCTCCCCCTATCCCGGGACCTCTGTGAACTAGCTGGAATTCCTCCAAAGAACGGTCCTCTCTAAGGGTAAGGTATTCAATCAAATGAAACATCGACAGGGGTACCTTTAAAAGGCAATAACAGTGTTACCTCTGGAGGAAAAAAATTCTGCTATTTCTTCCTAAGACCATCCTCCCTACTCAGCCAAACCCTCTTGTGATGCCTCCTGTTTTAGTATCACAATCAGTGCTGAGGACACTACTTTTGCCAAAGGTAAATGGAAAATTTAAAAGTCACACTACACGTGACAAGACATTTAGGCCCACTAAGGACATTAATTATTTTTTAATAGCTAAAACTTTTCTAAAAAGAAAAGATGATGCGTTTCTTGTTAAATATTTACAAGTCCTCTGAAATTACTAATCTTTCTATCCAATTTATCACCCTGTCTTATTCAATCTGTGGTGGGTAGTTCAAGAAAATGTTAGTTGTTGCAGAAATAGGCATTTTTCTACACCATGTTTCTTTTCTAGTTTCCCTATACACCCTAGGAGCAATGGGAAATATAGATGAAATAAAATTTGAGATTGCCCTAGACTTTCATTTTTCATGAGCTCTTATGCAAGCCAAATTCTCATCCCATGTAACTCTCCTGCCCTAGGAAAAGTTCTCCAACACAATTGCTACTTCCAAGAAAATGTTAACGGTGGTGGAAACTTGGTCACTATGGTGCCAAGTAACCAAGTTGCTTAGCCTAAGAGCTAAGTGACAAGTTTCCCTGGGACAGTCTGGAAAACAAGGTCCTCACCAAAATATTCCCCCTGCGACAATGTCATCCTTGTAAAGACACAACCTCCCGGCAATCATTTGAAAGTAAAATTCACTTTTGAATCATTGCAAGTCAGGTCACATCTAGTGACTGGCTAAGGAATACACTTTAAAGAGCCATTAGATAACAACATGTGCATTTTTAATCCAAATCGACCCTCAGTTTATTGATTGGAAATGACTTTTGCTTCGATGAAAAGAATAAAAGAATTCACATAGTGACTGGGGGATGTAGGTGCAGTTTAGCAAGTTTGCATTGATAGCTGGGAGTTTCTGATTATCCTCAAGAAGCAATCAGTCACCAAATCACCCCACACAATGCAGTTCCAACAAAACAGCCAATCAACTCAAGCAGTGACATATCTTACAATTAAGCAATGCAAATAATCAGCATAAATGGAGACCCTTCAAACCCTGTGGTATCATCAAGCAATAACGCAAATCATGCCTCTAAATGAAACAGAGTGAAGCAATAACTTTTAAAAAGCTCTCTAACTGTTCAATCGTGGTGGGTAGACCAGGCCAGAATGATTAGAAGAACCCCATCCTATCACCAGAAATAATTATTCTTGTTACTCTAATACAGTCGTGTTTTTGTAAGTACTGTCTATAATTAGGATTTCTGCTGATTACATTGCAGTTGGAAACTTTCTACAGCAGAGTAGAGCCTCCTTGCTGCTCATTTCAGGTGCTTTGGGTGAGATGCTTGACAAAGATTTAAGTTCATAATCTTGTGAAGTGATGTTGGAATTTTTAAAGTGAATTAGAAGATTATGAGAAGAGATTTTTATATTTGTTTTTTGAGCTGGGTTTTTGCCTACCTTTAGTGGATGTATAAAATGGTGATCACGATTTTTAGTGTTATAGCTCTCATCTTGTCAATTAAAGTGACACTTGGAGCTGCTGGACTCCATTCTCCTCTTTTAACACCAAAACCTCCCCCCTTTTTTTATGGGCACTGAACTAAGCAGACACAAGCTAATCAGGTTGGACACAGTCCATGTCACCACATGGAAAGCCCAGTCTTAATCCCCATTTTACAGATGAGGAACCAGAGGCACAGAGACATTAAGCGACTTGCCCAATGTCACACAGCAAACAGCAGAGCTGGGATTAGAACCCAGGTCCTCTGATTCCCAGACCACTTTCCACTCCTCCAACTCTCCCATAATCTTCAGAGAAGTCATGCTGGCCCCCTTGCCACCAGAGACTCAACCCCCAAGAGGTTGAGTGGCGACCCTGGGCAACTCTGATTAGTTCATGGTTGCTTGAAAATCGGAGCTGGCTTTTGACATTTACCAGCCGGAGGCAAGGAGAAATTTGCCGTCTTGTCCTTTTCCATGTGACAGCATTATGCTGCACATACATGGAACATTCTGCATGATCTATGTGTGCAGTGTGATGTAATAGCATTTGCTAAGCACTTACTATGTGCCAAGCACTATACTGGGCGCTGGGGTAGATAGATACAAGCTAATCGAGTTGGACACAGCCCGTATCCCATTTTGCAGTTGAGGAAACTGAGGTACAGTTCTTTCCTTACTGCTCAATTCCCATCAACTGTAATTCTTTAGGGAAATAGAACCTGTAAGACAGCTGGATAGTTGGGTAAAGACGCTAACAAAGGTAGCAAGAAACAATCAGCTTGTTGAGAAGCTACCCTCAAGAAAGAAAACTTTCTGGTGAGGGAGGAGGTAGCAAGGAGGTAGAGAAGCAGCATGGCTCATTGGAAAGAGCCCGGGCTTTGGAGTCAGAGGCCATGGGTTCAAATCTCGGCTCTGCCAATTGTCAGCTGTGTGACTTTGGGCAAGTCACTTAACTTCTCTGTGCCTCAGTTGCCTCATCTGTAAAATGGGGATTAAGACTGTGAGCCCCCTGTGGGACAACCTGATTATCTTATAACCTCCCCAGCACTTAGAACAGTGCTTTGCACATGGTAAGCGCTTAATAAATGCCATTAAAAAAAAAGGGTTGCTCCTTCAAGGCCCACTGAAGTAAGGTTCCGAGATTTGGAATGAAAGGATTCGACAGTGTTTGGGGCATCTTTAGTTATATTTACTCATAAGCTCTGTAAAGATGGTTAGCAGAGCTGAACTAATTCGATTTCAAGCCCAAAACGTATCGTGGGATCCCTCCTCCGCCTGCCAAAGCCTCTGGAGTCCACAGCAGCAGCGCCATGCAGGAGCAATTCCTTTCCGCTCTTTGGGTCCTCTATGATTTCTCTGAAACCTCCCCTCTGCACTTCCTCTAGTTAGAGCCCTGCTTCCCCAACCTCCAGAGCCTCAGTTGTTTCTGCTCATGTAATGGTGCTTAAAGTGCCCCTGCTGCAGGGGATAGATTCCATCTCAATGTGTGGTCCTTTTCAGAATCTGCTTTGTAGTTTTATGACCCTGGGGCACTTGAATTTTCTCCAAGAATATTGCCTTTCCTGTGGGATATCAATATTTCTACTTCACATTCTAATAAAACTCAGAAAGCACAGGAAAAGGACTAAAGGAAACAAAATACAACCAATTCTTTTTTAAACCCCAAAAAAGTTTTTCTTTTTATTTCAGTTGAATTTCACAATACTTTTACCTTTTCAAAGCAGTTTTCTGACCTGTGATGTTAATGAGTTAGTTTTCATTGTAAGGAAAAAAGAAAGTGAATTTATCTCACCCAAAATGCCTCAGATTTAACAATGGTCTCTAGGGGAAGTACAAATGGCCAGTTTCCTGAAACCTTCTTAAATTAGAGCCAATCATCCAACAAACAGCAATTTGAGTAGTTACTAGGTCACTGGAATTTAATGTAGGATTTGGAGATGAGTAAAAGGAAGCTAGGAGACAGTTCTGAGGCAAGGTGAGCCTTGATTCTTGGATTAGGAGGAACATGCTGGGGTGGAAATTCCAGAAAAGACATAATTTAAAAAGGGGAATGTTTTAATGGTGGCTCCCAGAATGGGGTCCTGGGCATGGGTGTCCCATAGGGGAAAGACATCCAAAGGTGCGAGAGAATATTTTAGTTTGGAAAATTGTCCATGGATGTATGTATGAGTTGTGGGGCGGAGGAGGGGAGGGTTGGGCGGGGGGGAATTTTCTCAAGCAAGAATCACATATGCTGATGGAGGAGGTAATTGTAAAAGGTGCCCATTTTTCCACAGTTGGTAGGGTTGTTTATTTCTAAGATGGGCAGAGGGGAGAGACTATCCCAAGAGTTTGGGATCTGGGCCCAAGACAAGGATCTTCGAGGAATGTTTGAAAAAAGGGAAATCCAAAGGGAGGATGTCTCTCATTAGAAAGGCATCTGGCTCCAGGGTTGGAAAAGTGTTCTGATATCAGAGAGAAGCTGTCGGAAGATAAAGGTGTGAACGACAAGTTTGGAAAGCCTGACACAAGACTGTGAACCTTCTCTCTGGAGGATGGACCTCTCCAGAAAAATGGGTACCAGCTATTCATTTGTGAGCTGTCCTTCATCAGAGAACCTTGCTTAGCTCAATATTAACTCCATGTCTTGGTAGCCCACGGGCAAGAAGCACTAGTCGTTGTATTGGGCAACTGGTCCTCTCATTGCCATAAAGTGTTCTGATGTTTCATGAGGCAATGGTGATTTTCCTTGGTAGGCTTCTGTGGGTTTTGTTTACATGAGCCGGGCTACAAGCCAACTGCCCTTTGAGACTGTTCTGCAGAAGACTAAGTGAATTCATTTTGCTACAGGACTCTGAACGTTTTCTTTACCAAAATATTCACAGTCCTGAGGGGGTGAGAAGGAAAGAGACATAGGCAAGGGAAGCCTTGAAGACAGTATAAAATCTGAGTTGAGAAGGCCTATGATCAGTGGAAGAGAATTTTCAGTCCTTCACCTCTCCTTTTCCCCCCTTTCCTCCCTTGTTCTGTCTCTTCAAAAGTTCATTAATCAACATTTATCGAGTAGCCACACTGAATAGAATGTTTCTTAGTCCCTATTCACACCACAGTCCAGAACAGGTATTTCATCCTTACACCAATCTGAGACGTTCCTTCAATATCCCAGGAATATAAATTGATACATTACCTTCACTTTACAGATCTGGAAACAGAGATGAGAAATAACTTGCACGATTAGGGTCCCAGAGATAGTAGAGGGATTGTCGCCAGCTATTTTCTGTGTTTTGGCTTGGCCTGGGCTCTGCTTCTACACCAGATTTCTGAAGCCACAGACAATGGGCCATATGTCTTGCTAGAGGAGACGGCTCAGTCTGCACCAGGACTTAGTTTGTGCTGGAGACCAAGCCCAGGAACTGTTCTGAAGCCACGGCACATCTTGGCGAGAGGCAAGGACAACGCGCTGACCAAGGTCCATGGTGAGTAAGGAGTTGGCTGGGAATGGAGGTGGCCAGAAGAGGGCTTCTGCTTCTCAAAAGAGAGCCTTCTTTCCACCCCCCCTTCCATTTCCCCCACCCTCTCACCCTCTTTCAAGCCTTCCAGACAGCAATGTATCTGTCACACTGAGAGAGGTGCCAGTTTACTGGTGTTCAGAGACTGGATGGCATCTCTCCCGGTACTAATTAAGCTCTGGTCTGCACCCACCCAAGACTGTCACTGCAGAATCTCCTATGCAGATCCAGATCTCCAGGAAAGTCGTTAAGAAGCAAGAAGATTCACCCGAGGATTGACAAGTGTGTCACTGAGCTCTAGTTGGGTAGATGTGATTAATGGTTAGCGAGTCCTTGCCATTGCTCAGACCTGAACTATACCACTTTATGCATCTGTATACTGCAATTAACCTCGAGAGGCACGATAACTAAATGACAGTGACACTGCCATTTTCTCTCCTAGACATCCTATTTTCAATAAGGCGTATGATTTTTTGTATCCTAGTGATAGTTTATGTTTTGTCATCGCTAGTGTTTCTCCTGCCTCTCGAGCAACATGTGAGGTAATTAAAACAGCTGACAGGGGTTAGGAAATAGCATATGGGTGCTGATGGTGTGTTCTTGTTCCTCTCTCGGGAACTGCTAAGCCCTTATGCATAGATATAGATCCAGACAGACACGTTATTAAGAGGCAGTTTCTATTTGTTGTTTTGCAAAGAAAGGTTGAAGTTTAGGAGGATGCTCTGGCTTTGTAGTAATGCACTGCCAGTCGAACACATTTTAAGTTTCTAAACTATGCTTTTTTTCCCAATTGCGAGTCGTTTCCCGCTGTTGGGTAGGGACTGTCTCTATGTGTTGCCACTTGTACTTCCCAAGCGCTTAGTACAGTGCTCTGCACACAGTAAGCGCTCAATAAATATGATTGATTGATTGATAAATATTCTGAAGGGGTTCGTATTTCCCAACAAGTTGTTCTGCATGGTGTGACTAAACAACGTGAGTCCCCCGTGGGACAACCTGATCACCTTGTAACCTCCCCAGCACTTAGAACAGTTCTTTGCACATAGTAAGCACTTAATAAATGCCATTATTAATATTATTATTATTACACAAGCAGACTCTGGAATCGCCTTTGACTCCATTCCCACGTTCAGTGGTTTAATTATCATATCATTCTGCTATTCTGTATTTATGGACCCAGAATGCTTCTGTTCATACAATCCATGGCGTTAGCTAAAAACATTCAAAATAGATTGATTTATTTGAAAGGTCCATGTAACAAAACTTTTGAACGAGGATTTTCCCCAGGAGAGGATGGTTTTAAACTCCCCTGAAGCATCTCTTCCTCTCCCCCATGCTCACCAATGTTCCCACACAGGAACACTGCACCATTAAATCTTACCCTGTAGGCACCCCATATTCTGTCAGCAGACAATCGGAAAAGGATAAAAGGGAGAGAGTCTGGGTTGAACAAGGCTTTCCTATTACAGATTTGGGTTGTGGTCTACTTCAATTGCTAATTATCCAGATAACTTGGTTTATCATCAAAGCACCATGATAGCACAAAGTGTAGGTTAACCAATATGATCTACCCTATGGAGAGCCAACTCATTGAACTCCAACTGAAGCTATCTCAACTCTCCTCAAATTCTATGACTCGAAATGTTGAATCAAAGTAAAAATACAAAGATAAATCACAGGAAATAGAAAAGAAAGTCCAGATTTAGCATTTAATATCAGTTGGAATATCTGAGAATCTTCAGCAGTGCAAAGTAATGAAACCAAAAATAAGAATGCATTCATTATAGCAAGTCAGGTGCAGAAGGAATACTTCCAAATATTCCCATCACGGGTGGGTCAGGCTGCTGAAAAGTGCAGGAGGACACAATAATCCTCCTCCACCTCTCAGCTGCCTTCAACACTGTGGACCACCCCCCTTTTCTGGAAACATTACCCAACTCTGGTTTCACTAACACTGGCACCTCTAAGGTCTCCTCCTATCTCTCTGGACACTCAGTCTCAGCCTCTTTCACAGCTACTTCCTCTGCCTCCCATCCCTTAACTAAGGGAGCCCCTCAAGGCTCAGTTCTGTGTCCCCTTCTATTCTTCACCTATACCCTCTCCCTTGGAGAACTCATTCACTCCCATGGCTTCAACTACCATTTCTGTGAGGATGTCAACTACCATCTCCATGAGGATGATTCCCCAAATCTACATCACTAGCCCTGATCTTTCTCCTTTTCTGCAGTCCTGTCCTGCCTTCAGGACATCTGTCCTTGGATGTCCTAATGACACTTCAAACTTAACATGTCCCAAAACAGAACTCCTCATCTTCCCACCCAAACCCTGTCCTCCCTCTGACTTTCCCATCACTGTGGACAGCATTACCATCCTCCCTGTTGCAAGAGCCTGTAAACTTGGAATTACCCTCAACTCGTAGCTCTCTTTCAACCCGCACATTCAATCTGTCACCAAATCCTGTAGGTTCTACCTTCACAAACATGGCTAAAATCCAGCCTTTCCTCTCCATCCAAAGCGTTGCCATGTTAATCCAAGCACTTATCCTATCCAGCCGTGACTGCCTCATCAGCCTCCTTGCTGACCTCCTCGCCTCCTGTCTCTCCCCACCCCATAGTGTAGGGTGGACATTAGGGAAAGGCATTATTAACTCAGCCACTTCACCCTCACTTAGAAACATACTTGGAAAAGAACTGTCACAGAGGTAGCTACATATGCCATTGCAGTGAGGAAACCGACATCAAATTGGGATTGCACGGGCAGAATAGCCGGTAACTCCCGACAAAAGCAAATGTAGACCTAGCAGGTGGTTTCGGAGAAACTCAAACTTCAGAAAAAATAAGTGCAAGGTTCATAAAGCGGATAGTAGATGAAGGTACATAAATCAATTAGAGGAGGCTTGGAGGTGAAAAGGAGAGGTTGCTTCATCTGGGTTTGTTTATATTCTGTGGCTATCAACAACTCTTACAGCGCTTGGAAAATTTGGAAAAACTCTCAAAAAATAACATACTAAAATTATGAACTTTCAGCCAAGACCCAAATATCAATAGCATAATAAAGGTGTAATGGCAGCTTGTTATGCATGATTTCATAGGTGGCACTGGTTTCTTTAGGTTTCTGAAGGTAGGAAAGTATTGGAAAGTAAATGAAAGGGATCCTATTGGACCTCTCTTTTAATATCTGCTTCATCTAACATCTTGTTTAAATGCATTTAAATGATTTTGATCACCCTTGACTTAGCATAGTATTTACATATGAGGGTTTTGAATGAGAGATATTACTTTAAATATTTGAGAAGTACTCTGTGGTGCACTTAATGTGATTTTTAAAATTAATACTACTGTAATTTCAAGAAATGACATGCTAGCTCGGGTCACCTAGCACGAGCCCTTTTTTTAGAACTCAGCCATATCTGCTTCAGTAATCCAGAATCATAAAATTCACAAGCATTTTATGGTTATTTTATATATTCATTTTCCACACTAAATAAAATGCAAACTTCCACATAGAAAATTTCTAGGGGACACTGTAGTCCAGAGGATAGAATAGGTCCTTCTTGTATCTCAATGTCCTCATTGGGGGAAATAACCAACCGAGAATATATTGACTCTCTTACGTCCATGACATAATTCTCAATCTAAAACCAAGTTTGGGCAACAAGATTTTGATGAGAAAATATAAGCATCTAGTGGTTAAAAAATGTTCTCATTCTTCCAATGAACTAAACCTCCTTGAAGTTTTATTGCTGTGATTTAAAATTAATGGGACATATTCTGCCTTAATGAAAAACGTCCATGGAATTTAAAGATAATTTCCATTATTTATCTGAATTTGGTCCAGGAAGTAATGATGATGCACAATTCAAAAGAAACAGAGGGCTATTCATTTGGGCAAAGTAAAGCATCAATTTGGATAATTTTAATCCAAATGATTAGCTGTCTAAACTGAACAAATTCACTGATTCTCCATCAGGCTTCTTCTCCTTTTGATGAATCTGTGTAGGCAACTCCTCCCTTCCCCTACCAGTGTGTTACTTCATGATGTGAACACAAGCAGTGCCATCACCGTGTGAGACTAATGATCCATCCAGCCTTGTATTCTGTCAGGCAATCAATGGTATTTATTGAGTGCTTGTTGGGTGCAAAGCCCTGCATCAAACATGGAAGTGTAAAATACAACAGAATAGGTAGACACATTCCCTGCCCACCTAGAACTTACAACCTAGAGGGGCGAGACAGACATGAGAATAAACTGTGGATACGTACATAAATGCTGTGGGGTGGGGTGAATAGCAAGTGCTTAAAGGGTAAGGATCCAAGTGCATAGGTGATGCAGAAGGGAGAGGGAGTTGCAGAAGTGGGGCTTTAGGAGGGGGAAGGCTTCTTGGAGGACAGATGATTTTATTAAGTCTTTGAGGGTCTTTCCCTCAAAGACTGTGGGAAGAGTGGCGGTCTGTCATCTACAAAGTGGAAGAGCGTTCCAGGCCAGAGAGATGATGGGGCCAACTCTTGGTAACCGGATGCTTGGGGAAACCGTGTGGTTACTCTCCTTGAGAGCCTTCCCAGTATTCCGGAATGGACCACTGAGCATCTCCTAACTCTTCCCTCTATGTCCCCAACTTTCCCTCCAGTAACTCATTTAATACATAATTTCAAAATGCTGAAACAGTTGAAAGATTTATGGGCTCACCACCACCAGCTAAAATTTTGGGATAAAAAGGCTTCCATCAATTTTGAAGAAAAGAAAAAATGAATTTATAGAAACGATAGAAGGTTCATTCTCTCACTACTGAGAAAGAGAGAGAAAAAAAGAGGGAGATAGAAAGGGAGAAAAGGAAGGGGAGGAGAGGGGAAGGAGGAAGAAGAATATATCCTCACTGTCATAAAGATTTGAAGGATTTGGAAAAGCCATTCATGCATTCCAAGGTGATGGTATATGTAAACAAAACAATAGCTTGTGGATATTCAACTAAAAGTTTTTTTGGAAAAGGAAAATAGGCTAGTATCAATATAGATGAGGAGGAAACATGGCTAAATCCATAATCCTCTTAGCTTCAGTATTTAAAGGGAATATAGAAAACAGCACCCAGCATAAAACAAAACCTATTGTGAATCAAATTCAGGATTTCCAAGTCACAGATGCCTCTCAATCTCCCTGACCCCATAGTTACATTAGAGGTGGATTTTCAGACTGGACAAGGAATAATCATAATCATAGGAATAACTGTGGTATTTGTTGAGTGCTTACTAATGTGTCAGGCACTGTATTAAGTGCTGGGGAGGATACAAGCAAATCGGGTTGGATAAAGTCCCTGTCCCACATGAGGCTCTCAGTCTCAATCCCCATTTTACAGATGAAGTAACTGAGGCCCAGAGAAGTGAAGTGACTTGCCCAAGGTCACAGGGCTCTAGCCACTGTGTCATACTGCTACTTCCCCCTTCCATTTACCCTAAAGAACTTTGTTTTGGTTTTTGAATCCTTCGATCTCAGTGCAGCAGGGTAGATGCAGAAGAGGAAGATATAAAGGAGCTCTAGAATCAGCCTTTTCTTATCTGTTCTTCCCGACCTCAGGGGAGCATCTGGGATTTAACCATTGGAGAGTAAACTCAGAGGCAGATGCTTGGGTTAACAAGGGATTAAGCTGACTTTATTGTAGCACACAAAGCGGTAAAAAGAACAGAAAATGTTTTCCTCCAATCTTTCCAGGTTCAGTCAACTTGGATTTCCTTTGATCCCACTTAATGAGAGTGATGAACCTCTCCATGGCCGAGTGGATGATTACATGGAATTTCTCTTCCTGGAGACAACGACGAAGAGCTCAGAACAAACTGGAAACCAAATCCAGAGCTGGAAGCGCTTTCAAAGCTGCAAGTGGCATCACTTGGTTTGATGCCCTAGAACCATTTTCCCAAGTCTGCATCTGTAAATGCCCAACGAGCCAGTGCCAAAGGGAACAATCTAGGTCGGAACAGAAGAACTGGACTAGTCCGGCAAAGTGTTTCTGAGCGATGTGATATCAGGCCATTCTGTTGAAACCCATTCTTTCTGTCCTACCTAGAGAGAAGTTCCGAGCTGATCCGTTTGTATTGGTGTAAACAATGGAGACATCTGAAGAGGGTAATTGTGAAGTGTTTCACTTGCACTCCTCAAGCCTGCTTGAGCTATGCAGGTCTGACAGCTAGTTTCATTCCTTTAAAGGGGCTAAGAGGGGAGGCCAAGATGCGAATGAGAAGAGACAGTCTTAAAAGAGCCAAGGGAGAGAATCACTGCCCTGTCTTTCACTATCTATGGATACTGCCACACGTTTTGCCGCACATATCAGGGGAGATTTCTGGCCTTGCTAGTCATGTTCTGCCAATCCAGAAACATTCTAAAATTTCTACAGACAATATGGGGATGTTGGCACCATTTAAATGACTCCCATTTTGTCTCCAGAGTGGAGCATTTAAATAGTGCAAGCATCCCCTCATTTTTTGTATTTGCCAACAAGCGGCACTAAGGAGGGAACTTCTACTGACCTTCATGTGGCTTTTATGTCTGACTTCACCATGGGATGGAAGAATCACAGCACCAGTCACTGATCCACTTGAGCTGGATTTGGCTCCATCCCAGATTCGGCCGTTAGTTACCACAATTAAGCTGATCGTAATACATTCTCCTGGTTTAGAAAATGGCCTCCTTGTTTGAAGGAGAGATTGGGTTCCTGGCATCCTACTTGTTGGGGCTTTCACATCAGTAGCAAAGGTTTCTGCCCGGAGAACCTCCTAGGGTGACCAGGCCCATTGGGGATCCTGAAAAACAGCTGACCAACATGGGGGGCAAAGACCACAGTAGCTACCAAGGCAACCACCTGCTGGGTTATGGCATGGTGGCCCCATACTATGTTATGCTACAGTGGCTTGGGAAGGAAGCAGTGTTGCCTAGTGGATAGAGCACAGGCCTGGGAGCCAGAAGGACCTGAGTTCTAATCCTGGCTCCTCCACTTGTCTGTTGTGTGACCTTGGGCAAGTCACTTTGCTTCTCTGGGCCTCGGTTACCGCATCTGAAAAATGGGGATGACAAATGGGGCGGAGACTGCGTCCAACCCAATTACCTTGTATTTACCCCAGCGCTTAGTACAGTGCCTGACACGTAGTAAGCGCTTAACAAAGAGCACAATTATTATTATGAAAAAAGGACCTCAAGTGTAAAAACACCTTCAAGTGCACCTTGCTGCCTCCCAGCTCTCCTACTAGACCATGGTGAAAGGGAGACTCCATCCTCACCCTATCTGAGCTCCCTGAGCTAGAGTTCAGAGGATAAAAGCTGAATCTTAACACTGCTCATCCAGAAAATTGAAAGAATATTGGCTTAGCTTATCAAGGTGCTCTGAAGGACAACTAATTAAAACATTTAATAAAAAAAGGCCCGGTTCCAACGGAAGCCTTTGCATATTCATAATTCAGTCTAGTGCAGGGTTGCCTTTTTCCAGTTTTGAAAATATGGGTCAGGAGCTGTAGGTGACTTCACCTAAACTCTGTTCCTTCTGGGAAATGGGGGCCTGTCACTCAGATAAAGGGTGATACTCTGCCTTTGTCAGCTAACCTTTTTGGGAGAGCGGGACAAGGCAATGAAATATAGAACAATCCCATCTGGGGAGGATATCGAGAAGTGGCAAGAGGCCAAGCCTGTATAAAATGCATTCTCACACCCTCTTGGAGGTGAAGGTAAGAGTCAGGGTGATGGTATGAATTGAATGCAGTGAATCCCTCCAAATATGGAAGTAATAAATCCATCTTTTGGCCTAGCCAGTATTTGCCGGAGCCATTGGAACTCCTGCTATTCTTCGGGAAGGGGACAACTGCCTGAGGCCACTGGAATTTTTCTCATTGAATCCCTCATCACTAAAGGGCATAGTTTTCTGAGGGTCAAGCCCAGCTTTGAAATCATAGATATGGCTTGCAAAAGGATCATATCTTATAAAATCAATTTTCAATTAGGTGACAAATGGTCTGACTTACTGATTAACTCTGTTGCCTGATCCACTTCCCCTCCTTCCCACAGTAACTTGGCCTCTTGCCAAAGCCTATCGCAGTGATTTTGTGGTGGTGGGGAGGCCAGATGACACATTAAATCACTTTCACCACTGAGCCTGGGGATGCACACAGGGAGAGATGAAAGGGGAACCTCCTCCACCTTGCCCTGGATTCTCCTTACTTCCTTCCCACAAGCATATGGCAGCTGGGTAAAGGGAGAATCTTCTAATTCTCCATCTGGGGCGCTTCTGGCAGTGGCCATACGCTGCCAACACTCAAGCATGCAGCTGGAAGTCTCCAAAGAGTGCAGAATGTCAGACAGCATTTGCTGGTTTGCTCTACCCCATTATCCCCTACCCCATCCCAGACCACCTACCTCATTGGGGCTGGGCAACCTGGAATGGGACCAAGCCAAGCGGCACCATGTCACACACCATTCTTCCTACTGGTGGATTGAGTCTCCCTGAAATTGAACTGAATTGCTCCTTTAACCAGAGGTCAAGGTAGATGCAGTTGCGAGCTTGACCCTCAATTCCCCTTCTAGACTGCAAACTCCTTGTGGACAGGGGACGTGTCTACCAACTCTGTTATATTGTACTCTCCCAAAGTGCTTTGTACACTGCTCTGCACACAGTAAGTGCCCAATAAATACCACTGATTGACTGACTTCTGTAGAACCTGAGAAAGCGTATGGCTTCTTTGGAGAATCCAGGAGACAGGGAAAAGGGAAGGCCCAACACCCTCCTAAAAATGGTGGAGAAAATCAAGCTTCCTCCCTCCTTTGGCAGCTTGGGCGGGGGGTGGGGGGGGGTGGGAGGGGTACCTGGATGGTAAGGAATTGGGGTTGGCTGCAAAGGTGGTGTGTTGGAGGGGGAGAAGGGGGGAGATGTGGTTCTTCAGAGCCACCTCTGAAGGGTTTGATTCAGATTGTGCACATGCCTCAATTGGTTTAGGATCTCTTCTGGGTTGGGGTTAAGGAAATTTTGTTACCCGCCCCACCAACAGTCTATCGAAACCTCGTTGGGGTTGGGGGGCAATGTTAGAACCGTCCTAAACCTGTTGGAGATCTCTGGTTCCTAAGCAGCTACAGAGTTCAGACACGGGACAGCCCAAATTCCACACAGCAACTTTTCACCTCATAGCTCTGGGTTCAAATAATAATAATAATAGTAATTATGGCATTTGTTAAGCACTTCCTATGTGCCAAGCACTGTTCTAAGCACTGGGGTAGATACAAGGTAATCAGGTTGCCCCACGTGGGGCTCACAGTCTTAATCCCCATTTTACAGATAAGGTAACTGAGGCATAGAGAAGTTAAGTGTCTTACCCCAGGTCACACAGCAGACAAGTGGCGGAGCAGGGATTAGAACCTATGTCCTCTGACTTCCAAGCCCCTGCTTTTCCCATTAAGCCACACTGCTTCTCATTTCCTTTCAGATAGTTGGACTGGCACATCTGCTGACACAGAAAAATGGAATACAACAGGACTATGCCCGCTCAAATGGTTCTGAATCCAGGAGAACATTCTCCAGTTATTTCATCTGCTAGGTGCTGAATTTATGCTCAGAATTGAAGCAATGCACTGGGTAATTTAGAAAAATGTTGAGACACATGAAGGACACCTGAGTTATTCACTGAATTACTTCAATCCTTCACTATGCTTTGGCTGGGTAGGTCTGGTTTACCCATGGTCAGTGCTGGGGGGAAAAAAGCGAGTTGGCACACATAGCTCCTTAGAGGAAATGTAATGGGGGGATCTTTCAGACAAACAAACAAACAAACAAACGTTTGAGCAAGGAGAGGGCAATCAGGCAACATCTTCTAATTCAAAACAACTCTGGATCAGTTTACTAGCATCCATTAATCAGACTGTGTGACCCTGCCCAAATTAATGCTAATGAATGACAACCTTTCAGCTGGTTCAAATCTAAAGTAATTGATAAAGTCATTGCTCATTAATGCAAAATACAAGGATTGCTTGGACTTCAAGGTGCTAGTTAATTTGTGAATTTAGGAACACTGCAGATTGAAAAAATGTTTGAAGAAGAAAGCCTGGAAATCTTTGAAGCTGTGGTTAAACCTTTCTTAATACTTCTTTTTATAAGGCATTTGGCAATTTTGTCATTACCCTTACATTATCATATTAGAACATAGCCCGTAGCTCTGGTACTGGTTCATTTAATTTAAGCGATCATCGTGCTGAGTCATTATCTTTATTTTCAGACCTGCTAAACTAGGAAACTATTTGTGTATATTGTTTTTACCAGTCTTAGTTTGCATTTGAGTTGTGTAATTAGAGAGACGATAGTAGACCTCAGTGTGGAATTACATCTTGGTTCAAATGAAATAAATTGAAGCTCTGAGAACCAGGTATCCTGAAGGGACTATGGCAATTAGTTACCCAGAAAGGAACTGTATTCAGTGAAAAAAACTCAAGAATAAGAGCAGCGTGATCTGGCAGCTTGTTATAAAATTAAAGTTCATTTGGAGGAGTCTTCCCCAGGAGAAAAATGGGGAAAATTTAAAGGGGAAATCTCTGAGAATTCACTCTGCCTCCCTCAAACACAGAGAGTCTTCCCCCCACAATCTAACTTGACCAGAGGGATCTGTATCCTTTGGGCATTTGATATTGCCCCCACATTTCCCCCTCCTGGATATATGCTAAGTTTGTAAATGAAATAGCTGTGTGGAAGCTCTTTGTTCTGAAAATGACGATGTTTGTATAGGCCACTTTAGACTCCAAGAAACAGATATTTTACCACAATGATGCAAGCCAAAGGACATCATCTCACTCCCCCACTGACACAACCCCAGCCCCAGCTGTCAGAGAATCTGATTTCCTGGGTTCTGACCCAGCAGCAGCAGCAGGATTCCCTCTCCCTCTAACTCCTCTGACGAAGCTGCTATAGAGATGGCAGACAGAGGGGAGAAAGATTGGATGGAGAGCAGAGCGAGCAGGAATATTAGCTGGGGCATGATCCCTCCAGGAATCATTGGTCCCTGGATGTAGCCAAACTGGAGAGGTCTCCTAAAACAAAGCATTTTCTTGGTGTTTTGAAGCGGGGTGAATCTGTTGCATTATTTAAACCTGACAGGTTGTCTTTTTTTTTCTTTTTTTAATAAAAAGCTCACTGTGTTGTGTAAGGGGAGTCCCAACAGGAAAGAAAGGTTTATTGGGTTTGTATAGATTTGAACCGCAGGAGTATTCGGCAAAAGAAGAGACTAGTTTCAGGCCAACTGTGGGATGGGTACATTTTGAAATATAGAGTTACTTTGTTTAAAGAGAAATCACCTGCAGATAATTTGGCATCATACATGAACGTGTTGCCAGACACTCTGACAAACACAAGCAAGCTTCTAAATTGATAATAAACCCGGCTATGCAGCAGCTGAGGCTTATCTGTGACTCTCAGTATTTGTTCCCACATGCAACTGAGCCGCTCCTGGCGAAATATTATTCTTTTTCACTAGCTAGCTTCAGAAGGCAGATTGGGTACACACACTCAAAAATAATTTCCTTTTGTGCAGAGATCTGTCCCTAGTGATAAGTTTTACAGTAAAACTAATTATCAGCCTTACGTGGTGTGAATCAAGATAGCACTGGGGTTCTCGGTCAATTTTATCAACGGAAAATTTCATCTTGCCGAGGGAACCTAAGGGTAGAATGGCACACTCCCTCAAAGGAACTTCAAGCACAGTTCACCTACTACTAAGCAATGTGGCATTAAAAAAGGACATATCTGTTCAGAACAAAGCTTGGGGAATCTGACAGGGGATCACAGTGTATTCACAGTTGCATATTCAGATCCAGGAATCTATAAAAAGAGTTGAAGTCTAAACCATGGGAAGCAGGTTTTCTTAATAAACCAAAATGACCTCTCTGGTCATTTCAATCAAACAGGTTCAACAAGGAAAGCAGTGAAAAATGAATACATTTCTGATCATGGATTATTGGGTCTTCATCTCCCATTTCCCTTCTTCACTTGAGAGGGTGTTTTGCCGGCCCCCAGCTCAACAGTCACTTTGATTGCATCACAAAGGGAGAGCTATAAGGGCTACTATCAGGGCATCGTGGCTGGAAAAACCTCTCTCAGGACCCAGCTGGGGAGCATGTGGATGGATAAGAGCTGGGATGGTTCTAAGCCAAAAGGGATAATCCAGAACTGGGTAGCTGATAAAATCATAACCATATGCTAAACGAGTGCCATTCTTTTCCCCTGAAAGCCTCTTGAATGTGCAATCTGTAAATCCCTGCACCTTGAGATAAGTAGAAAGACAGATATTGTTCAACTCCCTTCCCCTTCAGATGTGGCAGATCATTGCTCTCCCCATCTTCAAAGCCCTTTTGAAATCACATCTCCTCCAGGAGGCCTTCCCTGATTAATCTCTCCTCTCCTCCTCCCTCCCCAACTACCACATGGATACTCATCCCCTCCACTCCCACTCCCTTGCACCAATTCCATATCTTCACACTCTATAGTTTCCTCCTACCTGCAATTCATTTTGGCGTCTGTCTCTCCTATATTTGAAGCTCTTCAAGGGCAAGGATCATGTCTACCAACTCTATTCCCAAGAACATACTACGGTACTCTGCACAGAGTAAGCACTCAATAAATGCTACTGATTACTAGATACTTTTTAGAAGAGGAAACTGGCCACTCAGAAATGAATGACTAACCTACCATGACACGAGTCAGTTATAGAATACCCTATTGACTAGACTTTGATTCAGTCAATCGTGTTTATTGAACGCTTACTGTTTGCAAAGCACTGTACAAAGTGCTTGATGAAAAGAATAATTTGCTATTAAAACTAAACCTGAATAACTCTACACATGTAACTTTTCATAAGTATTTATGCCTTTTACTTACTGCAGATATCAGGGGAAGAGAATAATAATGATGGCATTTATTAAGCGTTTACTATGTGCAAAGCACTGTTCTAAGCACTGGGGAGGTTACAAGGTGAGCAGGTTGTTCCACATGGGGCTCACAGTCTTAATCCCCATTTTACAGATGAGGTAACTGAGGCACAGAGAAGTTAAGTGACTTGCCCAAAGTCACACAGCTGACAATTGGTGGAGCTGGATTTGAACCCCTGACCTCTGACTCCAAAGCCCGAGCTCTTTCCACTGAGCCATGCTGCTTCTCTAAAGGAGTCTAAGCAGTGATCAGATTCCCTAAGCCTTTTTGACAGGACCTCTTTCATCAGTCAAGTAAGCTAATAACTGACTAGAATTGTTTCTGTGTGAGAAAATGTTTTGTTTCATTTTTTTCCTGGAAAATGGCATTCATAAAAGAAGTTAAACCAAATAAGAAGCAAGTAATCACAATATGCATTTTAAAATGGGTAAGAGGAGCATAAAATGAACAGGAATAGTTAGCCAATAAGGCTCTGAGTTGTATAGACTTCTAAAAATTGAACCAATTTGAACATTATTTTCATTCAGATTACACAACCCCTTCAGAAACCCAACTCAGGTTCTGTATAATCAAAGATTAGTCATTCTCTAACTGCCTCTGGTGCCCCAAAATACAGATTCAATAAACACAAACTGATTAATTAGGACCCATTCTTGGCCCTGGGGCCAGTTCTATTCTCTATCCAATAATCATATCGAACATGCTTGTAAAATTTGTATATGATACTAAAACTGAGTGGGTTGCTAATACCCTGCAAAGCAGGAATAAAATTCAGTGATCTGGGAGAAAGAGACAAAATCGGATAAGGACATAACACAAAGTAGTGATGATGGAGTTTTCCATCAGGACCGACAAATGAGTCTTGGTCCTGGGACCTCAGAATCGAGAACCTGCACAGAGGAATTGATTCTAGTGCTAGGGGTTTGTGCGGTGTCACTCTCTCTCATCTCTGCCAGTAGTGTTCCCATTAGAGCAGAGCGTTCAACCAGGTAGAAAAACCAGGTCTCCTGATTCTCTGACCACTAGACCAAATGCAGGGCTATAAAGAAATACCAAAGCAACCCAGTCTAAATACTGGATAATCATCATCATCATCATCATAATTAGGGTATTTGTTAAGTGCTTACTATGTGCCAGACACTGTACTAAGCGCTGGGGTAGATACAAGTTAATGGGGCCTGACACAGTCCCTGTCCCAAATGGGGCTTGCAGTCTCGAACCCCTTTTTTACAGTTGAGGCAACTGAAGCCCAGAGAAGTTAAGTGACTTGTCCAAGCTCACACAGCAGACAAGAAGTGAAGGTGGGATTAGAAAAGCCTATTAGCAAAAGACACGGGGAGGAGGGGGAGGGAAGTGCAGTTGACTGAAAGCCGAAAGAGTCAGCAGTGTAATGCTCTTATATTTGGAGAAGCAGTGTGGTCTAGTGGAAATGGTAGAGGACTGAGAGTCAGGAGGCCTGGTTTCTAATCCTGGCTCAGCCCCCTGCCTGCTGAATTCATTCAATCATATTTATTGAGCGCTTACTGTGTGCAGAGCACTGTACTTTAAGTGCTTGGGAAGTACAAGTTGGCAACATATAGGGTCGGTCCCTACCCAACAACGAGCTCACAGTCTAGAAGGGGGAGACAGACAACAAAACATGTATGA
The DNA here is from genome assembly GCF_015852505.1 of Tachyglossus aculeatus. Classification (NCBI taxonomy): domain Eukaryota; kingdom Metazoa; phylum Chordata; class Mammalia; order Monotremata; family Tachyglossidae; genus Tachyglossus; species Tachyglossus aculeatus. Next base: position 5,616,769 of record NC_052099.1, read on the forward strand.
ACTTGGGCAAGTCACTTGGATTTCTGTGCCACAATTTCCTCAACTATAAAATGGGGATTGAATGCCTGCTCAATTAATCAATAAATTATCATATTTACTGAGCTCTTCCTGTGTGCCGAGAACTGTAATAAGCGCTTGGGAGAGGACAACATGACAGAGTTGGGAGACAGGTTCGCTGCCCACAATGAGCTTATGCTTTAGATCGCGAGCCCCAGGTGGGGCAAGGACTGTATCTGATTTAATGGTACTGAAACTACACCAGTGTTTAGCACAGTGCTTGGCTTAAATACCATTATTATTATTTTTAAAAATCCATTATATTCCTTTAATATATTAACAGGAAAGATTGGACAGACCCTTATCAGAAACCTGTGTTCTTATTAGAACCTGGTTCTGGCCATATTCCCACGTCCAGTGGCACTAATCCCAATATTGATGCCAACAAATCACGGCTGCTGACCAACACTGCTGCAATTCATTCATTCACTCATTCATTAGTCGTTCAATCATATTTATCGAGCTCTTACCATCTCACGTTTCAGCCAACCACATCGGAAATACTGAAGGATCAGAGTGGAGCCCATTGTTGGCTAAGGATTGTCTCTATCTGTTGCCGAATTGTACTTTCCAAGTGCTTAGTACAGTGCTCTGCACACAATAAGTGCTTAATAAATATGATCGAACGAATGAATCAGAGACCGTTACGTCCCAATAGAATCAATTGGGAGGGGGCAGAGTTCGTGACTCGGTTTTACAGACTGAACAACCCTAGTGGATAGAGCATGGGCATGGGAATCAGAAGGTCATGGGTTCTAATCCCAGGTCCTCCACTTGTCTGCCTTGTGACCTTGGGCAAGTCACTTCAGTTCTCTGTGCCTCAGTTACCTCATCTGTAAAAAGGGGATCGAGACTGTGAGCCCCACGTGGGAAAAGAATTGAGCCCAACCTGATGATCTTGCATCTACCCCAGTGCTTAGTATAGTGCCTGGCACATAATAAGCTCTTAATAAATACCATTATTATTATTAATAACAAATCCCAGCTTCGCCAGTTGTCAGCTGTGTGACTTTGGGCAAGTCACTTAACTTCTGGTCCAAATGGCATTCCTGTAGAAGGGGTACAAGTACCATCGAGTTGACCAATATGCAGTATATAGTCTGGGAATAGGAAGGGGTGCCCTGGGAGTTTAAAAATTAATCAGTGGTGTTTATTGAGTGCTTACTGTGTGCATATGCAGAGCACTGTACTGAGCTCTTGGGAAAGTTCAATACAATAAACTGGTAGGCACCATCCCTGCCTGTAAGGAGCTTTAATGTTTGAGTTGTTCATCTGTAGAAGAGACAGAGTGACGGTACCTCATTCAATGACCAGAGCAAGATATTTCTCCTGGTCATTACAGGAAAAGTTCTAGCCAGAGAAACGTTAAGCTAACTGACCAACAGGGAGAAGAATCACTTCTGAAAGCCAATGCGGCTTTTGATCTGGTTGTGGTATGACTGACATGATCTCGTCCCCTAGACAGCTGCAGGAAAAATGCAGAGAGGAAAACCAAGACCTGTACCTGGACATCAGCAACCTCACAAAGGCTTTCCACTCAGTAAATCTCAATGGCCTCTGGGCCTCTCTTTGCAAATGTGGCTGTCAGAAAAGTAGGCTGACATCACAAAGTCATGCTCATCAGAATGACAATAAGAGTCATGGGTCAAGACAGCTTCTCAACACCCTTCACCGCCCCTGGGGTGGCATCAAGCAAGGCAGTGTCCTCACACTGATGCTTTTCATCACACTGTTTGCTGCCTTGCTGAATGAGGTATTCAAAGGCGTGGAACTTGGGGACTAGTTCTCTACTATTATGTAGAGAGCGGGCTGTTGAATTTGCAGGCAAAGACACAAGTGGAAAGGACTCTCTTCCATGAGTTAAAATTTGTGGGTGACTGGGACGCCAACAGTCTTGAGACACAATTGCTCAGTGAATGTTCACATGAGCTAATAAGCATTTGGGGCTGACAATCAAACCTGAAAAAGATCGAAGTCAGAATCAAATCCAAGTCCAGTACCATAGAGCCTGCTAGGATGGTCTCCGTCAATGGTGTGCAGCTGAAAGGCATTGAAGAATTCTGCTGCTTGGACATCATGCTCACACAAAATGGTAGCACAGATGACAAGGTCACACGATGTTTTGGCCTGGCCAATGTATCACTGGGGAAGGGAAAACGTCGACTCTAGAAGGAAAGAGGAATCAGTCTGAAGACGAAGTTTGATGAAGCTTGGAGAAGCAGCATGACTTAGCGGAAAGAGCCCGGGCTTGGGAGTCAGAGGTCATGGGTTTGAATCCCGGCTCTGCTGCTTGTCAGCTGTGTGACTTTGGGCAAGTCACTTCACTTCTCTGGGCCTCAGTTCCCTCATCTGTAAAAATATGGGGATGAAGACTGGGAGCCCCACGTGGGACAACCTGATTGCCTTGAATCTACCCCAGCTCTTAGAACAGTGCTTGGCACATAGTAAGCGTTTATCAAATACCATTATTATTATTATTATTATCTACTGTGCTGCATCATCACAGCGTTGCTCTGAGGCTGTCAGGCACAGACACCAAATTCACAGGATATCAAACACTGTGACCAATTTTAGCAGTGACCAATACCTAGGTCCTGCAACAATGTCTGTCTGCCCCTCTAGAGTGTAAGCTCACTGTGGGCAGGGAATGTGTCCGTTTATTGCTGTACTGTACTCTCCCAAGCACTTAGTACAGTGCTCTGCACACAGTAAGCACTCAATAACTACGATTGAATGAATAAATGAACAGGTACCAAGATGAGGATGACTGGAGCAGAGCTGCGATGATGTGGCCATCTGGCATGGATGACTGATAAAAGGATGCACCGATACAGGAGGACACTTAAGAAATGGGTAGAGGAAAAGGTACAAAGTCATACCGAAGATAAACCTCCCAACACATTCTATTGACAATATGGCTTGGCAACAGGCAGCGTGAGCCAGACCTTCCGGGCATCAAATCTGCCATTTGGCTAGTCATATTTCAGGAACAAACGCATTGCCTCATCACTGTGCCCAGTTTTCTTCTGTTAGCTTTAAAAAAAATGTGGACAGATTGAAGAGAGTCCAGAAAGGTGATAACAATGATTAAGAGACGGAAGATTGCTCCCATGTGGAAAGGTTAAAGGAATTGCAGTTGATTGGTGCAGAATTGAGATGGCTAAAGGGTGACTTGATAACTATCTTCAATGATATGAAGAGTTTTTGCCAGGGAGGGAGGTGTCGTTCACGTCCCCGAAGACCAAGCAAGAGGAAATGGGCTAAAAATAAAGCAGATAAGTTTTGGATGGCCATAAAGAAGAATTTCTTCATGATCACTGATAAAAAAAAAACACTGGCAGAGTTAAGTCTTTATCCCAAGAGTTGCCCTGGATGGCTTAGTTATTCATCTTGCCTAGAGGCAGGCCCCTGGATTGATGAGTTCTCCGAGTTCCATTCAACGATGAGATTCTGTGAGTCTACGAACTAAGAACGTAATCTTAACAATACAAAATCAGCTTGAAAGCTAGCAACATCTCCTATTCTTGTCTTTTCTTATGCTGTCAAGTCGTTTCTGAACCATAGCGACTCCATGGACACATCTGTCCCAGAACGCCCCACCTCCATCTGCAGTCATTCTGGGCGTGCACCCATAGAGTTTTCTCAGTAAAAATATGGAAGTGGTTTACCATTGCCTTCTTCCACACGTTCTATTGTTCATTTGACCTTAAAAGTTAAGGGCACATCCACAGTCAAAGATAGACTACACGGTGTAGCGTGAAGCAGCATGGCACATTGGATAGAGTACTGTCTTGGAGTCAGAGGTCGTGGATTCTAATCCCAGCTCTGCCACTTGTCTGCTGTGTGACTTTGGCAAGTCACTTCGCTTCTCTGGGCCTCAGTTACCTCATCTGTAAAATGGGGGTCGAGACTGTGAGCCCCACATGGGACAGGGATTGTGTTCAATTCAATTTGCTCGTATCCACTCCAGCGCTTAGTACAGTGCCTGGCACAGAGCTTAACAAACACCATCATCATTCTTTGGGGGTTTGAGTTTTTTCCAGTTGTGTCTTATGAGGACAAAAGGAGACAAACAATATGACAGCACTTTGGACAATACAAGTCCTATATAAATCCATGGTATTGTCATTATTTTTAATTCATTTATTCAGCTGGGAGTTGCGGTGCCTTGGTTCATTCCTAATCCTGATTGGAAACACCTATTTTTATGCGACATTTTATTTGGTGACTGATGAAACCGTGGTCAATGGCTTATTCCCAAACCGATGCCAACTCAATCGTGTAATAGACTTAGACTATATACAATTGTAGCAGCTTCCTAATTGAGGCTAAAATGATTTCAACTGTGTCTATGCCATTCCGGAAAAACACAGGATGCTTTCAAGAAGACTGCTTTCAGTCAGAGACAGTGAGATGTAAAGACGCTGTCCTTTCTCCTACTACACAGGGTTGCGTTCTTGAACAGCCCCACATTATGGAAAACGTGCACTGTAGTAGTCACCCCACATCCTTCACAGCACGTGTTCACACAGCCGTTTCTTCTGATACTGCATTGTGCTCTATCAGAAGAATATACCCTAATTTTGTTACCATGTTCTATACGAAACACAAGTGAACACACACATTATGGAAGAACTGGCTGTAGTTTTCTGCAGTTAGGAGGTAGGGTTTTTGTTTTAAGGCATTTGTTAAGTATTTAGTGTGTGTCAAACACTGTTCTAAGCGCTGGGGTTAATTATGTTGGACACAGTCCCTGTCCCATTTGGGGCTCGCAGTTTAAGTAGGAGGGAGACAGATATTGAATTCCAATTTTACAGTTGAGGAAACTGAGGCACAGAGAAGTTAAATGACTTGCCCAAGGTCAGACACAGAAAGCAATTTGCAGAGATCGTTTCACAAGCTACCCTACTTCCCTTGTATTTATTTTATTTTGTATTTATTTTAGGAAGCATCTTTTCTCCAAGAGCCTTTAGGAACTTTTCTAATTCTTTCCTAAGGTGGGGAGGATGCAATTGAGAAATAACTAAAATGCTACCATCACCCTGAAACATCCAGAACCACTTCCCGGCAACCTTTGTGCCCCAACAAAAATAAGGAAGAACATCACTAAAGGGGCCAATTGTCATCAGTGACAAAGGTAGCGGTAACAATAATAATAATGGTACTTGTTAAGTGCTTACTACGTCTCAAGCACTGTTGTAAGTGCTGGGATAGATGTAAGCTAATCAGGTTGGACACAGTCCATGTCCCATGTGGGGTTGACAGCCTTCATCTCCATTTCACAGATGAGGTAACTGAGGCATGGAGAAGTCAAGTGACTTGACCAAGGTCACGCAGCAGACAAGGGGCAAAGCCAGGATTAGAACCCAGGTCCTGCTGGCTCCTAGGCCCATACTCGATCCATTATTCACCAAACCTACTTAGAGTCCTGGGAGCCAACCGCCAAACTTAGTAAGGGTCCGGGGCATGCTGAGCGCTGACCGCCAAACCTAGTAAGGCTCCACCTATTAAGGGTCCAGGCCTGTGCTCTAGCTACTAGGGGACGCTGCTTCTCCAGGCCCCTGTTGAGTCTTCCCCAACTTTGCAAAGAAAATTTCTAAAAATGGGGCTTTTTTAAAAAAAAGACCTCAGGATAAAGCAGAGCTCATTTCATTGTTGCACTGAAACTGTTTACTCTAGGAAGCCAGTGGCAGCTGTGCAAGCCAGTGCCTGCTTTTGCATCCACACATCAATGATGAAAAGCACATCTCTCCTTTCAGCTTTTTCAAGTGCCTAAATGAGTAAGCCCCACCAAATGGCCGAAATCAAGGCTAGGCAGAATATTGAACCAGGCCTCTATTCGAGGTTGAAAGCTATCATTTTAGACTTTGGTTTTCTGCTGGTTTTTTAGCGAGAGACACAAATGGCTGAGGTGAACTCTGACATAGCCGCTTTTCTTTCCAATCTGTGCTAACATATAATTGGCTTCTACTTAGGCACTGCTGTCCCGTGGAAATGTGTGGTCTTTTTCCAGGTCAGTAGAGAAAAACGCAGCAGCCAAAAATGAGGATGGTACTATTTCGTATTTCAGGAGTTGATGATGAATATGGTTCTCAAGAATCATATTTTTTTCAGTGCCCCTGACTTGGCTTCACAGTCTGAATTGGTTCATCTGAAGAATGGACCTAAATGACTGACCCCAAGATGGAATCAATCAAGCAGTCGAGCAATCAATGGTATTTATCAAGTGCTTACTGTGTGCAGAGCACAGCACGAAGTACTTGGGAGAGGGCTTGGCAGAGTCTAATACAATAGAGTTGGTCTGTCTCCCCCTTCTAGACTATGAGCCCACTGTTGGATAGGGACTGTCTCTATATGTTGCCAACTTGTACTTCCCAAGCGCTTAATACAGTGCTCTGCACACGGTAAGCGCTCAATAAATACGATTAATTGATTGATTGTACTTCCCAAGCGCTTAGTACAGTGCTCTGCAAACAGTAAGCACTCAATAAATATGATTGAATGAATGAATTCCTACCCAAAAGGAGTGAACCAAAGTAATGAGTTCCATTCTCCCTGCCCAACCGCAGAAAACAACGTCCTCTCCAGAGTCGAGAAAAACCTTTCTGGCCTCTGCCTCTTCTTCCTCTCACATTCATTTCTTGGAATGGGCTTGGCATTTCCCAGGTACCGGGATCTTTGGCCAACTCAAGGGGAGGCAACTGTAGAAGCAGCCTCGCTCAACGCCCCCTTCCCATCAAGGATCGATAAGCAGCGTGGCCTAGCGGATAGAGCCCAGGTCTCGGACTCGGAAGAACTTGGGTTCTCCGCCACTGGTCTACTGCATCACTTTGGGCATGTCACTTCATTTCTCTGGGCCTCAGTTACCTCATCTGTAAAATGAGGATTGAAACTGTGAGCCTCATGTTGGGCAGGGACTGAGTCCAACCTGATGAGCTTGAATCTACCCCAGCGGTTAGTTCAGTGCCTGGTACTTACTAGGTGTAAGCGCTTAACAAATACCATAAAAAAAAGAATACCCACGACCACTGTCATCTAGTCCCATTGCCCCCCTCTTCATCTTTCCTTTCCCCCTAATCGAAAGAACTCACTGGAGTTGTCCCTCGATGATATAACTAAAGCCCAGGGGCTGTTCTGTAACTTGTTTGTCATTGTATCTATTAATACTAGGTGAAATCCACTACAGATAGCCTAGTAAGAATTGTGTGCAGACCAAAAGGTGTATAGTTCTGTAACCCAAGATCCTCTTGACATCTTCTAACCAGATAGAATTGAATTAGCAGGGCTTTAACTTGATGGGACTTCACAGACTCTCAGAATGGTATTTTTTCTCGTTTGTTTTCTTCTGGTTATTATCCGGACCCTTGGTTTTTTTTCTCACCACAGAAACAAAAAGGTAATAGAAAATGTCCTTAGGTACATGGGACCACAAGACTGTAAGCTCATTGTGGGCAGGGAATGTGTCTGTTGTATCGTATTCTCTCAAGCGCTTAGTACAATGCAATGGGAAGCATACAGTACAATGGGAAGCAGTGTGGCTCAGCGGCAAGAGTACGGGCTTGGGAGTCAGAGGTCATGGGTTCTAATCCCGACTTCGCCACATGTCTGCTGTGTGACCTTGGGCAAGTCACTTAACTTCTCTGAGCCTCAGTTACCTCATCTGTAAAATGGGGATTAAGACTGTGAGCCCCTTGTGGGACAACCTGATCACCTTGTATCCCTCCCCAGCGCTTAGAGCAGTGCTTCACACATAGTAAGCGCTTAACAAATGCCATCATTATTATTATTATTATAATGCTCTACCCACAGTAAGCGTTCAATAAATAAATACGATTGATCGGACCACAACGGGCCCGAAGGTTCAAGCAGGGAGGCAAGAGCGTTTGTGGAGTTCCAGGAGAGGCCAGTTTTCTGCTCCCTCTAAACTGGGTGGATGCAATCCTGCCCACCCCTGTCTCTTAGAGGTGCTGGGATTGAGCCCCAGCAATGATTAAACTTTGCTAAATAGATCTCTCTATATATAATATGATGACATGATGAGTCTAGGGCCCGAGTAGCTATGGAACTAGCAGTAACCCCTAAAGATGACTATTAATAGTCAATTAATATTCCTTTAGCCATTTTATTTTGCTTTGGAGTCAGCCATAGGAGACATTTTGAAACCCCTCTGTCCTCTCTCGGGCTGACTCTGATCTTTCAAAATGAGATTTGAATGCCACATTTAGGTCCTGATGTCATGAAGTGATCACCTCAGGTGACCTTCTTCCACAGACTTAGCACCTGGAGAATCATCTCTGACTTTTCCCTTCTTTCTATCGGGTCACTGTTATCCACTATGCACACGGAGTGCTGTTTCTTCAGAAGTCACTCGTTCCGTAACAGTTTGTAAATCTTTCACTTCCACAGGAAAACACTGTCTTCCATGAAGATGTAACTGTAAACATTTTCACTCAATTTTCTTAACTCTCTCACTACAACAGTCAGGTTTATCATAAAACCATAGTGGGATGCAGCTTTATCTGAGGGGAAAAATAAAGTCATTTTTTTAATGGCATTTTTTAAGTGCTTACTATGTGTCAAACACTGTTCTAAGCACTGGGGCAGATACCAGTTAATTAGGTTTGACTTAGTCCTTGTCCCGTATGGGACTTGTAGTCATCTAAATAGTCATATGTTGCCCTGTAACATCTCTGCCCTCATAACTGCACACTGTCAAATGGGGGAGGAGGCTGGGTTGGGTTTGAGGAAGAAATATGGGACATGTCCTTGTGGACCTGATAGGCAGAAAGCACAGGCAACAGCAGCATACCCAATCAGCTGCTTTACGGTGAGGTGAAATGGTGTAACTGTAGAGAAGGTGGACTACTTTACAGAACAATGAAGCCAAACCTTAAGCTATGTGGCCCAGCAGTAGATAGTCGAGAGGCAGAAGCAGGAGCCAAAGCTAGGGCAGTCTAAGAAGGACAGGGCTGACAGTCTTAGAACTCAGACTCTAAGAAGATCGTAACACCAAGAGGGAGAAATGAAAATGTTACCAGCCACAAGGTATAGCGAGCAGCAATCTTTCTGTGTCCACGGGGCAGAAGGGCTTGCCAGTCACACATCGGCCTCGTTAACCACAACCCAAAATGCTGTGAAAACCTTGTCGTAGGTAGACTGTGGGCTCACAGTAGACTGTGAGCCCACTGTTGGGTAGGGACTGTCTCTATGTGATGCCAATTTGTACTTCCCAAGCGCTTAGTACAGTGCTCTGCACATAGTAAGCGCTCAATAAATACGATTGATTAGTGTCAGCTTCAAACTAAAGGCCGGTAAGAAGATGAGAGCTGGAGAGAGGGGATTACAATGCATCACTCATACGCTCCCACCCCACCTAAGACTTATGGAAACATATGGCCGAGATCAGTTAAAAGCCCAGTGGAGCCTCATTCTCGGGTTCCTGAGAGGACATGCGGTTTATTACTCCTGAGTTCAAGGGGGGAGAATCCAGCCTGTTCCATGTTTATTATTGTGCTCTTCAACTTTCCTCTAAGCGTCTGAATCTTCCGCTTCAGACTATGTAGGCCTTATCAGCTTTTCATTAAACTTTCATTCGCTTTCTGAATATAGTAAGACTAAGTACAGATATGCTAGTACTTTCATCTTCCCACACATTAGTCATCGAGCTGAATCAACATTTCCAGAAGTATTGCTCTCTCCTAAAAGGTGGCATTTAAAGAAACAAAGAACTCTGAAGAATGCTAGGGATGCCGCAGAGGTTTGGAACCAAGGACTGTGGCCTGGAGCAGTGAGGAGCCCCCTCTACATCCTCTGCATCTACTTATTTAATGCTCTTACTTTTTGGATGGCTGTTGAATTTTATTTCCTCCTATCATTTACAACTCACTCTTCTTTCCTAGGTGTCTGTCCTCCCCAGCTTGTGAGCTTCTTAAGGGGAAAGAGAGGTCTGTCTCAGAAGTGTTTGGCTTACATCTTTCCTGGCACTTAGCAGAATTCCTGGCAAGTAGTAGGCTCTTCATAAATGATACAACCATAATAATGTTAATAACTTTTAAAGGGACAGAGATAGGCTGGAGGTAAAGACTTTCCTACTTCTGTACACAGGAGGGCTGCTGTTAAATCCTTCTCCACGGGAAGAGGAAAATCGGTTGCAATGCTTTGATGCTAGGCACTTTGCATTACTATCCCCATTTTACAGAGCAGGACACAGAAAGTGAGACAGGGAAAACTGCTCCAGGCAAAATAGTCAAAGGAATGGATTTCTGATCCTACTCTTCAAGTGCCAGATTTCATACTACCGCTCATCAATTCATACAAAAATTGCCTTAGTCGGCAGTTGGCCAGTAAGCTACTGTGATTTCTTTGACTCTCCAATTTAGTATTCACATTTCTCATTTAGTAACATGTTGCCCATCACAGAGTATCTGTTGACCTGTCTCTCTTTACCAGAATGTAAAAATTTTGTGCTTGATTGTCAGGGCACCAAGAACCTTCAAATTCTGGAAAATATTTTGTAACAAAAGAGTTAACTCCTTTTCATTCTTTCATCTACACCAATTCACATGTCCTAACAACCAAGATAAGCAGAGGAGAAGACAAGAAGTTGGTGTGATTGTACAGTGGAAGAAGAAACAGATAATATGCAGAATTTGCACCACATTGGACCATTTTACAGCATAAATATAGATTGGAAGATATCAATCTCCATCAGGAAACACCTGGGCAAAACCAGAAATTTATTTGGGTAACCCAATCACAGAATTCAACCTGGCAGATGATACACTAATGGAAACACAACTGGAAAATCACACTAAGTAATGAATCTTTTGGACAACTAGCCAAGTGAATAAGTGAATATGATTCTAAGATCTATATCTGCTATCAGAGTCATGTTTAGATTCAGGATAAATTTCACTTGCAAAATTTGAAAGTTATTCTTATTAACTGTCAGGGGGGCAGAAGAAGCAGCATGGCATAATGGATAGAGCGGGGGGGGGAGGGGGGGAGTGAGGGGGTCGTAGGTTCTAAACACGGCTCTTCCACTGGTCTACTGTATGACCTTGGGCAGGTCACTTGACATCTCCATGCCTCAGTTACCTCATCTGTAAAATGGGCATAGAGACCATGAGCCCCCTGTGGGACAGGGACTGTATCCAACCTAATTTTCTTGTATCCATCCTAGCGCCTAGTATAGTGCCCAGTCCACAGTAAGCACTTAACAAATACCACTACTATTAGTATTATTATAATAACCATTTTGGCTCTGGTCTCCCCCCTACTACAAACTGGGGAATGGTCATTTTTGGGGTGCAGAAGGGGGTGGAGGGAGAAGCCATTACCAGGCTTATGTCCAGTGAAAGAGTGAGTCAGCTAGTCAGCTGAAATCTCTCTCCCAATTGAGTATGGCAGTTGGCATGTTGTCCTCTAATGTTCAGAATCTGTGTGCACAGAGTGGCAGGGAGCCAGAGCGTGACTCTTTAATGAAAGCTGATGAAGTGTTCTCTCCAGCCCTGGTCACTCCCACTTCTGGTCATGGATTCAGGGAGCCAGGATGGAACTCAGAGATGCTATTTAGCAGTTCTCTCCTCCTCTGTAGAATGGGGCTAAAGCAGAGTGGCAAGGGCACGTGTCTGGGAGCCAGAGGGCCCGGGTCACTTGTCTGCTGTGTGACCTTGGGCAAGTCGGTTAACTACTCTGTGCCTCAGTTACCTCGTCTGTAAAATGGGGATGAAGACTATGAGCCCTCTGTGGGACAGGGTCTGTATCCAACCTGATTGTCTTGTATTTACCCCAGCACTCAGTACTGTGCCCGGCACATAGTAAGGGCTTAACAGATACCATAACAAAATTGGTGAGTTTGGTTCGTTATGTTGTTTCTTAAGGGCTTCCTATGTGCCCAGTATTATGCTAAGAGCTGGGATATCTACAGTATAAATGCCGTATAATTAGAGCAGACACCACCTCTGTCCCACAGGAGCTCACAATCTAGGTGGGGGTTGGCAGATACAAAGAACAATAGCAATGAACTGCCTGCTTCTGATCAGGTAACAGAGTCAACAAACTAAGGTAATGATATCAAGAAAATCAAATAAATAGCTTTTGTCAGGTCTGATTATCTTGTACCTACCCTCAGTGGTTAGTGAAGCATTTGGAACATAGTAAGAACTTAACAAATACCATCTCCTCCCCCACCCACCCACCCCTCTATACACACACATCATGGAGGGGAAAATTCCTCAGACTTTTCACTTCTTCAGGCAAAAGCCTTTAGTTCAATCAATCAGTGGTATTTACCAAGTGCTTACTCTGTGCAGAGCATTGGACTAAGTGCTTGCGAGAATACATCAGAGTCGGTAGGCACAATCCCTGTCCGCAAAGAGCTCACAGTCTAGAGGACTTTCAGCAGGTTGTCCTGTCAGCCTGTCCCCTGAGGCTGGTCCAGGCCTGGAGGTACATTGGCTCCTTTTGCACTGGGCCTCTATATGAGTGGGTAGCTCCTAAATATGCAGAGGCTCGTTTCCTAGCAGCATCAACTATTTCTGTTAACTAATGGAAAATAGATATGAAATGTCAGCACGGGACCAGCCCGGGACCAGCCGAATACCCCTGAGCTTCCGGGAAGTGAGTTTTGGGCCATGTCTGGTATAATCCCCGCCAACTTTCAGTTTGCACTGCTGCTCCGTGACCCCAATTAGAGGGCCATGGAAGCCAAGGAGGTTAAACACTTGGATCTGTATCTTTTGGGCACTTGATATTCACCCCACTCCCTTAGACCTAGCACTTAAGTACACAGCCAGAATTTATTTATTCATATTAATGTCTGTCTCCTCCTCTAGACTGTAAAGCTTGTTGTGGGAAGGGAACGTGTCTACCCACTCTGTTGTACTGCCCTCTCCAAAGCGCTAGGTACAGTGCTCTGCACAGAGTAATAAATACCACTGATTGATCAATCGACTGATTACACTGAGCCCAGCCTGTCTAGTTGTGGCTTTTAGTTGTGGTTTTGTGCCAACCTGGCCCAGCCAGATGCCCTGGGAAGTGTCCCCCATCCAGAGCCAGACCATTAGGTGGCATTGGGCACTGAGAGCATGTGTAAGGAACCTCCCTTCCCACTTAACACACACACACACACACACACACACACATACACACACACACACACTAAACATCCCTGCAGAGGAAAGAAGTTGGTGCCATATTGTACAAACCTTTCTCTTCCACCCACCCTCCTCCCTCTGTGGGTTTATTCATTCAAGCGTATTTATTGAGCACTTACTGTGGGAAGAGCACTGTACTAAGCACTTGATAGCATTCTGTCTTCCGTCTAGGCAAGGGAGAGACTAGGACTCATTAATCTTACACATTTACAATTTGCCATTTTTAATTGGAAACTATTTTTCCAGGCATAGTAATGTGTTAAAAAATTAAAAAGCTTACAAGTACTCCATAAATAATTGCCTTTAATTTTTCACACCAAGGATGAACACAGGGCATCTTGTAATCAGGGTCAGAATACTTAGGGGAATAGTAGAGCTTCTTTGGAGGGTGCGGTATTCAGCCTTCTGGCTTGCATCTAATAACACCCATGAGACCCAATAGCCTAGCATTACACACATCCTGTGGTTTCTTATTGATTAATTACAATCTTTCCTTACTGGGCCTGGAGCAGCAAAGAAGATTCTTCCAAGGACTATTTTAGAGTTCTCTTTAGCTTCACAGCAGCATACTGAGCAACTAGGACAAAAAGGGATACACGTGACCAAGAACAGCTTCCTGTAATCTTTGGGGAAATGTGAAACAACCTGCTCATGGATATTAGGGGGATAATGAAAGACAAAAGAAGACTCAAGCACCACAATAATTCCCCAAAGACACAGTTTACCCTGAGTAAAGCAGTGGTCAGTGATGTTTCTGCTCTAAAGAGTTAGCCCCCGTTAAGGATAATGATGCTAATTCTGAGGTGGGGGCACCTCATTCGATTCCCCAATTTCCAGTTCACCTAGAAGTTTGGGGCTGGAGGTGGGGTGGGGTTCCATAGGTCATACGTCAGCACCCAATCTGTGGTTCACTCATCATCATCAAGCACTTAGTACAGTGTTCTGCACACAGTAGGTGCTCATTAAATACTATTCATCAACATCCTCGATGGTATTTATTGAGCGCTTACTGTGTACTGAGCACTGTACTAAGCACTTGGGAGAGGACGATAGAGTTGGTGGACACTTTCTCTGCCCACCAGTAGTTTACAGTCTAGAGGGGGCGATACTGACATTAAAATAAATTACAAATATGTACATATGATGATGATGACATTTGTTAAGTGCTTACTATGTGCAAAGCACTGTTCTAAGTGCTGGGGAGGATACACGGTGATCAGGTTGTCACACATGGGGCTCACAGTCTTAATCTCCATTTTACAGATGAGGTAACTGAGTGACTTACCCAAAGTCACACAGCTGACAATTGGTGGAGCCAGGATTTGAAGCCATGACCTCTGACTCCCAAGCCTGTGCTCTTTCCACTGAGCCATGCTGCTTCTGTAATGCTGCGGGGGGGGTTGAGGGTGGGGTGAATGGGGTAGGGGCAATTGCCCATTACCACTGGACAAAAGCAAGCTAATATATTAGGTCCAGGTCTGTCCCGCCCACTTGATGTTGCCATGCTTGGTGATGCAACGAAAGATCTGGAAGCTGACAGAACACACTCCTGAGATATCAGGAAATACTTGGCGCTACTTTATAATGCTGACTGCTCTGAAGGCAGATACACCAGACAGTCAGTGATTATGAATCACTCTGCAGAGTCAGCAGAGTACCACGAACGGAAACAAGCCTGAAGAAAACTGGCCAGGTTCCAGCTAAACCGGGGAAGCCTTACACACAACTAAAGATTTTCACAGGCCACACAGAACTTAATACTCTTATTAAATACTGTTACCTAGCACACAGCTAGACCACGAAGAGGAAGGCTGAATCCAGAAGATCGGTGTGGCTTGAGAGATTGGCCATCAGAGTGTTTCAATGACAGGACAGCAAAGCATCATACCGAGTTATAGGTCTAATAATAATTGTGGTATCTGTTCAGCGCATACTGTGGTCCAGGCACTGTATTAAGCGCTGAATAGATATGAGATAATGGGGTTGGACGCAGTCCCTGTCCCACATGGGGCTCACAGTCTTCACTCCCATTTTGCAGAGGATGAAACTAAGGCTCAGAGAAGAAGTGACTTGCCCAAGGTCATACAGCAGACAAGTGGAAGAGCCAAGCTGTAGACCTGGACAAACCCACAGAGGCATATCCACGTGGCTCAGTGGAAAGAGCATGGGCTTTGGAGTCAGAGGTCATGGGTTCAAATCCCAGCTCCGCCAATTGTCAGCAGTGTGACTTTGGGCAAGTCACTTAACTTCTCTGTGCCTCAATTACCTCACCTGTAAAATGGGGATTAAGGCTGTGAGCCCCCCGTGGGACAACCTGATCACCTTGTAACCTCCCCAGCGCTTAGAACAGTGCTTTGCACATAGTAAGCACTTAATAAATGCCATCATTATTATATCCAGCTTCTTCAAGCCGCTTAATTAGTGTCATCTAAGAGCCACACTCACCATCGAATGGCAAGGCAGGACCACAAACAACGAGATCCTTACGGAAAATGATCCTTCACTTTGTCTTTAAAATAATCTCTCTTCCCTCCCTTCCTGTGTGTGTGTCTCATATCATGGTGAGAGAGCAAGGCAGGACAAAGATTTCTCTAAGGTTTAGAGCTTGAGGGGTGATACTGTATAGTAATCCGGTATTGGTGCATATACGTTCAATTCATTGTATAGCCATTTATAATGATTACTCTCTGTGTAAATATTTTATGCCTCCAATTAAATGGCCCGGATTTATTTTACCTTCTCCTGGCATAGATAAGTCTCCGAACCATCTCTATTGAGGATATGAGTTAAATATCCATCTTAGTTGCTGACTCACAGAGGGGCAAAACAAGCATGCTGCTGCAACATCTTCTTATATAATCTTAGAAAGCTGACAACCAGTTGGATGATTTACAGCACAAATATTGCCTATTTCCAACAGAAAACTCCACCTCCTAATTCCCCTTCTGAGAGTGCCACCCTGACTAGAAAGGAATGAACTGGCAAAATCCCTACCTTCCTCTTTTCCTACTCCTCCCCTCTACATCCATCTCAAACCAATCCTAGGCTGAGGCTTTTTGTAAGCCTCTGATCAGGTCAGGTAGAAGGGAAAAGCATTTGACTTTCTGACGTTTCCTAGGTGAAATCAAAACTCTAGAGTGAAAGATGCAGTCCTTGAAGGGTTTTTTTCTGAGCTAGCTCAAACCATGAGGTGCTTGAAATCCCATTAGGTAGTTTGCTCATGTGAGATTTCAAACTCTATTTTAGGTTGCATGTGAATTTCATCTCTTGATTCTTATCTCGGGGAGACACAACTTGCAGGTTTCTGTCCTAAGCTTCTCGATGCTTTCCTCTCTTTTAACAACAATAATAATAATAATAATAATAATTATGGCATTCGTTGAGCACTTACTATGTGTCAGGCACTGTACTAAGCACTGGGGTGGGTACAAGCAAATCGAGTTGGACACAGTCCCTGTCTCACAGGGGCTCAGAGTCTCAATCCCCATTTTACAGATAAAGGAACTGAGGCCCAGAGAAGTGAAGTGCCTTGCCCCAAGGTCACACAGCAGACACGTGGTGGAGCTGGGATTAGAACTCATGACCTTCTGACTCCCAAGCCCATCCACTGTGTCATGCTTCTCTTTTCAGCAGAGACATCATGTTCAAAGCTTCGTTAGAACGAATGTGGTCCGGTTAGCCCATATTTCAGGTCTCGGGTTACCCTTCAACTGGGAACTTCGTTAAACAAGCAGACGCTCTGAGCCCATTTCTGGGGTGAGGAAAAGCCCTGGAACTGGTGTTCTGATTATGAAAATTGTTCCACCGTGGTGGCAGTCCTTGAGGTCGAGGAGGGATTGGGAGTCAAGAGACCTGGGTTCTACTTCTGGCTTCTCCTTTTGCCTGCTGTATGACTTCGAGAAAGTCACTGAACTCCTCTTTGCCTCAGTTTCACCTTCTGTAAAAATGGGGATTCGATACCTTTTCTCCTTCATACTTAGGCTGTGAGCTTCATGTGGGACAGGGACTGTGTCCAATCTCCTCCTCCTCATTATTATTGTTACATTTGCTTAGCGCTTACTACGCGTTCAGCACTGTACTACACTCTGGGGTAGATACAAATGAATCAGGTCAGCTGAAAACTGGACTGTCTGTGGGGGAAAAAAAACTAAGACGGAAGTAGAATTGATCTGGCATTAAATGTCTGCAGATTTCTAACTCCTGTTTTCTTTGAGAATGGTAGCAAATTAGAATGGTAACTGAGAAGAACAACAAAATCATTAAAGGGATAGAAAATAAGACCCTTGAGGAAAAGCTAAAACAGTCAAGATTGCTAATCCCGGCAGAAAGAAGACTATGTGATCACTTTATAACTGCTTTCAGGGATAGGAGGTGACACTGACTAGGGTTCCCTACCCTAAGAGAACCCAGAATGGATTTTATTAGCCATAAGGCTGAACTTCTTGACTTGCCGGGTGATGGACCGGGCTACTAAGCCAGGTGGTGGGCTTCCAGTCCTGGAGATCTTTGAAAATAGCATAGATGATCATTTTTCTTGGATGTTTCAGAGGTCCATCTTGGATCGTTTATAAGCCAGAGGCTAAGCTCATGAGGTTCTTTCTAGCTCAAGAATTCTAACCGCAATAAGACCCGAGTCCCGGTCGGTTCTCATTCCTTGAATCTGACAAATATGATTCCTGGTGCTGTTATCTCCTTTGCAGGAGACAGGAGACAACTATTTCTGGGTATAATCAAGGAATGGTGATAGGGGTGAAAAGGGGGAGGGAGACAGGGGAAAGGAAAGATATGAGGTCTATTAAGAAATATTAACTGCAATTTAGATTTCTTTGAATGTGAGTCATGTATCTGGTCGATGGCTGGATGTACACATTTATTAGGAAAAGATTTCATGCTTCAGAGCTTTGCCACTCAGTAGCAGCACAGGTGTCCTTTGCAAGGCTTTTTTTCCAGCTTCAAATAAGCATATAAGAATTGGGATTCACCCAAATTGACTCCAAATCCCAAACTTTTATTGCAGCTGTGGGCTTCTGTAAGACAATAACAACAGGCACATATCGCTCCACTCTTCAACAGCTTCCAATGGCTCACCATATCCTTTTGCAACAAGCAAAAACTCCTCACAGTCAGCTTCAAGGCCCTCTGCTGACTCGCCCCAACCTTATAAATCTTTTCACCCACTACTAACCTGCTCTCTTTGTTTCTCCCAAGATAACCTTACTCTATCTTCCACTCCCTTCTCTGTCACTCTGACTTGCTCCCTTTTTTCATCCCCCCTCCCAGCCCCACAGCACTTATCTGTCACATTTCTTTCTATTACCGTGGGTCTCCCCCTCTAGGTGGTAAGCTCACTGTGGGCAGGGAATATGCCTGTTATATTGTACTCTCCCAAGCACTTAATGCAGTGCTCTGTTCACAGTAAGCGCTTAATAAATATGATTGACTGACTTCCTCACTATCGACTTTCCTGTCTCCATCCCCTTCCTAAATTCAGCAGCCCATATTGCCCCCAATCCTGAATGCCCACCTCCTCCAGCATGCCTTCTCCAATTAATTCCCAGCATCCCAAGCCATGTAAACCCATTAGCCATCTCTACCACTTAGGTACTTATTCATACCCAGCTCCTTGAGGCCAGGGATAATGTCCACTAACTCTATGGGTCTCCAAAAAACTTAGTAGTACAGTGTTCTTCACAGATACAGCATTTAATAAATACTGATAGATTCATCAGCCCTCATGGATATTCTAGACTGTGAGCCCATTGTGGGAAGGCATTGTCTCTGTTGCTGAATTGTACTTCCCAAGCGCTTAGTACAGTTCTCTGCACACAGTAAGTGTTCAATAAATACAACTGAATGAATGAATATGTTTCTTCATTTGTAAATTTGGCTATTTATTTTGATTACTCTGTAAATATCTTTAAGTCTGCCTTCTGTATTAGTGTGTAAGCTTTCTGGGGGGACGGGATGTGTCATTTGCTTATTTTGTTCTTCCCTACTGCTTAATGCAGTGAGCACACTAAGTGAGCACTAAATTAATGCTACTATTGCCGCTACTATTATGCAAACCAGACTTTCAGAGGTGCTGCAGTAAGTCATGCTATAACTCTTTATTGGAGGCTTTGGGAAAATTGTGATACTAAAAGAAAGAATGGTCTTTACATATTAATTGTGTGTAAGGGCCTACAGATTATACATCAGCCTTTTAAACCACACACACAAGGATTAAAGCTAGAGATACTAATAATAATAATGGTATTTGTTAAGTGTTTACCTCACACCAAGCGATGTACTGGATGTGTGTGTGTGTGTGTGTGTGTGTGTGTGTGTGTAGATGGGTGAATGAATGCATCCTTTTCTCTTCAATTATTCATTTGATCAATCATTTGCATTTAGTAAGCACTTACAGAGTGCAGAGCACTGTAAGTTGGTAGTTGGTAATTGAGTGGGTAGACATGATCCCTGCTGTCAAGGAATTTACAGTCTAGTATTTTTGCATTTACCTAATAATCTTTGTATTCATCTAGTAATCTTTGCATTTACCTGTACCTCTACTTCTTATCCCTCTCTGTCCTTGTACTCCTGTCCCTCTACCCTCTGGTCCTTCTTGCCTTCTAATGCTTCTCTCTAGTCCCCTGTTTATTCTGCCTTTCTTTGGCCATTCAATGTTCCTCTCGCTACTCGTGAGCTGGGATCATGTCTACCAACTCTGCTGTATTGTACTCTCCTAAGTGCTTAGTACACTGCTCTGCACACAGTAAGTCTTCCCCACCCCACAGTACTTGTGTATATATGTACATATCTATAATTCAATTTATTTATAATTAATGCCTGCTTACTTGTCTTGATGTGTATATATCTATAATTCTATTTATTTATATTGATGCTACTGATGCCTGTTTACTTGTTTTGATGCCTGTCTCCCCCCTTCTAGAATGTGAGCCCATTGTGGGCAGGGATTGTCTCTCTTAGTTGCTGAATTGTACTTTCCAAGCACTTAGTACAGTGCTCTGCACACAGTAAGCACTAAAAAAATACGATTGAATGAACGTAAGCGCTCAACAAATACCAATGATTGACAATTGATTGATATTGCTGTAATCGTTTTCTCTGCAGTCCAGACACTAGATTGAAACTACTCTTTCCCACTCTCCCTGTCACTATACCCTGGTGTGCATGCTAATTCTCATGCTCTCCTTTCTCTCGCTCCTCTCCATTATCAACAGTATTCATTTATTGTTGATTCTTTGAGAAGCACTGTGCTAGGAGGCCCATGGAAGAAGTAAAGACATGTTTCCTGCCTTCAAGAAGATCACAGTCTATTGAAAAGTGAACTAATTGGTATTTTGTTCATGTTCCCACTCCTGAGGGAGGGATGGAGCTTTGGTGGTGGCAATCAACAGAAGGGATGTGGAAGTATGCTCAAGAGACCTGGATGGAAACAGTGATAAACCACCCCATCTAGCCCAGCAGCTTGTGTGTGTCAGCACGGAAGGGGTGTTTTTAATGTGCCCCTTTACCATCATAAGATCAAGGGACAGGTGACCTTTTTCTTTGAGGTGCTGGAGGTGAGTGATGTTTGCAAAACTTCCCATTCCCAACTATGCCAGACCTCTATGCCAGTCGATCACAAAGTTAGAAATCAGCAGGGACCCATGCTAGCCAATCACAGGCCTGGCAGCTGGCGACCCCAAGCTCGTGTTAGTTTTATATATAGAGAGAGGTACATACCCAGAAATAGATTTTATTTCTCTTCTGAGCCAAAAAAATTACAATATTCTAACACTTCAGTTTTGCCTAGCACATTCATTGTATAAAAAGATCATTTCAAAATGCCTGAAACTTCCTAATCCCTCTTTGATGAATGACATTTATTTTTAAGTGCACATTGCTTTGGTCTTTTCAACATATTAACACTTTTCCAGAAAAAAAAATCAGTAATACAATGGCAAGTAATAACGGAGTCGGGGTTTCATATTTTGAAATACTGAATACGTTTGATTATTAACTTCCAATATGAAACCTGCTAGAATGCATAACAAAATCCCAACAGCTTTCATTGCCAGAATCATTCCAAAATATCTCAATCAGTTTCGTGATGAAAATCTCCATCGTCAAGTGTTTGCTCAAATTCACTTGGCACTCTGTAAAAACGTAGCAATGCTATTAAATCATGAAATGTAGAGTCAGAGATTTACATGGAAAACTTTCATCTGCTAGGTAGATGGTGCCACCCAAAAAGAAATTTTCTCTGTCTCTTTCCTCTCTTTTTGGAAAATGATTTGAATGTTTCTGTTGTAGAGTAATATTGATGGCGTTAACAAAAGGTGTTTTCTTCCTCTTCCCTGAAACATATCAAGACAGTCTAACTAGGAGTTAGAGGGAAAAAAATCAAGAATAGGATCATTTAAGCTGAAAATCAAGAAACATCCTTGCAGTGAGGTTTCTGTGAGGTCTTTCAGAGTGAAATATTTTCTTAAAGAAGAAATGGAGGGCATAATATTTGAGACACAAGAGTGAAATGGATAAAATACTTAAGAATCCATTGTTAGGAACAATCACAGGGGAACCTACATGAAGAGCAGATAACTGATTCTGCTATTTAGGAATATCTTTCTCTGCCTTTCACTTCCATTTTAGTGAGAAATGGAATGTGTGAGGGCCTACATTGTAACCAACTATCTCTCCCACCGTTCCCGGCCCCTGGTTACAATGGATCGGCTGGGATCATTAGCCCTGTTCTTTTATGTTCGAGTGGCACAGATCCTCGAACTATCCGTGACTCAATATTGTTGTATTGCTGTCACTTTGCTTCCCTTTGTGTGGCTCCAGATGGCACTGACCCATTTGATTCACCATGAGCAAATAGCCTGGGATTTTAGTCTGATGAAAAAGGTACCAGACCCCAATTCCCTCTTATTCCTGTTCCAGTTTCCTATCCTCCTTGGCCCACAGTCCTTCACAGCACTTCTATGAAAGAAGTAGGTTCAAGAACATCAGAACATGTGCAGTGCGATGAGAGGGTCAAATTAATGCCCCATGAAATTCACAATACATTACCGTTTAATTTCAGCACACTTGGAGGAACTGGGTGTAATGTGTTATCTACCAACCGCATATTCCTTATCCACAAATCTATTCAAAATCCTCTAGAACTTACTGATATTTTCAGCCTGCACAACCTCCTGTGGAAGCAAATTCCAAGTGCCAGCCATCCACTGTGAGGAGTCTTTCCTTTTGTTTTGAACCTACCGCTTTCAAACTTTAAAAGGTATACCTTCATCCTAGTATCGTGGCATTTGGTTAACAATTCCGTGTTCACTCTGTCTTCCCCATTCATGCCTATATGTTTTCAGACTCAAGAGATAAAAATCTCTTGATTTATCTTGATTTATCTCGATTTATCTCTTGGCTTAGTGGCTAGAGCATGGGCCTGGGAGTCAGAAGGACCTGGGTTCTAATTCCTGCTCTTCCACTTGCATGCAGAGTGACCTTGGGCAAATCACTCCACTTCTCTGGGCCTCAGTTACCTCTTCTGTAAAATGGGGATGAAGACTAAGCCCCATGTGGGACATGGACTGTGTCCAACCTGTCTACAATGTACTTACCCCAGCGCTTAGTACAGTGCCCGGACCATAGTAAGCATTTAACAAATACCATAACTATTATTATTATTATTATTATTAAGTTTATCTTCGTAAGGAAACTTCTCCTTTGCCCTGATCATCTTGGTTGCT
The DNA here is from genome assembly GCF_015852505.1 of Tachyglossus aculeatus. Taxonomy (NCBI): domain Eukaryota; kingdom Metazoa; phylum Chordata; class Mammalia; order Monotremata; family Tachyglossidae; genus Tachyglossus; species Tachyglossus aculeatus. The sequence goes on from NC_052099.1 coordinate 5,639,717, forward strand.
CTTTCCTTCACCTTCTTCACTTCCGTTGTGTCTTTCCTAAAACATGGCAACCAGAGCCTCACCCAATGTCCAAGGCACAGCTACCAAAGAGAGATTTTTAAGTGCACACTGCTTTAGTCTTTTCAACATATTAACACTTAAATACTTAAATTTAAGTATCCAAGAGAGGGATATTTTTTGTACGGAGCAAGCTCTGCTTTTTGTTTTGTTTTCTCTTTCCTTGCTGAGGCTGCCCAGCATTTGGTTGACCTTTAAGACTGCCTCTGTGCATTAGACCGACAAATTGAAAGGACATCAGTAAAGATTCTCTAAGATCTCATTCCTGAGTTGTGACAGAGCACACAGCCATAATCGTGTAGTTGAGCATTTTATTTTCTAACATATCAGGTGGAAGGGGAGAGGTGTCCTCAAATGGAAACTCCCCCTGTGTTTTGAGTCTTCCAGGGTTCTGCCACATACTACCTACTTTCAAGTTTGAGGTAGTTGATTGCCCAGAGGTCATGGTGAAGACCAAGGTCATCCCAGAGATTGACTGAAGTCTATAGGTCAAACCCTGTCTCCAGGGAACCCTTGGAGAATTGGGTGAGTTCTACAACTGGAGCTGGGATTGGTCCAAGTATTTCAGGGACCAAATTTTCATGGGATCCTCTGATATCTACAGAGAAGTCTCTGGCTTTGTCTGCCTTACAAGCAAGTCCAGAATGTGCCATACTTCATTATTAAGTTATCAACTTCAATTTGTCCTCATTAATTCAATAACCTTCATTGGCCAGTTTGCTATTTTCATTTGGACATTTGCATTCCATTTCATATTATCGTCTTTTTTTTACATATTGAGTCTAACTCATCAGCCCCTATGCCTAAAACCTTTCCAAGAACTACAAAATTGACTCTTCATTGCTGAGAAATTTCTGAGCTCCAATTCATTTTCAATTTAATCAGATATTCAATAATTCCAAAGTAACAAAAATGTTAATTCTCCTGCCCCACGCTCTCCCTCATAATATCTGTGATTTGACTACCAGCTCCTTTTCTCTAGCATAATAAAATAAAGATCTCCAATTTGATCTCTTCCCTCCCCTCCCCAGACATAATATCCTAGCTGGTTAAACTCTAGATCAAGGAGCTAGTAGCTGAGTCAGGTTTTGCCACAGTGTCAATTCGGGCCTTTTGGGAAGCTTCACTAACTCCAGAAACTTTTTTTTTTAAAGTTAGTCCCTGAATGTTATCTTTAGGCCTCCCCCTACCCAGTTTACCCTTTCCCCTCTTTCTGCTTGGAACGTGCTGGCCTTCCTATAAACAGCATAGCAGCATTGCATTTGTCCATTTATTTGTAGACGTGAGCCTCACAAATTAAATTCACCAGGTTGCCATTAGCTGCCTGCTTATTTTCCCCTAGCTACTAGATAAAAACTGCCTAAGGCTCACTGTTTTTGAAGATGTGCCACCGAGTGTGGACACAAAAGCCCAGGGAAAGGTGGATCTAAGAAAGTAATCCATTTCATCTAATACTCATTATTCAAGCAAGACAGGGGCTTTGGGTTCTCATCTGGACATTTTAAAGTATTTGCCTTCACTTGTAAATTATTTGTCATTTGACTCTGAAAACTGGTATGACCCTCAATGGGTTGGTAACAAGATGGAGTGGCAAGACACTCCCAATCTACTCCTGTCATTTATTTAGAGTTTTGAACTGGGTCATTTTGTTCAGTGAGTTTCACCAGAGAGAACTAAGAACTATAAATGCATGAATAAATTATTTAGTCATTGGAAAATGTTTCCTTGAATGGTTTGTGTGGTCATTTTCCTGCTGCCTCTCACGCTGGGCAAGTAACAACATTGGAGGCACTGCGGGTGAAGTGATTTCCCATCCCAATGTGGAAACCCTCCCATCTTCTTTATGAATCCTTAGAAAGTCTCCCCGGTTGAATTTCAGTTCCTCCAAGCCCCTCCCACTGTAGGCAGGCATAGACTGGATCCTGCTCCAATGCTGCCTTTTTGTAAACCACCCTCAGTTTCTCAGATGCCTAAACAATTATTCATCAAGCACCCACTCTCTTTTGTTTCCGTCAAATCGCTCCTGGAAAACCAATTGTTCTAGCAGAATTCATGACTGTGCCCTGTTCTTTTTAAGCACTACCCTCATTTTCTGTTTGCAGGGTGATTGGAGATCACTATGTACGTCTATCATGCTATGCAAATTAACCATGCCAATCAACTGAGGTTCCTAGGAAAGATCATTTGTTCTCTTTTTTTTTTCCTGCCCCTCTGACCACATCCAGCTTTATTTCATATTCTCTGGGCATATCAGATTTAGAAATCGTAAAGAGGAAGACCAAAACATCTCTGGGGACTCTGGGCCAGATGGCCACCTATGCCAAGGATCCCTGAACTAATTTTTCCAATAAAGGAGGACACATTTCGGGAAAACACAAGCACTTCTCGGGAAGAGAATGTAATTGAGAATGTCAGAAGACGAAAGTTTCTGCTTTGTTTTTCTCTCCCTTTGCTTCACCCTCAGCATCTCTCTTCTGCATTTGGTATTTAGCATGTTCATCATGCAGTGGGGAGAAATGAATTTTTTGAGCCCCACAAACTCTGCCCTCCAACGCCCCCAAGCATTCAGCACCGATCAAATTTGGAAAAACAGCTCTGCAGTGGAACGGGTGTTGGTTAGAAGCCTCCTTAAAGTGATCTCCTCTTCCTTTAGGAAACTCAGAGATTTAATGGTAAAGAAAAAAAAAAGAGAGCAGGAAACTGGTGAGTTTCCCCCACCCCACCCCCAAACCAGCCAAGAGCTTATCTCTCTGGTCCTCATACCCAGAAAAACTAGGCAAATCACCATCTATTCAAGTAGAAGTACCGATGAAACAATTAGCACCATAGACTGCAATGTGCAGTCAATGCATCCATAATGCAGAAATGCTGAGTAAAGTCACTAGTGTCATAGTCAATGCAATAAAGTCAATAGACATCCCTTTTTAAAAATGAAGAAGCATTTTTAAAGAAATGTACAATCTGGGTTCAAACAGGATCCAGAAACAACAGACTATTCATCTCAAACAAGAAAATGCAGGAAAAGCCACTGAGATAGGTTTGCAACCTACCTACCTTCCAAAGCCCACATCCCTTTTGCTGAAGACACAACCCTAATAGAAAGCATTCTTTAAATACTTCATGGTGAAGTTATTATTTCAAAATGCCCCAGGTGGCTTAGAGGGCTGATGAAGAAGCAAGAAAGCCAGCTCCTGCCACTGGCATGCTTTGCCATCTTGGGTAAGTTCTTTACTGGGAGGCTAAGTAGAGTAACTGACTTGAGTGGACTATTATCAGAAATAACTAATAAAAGTGAGCATAACCATCTATGTAACAGTTACATTTCTAGCACTTCTATAGTCTTTACTAGCTGGAAACAACTTAGCCACCTACATGCCACATAAAAGATGCCTGGAATCCCATAAGCACACAGAATTGTTAGTCAGTCAGTGGGCCATTGCCCAAATGGTAACACTGCAACAAAGCTGAAAACCAAGGACAGAATTTCTAAGAATATCAAGAACAGGTTCTGATTGTGGCAAGCTTATTCTGGTCATCTGACCAACTGAATCTGCTTTCATACCCCTGAGTAGGCTTGTACTGGGGGCTACAGAGATGGTGCAGTAAGTTCCAGTAGCCAGGTAAGGAGAACCTTTTAGCACTTTGAGAAGTCAGGGCAATGTCAACTGGTTCTGAAGGGAATTGGGATATTCCTGATGGCGAGAAAATAGTAGTCATGATTCAAGCTGCTCAGTGAAAATGCTGGATACATCAGTAGGGCCTTTTCTTCTTTAAATGGGGCCTGAAAAAGGGTGTGTGTGTGTTTGGGGTTAGAAATAACAGCATTTATTGAGTGCCCATTGGTTTCAATGCACTGTACTAGGCAAGGGAGAGATCCTCAGCTATATAGATACCATCCACAGAGGAATGCCAAGAAATTGCAACTGAGTTCTGGAAATGTCCAGAAACTTCATTTCAGAATGTATTTGATAGTGAAACTGTTGGCCTGATTGAGGACTCAAGAAATGTGGCCCACAAAACTCGACACAAAATATACAAATCTTGGTGTGGGGCGATATGGTATGGGTATGTGTATTTCTGAAAGATAAAACACAGTGCGCCAAACTGCCCAATTACGAAAATTTGACCCCAGTTATTTTCATGTGATGAGTCGAATTCTGGACACATGATATTGATTTTAAAAAGTGCACTGGCACGTAAACCTAGGGGCCAAATTGAATCGTTTTCTTGGTGACTACATATAGATATGATTTTTCTTCAAGATGGTGGAAAGGGATTTGACTTTGCCCCCGCCAAAAAGAATATTCAGTTTGCCAACCCTTACTCTTCTCACTCCGAATACTGCCAACTAACCCTTCTGTACCATGTTTGAATTCGCCGAGCCAAAGCTAGCTAGCTGCCCTCCATCTGCCTTTCACAATACCAACGTGTAAAAATACTAACCAATTTTTGGGCATCTTCATACACCCCACGCGGTCATTTTATTAGCCGAGTCCATCAGGGCCAGCAAGAGTGCACCCCTTTTAATCCCCTCCGTCGTCGCCAAATAGGATCGGGGAGTTTGGCGGCCAATTTGCATTTCCGTGGCTAAAACGCCGCACGGTCTGGAGACAATTCCCTAATGGAGAAAATTAGGGATTTCGGTTCAGTGATCACCCCGGGGGCTGCCTCGGCAGCACCGGGCATCCGCAGCCACGCTGGATAATTCAATTCTTTAAGTCTTCCGTCCCCAGCTCCGGGCAGTGCTCATGACCTTGAGGTGTACCCGTGGGGGGGGGGGGGGCGGGGGGGCTGGGCGTCTTCCTAGTGGCCGGTCCTGTCTGGGCCGCCCCCCGGGACTCTCGTTGGCTTGGGGGGCTCTGCAAAATGCCGCTCATCCTACTTGAGTACTTTCTGGTTTGTGTCCCCTTCCTCTCTCCTCCCGGGACCGTTCTGCTTAAGGATCGCAGAGCCCCGGTGCCTCGGTGTCAGCTGATCGGGGGTGGGGGGACACTGCACCATCTCTTCTCACACGCAAAACCGGGTTGGGGGGCTCACCCCGAGGAAGGGATCCCCCCCCCCTTCCTCCCTCCGCTTGCATCCAGGGTTTTCCAATCTCCCATCCTGGGGTTGAGGAAGGTGGGATGGGGTCCCGGCTCAGGATTGCTGGCTGGAAATCAGCACGGCTTGACTTTCTGGGATCCCCCCGCCCCACCCGCTACCGAAATGCCTCGTGACCCTTGGCCATATATGCCCCAGCCTACAGCTCTTCCCTTTAACCTTCAAAAGTTCTCGCGGAAAGAAATTTCTTTTTTCAAAAGGCACTCACTGAAGCAAAGCCTGGCGCTCTCTCTCTCTCTCCCCCGCCCCCCCCAGATATGTAGACCCTACTAACAGAGAAAGAGAGGAAACCATGGGTGAGAAATATGGGGGAGGGATGTGTATATATAACCATATACGCAGAGGTAAATGTGAATAGGTGACCTCCAGCGGATTTTGTTTCGCTACCGATAGACAAGTACCGGCCAGTCCGTATCCAGGTATACCCAGGAAAGGGGAGATTAAGAAAAATCGCCAGCGACCCGAGATGTACCTACACAAACTAGGGACACACTGATCACTCCATACAGTGGAAGACGGGCAGCAACAACGATAACACCACTGGTGATAATCTCGCCTTTGTTTAACGCCTTCCAAAGAACGCCGAGTAATACAGCTGCCTTATTTCCCTTGTCCTCAACTTATAATTCCACTTCGCCGTGAGACTTCTGGGGCACTGGGAGGGAAGGTGGACTGCAGATGCAGTTGATAGTCCCGAGGTAACGGGCCACTGCTCTATCCGAGGCAGGGGAGGTCAATGAAAATGGATGGGGGAGAGTGGCAGCCAAATATCCGATAAAAGGGAGGGTTTGGGGGTAGTAGGGTGACCTCTAGAAACCCCTAAAATTGGTCTACAAGACGAGGGGGCTAGTTCCTGACCACAGTCCCTGCGCTACCCAAGCAGGTCGAGTTCCTCACCTTCAGCCACACAATGGGTGGTAAGGGATTTCGGGGCGGGAGGTGGGGCTGTGTGTGTGTGTGTGTGTGTGTGTGTGTTGTGGTTCCAAATGTCTATCAAGCGTATTCAACGGGAAGAGGAAAGAAGCTTGGGATAGGCGCTTAGTACAGTGCTCTGCACACAGTAAGCGCTCAATAAATGCGATTGAGTTGAATGAATGAAGCCCGTCTTTTCCGGGCAGAAAAAAGAAAGTATTAGTGTATGGAATATCTATCCCTGTTAGGCTAGCTTTAGAACTATTCAAGAGAATGGACTGTGCAAGAGGGATGATCCTGAAATCTCGTGATGAAAGGAGACAATAGTGAAAGTAGGAAGGTTGCTACTGCTGCTACTGCATCACCCCTCCTTTTCTTCTTCCTCCTCTTCTATTTCTACCTTCTCTCTCCCATCCTCCCTCCCCCTTCTCTCTCCCCCTCTTTCTGCCCCTCCCTCTCCTTGTCATGCTCGGACGTTGTTAGGAGGGAGATAACTTCATGTGACTGCTGCTTCCCTAAATGCCCTTCATCAGAGGCTGCAGTTCCTGAAACACACATGGACCTGACGACCAGGAGGAGGCTCCGCTGCTAGAAAAAAGACGAAACTCTAGAGAGGGCGAGGAGCTTTCGGTGCACGGTGCACAGTTGCTGCTGAAGGGGGAGACGAGCTGAAGCACCCTACCGCCGCCCAGGAAGGGGAAGGTAATCCGCGTTTCGTTGCCACGGTTGGGGGGTGGGGTGGGGGTTCCCTGGACCGAAAAGGTGTCCGCTCTCCCCGGTTCCCCGAACCTCTAGCTCTTTGCGGGCTCCCGCTCCTTTCCTGCCGAGAAGAGTTGGCTCGCGGTTTGCCTGGCCGAGCTTGGAAGCGAGAACTAGCTAGGAAATGTGCTGATGCCAGTGTCTTTTTTTAGTCGTCGTTGCAAAGCGGTGCAGACCCAGCCCTTGGCTGGAAAACCCCTCGGGGCGATCAAAAGAGGGATCCCTGTGAGTCGCCTAAACGCCCAACGGCCAAGTTGAAGTTGGGGGCAGATGAAATGCAGGGTCGCAGCATGCAGCATTAGAGGGGTGTGTGTTGGTTTTGCGGCTGGACTCTTCTCGTCCCCCCCATCTCGCCTCCATCTCCCCCCGCCCTCGTATTTATCGAGCGCTCACCGTGTGCAGGGCACTGCCCTAAGCGCTCGGTCCGAACTGGTGGTGGGGAGGAGGGCACTCATTTTCACTAAATTGAGAAAGTCAGCTTTGCCACTGCACCCCGTACTTTCTCTCCCGTAGAAAACGTTTTGGAGCGTAGTAAACCGCTCGGTGCCAGCAGAGGGAAGCATCTTGCCACCGCGGCCCTGGGATGCCGCCACTCACACTTCCCCGGCACCCGCCGCAGCCGCCCGGGACTTAGTTCTGCGCCGGACCGGGCTGCGCTGCTCTCCCCTAGGGCAGACGGTTCGTTTTCCGCCCCAAACATAATGCAGATATTAGAGTCCGGGGGTGGGGGAACAAAAAGCGATTTTTTTTTTTGTTTCTCTTTCGGAAACGAAAGCTTTTCAGCAATCCCTGCCTCCGTCCTCGCCCCGAGGCACTGCGTCTGGAATGAAAGGGGGCGGAGGTGGGGGCCGCTCACGTTAGCTCGAGGAACCAAGTCCGGGGGTCGTTCAATAACAACTTGGCATGAGGGTGGTAGTTGAGGGCTTCCAAATCTCTCTCTGGCTCTTTCTCTCCCTCTCTCTCTCCTCGTCCCTGAATGAAGCTCGGCCTGTGCCCTCCCCAAGTCAGCATCCCTAGATTTCCCGGCACTTGCGGTGGGCGCCGGTTTTTAATGCGGGCCCGGGAAAAGGCAGCGACGCACTAGAGCGCGGACCTGCTGCATTAGAGAGACAGAACGCTTCACCTTCAAACGCCCCTTCTCCTACTTCCTCTCTTCTACGTGGAGATGTCTTCCCCGCTCATAGTCCTAGGAGGATTCCCCCCCCCCCCCCCGCACCGTACCCACACATACCTACTCTCCACGCGGAAACTCCGATTCAAAGATAACTCCGAGAACCCTGAGGAAGTCAAATGCCCTTCTGAAAAACACTGATGGAAAGAAGTGTTTTCTGTTGGCTAGTTGGTCTCCAGATAGGAGGTGGTTGGCAACACAGAAGAAAACCCCATCCACCTGTGCTTCAGACCCCATTCCCTCTCATCTCATGAAATCTCTTGCTCCGTCCCTTCTCCCCTCCTTAACTTCCATCTTCAACCGCTCACTCTCCACTCGTTCCTTCCCCTCTGCCTTCAAAAATGCCCATGTCTCTCCCATCCTAAAAAAACCCTCTCTTGACCCCACCTCACTTTCTAGTTATCGCCCCATCTCCCTCCTACCATTCCTTTCCAAACTCCTTGAACGAGTTGTCTACACGCGCTGCCTCGAATTCCTTAACACCAACTCTCTCCTCGACCCCCTCCGGTCTGGCTTCCATCCCCTACATTCCACAGAAACTGCCCTCTCAAAGGTCACCAATGACCTCCTGCTTGCCAAATCCAACGGCTCATACTCTATCCTAATCCTCCTTGACCTCTCAGCTGCCTTCGACACTGTGGACCACCCCCTTCTCCTCAACACGCTATCTGACTTTGGCTTCACAGACTCCGTCCTCTCCTGGTTCTCCTCATCTCTCCGGTCGTTCATTCTCAGTCTCTTTTGCAGGCTCGTCCTCCCCCTCCCATCCCCTTACTGTGGGGGTTCCCCAAGGTTCAGTTCTTGGTCCCCTTCTGTTCTCGATCTACACTCACTCCCTTGGTGACCTCATTCGCTCCCACAGCTTCAACTATCATCTCTATGCTGATGACACCCAAATCTACATCTCTGCCCCTGCTCTCTCCCCCTCCCTCCAGGCTCGCATCTCCTCCTGCCTTCAGGACATCTCCATCTGGATGTCTGCCCGCCACCTAAAACTCAACATGTCCAAGACTGAACTCCCTGTCTTCCCTCCCAAACCCTGCCCTCTCCCTGACTTTCCCCTCACTATTGACGGCACTACCATCCTTCCCGTCTCACAAGCCCACAACCTTGGTGTCATCCTCGACTCCGCTCTCTCATTCACCCCTCACATCCAAGCCATCACCAAAACCTGCCAGTCTCAGCTCCGCAACATTGCCAAGATCCGCCCTTTCCTCTCCATCCAAACCGCTACCCTGCTCGTTCAAGCTCTCATCCTATCCCGTCTGGACTACTGCATCAGCCTTCTCTCTGATCTCCCATCCTCGTGTCTCTCCCCACTTCAATCCATACTTCATGCTGCTGCCCAGATTGTCTTTGTCCAGAAACGCTCTGGGCATGTTACTCCCCTCCTCAAAAATCTCCAGGGGCTACCAAGCAGTCCGCGCATCAGGCAGAAACTCCTCACCCTGGGCTTCAAGGCTCTCCATCACCTTGCCCCCTCCTACCTCACCTCCCTTCTCTCCTTCTACAGCCCAGCCCACACCCTCCGCTCCTCTGCCGCTAATCTCCTCACCGTGCCTCATTCTCGCCTGTCCCGCCGTCGACCCCCGGCCCATGTCATCCCCCTGGCCTGGAATGCCCTCCCTCTGCCCATCAGCCTAGCTAGCTCTCTTCCTCCCTTCAAGGCCCTACTGAGAGCTCACCTCCTCCACGAGGCCTTCCCAGACTGAGCCCCCTCCTTCCTCTCCCCCTCATCCCCCTCTCCATCCCCCCATCTTACCTCCTTCCCTTCCCCACAGCACCTGTATATATGTATATATGTTTGTACATATTTATTACTCTATTTTACTTGTACATATCTATTCTATTTATTTTATTTTGTTAATATGCTTGGTTTTGTTCTCTGTCTCCCCCTTCTAGACTGTGAGCCTACTGTTGGGTAGGGACTGTCTCTATATGTTGCCAACTTGTACTTCCCAAGCGCTTAGAACAGTGCTCTGCACACAGTAAGGGCTCAATAAATACGATTGATTGATTGATTGTGTACACACACACACACACACACACACACACACACCAATCTAGAGAATGAAGTTGTTTTCTGGTGCAAGGCCACTTAAGATCACAACAGCCAGCCGGGCAATTTTTATGATAAAGAAAAAAAATCCCAAAATAAAAATTTTCAAAAGAATGAGTTGAAACATAGTGGAATAGCTAGGAGGTGCTATAAGCTAAAATGTTCACTTATTAACAGAGACCTTTCTTTTTGGCTTTATACACTGCAGACTGAAAAGCAAAGACTTCTCTCCTTAAACTTGTATGTAAGATTTGAACAAGTGCAAATAAGGAATCTGAAGCCATCATCATGGATTTTGTGATGAAGCAAGCTTTAGGAGGTAAGTGAAACAGGAATTTTTGTTGTTTATTAACACTGAATTGGTACACACAGTGGAAAGTTTTATCTTGTCTATTATCATCTAATTTGATTCATGCAGTTCTAGAAATTATTGTCACAGTATCACTAAATCTTGTCGGTAAAGTTTAAGACTCTTCATCCTATATGAAAGGCCCCCAATGAAATATATCCTAGCACTGCCCTGACCCCTTCAAGATCCTGTAATTGAAAATCATTCATGGCTATGGTTCCTCTGAGCTCTACGACAATAGGGGGCACTACCGGAAGAATAGGAAATGGCCGCAATTTGGAACCAGCATCTAACAGAGATTTATATATATATATATATATATTATTCATATTATATGGCTGTACCTAGCAGAGGTATCCAGAAAGTATGAATATATGAGTGTTTGCTAGTTAAATCTAACACCAACTGGATGTAGGTATTGCTGGTACATAAAACTGTAGGATGTCCTGAGGTGCTTTCAACAAATGGACCCGGTAAGGAGAGTGAACATCCATGGGAAGTAGTAATATGAATTATACTTGACTGGTGTTGTCTCAGTTATCTTACGTGATTTCAATGCAGTTATATTCTGTTTGATTTCTAAAGTATGGAAATAAAAGAAAAAGGATCAAAATCTTCCTTAATTATCTGTCCATGTCATTTTGGCTGTCTGATTTATGGAAAAGAAAACCATCTTTATACTACTGAACCTAGGAAAGTCATTCATTCAATAATACACCTCCACAGAAGGAATGTTAGGTTTTTAGGGTACTTAGATGTAAGAAGGCAATAGAACAATTTTGAATTTCTATTGACATTTTCTTTTGACCACCAACTCGACATAACAGAGAAAATACCCAAGAAATGATTCTTACCATAATGCAGTACTAAGTGAGCATTGTAAACTGTATGTAGCTGGGTGATGAGTGGACATTTCCTTTCTACTCTATTTCCTTTTATGCCAAAGAAAGGGGGTATAGTTGTTTGGATTAAGGGCATAACCTTCTAAGAGGCTTATATTTTCCTTCCCTTACATCAGCCAAACTTTTGGGACTCTTTTGAAAACCTTTGCAAATAAAGAGCATTTTAAAATTCAATTACTGCCAAGCTGGGGTCTAAAAATATGGGGTTAGGATAGAAAAGAATTCAGTGTGTAATCAAGGGCTGCCCTGATGCCCTAGACAGTTTCTTCCCACCCTGAATGCACTCACTCCATGCTTTCCTTCTCCTGGTCACCCAGCACCTTTAGGAAAGTGGTGTAGCGAGCCTGGCTCACATCGCAAGTTGGACTCTTTCCCATGGAGTCCAGTAAGCAGAGAGCTTACACCTAGGAGCAGCCACTTGGGTGGACAGATGAGGTTTAGGGCCAGGCCGGGGCCAGAGGTCAAGCCTTCCGGATAGCCTTAGTCATCCGGACCAGTTATTCTACCCAGGCTGAAAACAGGGAGGGTGTAATTGGCCTAGAAGGAGCCAGGTTCCCCCTGGCAGCTGAAAGATGCTGAGAAAGGAGGGCAGCTCCTGGAAGGAGCCAGACACCCCCTTCCTCCTGCTCTGTAACCTCAGCCAAACCCCCTTTATTGCTGGAGTTGCTTTTTCCCAGTTGGATCTCTTGCTCAACATGCTTGAGAAACCATGAGTCTCTCTAATAATAGTAATCATAATTGTGGTATTTGTTCAGTGCTATGTGCCAGGCACTGGACTACGCGCTTGGGGGGAAACAAGCAAATCGGGATGGAAACAGTCACTTGTCCCATGTGGGGCTCATATTCTCAATCCCCATTTTACAGATGAGGTAACTGGGGCACAGCAAAGTGAAGTAACTTGCCCAAGGGCACACAGCTGACAAGGGGAGGAACGGGGATTGGAACCCAGGACAGTGCTCCATCCGCTATGCCTTGCTGCTTTTCTAGACTCTAAGCTCATTGTGGGCAGGGAATGTGTCTGTTGATTGTTATTTTGTACTCTCCCAAGCACACAGTACAGTGTCCTGCTCACAGTAAGTGCTCAATAAATACGATTGACTGACTGACTTCCTAATCCTGGGTCAACTCCACTCCAGATAGCTGGAGGTGAAAGAGATCCCTGGAGCACCAGGCCCAGATTACACATCCCTTTTCATCTTGCACCCCAAGGAACCCATCATCAATTTACAGCTGCCATTGCCAGACGGGAGAACATAATGTGTGAATCAGGTCTGTAAATCGTGGCAGAAAATTGAGCAACAGAATGTTATTTCCTGGGTTTTGAGTGAAAGCTCCTACTTATCCAGGATATGTCCTATTAAAAGTTGCCCCCACTCTGACCGGTTCTACTTCCTACAGCTTTTTCATTACAGCTCCCTCTTTCTTCCTCTCACTTGCCCCCGCTCACCAGACCTCCCCATGAATAGCCTCGGCCTCAGCTGGCCCCAGCATCCACTGGCTTCAGAGTCGGTGAGGGGCAGGGGCATTTTAAGTTCTCTGCAAGACTAATTTAGTTGGCAGAAAATAAAGAACTAGACAAGACCCTCCAATCTAGCAGCAAAAACCATTTCAAAATTCCAATCTAAAAAGGAAATAGCACCGGATGAATACCTACAGTATATTTATACGTGTGCTGTTATAATTATTATGGTACTTATTCAACGCTCATTGTGGGCCAGACACTGCCATAACCATAATTGTGTTTAAGCGCTTATTGTGTGCCAGGCACAGAACTAAGCGCTGGGGAAGATACAAGGTAATTGGGTTGGACACAGTCCCCGTCCCACATGGGGCTCTCAGTCTTTATCCCCATTTTACAGAGGAGGTATGTGTTCGGGGAGAGATGTTTCCATGGAGTTGTTATGGGTCGGAGACGACTAGACAGCATAAGACAAGAACTGAGGAACAGAGAATTAGAGTGAGGTGCCCAGGGTCACACAGCCGACTCATGGCGGAGCAAAGATTAGAACCCAGGGCCTTTTGACTCTCAGGCCTGTGCTCTATCCCCTAGACCATGCTGCTTCCCCGTTACCATTTTATGGTAGTGTAACTGGGAAACTAAACATCTTAGATGCACCCACCATTACTAGAAGTGGTATCAGAGATATGCTTAAAATACTTGATTCCGCATGGGAATTAGGACGAAAGTATTAACCAACAGATCGAAGCCCCGAGGTTATACTGTTGGTTCACAGGCAGTCTCAAAAACAGTTTCCTATTGACATAATCGGATACCCGATATATGCTTTTAGAGGAATCAACATGTGTACTGTAGCATGAATCACAAAGACAACACTTTTGGAGAAACAGTTTTGCCATAAATATTTTCAGAGTGCCCACCTGTCATAGCAGGAGGCCACACATGGCAATGTTACCTTTTGGGAAAGGGCAGCTGAGGTTGCAGACATTAACTGTAGATTAATGACCGGCTGAGAAGAGTTGATGGCCTAAGGCACATTCCAGGCCCCAGGCATTAATCAGTATAAAACACCCTGTCCGCCAGGCAGTTATGGTAGTCGTAGAATCGTAAAACCTTAAAAGTCTTTGAGCTGGATGGAAACTTGAGAGATTATCTAGTCCAAGCCCCAGGCTCCAAGTAAATGATTGAGTAAACCTCCCTAAAGGTCTCAGTGCTTTATTACCTTCAACTCAAGAAGTCCATCCTTATTTGTGGACGGGGAATGTATCGGTTATATTGTACTCTCCCAAGTGCTTAGTACAGTACTCTGCATTCAGTAAGTGCTCAATAAATGTGATTGGTTATGTTCAACCAAGCTCTCTCTCAGTTTAAGTTAATTTTTTCTAGTTCAGCTTCTTGTTTAGAAGCTGGCAATCATCCACAGGCCCCAATATAAAGGGGCTTTGGTTTCCTGGTCCACCCAACCCCTCTCTGCAAGCAGCAAAACTCCCCACTTCTCTTTTCTTTCCCCCAACCCAGTGGAATGAGCATTCAGCAGCCCTGGGTTGAGATGAGAGTGTGAGGGAATGAACTGGAAGGGGAGTTTAAAAAGCAAAACTATTTGCCTTCTGGGTGGATGGTTTAAGGATTGGGACTATTGGAAAGACAGGCAGTTCTGCTCTTGAGGCTCCCCCCTCGGCCTGAGCCCCAGGCTGCAAAATGGTGGCTTGAGGACAATTAAGTAGTTCCTTACCCTTTTCCTTCTCAGCTAAATAACCCCAATTCCTTTCATCTTACTTTGTAGCACCTAGTTTCCATCCCCTTAAACTAAGACAGGGTCTTTTGGAGGGTTGGGGATTGGTGTTCTTTACTTTCCATCATTTATATGAGTATCATTGACCATGTCTACACAGGCAAGGCATAATTTGGGAAAAGATTCATTTGGGGAAAAATTTTGTTTCCTGATAAAAATCACTCCAGGCAAATCTAACCCTTTTTTTTTCTAAAAGCATGTATGGGGGTGAGCTGTGCTGGCAGAGCTAATGTTTGTGGAACAAAATGGAAGTGTGAGGAAGCCAGTGGATGTTGGAACCAGCTGGTGCCTGGAAATTTGGGAGGGGGTGGGAGTTGTGCTGAAATGACCTCAGACACCACTGATGCTTGATGGACAGAGAGCAACTTAGACTCCTCCAACTCCCAGACTCCTGGCAGTCTAGGCATCTGGCAGGCTGGGGTTCCGGATTGAAGGGGGCAGCTCAAAGCACCCCCATACTCTGGACATCAGCTCTAACTTGGGTGAGTGAGATAGCAGGCTAATCGGGAAACATGTAGCAAGGCCTGGTGGAGAGTACACAGGCCTGGGAGCCAGGGAACCTGGGTTCTAATTCCGGCTCCACCGCTTGTCTGCTGGATGAGCTCGGGCAAGTCACTTTATTTCTCCGGGCCTCAGTTACCAGATCTGTAAAATGGAGATCAAGACTGTGAGCCCTATGTGGGAGAGGGACTGTGCCTGACTTGATTAACTTGTATCTACCCCATCGCTTAGTACAGTGCCCGGCACATAGCAAGCCCCATTAAAAAAAACTGTATGCAATCACATGGCCAAAAATCCAGTCTGCACAGGCTCAGCTGATAGGAAAAAAAAAAATGACCGAAGATCCCAACTACCAATCTCCTTTTTATTGGCTTGAAAACAAAGTATCTTCCATTTGTTCTAAGAAATATGTGGATTCTGGGGGTTTAGATTTGATGTTTCCAAACTAGCTAAAGGCTGATTTCGTCTTACCCAGACTCTGCCAGTATTACGCTCATCATTAATAGAACTCACTTTTGGTATGCTGAACTACCACAAATCAGGACATCGCCTACTAAAATTCACTTTTCCAGCTGTTTCAGAATTACAGCAGTTTCACTAAAAATTCGGACACATTGTCTAAGCGTGTTTGATTTCTGAGCAAGGTTTTAAATATAAAAAACAATAGGCTGCTACTAAATGAAAGCACAAAAAGTAGCATACGAATGTCTAATATCCTTGAAAGATGTAGGTATGTTTGGTGTATTTTCTGTGCAGTTTGTAAGATGGACTATTGGACAACCAGACTCAGTTTTGAAATAATACAGAAAGTGTATGGATCTCTTGGGAGACTATATTTTATAATTTCTCCATTCTTAGTTTTGAGACACTGGTTAGGGTAAGAATGTTTTTGGAAGATGCTTTTCCTCTTCATAGACCGTTTAAGAAGCCCAAAACAGCAAGGGGAAAGCTGGCCATGAAACCCCCAATTTAACATAAGTATGCCAGGCAAACAAGACCAACTTTTATGGATTCTCTGAGTCTCCGCCAGAACCTGATGTCCTCACATGTGACTAATTGACAGATAGCTTTTGGAGTTATTCCACCTTCCTGCCTTCCCTTCCACGCTGCCTCCTCTCTGGGTAGCCATGATAGTCCAGGCTTCCTGATGTTGGGAACACAGGGGCAGTGCAAAACTGTCAGTACCTCTGGGCAGCAGCTGTCAACTGGACAGATGCCCAGACTAATTAGGAGGCAAGGAGGAGGATACAAAACCTCATTGCAAAAATACTGTCTGCTTCACCTTAGCCTAACACATTTCTGTCCTTCTGGAATGAACTGAGACAAAAAAGTATTAGGATCAAATTCCCTTAATGCTTTTTTATTTTTTTTTTTTGGTGGGGCAGGATGGTATTTCTTAAGTGCTTTCTATGTGCCAGGCACTTTACTAACCACTGGGTAGATACAAGATAATCAGGTTGGACACAGTCCATGTGCCACATGGGACTCACAGTCTTAATCCTCATTTTACAGATGAGGTAACTGAGGCCCAGAGAAGTTAAGTGACTTGCCCTAGGTCACAATGCAGAACCCAGGCCCTTTTGACTCCCAAGCCCTCGCACAAGCAGTTTACTAGAAAAGTTGTTTGTTTGCTTTTTGTTTTTGTGGAGGGTGCAGGTATACTTTAAACATTTAATAGTCATCATATATTCCATTGCAGATTCACTCATTTTGCTTAAGATAATTGCTGTTCTTCATGTTCTTTGCCTGGCCTTTTGTACGTTCAGATAATTTAATGAAATAGATGCATTATTCAGCTCTGTTCTGTAAAAGATGAAGAATTTAAATTGTAGCATTAATTAAATCACATGCTGCTTCAGGATGTTTCCGGTAAAATTGATGGGTGGAAGTGTATGCTTTAGTGGATATAGAAGGCCTTAAAAGGGACCAAATTTCTCTAACAATTACCTTCCATGTTTCTTCAATGTTCAAACAAAAGTTATCTTGAAAAATTGAGTCATAACATTTAAAATTGACCATGATGATGATGATGGCATTTGTTAAGCGCTTACTATGTGCAAAGCACTGTTCTAAGCGTTGGGGAGGTTACAAGGTGACCAGGTTGTCCCACAGGAGGCCCACAGTCTTCATCCCCATTTTACAGATGAGGTAACAAGCACAGAGAAGTTAAGTGACTCACCCAAAGTCACACAGCTGACAATTGGCAGAGCTGGGATTCGAACCCATGACCTCTGACTTCAAAGCCCGGGCTCTTTCCACTGAGCCACGCTGCTTGGGTTAGGCATTTTTGAAGGAAGTTTTCCTGTAGATAATTTTCTTTGGGGCCCAAATTTACCTAAAGTAAAACTCAGGTTAGACACGAAACTAACATAATCAGTAGTATTCATTGAGTGTGTTTTGTGTGCACAGCACTGTACTAAGTGCTTGGGAGAGTAAAGAAGAATTAGTAGATCTACTACCCTCAAAGATCTTACAATCTAGCAAGGAAGTCTAACACTAAAATAAATTACAAGTTAGGAGAAAGCAATGGAGTATAAGTATAAAAAGTATAAAAAGACATACAAGGTTGGGTGGGGCCTTAGTTACCCTAGTGATTAGGTAATGTAGAAGTGCTCAAGGGGATATAGTATATGGAGATGATTTATCAAGGAAGGCTTCCTAACTAAATTTAATATTAGCCTAGGTTTACCCATGAAGTCAGCACCAATGTTTTTGGAGCCACGCATCACTAATCTCCCCATTGAGTCTACTTTGAAACCCTGATGTCAGTACTTCTGCCTGATTGACAGATGACACTGTACGTTTCCAGCACCTAGCCCTGTCCCTCTCAATATTTTTGGAACAATGTGTCCAAAATGAGCCCTATTTGAGCTTATCTCTGGACCCTGATGAGAGCACACAGCCCCTTCGATTATGTAATTATTTAGATTTTTCGCCTGCCCTAAACCCTGTCCCCTTTTCCCACTGTCTCTCAGGGAAGCGCTGAGAAAACAAAGGTGGTCTCTGATAATGTAAGCAGAGTTACGGGAAGACCTGTTTGTTACAATTTCATGATCACGAATGCCTTCCTCCGTTTACTAAAACATCAAGAGGGAGCTGAATGGCCACCAAGAAAAGAGATCTCCCCCCGCCCCAGATGTGGTAAAGGGAAGGGTGGGAGAAGGGAAGAGAGAGAAAATGTTTTTTCTCTCTAGATGTGCTTAGCTGGTAAGCAGACCTGGCTAAAATATAGCAGCTACTCAGAAACAATAAACACAGTAGTAGATTAGAAACAAGAGTAGATAAAGATCTCTTGAGAAGCAATGTAATTCAAGCAGGTAGGCTCTTGGATCACTGAGAAGCCAAGTTCAAGGAAGCAGTTCTCACAGGAAACTGAAGTTGGCTTTTAAGACTGTGAGCCCGTTGTTGGGTAGGAACTGTCTCTATATGTTGCCGACTTGTACTTCCCAAGCACTTAGTACAGACCTCTGCACACAGTAAGCGCTCAATAAATATGATTGAATGAATGAATGAGTGACCTTAAGCAGTTGGGGTTCAGCTGCATAAATTTCAACAAAAAAGGCCACTTGTAAATCCCTCTTTGACTTGATTTTAAAATAATCTATATTTGTGCTATTAAGAAATAGGTGAGTTTGGGATTTATTCATTTTTCTCCAAAAAGTGGGGACTTTGTCCTGTGCCAACTCAGCCATTGCCTTCAATTCCACACTTTCACGCAGTTCACCCAGTGGAGGAGTCAAATGAGTAATTGTTCTATTAAAAGCAGTGGCAGGGGCTTTCTTCATTGATGATTCTTGAGCCTTGGCGGCAAGCTTTCTCTGCAGATGAATAGTTTAACTCTTCTTAATAATTAATAGCAAAGACCAAGAATAGAACAAAAATGAGGCTTATAGCCTGTGCATTGAGAATAAAGAGTCCTAAAATATAGCAGAAGGGACATTTAGGTCTATATAAGTGCCAAGGTCTCTCT
This sequence comes from Tachyglossus aculeatus, assembly GCF_015852505.1. Taxonomy (NCBI): domain Eukaryota; kingdom Metazoa; phylum Chordata; class Mammalia; order Monotremata; family Tachyglossidae; genus Tachyglossus; species Tachyglossus aculeatus. The sequence continues at coordinate 5,658,748 of NC_052099.1, forward strand.
GATCATGACAGTTCTTTCATTTTGTGTTCTGCTGCTGATTCCCTTATACCTGGAAGGGTCTTGATGAAATAAGGCCTGAATACTCAAGAGCTATCGCTGCATCTTTTGCAATTTCTTAACTTACCACCCACAATGCACAATGCTTTCCCACTTCCTTGTCATAGATGCTCTGGATCGACTCTGATTTGGGGAACTTCCTGCAAAAGGATTCATTCCATTCAACAGCCTTTAGATAAGGCTATTTGTCAGGGATTGTCCTGGAACATTGTATCGATGAAAAAAAATGATTAAAACTCAGGGAACTGTGAGGAAAAAAATGTTTTTTCCCTGAAAAAATTGAGATGTGTAGTGGTTTTGGATCAATTCAAAAAAGGACCAATGAAAGGAAAAATCCCATACGTTGACATCTGAAAACATGAAAATAGAGAAAAAGATGTTCTTCTTTGGGATATACAAAATGCTAGGTGTGAAAATGTTACATCTGGGACAATCTAATCTCCAACAGAATTATTTTAGCAAGGTAAGAAAAGGCCCCACACCCTACTGTCAGAATTCTTGGGGATTTGAATGCCATTACTAAAATGTTGGAAGCACTATGACAATTTGTTTAAAGCTGTTTAAAATTCAAAAGATGTTAGAGACCATAGTATGGAATTAGAGATTATAATATGAATGCATAGCAATGGCACAACATTACTCTGTATCCAATAATAGTTGGATTTGTTAAGCACTTACTCTGTGCCAATCACTATTCTAAGGGCTGTGGTAGAGACAAGACCATCAGGTCCCACATAGGGCTCACACTCTAAATTGGAGGGAGACCAGTTATTGAATCCCCATTTTGCAGTTGAAGGAACTGAGGCACAGAGAATTTAAGTGACTTGCCCAATGCAGGTAAATGGAGGAGCTGGGATTAGAACCCAGCTCCTCTGACTCCTAGGCCTGTGCTCTTTCTGCTAGGTCATGTCAATTCCCTAATCCATGTATCTCTGGTGACATTCCAGTCTGCTAGTGCTTGTTTGAGGAAAAAAAAACCCAATCCACATGTTGATCAATGGTACACCTGAAATCAGCCTTTTTTTTCCCCCAGTACAACATAAGGCTGACTTGCAACTGGTTCTTGTAGCGAAAATTTTTACGGCTAGAGTGAAGCCAGTGTTGAGTCTGTACATGGCCCATACTTGGTCAGAGAGTCTGTCTGATCTGAATCAGCCTCTTCCAGTATCCCCTTCTGACAAGAAAATAAAAATTTTCAAAACTCATAAGGCATTCGTGTTGTTCTTTCTATAATCAAAATGTAACTATTCTTTTCCTGAGATATTCTATCCCAAAATCACTAAGAAAAGAGCAGTTGAAAGCTAAAGTATTAAATTCCAAGTTAAGTCCTGCATTTGGGCCAGGCAGGGTCCTTTCAAATTAGGAAAGTGGGCTAATATTTAATTTGTATTTAGATCATTTCTCTTCTCTATAGTGCTTCAATTTTACCTGCTAAATTCTACATTCTTTCCTGCAGAATTGTAAACTGTTTGAGGGCAGGAATTATCCATAGGGCTCTCCCAAACACTTAGTACTTTGTTCTGACACAGGAGGCTCTCGATAAATCTTGCTGATTGATTGATAAATGTTTCCTACTTTCAACACCTGGTAAATGCTTTATCCTAGCCACCCCTCCCCCTTTCCACCTACCCCTCCATCATCATTCTCATCATTCCCATCAACAGGATTTTGGGGAAGTCTCTTGGGTGTAAGGTACCAGAGTAGAATTCCTGCCCTTAAGGAACTCACAGTCTTTCTCCCTTTCCTGCCCTTCAAAGACACTGGTTTAGGAGAGTGGAAAGAGAACAAAAGAACCAAAGGAAACCATCTCCGGAATGAAAAATCCCCAACCAATTAGGGGGTTGAAGGACTGGCACCAAATCTGAGACTCTAAAACAGGGTAAGTGCACCCTGACAGCCAGGTGGGCATGGTGCCATCCTGTCTGAGACAAGACTAATATGGGACTCCAAAAACATTCCCTCTGTCTGCAAAGAGCAATTCTCAGATATTTGCTTGTCTTCAGAGATGTGTTTGCCATTCAGTCAGACGTGACCTTAGCTTCAGCATGGAATTTAGGAAGTGATGACGAGCAATCTGGTTCATTTGGACCTTAAAACACTGCAGTGGCCTGGGGATTTTAGATCATTAAGGAACCTGGATTCGGGAGGAACTGTTGGTGAATTTGGGCTGCGTAGACAATCGGTTCCATCCTTTGATCCCAATTAGTGGTTTACGTTCATAGCCATCTTAAATTCCAAACAGAGTGGCCACCAAAATGGTCACCAGACTTATGGCCTACATAAAAGGTAATTGGTGAATGTGTTCCCAGAACACTCCCCCTGCAAACATTTGAGACCAAAGATTAATCAATCAATTAATGGTACTTACTGAGCACTTACTGTGTGTAGAGCACTGCACTAAATACTTGGGAGAGTACAAAACAATAGACTCAGCAGACACTATCCCTGCCCGCAAGGATCTTACAGTGGGGTGACAGGCACAAATAACAGCTAGGGCAGCTTGTTCCATGTATGTTCAGCTCAAACGTGGATTTTTCAAGTGACCAAATCCTTTAAAAAAAACCTTGTTTCCCCAAACGTGCCTGTGTCTTGGCAGAACAATCAGAGGTATTTATTCAGCATTTTTTGTGAGCAGAGCACTGTACTAAGAGCTTGGTGGAGTACAGTACCACAGAGTTGGTAGATACGTTCCCTGCCAACAGAGGGCTTACAGTCTAGGGTAAGAATGGGATCATTGAATACTTTGAAAGGATTTACCACTGGAAAAATTCAGTTTTGACCTTCATCAGCATGGTGCAAACAAACCATTGGTGTCCAGCTAACGGAAGGAGCAATTTCTGTGAGGATGTAAGGCGGATGTTTTTGTAGTCATATAACCACTGGTCTGACCTCAGTCTTCAGATCTCTGACTACATAGCAGACTACATCTGCCTTGTGGCCATTTTCCTGGTGCTGCCTTAGAATCTGGTCTGGTGAGGGTTGGATTACCTTTGGTTATTTTTCTGTTCTCCTGACAGCAGCACAGTAGCCACCTGGAGTTTGGGAAGGTGGAGAAGTGAAAAAGGAGTATAGAGGGGCAAACAGAAAGGGATGACTTGAAGGATGGAGAGAGTTTCTGCTGCACAGATAGTGAAATGATATAGAGAACAGCAAGTAAAGTGAATAGAACTGGAAGCACACTCTGAGTGTCAGGTTTGTTAAAGTTTTGTTAAAGCTAGTAGGGCATAAAAAAGACTGCGTTATAATAAAAGAAAAACCCCTCTGTAGACATTAACCAAACAGATTTCACACATCCCTTGCTAACTTGTAGGAAAACCATAGCTGAAGTCTCCATTCTGTTGGATTGAAGAAGAGGTTACAACATTTTGCATCGTTAAATGTGGATTTTGTCATTTTTTTTTTCTGATGTGTTTCATTTTCTGTGTAAATGCATGCATAGGTGAGGCAGTTATCTGGAAAGCCTAATCAATATCCTGTCATTCAGGAAAAAGTGGTTTGGGGTTCTGGATTGGAACTTAAAAAGAACTGAGGTGTAAGAAGGTCTTTTGGGTTGAGGTATTCAGATGATCACAACCGCCCCCCCCCTTCCCCCCTCCCCCCCCCAAATCTTTCCACCTGAAATATCTGGATAATTAAGGCCAAAATTTATCAGGGAGCATATGAAGTAGCTTGATCATTTTCATGATAAGACCATACACAAAACAGTTCTTGCCGAAACCCTGCCTTTTCCCTATGCATAGGGTTATGGGCTTGACCTTGCTACGGATCGGCTGAATTTTCTCCAGTCTGGCTCACACTTCTCAGGGATGTAGTTATGCTATGTGTGATAGTGGTAAGGACCAGTACCCTGCAGAAAAACTGTACTAATGCTGTAGGTTACTTGATTTTTGTTTCTTTACTAATGCTTAACTGTGGTCAGACTAATCTCCGGTCCTGGGACTATGAGCACAGTTGAGCATTAATAAACAAAGAAATAAATCACATGACCCTCAGCACATGTCCCATTTAAGTCCCTGAAATCAAGCATCTGCATTTTCTCCATGTGGTTCTAGCCAATTTGATACCTGAAGCTTCACTTACTAAATTTAAATGAAAATGAGGTCAACAGTAATGGTGTAATTAATAATTCTCTTTTCTAACTCTGGCAGAAAGCAAAACATATTTGGGGAAAATGTTAAGGAGCAGAGGGGATCTTTCCACTGCCGAACAAATATGATCAAAACTCTGTCATGCTCTAGATTCACATTTCCAATTGATTTATTCTTCAGTTTTAAATTAGCTAATTTCAAACTCTTGGGCTCAGTCATTGTAAAAAAAATACATAATACAAACAAAATAAATGAAGTCTAGTGACTTTTGATGTTTATCTTATTGCAGTTTGAATTTATCATTGCCTATATAATGAAACTGCTTACTAGCCACTAATCATGAATTTGCAGCATGGTAGAAATTGTAAAGCTTATTTGCAGTCCGCATTGACCTTGAAACAATGTCAAGCAAGAACTAGCATCTACATGAATTTGGAATTCAAGTACTGAAATGTATTCTGTAATTCAAAGAAAATGTTTTCAAAACAAAGGAGGAAATGACACATAGGTAGCAAGTGGGCTACAAAAGGGAGCTTAAAAAAGGAAAAAATGCAAGAAAAGATGATTCTAGTTTCAGTCTCTAAAATAATGGAGAGAGGGAGAGCAAAAGACAAAAAGTGTGAACGTATACCTCGCTCAATACCTTTGGGAGGGCAAAATGCAATTATGTTTCCTGGTTTTTTTTCTTTTATTTCTCGCAAAGGGAAGGTTTCTCTAAGTAAAATAAGAAAAACCATCTAATTATCATTCCTTTCATCCTCAACCTGTTCCTGACCCAGTCACTGCTTCTCCCGGCATCATTGAAACCTGGTTCTCCTCAGGCGGTACTTGTCCCTCCGTTACTCCCTACAGAGAAGACCTCACCTTCTCCCACTCCCCACAAACTTACTGAAAAAGGAGTCGTCAGCTGGCTTGGTGTCCCTCCCCCGCCCGCCGCCACAGTGCTGCTTTCACATCACTCCACTCCCTCTATCCCTCTTTTGCTCTTCATTTGAAGTCCATGTCATCAGCCTCAAATACGCACTTTCCATTACTTGCCCCCACCTTCATTTTCTGAAAGATGTTGATGCCTTTCTCACCTTCCTTCTCTCCTCCAAGCCCTACACTGATCCTGAGGGATTTCGATACCCACGTAGATCTTCCTGATGACTTCTTATTCATTCAGTCGTATTTATTGAGCACTTATTGTGTGCAGAACACTGTACTAAGCGCTTGGAAAGTACAATTCACTTTCTCCCACCCTTAACTCTGCTGACCTCCTCCATCCCACTCACCAACTTTGACACACCCTGGATCTCATCATCCCTACTTACTGTACAATGCCTAACCTCACCAGCTCGGAAATCCTGCTGTCTGACCACAACCTCCTGACCTGTTTTCTCTTCTGTGCACCTCCCTCCCTGAAAGACCATCTTCCCCCGCCTCTACTTATCCCAGGCCATCATTCCCCATTGGACTCCTTGATGCACAAACTTTCTCCCCCTCCTAACTTTCCCATCACCGGTGACAACACCACAGTCATCCTCATTTTCCAAGCACCCTATCTTGGCATTATATTTGTCTCATCGCTCTCTTTTAGCCCCCATATTCAATCAGCAAGTCAGTCAATCACTCAGTCGTATTCTTTGAGCACTTACTGTATGCTTGGCACTGTACTAAGCGCTTGGGAGAGTACAACACAATATATCGGACACATTCCCTGCCCACAACGAGCATACAGTCTAGAAAGGGAGACAGACATTAATATGACTCTAGATTTTAATGCTAGCTCTGCCCCGTCAATCATGCAGACTTCCTTGACCAATCGGAAAGCACACCCAAGCAGCTAGCTCACAGATCTGCTGCCTAGGGTCCCTGAACCCAACCTCACATTTGCCAGATGAAGTGAGCTTAGTGGTGACAGAGCACTCCATCTTGTTGGGTTGAAAGTGAGTCGGGAAACACCCTGGCCATTAAGCAGCAGACGGCATCTACTCAGATTCTTTTTTTTTTTTCCCAAAGTACTGTGCAGTTCACCTGCTGCAGACAAGATAATATTGTTTGAACAATGGGAGGTTTCCAGCTGATATTTTGATAGCTCATGTAAATAGTGCAAAGCCCGAAAGGGAGGGATTTGTGAAGCTTCTTTCTTGTACCCAAAGGCTGCCTGAGGCTACTGGGCCTGTCCAGCTTTGATTGCTAGTGAGGATCCTCTATAATTCCCTCCCTCCCACCTCCCCCAGGGCATACCATCATATCGGTCACCTCTGTACTCATGAATTCACCTAGTAATGCATTTGTTATTTATTCATTTGTGCCTCTCACACTACTGCCAGCCTGCCTGGAGACTTGGGCTCTGCCATGAGGCCCCACAAGGTGGCAGTGGGGTGAAGGGACAGGATTGGAGCCTGAAAAAACTTCCAAATCAGGTGGGCATGCCAACGTCGGGGTATCCAGGGTGGGTTCTAAGGTGGGACCAGTAGAATTAGGCTTCCGAATCATTAATTCCGGTGGCACAGGGCAATGGATAACATTAGTTTAAAGTTAGATTCTTTTACATCAATTTTAGGCCTGCAATGGAAAGTGAAATACGATAGAAATGAATATATATGTCGTATTTGTTAGTGTTTGAATTTTAATCAGTCGTATTTAGTGAGTGCTGACTGTGCGGAGAGCACTGCACTAAGCGCTTGGGAGAGATTACGATATAACAGAGTTGGTAGCCACATCCCCTGCCCACGGGGGATTGTCAGGGTTCTAGTCCCATTTCTGCCAAGGGTCTGCTGGGTAATTTCAGGTCAGTGACAATCTCTCTGGCCTCAGTTTTCTCATTTGTAAAATGGGGATAAGCACATCTCCTCCTCCCTACCTCACAGGGATGTTGTGGATAGGGAATGTGTTTGTTTATTGTTGAATTGTACTCTCCCAAGCACTTAGTACAGTGCTCTGCATGCAGTAAGTGCTCAATAAATACGATTGATTGAATGAATGAGTGAATGAAGGGAGGACGAGAGGAGATTAAAGCGGGTTTTAGAAAAATAAAAGTGGTATTCAAATTCGAGGTATTATTATGAAAGACTCAGGTGCTGAATCCAGTCAATGGGTCCACATCCCACTGTTTCACCCCGATAACTTACACGAATGGCTGAATATGCTTCGAGCTATTTTAAGTTTGAAAATCCAGCTATGTTACACTTCTGGCACATTGTTGGAGATCTGTTCCGGCTTTGGCTGTTGGGTGGTGGGTGAGGGGAAAATTAAGATTTTATGGCCTTCCATTTCCCTTCCCCAGACCATTTTAAGGTGTGTCTGCCACCCTCCACCCTTTTGGAACCGCAAACTTTTTCAAACCTGGAATCCCAACACTTATTGTGCACGCTTCTGAACTCGATTTGCCTGGCACAATACAAATGCATCTCTTTGGTCTGTATAATGGAGAGTTGCAATGTGATAACTGTACATTGCCTCCGTTGTTGCAGGTAGGTCTTTGGTCCTGGGAAAGATGCTTTAAATTTGGTTCTAAGGGCAGACCCTAATGGATGCTAAATAAAAGCTGGCACTAGTTACATACAGTCATAAAAGTTATCCATTTGTGGAAAGGATCTTTCAAGGTTAACCAAACATTTCTCTCGCAACTCTTAAAAATGGCTCAGCTCAGACATTGTCCCTTGAGAGGTTCCATTTAGTTGATTAAACTGCAAGTCAATTATAAATGCTTCTGCTACAATGTGGGAATAAAATGGATATAACATACTTCAACTGATAAAGTCATTTGTTTTTTGCCTTGTTGGTTAACTAGAAATTATGGAGGGGATTAAGCAAAAGGCATTAGTTTTAATAGCTCCTGGGTGGCAGGCCTTTCACAATAATCTTTTACTAACATCAGGGGTTGCTAGAATGGCTCAAAGAAAATTGTGTATTTATTGCCAGGATATAAAAGGTAACAGGGAATTAATAAAGGATTCACAAACAGCACATTCAAGAAAAGCCAGAATTGCAAAAGTATTTCAAACGTCTTGGGACCATAAAATCTTAAACCTAAACTCAATGCCTGGTCAACACCGGCAATAAAAGGAAAATTCAGCCAGTTATTTGGACAATTCAGGGGGAAAAAATGCGCACAAAATCGCTAGATACTGAGACTAAGTCTGCATGAGGAAAGTGAGTATTTGGACCCTCTGCCCTCCCCCATTGGAAATAACTGGGTTTGCCTTGAATCATGATGGGAAGACTGTGGGGTTTACCCCACACAAAGAGAATGTTTTCAGAGATACTAGTCCCACATAAGAGGCTGCCTCAGAAACTGTGATGCCCACACACCTGTCTTATTGACAAACTGCACTCGGTTTCCTTCCCTTGGCTTTCGTTTAGCATGTTATAAAATATTTGTGTCTAATTTTGCTGGTTTGGCCGTCTCTGCCTCTCACTTTGTCTCTGTTCCCTTCCCCGTTTCTAAAGCGGAGGTGTTGTCGAGTCTTCTTGGGGTAGAAAAGCACTTAGTACAGTGCTCTACACACAGTAAAACACTCAATAAATACCACTGAGAGAGAGAGAGAGAGAGAGAGAGAGAGAGAGAGAGAGAGAGAGAGAGAGTTAGGCCCAGAGGAAAATAGAAAAAAAAAAAAGGCAGGAAGGCTGAGGTTAGTTAACACCTTCTTATCTAATAAAAGATTAGCTCGTTTTTTTTCCCCCTCATTCAAAAAGATTAATTTGACACATAATATGGGTGTTTTTCAAAGTATTGGGCAGGAGGAGATTGAGGGAGATTAGCACTCAAGGATATTAAGAAGGTGCGAAGTCATGAAATGATCTAAGGAATCAGAGAAATAGTAAACAGAAGTTTCCTCCTTAAAGTCTGGAGACTTTCACTGCAGACCTGGTGAGCTCCCCCAATGTTACCCTAGCTGACTGAGAGGAATGAAAGATGATGATGTTGACACTTCTTTGGGTATAATTAGTCTTTATAGTTAAGAGCCTATTGAGAGGAATGGGAGCAGTTTCTGCAGTTACAATTCCCAGTATGAGAAACGCTGCCCTTTCCAACAAAATACTTTTTGGATGCATAAAGAGGAGGAAAAAAAAAACCCACCAGCAAGTTCTAAGTTTTGCTAGCTTCAGTTTCCTTGAAAGACTAATGTGAATGACAATCCTTGGGCAAGTAAAAGGCTCTCAGGAGGGAGAAAGAACACTGCCTGCTTGACAAAACAAGAGTTATCAGATGATCCATATAACCTGCAACCAAACCCTTGAAACAAATTCTCTATTTTGTTGCGTGGAGAAAGCATTGACATCATCATCACCCTTGTCAGTAGCACATATTGAGTGCTACTTAGTTCAGGGCATTCACTAGGTGCTTGGAAACATATGATAAAAATTAAAAACAGGGTTCTTGCCCTTGAGGAGTTTACAATCTAGTGCAAGCATTACTATGTCTTTTGGATAACCTCAATTTTCCACTTCTGTTTTTTTTAATGACATTCGTTAAGCTCTATGTGCCAGGCACTGTAACTAAGCGCTAGGGCAGACACAAGCTAATCAGTTTAGCTACAGTCCCTGTCCAACATGGGGCTCACAGTCTTAATCCCCATTTTACAGATGAAGTAACAGGCACAGAGAAATGAACTGATTTGCCCAAGGTCACACAGTAGATGAGTGGCAGAGCTGGGATTAGAATCCAGGTCCTTCTGACTCCCAAGACCATGCTCTATCCACTAGGCCAGGCCGAAGCAACGTGGCCCAGTGGATAGAGTACAGGCCTGGGACTCAGAAGGGGATGAGTTCTAGTATTGGCAATGCCACTTGTCTGCTGTGTGATCTTGGGCAAGTCACTTCACTTCTCTGTGCCTCAATTCCCTCATCTGTAAAATCGGGATTAAGACTATGAGCCCTTTGTGGAACACGGACTGGGTCCAGCCCAATTTGCTTGTATCTACCCCAGCGCTTAGAACAATGCCTGGCACATAGTAAGTGCTTAACAAATACCATTGCTATTATTATGCTTTGCTTTTCTTAAATAGTTCTGGCCTTTGGCATTCTATTCCTAAAACTAAAATGAAGCAGAATGCCTATATTATGACTGTTATACTCCCATTAGCGCTCTTAATTTGTTCTATGAAAACAGTGTTAAATGAAAAGGCACTAAATTAAGTAGTTTCCCTTAGGAAATAATGAAAAGCACATTCATGTGTTCCCGTGATCCCCCCAATTGACCAAAACTATAAATATATTTTAAAAGTGATAAGACAGTAAATAGAGTTTCATGATCCAATAGCAATATAAACAGTCAGTTCTGTCAGAACGTGTCTGAGTTAAAACAGCTAAAATGGCAGAATTAAGGAACGTTCTTCCCACCACGCAAACCTATCTAGACATAACCTGATGTGATGTTGGAAAAAAAATATTTTGCACACACAATGTGCATGCACACAAGGTGCCAGACATGGTGAGTACTACAACACAAGCGTTCCTTAATGTGAGGTTCAACATGGATGCAACAGCTCTCCCCCTCCCCCCGTGTTATATTAATAAAACTAATCATTCCTATGATCCAAGCACTATGCTGATTACAGGGGGAGATACAAGATAATCAGATCAGACACAGTCCTTGTACCATATGGGTTTCACCATTGAAGAGGTAGAGAGCTATGTTACTTGCCCACAGTTAACTAGCAGGCCAGTAGCAGAAATGGGATTATAATCCAGATCCCCAGACCCCAAATCCCACGCTTTATTCACTAGGCCTTGCTGCATACCCAGTGGAAAGTTGTGTTTAGGTACCAATAGTAAAACATTTTGAATTTTATTTTTTATGAGTTCATATGTAGCTAATTTTACATAGTTTGATCTTTCTTGGCCAATCCAGCAAAAAGGCACTTCAATCCAACAGACTAGAAATCTTCCATTTTTTATGCTAGAGCTGTCATTATCTAATGTTAAATTGAAATGGACTTTAATCACTCTGTTCAAGTCAATCAAAATACTTTAGAGAGGTTGAGGTGGAGACAAAGGGGTTGTTTAGGACAAGGCAAACTTTGCAGTTATTTCAGAGTGAGAGAGTTCTGTTGGAAATACTGGGAAATACATTCCCAATATGTGGTGGGAACACAACTCCAGAGACATGTATCTTGGCAGTCATCTGTCAAACACTGGACTGTATGTGGTACAATTCATGGTCTCGGAAACCTGAATCTGGCTGGTTTGAAATTGCTCACTTTCTTGATGATCACACTAATAGCTATAAAGGGAATGGGAGAAAATATCAATCTTGGATGTTTATTGCTCCCTCATAAGAGCAAGGAGAAGCAAATGGTTTTGGAAAAACAAAGGCAATCAGGGCAACAGGAAAGCTAAAATTATAACTCATTTTTATATATTCAAGCCATCACTAAATCCTGTCAGTTCTACCTTCACAACATCGCTAAAATCTGCCCCGTCTTCTCCATTCAAATTGCTACCACGCTAATCCAAGCACTTATCCTATCCTGCCTATCTAGGTTGGCCTGCCTTTGGAAATCCTGATCTGGACTGGAATGGCAGGTGGGAATTAATGCAACACTTCTATGGTGAGGGAAGGAGAAGGAAAAAAAAAATCCCTGTATCCTTTCCTTTTTCAACTTAAAATGTCATCTTCCAAGTCTTTCTATTTCTCTCTTTTTGGCATAAAGATGTTGCTTGAAGTTCAAACCAGGAAATGCCAGTCCCCCAAAACACAGATGATCCAAGAGAAAGAATGAAGGAGAGACTTGATCTTTCAATTTGTACAAAACAGGTTATTTTTGTTGGAGTTCTGGCCCAGGCCTCATACATCACAAGATGTAGGAACCTGAACTGAGGTTGCATCCAGCATCTCCCGTCATTCACTTTCCTGTCCTGAAATAAGGAGCAGATGTATGTATGTGTTTCCAAAGCACTTAAGTTGATAGTGGTCTTAAACTTAGGGAAACCTCAATTTCCTTGAGTTTTAATATTTCATATTCATAGACCAGAAGTGGGGCTAGAGGGCCCAGATGGAGGAGAAGGGATGTCAAAGTTTGAGATTCTCACTATCCAGTCAATGCAAAGCTATCAGGGTGGGTAAAAGCCTATAGAGTTCAACCTTTGCTGGGCTGAGTCTGAGGAGAATTTGAGGGCGAATGTGGCTGACAGGTGATAAAGGCAGGCAGGGGAAATTCAGTTTGATGACAGCAGAAATGTTAAAGAGCCCCAATATTTCAAAGACTTTTTTGCCAAGCCTCTTGTAATTTTTCCTTTGTATTGACTCTTCTGCCCTTTCTCCCCAACAAAGTTGGGGTATGCAGTTTCCATTTAGAGAATATGGAGAATATGAAAAACAGCAGCCCTCTTCCTTAATGTCAGTGTAGGTCTTGTGTTCCTCAACGATAGGATTCCTACTGCCCTGACAGACCTTTCTGAGAAAACGAGACAAAACAATGAAATGAGGGGTGTCTGGCAAACTATGCCTATTGAACTGCAATCCAGAGTGAGACTGCGATTGAAGCCATTTCCAAACCTTCACTGTTTCTCTGCAGAGGAGAAAGCTTCCATTACCCTGCCCCAGCACTGGGTTCCATGCCTTCCTGGGACATCCCTTTACAAACCTGAAGAAAAGGAAAGCCATCTCCTTACTATACTTTGGGACAATGCTTGCGCTCGATCCTGTCTGCAGTGTCTCAAAGCAAGGCATGGCCTGGTCCCCTATGCTTCCTTCCTAAACTTAGAAAATCTGGGCATTGAGGGGGCAAGAGGGAGAAAGGGAGGGGATGAGAGGATTGTCTGGTCACCACGTGATTTGATGAGTGGCTGATCGGCCATTTAGTAGTGCACAGTGGTCTTTCAGTACTAAAAAGTAGTTGTAGTAATATTAGTGTTTATTAAGTGCTTCATGTGTGCAGAGCACTATACTAAGTGCTGGGGAAAAAGATGCAGTTGGGAATTAGACATGGACCCTGTTCCCCGGGGGGCTCACAATCTAAGTCTTGGTTGGCAAATGCCATCTACTACGGAGAGCCATCTCCGGAAGTATTTTTCTCTCATCGGCTACCTTCTTGATCAAAATCAAGGAGAAATATTTCACTAGGCATGAAACCATAACATAGTTGAAAATGTTACATTCAAGGCCTATAATAGATCCATCAATTTGACTTTTCTATTTATTTGTTGGCACATCAGACTAAAACCCAAACTAACTAAATTTTAACTTTGCAAAGTAGAATGAGTCATTTTGGTTAAAGAGCATTCCATTCTATGGCATGTACAAATACGTTTCTATCAAGGAGCTATTTTAGCAGCTCTAGGGAACATTTACACCTTATTTCTGTGACTGAAGTGTCTTTTCTTTTTGTTACACAAAAAGTGATAAGAAAGTCTTTAAATGGAATCTTTACGATTTATCTGAACTACAGAATGACATCAGACAGCGAGGGGGCGGGGGAGGCTGATGAAAACGTTTTTAGGGAGCAAAAACTCACTGACCAGAAGATGATTTTCAGGTCTTTTGTTATGCTCAATATCTAATAGCATCATGAACTAACCAAGCCATTTCTTGTGACAGATCATTGCAGGATTGGATTTTAAATGTCTCCCAGGGCTGGTTTAGACTAGCAGAAATAGTTTTAACACAGATCAAAGTTGCCCTCTATCCCCTGGGCAACAGAGTAAACCCCATTTATGGGTCACAACTGTTTCCCAATCAGTTTCAAATAAGTATGTTAACATGTTAAATCTGAGAAAGAGTTTTGATCATTCTGGCTCACCAGGTGCCTCAGTAGCATTCCTGAGCAAGTTTAATTGGAGTTTAAATGAGTTTTGTTAAACCTCCACAAAGTGCAAAATCTTATCTTGGTTTCTGAACGCACCCAATTCCACTGCTCAGCTAGCTCTCCATGGACTGAGTCTGCCTGGCGCAAGTTTATTTTTGTAAAGATTTTTCAGGGGAAACATTTGTTTTTGACCTGAATCTGCAGGAGGCAGAACAGATCTCTGTGGGGATTGTCCTGTAGAGACCAAGAGCCTGTCCCTGACCCAAGACTTATGACATCACCATTCCTGCCTGATTGACAGACTGCACTTCCTGAGGGCCAGTTTCCTTGTCCTGCTTTTGGCCTTCTTACACTCAGAACTCGACCTGCAGTGGCTGCTTTATTGAGTTTCTTTTTCCTGAGATCTTTTCTTTCTTTCTTTTTTTTCCCCTCTTGGCTCTTGTGTCTGCCGCAGAGAGCAGGGGAGCTGAATGGTAAAAGGGCCTCACTGCCGTCCAAGGACTAAGCAAGGTGGAACAAACATGAAATAACCCAGGGAAGAAAATTGTCCCCCAGGGGGGTGGGGAAATTGGTAACAACCAAAAGGAAGATAATTTAGAATGTAAATTAGAGATCAATTCACTCTTCTATGGGCTTTAAGATACACAACAGCTCTCCCCACTCTCCTTACATCACCGGCCTCCTACTGCAACCCAGCCTGTGCATTTTGCTCCTCTAATGCCAACCTAATCTCTGTGAGTTGATCTCCTCTATCGCACGGCTGACTGCTTGCCCCCTCATATATGACAGACCACCACAGTCCCCTCCTTCAAAGCCCCCCTAAGATCACATCTCCAAGAGGCCTTCCCTAAGCCCACATTTCCCCTATTTGCCTTCCTGTCTGTGTCATATATGCCCTTGGGTCTGAACCCCTCAAAGCACTTGATATTCACTGTATCCTCAGCCCCACAGCACTTATGTACATATCCTTATATTCTGACATGTCCCTTATCTGTAGTTTATTTTAATGCCTGGCTCCTCCTCTGAACTGCACACTCACTGTGGGCAGAGATCACATCTTCTAACCCTATTGTATTCTCCCAAGTACTTAATACAGTGCTCGGCCCACATGGGAAGTGCTCAGTGGAACCCATTGATTGAGTGATTGATCCAGAATGCTACTGTCTGCTCTCAGTGCTTAATTTAAAATCTTAGGAACCCATCTTCTACCCTTTTCTTTGGATGCAGACTCTTAGTGTAGCTAGTTCTATTCAGAAAGCACGAACAGCAGACAGAACAGGTTTTGAATTTCCTAATTCTAAAGTGGGAAAGGGGTCAGGATCTCTGAGCAGCAGTTGTCGATCAGGCAAGACATCTGGGCCAATTAGGAGCCAGGCCTGAGGACAGAAGGATACAAGGGAAAAAGAAAGAAATTTTGCTGGTGAACCTCAACAACAGCTTTAAAGCCATTTGTGGAAAATATGCTGAAACAACTAGTGGCAAATGTTAGGTTAGTTGGAATGAAAATGAGCTGCAGCTGTTTCTGCCATAAAGACAAGTGTAGGTTCTGAACTGATTGTACTCCTTGCAGACACGTTGCTAACAACTTGTGGAAGGTAATCAAGGCAATTATCTAATTGAGATTTAAAACATTAATTCTTCTAAAACAGGAGCTGAGAACCTTTGGTTCAGCATCTACAGCTTGCTCTTTTTTATGGTATTTGTTAAGCGCTTACTATGTGCTAGGCACTGTATTAAGCACTGAGGTAGATACAATATAATCAGTTTGGACACAGTCCAGGTCCCACTTGGGACTTACAGTCTTAATTCCCATTTTACAGATGAGGTAACTGAGGCCCAGAAAAGTGAAGCGACTTGCCCCAGGTCACACAGCAGACAAGTGGTCCTTGTGACTCTCAGACCCATTCTCCTTCAACTAGGTCACTGTACTAAGCGCTTGGGAAAGTACAAACAATATAACAGACACATTCCCTGCCCTCACTAGACAATAGGGTGAGCTAAAGATATGTATATACCTCCCTTCCTCCCCCACCTACCCTGTTCAGCAGAGAAGTGCGACCTAATGGATAGAGCACCAGCCTGGGAGTCAGGAAGACCTGGGTTCTAATCCTGACTCTGCCGTTTATCTGCTGTGAGATCTTGGGCAAGTCACTTCACTTCTCTGGGCCTCATCTGTAAAATGGGGACTAAGACTGTGAGCCCTATGTGGGACAGGGACTCTGTCCAATCCTATTACCTTGCATCTACCGCAGCACTTAATAGAGTGCCTGGCACATAGAAAGCACTTAAATACCACAGTTACTGTTCTTCACCATCCACCAGTAGCAAGCAGCCTTGGCTCTGAGGTGGGCCAGGCAAGCCAGGGAGAGAAACTGCCCACCCTCCTTTTGTGAGGGACCGAGAGCCGCTCCTCCACCAGCCGCTGGGCACCATAAACAAAGAGAGTGGCCACGGAAGGGCTAAGTGCCAGAAAGGAAAATGCTGGCACGAAGGAAGGCAGGTTCAGTCACTGAACTGCACCAGATGCAGCAAACACTCTTCGTGGGCCCCACTCACGCCAGGTTAGGGAGCAGTTGAGGTAAGTGGCAGCGCCAGTGTTGACGGCCAAAGCAGAGGAGGATGGGAAAAAGAACCTAACCAGATAGAAATTCAGTTCTCTGGTTTTCTACTCCCCTCCTCTCTCCCCCTCCCCTTTATTCTCCAGTTTCCCCCTTTGTTAGCAGAGTAAAGACAAATTTCCGTTTTCCCTAATCCCCCTGCCCCCTCTTCCTCCAACTTCGTGGCTTAGCGGATCGAACGTGCGCCTGGGAGTCAGAAGGACCTGGGTTCTAACCCCAGCTCTGCCACTTGTCTGCCGTGTGACCTTGGACAAGTCACTTCTTTGGGCCTCAGTTACCTCACCTGGAAAATGGGGATTCAGAGTGTGAAAGACCGGGACTGTGTCCAACCTGATGAACTTGTACCTACCCTAGCGCTTAGAGCGGTGGTTGGCACCTAGTAAGTGCTTGACAAGTACCATTATTATTACTATTAGAAGCTGGAGCAGTGGCAGGGGCTAGAACAACAACTTGGCACTCCCCTCCTTCCCCCGGCCTAGGCAGCTTTTTGGAGCAGGTTGGGAGTGATTGGGGCATGCAGGAGAGTCGGCTGATGATTCCCTTCCCTTCTGCTGACGTGAAGGGTGGAAAGATGCTCCCTCTCTGAGGTGAGGGGCTGGGTCCTAGACCCTCTGGGAATCAGTACCCACACTCCTCACCCAGAGGAGGTCCCTGGGCATGCCGCCTGTTGTTTTGAGAGGCACTCAGGACGGGGGTGGGGTGGGGAGAACATGCATCGTACGTCTCCAAGGTTTCATTTTGCTTGCATTTCTGCAGTCCTACTTAGACTGTGAGCCCCAAGCGGGACAGGGACTGTGTCCAATGGGATTAACTTGTATCTACCCCAGTGCTTAGAATGGTGCTTGACACATGGCAACAAATCCCATAATAAGAATAAAAAAGGTTGCCTACCCTCACATTAAAATATCCAGAAAATTTAGTGAAACGTGGTTATAGTGCCATCTGAGAACCAGAAGGGAGAACTGAACTAAAGACATTGGCCGGAAATTTCCCTTGTTGGGTTTGGAGGGGATGAAAATGACCTTCCCCTTTGGCCAAGTCCTAGCCCTTTGGTGGAAGTGTGGGAGGAGAGGGGATTCCCAGACCACAGTTATAAGCATTCAGGGGATGCCTACACTTTGCCGGGGTGGAGTCGGGGTAACCTAAATCAACTCCTGGGCAAGAGTAAATATTTCAGACCTTTGAATACACCAAATCCCAACCAAAGGAACTTTGGAAGGGGGGCTCCATGACATCTTCACCCTCATTCCCCTAGGAAACTAGTGTGGTATAGAGCATCCCCCCCCCCATCATTTTATGCCTGGCCATTCCACATGAGGCAAAAACACCTCCAAACACCACCCTCTCAACCTAACAAACCAGCCCAGGAAATTTAGAGCCTCTGATACTATCCAGCCGCACATCTGGGGACACCAATTCCATGCTTCAGAAAGTTGGAGAGAGGTGCAAGGATAATATTATCTTGAGTTTGTATAGCATTTTTATCTATCTCAAATACTTTCACATCAGTGATCTCGTTTGATCATCCCAACATCTCTGTGAGATCCGGAGTGACAGGTATTAACTAGCATCCCAATCAACTTGCCCAGTATCACACAACAGGGCAATGGCAAGACTAGAACCCAGGTCTTCTGATTCCCAGACCAGTGTCCTTTCCATTAGATCACATTGCCCTCTTTTGGTCTCAAATTGCCTGCCTGGCAGTGCTGGCGGGGCATATGCCTTTTTGGCCTGTTCTGCCAATGAAAAGAGATTATTCCCGTTTGACCTTTTGGTCTCTCTCTAGCTTTCTTTAAACACCAAGAGCCTTACCCTGTTGTGTGCTGTAAGTCTATATTTGCTTCCTTTCCAAGACAACAGTTTCCACCAGTTGAATTTAATGCTACAAAAACTGAATTCTATGGGAAACAGCTTATGCAAGCAATAGGTTATGATTTTATCAAATTAGAAAAAAAATGTGCTGTACCTAGCAAAAGCATAGGTTTAGTGAGGAAACACACATTCTGCCCCCCAGTTTGCCCATAGTTAAAAGTCAGTTGACTTTTACAGGAAAAAAATGATAGCAAATCAATGTTCTGTATACAGGAGCACAAGGCCGTAGTGGGAAGAGGAAGGCGGGGGGTGTGTGTGAAAAAAGAGTGAAAGGAAGCACTCTTCTTCCACATGGAATACAAGATTTAATTTTTTGAACTTGTGTGATAAGAAGAAATATTCCAGCAACATCTGCCAAAGAGGCCAGATCAAGGCAAAAATCAGATAACATATCAGAGAGATGCCTCTTCTCTCATCTCCTTCGTGGATAAAATTGGATATTTCCTCAACAAAGTGGCACTTCTGCCTAAAACCTTGCTTATTAGAGAGAACTCTTTCAAGTAGGCTTTTCTGAAGGACTCTCATTATCTTGAAGTTAATCTTTCTTTGAATCAGAGCTCTCTGAAACATACCTGGATGGTTGATGCCCAGGCAAATTCTAGTCGTGGCTGCACACTTTGTAAATGAATTTCCAAGGAAAAGTTCCTTTTTTGATGGGAATCCACACAGGGCAGTCTTCACTTTAAAGCCGGCAGGGATTGTTTGTGGAACTGGGAGCCAGTTTTTCCCACTCTCCCCTGTAAGATACCACCAGTCCAACAAGAGCCCAAAATTCCATACCCGCTCTTTGCTATTTATTTGTGAGACTATAAGCTCGTTGTGAGTGGCGAATGTGTCTGTTATATTGTTGTGTTGTATGGTCCCAAGCGCTTAGTACACTGCTCTGCACACAGGAAGCACTCAATAAATGCAATTGACTGACTGGCTGACTGTTTTAATCGGGTAATTAGGTAATAGCATAAACAGTCCCAGAGGGTTCACATTTGCCAAAAAGTGGCACTAGAAGACTGTTCTGAGAGTAAGTTTCTGCAGTCAAACCAGTGGCCCGATATAATTAAATAATACCAGCTGTACATGTACATCCTGAGCTGCATCCGATTACCTTCCCAGGTTCGGAGAATTAATCGCCACTTCGAGCCAAACAGAACTTGCCTTGTCTACCAGTCTGTTGTTGTTATGTGTCTGGAATTCTTTCGTCCATATGGTTTGTTGTGTTATAATTTGAATCGCATGTTCCTGGTTCATCTTTAAAATAAATGTCCGCATCATCAAACAACTGGAGAGACAGACCACAGCTCTCCCCATCTTCAAAGCTATCCTGAAATCACATCTCCTCCAAGAGGCTTTCCCTGACTAAGCTCACATTTTCCCTCCCTGCTCTCCCTTCTGTATCATCTATGCACTTGATATTCAGCCCACCTCAGCTCCACAGCTCTTATGTCCATCTCCTTATGCTTATCCTTATGTAGGTTTTCATCATACCGTGTGAGCCACTGCCAGCCAGCCAGATTTATAAAGTAGAAAACCTCATTCTAAAGTAGTATTTGGTGCCAATCGGCACCAATAGTGTCGAAGTTCACAAATGTTTGAATTTTTAAACATGCCATGCTTTCCCACCATTTTAACACCACAATATGCTGTGCTTTTACAATCAAACTGCACCCATCTTCCTATTCAGATATTTATTTCCTGATTTTGTGATTTAACTTATTTCCTGTATGCAGAGATAGTTGAGAAGTTATTTTTCATTTTGAAGTAGAAACTGAGGAAAATAGAATGGGATGGACACCGTACCCACTGAACCTGTTCATGGATCCATGGAATCCACAGGGAAAGTGTATACTGCTTATTTCCTAATGGCTTGGAAGTGATATTGTGTGCCAGTGAACCATCAGCATTCATAAAAAACAAACACCCAAATAATTAACCTTAATATAATGTGCATGGTAAAGTTAAAAGAAATTGATGGTGAACCTGAAAAATAATAATAATAATAATAGCATTTATTAAGCGCTTACTTCGTGCAAAGAACTGTTCTAAGTGCTGGGGAGGTTACAAGGTGATCAGGCTGTCCCATGGGGGGCTCACAGTCTTAATCCCCATTTTACAGATGAGGTAACTGAGGCCCAGAGAAGTTAAGTGACTTGCCCAAAGTCACACAGCTGACAACTCGCAGAGCTGGGATTTGAACCCATGACCTCTGACTCCAAAGCCTGGGCTCTTTCCACTGAGCCACGCTGCTTCTCTAGATATAACAAAAGAATCCCTTATTAAATTGGTGTAACACTATGATATATATTATTCCTACAGAATGTTCTATCAAATAAGCACAATAACACTTTCATGTCATTTTCCAACCTATCACACATTGGCCTGGTCTGTTTTTTTTTTATTGTCAGTTGCTGTGCAAACTAGGTAACAGTAAATCTACACACACATTCACTCAGGTGTGGGTGTGTATTCAAAACCAATTTCATGTGTTACTGCCTTTTATGTGGGGCATGCCAGCAATCCTCAGAATGTTTCTTTTCCTAACAATGCAGGACTGTGCTGCAGTGAGACTGTTTGACTGCAGACTGCCGCACTCTGAAACCTCACTCCTGACAAACAACCAGAATAGCGTCAACTTCAGATGCAATGCTGAAGCTCTGAGATTTTTTTTTCCCCCTCCAGCCAGTGAGACTACAGAACACACATATGGATAGAGGCGTGAGAAGACAGTGTTGCCTAATGGAAAGAGCATGGGCCTCAGAATTAAAGGACCTGGCTTCTAATCTCTGCTCTGCCACTCGTCTACTGTGTGACCTTGGGCAAATCACCTCACTTCTCTGTGCTTCAATTTTCTCATCTGTAAAACAGGGATTGAATCCTATTTCTTCCTACCTGATACCACAATTATTATTCTTATGTTGATGGTGTCCATTTCCTGTCCCTCCTTATCCTGTTTTTACCTTCGTTCCTATAAGAGTTGGACATGATTTTTCTAACCTTATAGAGGACAGCTTCACAAGTTGTGCTCTGCTAACAGAATTAATTTTTTTCTCTAAACAAGCAGCCTGTCAACTTCCTGTTTTCCTCTTTGAACGCTTACTATGTGCAGAGCACCATACTAAGCACTTGGGAGAGTACAATACTACAGAGTTGGTAGACATTCCCTACCCACAACAAGCTCACTGCCTAGAAGGAGAGACAGACATTAATGTAACTAAATTACAGACACGTACATAACTGCTGTGGGGCTGAGAGATGGGTGAATAAAGGGAGGCAAATTAGGGAGACACAGAAGGGAGAGGGAAAAGAGGAAATGAGGATTTAGACAGGGAAGACCTCATGTGTTTTCTTTGTAGAACTATGTTTTATGAACTTGAACTGCCTGGGTAATTGTCTCAATCCTTTGCTTTGCTAGTGTTGGCCTGGGCATTATTTTCATGGCCTGCATGGCCTAGGGGGTAGACCCCCAGCCTGGAAGTCAGAAAGACCTGGGTTCTAATCCCAGTTCCACCACTTGTCTGCTGTGTGACCTTGGGCAAATCACTTCACTGTGCTTTAGTTCCCTCATCTGTAAAATGGGGATTAGGACTGTGAGCCCCATGTGGGACAGGGACTATGTCCAATCTGTTTATCTCCGGGCACTGCACACAACATCTTCGGAAAAAAGAACGTTTGCTCACGGGGCGATGGGTACTCATTTTTACTTTTCAACATTAGTGAAAGGGTTTTGAAGCGTAAAACCGAAGACCACTTGATTATAGTAATGGCAAATTAAGGCTATTAATATACTGGAGATGAATGATTAGCTTTAATTTCACTAATAAAGGTTAGAGGAAAAGCAATTTACTAAACATCAGATGGGAAAGTTGGGGAAATGAATGAATGTGTTATTATTAGAGGTCTAACTCTCAAGTAGATTTTAAAGACATAATTCACTGCAGGATATTTAAAAAATGGCAATAGCTTGGAGGGGACCCAAAGCTCTTGCAGGAAACTAGATCAAAATTTATATTAAAGCACCAAGCATGACTGCATGCTTAACTAGAAAGGTAAAACTGACACATCAGTATATAAGAACATTTCTCTACAACATTAGTCATCAGAACCAAAGCTCATCTGTTGTTCCTGGTGGGAGACTCCATCATTTCATTTAAATTAAGCATCGTGATCTGGTCTGCATTAAAAAATGGTGCAGATAACTGATGGTCCCACCCTCAGTTGAAGGTTAAAGATCAGCCAGTTCCTGGTGTAATGGAGGCATATGCTTGTTAACCAGTAGACTTTTTAAATTATTGAAGGTAAGGGAGTGCCACAAAACTTGTTTTGTTGTCTGTCTCCCCCTTCTAGACTGTGAGCCCATTGTTGGGTAGGGGCCATCTCTATATGTTGCCAACTTGTACTTCCCAAGTGCTTAATACAGTGCTCTGCACACAGTAAGCACTCAATAAATACAACTGAATGAATGAATGAACTAGCTGTAGCTTACCAGAGAAATGTGAATGCTTTGTTTCAAAACATTCTAGGCAAGAAGTTTAGCAGGCAGTAACTTCCCACTCATTAGTCTAAGCACATAAAAAAAAATCACCGTACTTCATTTTTTGATGGATTACAGTACTCCAATTTCCTAACCTTTCTGGTTTCAGAGAGTCACCCTCCTGGAGGGAAGTCATTATGAATTTAACTTCCTTTCTCATGTGATATCATTGTCGTCTTCCTGGGTAGCTGAGCTTTCTTAAAATTACAGGTCTTGTTAAAATCCAGAAATCATATTGTATGCAGTGCCTAAAAAGACTGTGTCATCTTTATATTTTTAAGTAACTAAAGGAGAGTTTTTAATCTTAACTAGGAGGTTGAGACTTCTGGTTGAAGTGCAATATCTTGCCCCATCTGGATTCTTATTTATGAAGCATTATAAGCAAAAATAAAGGAGGGAGAAAAGAGAGGGATAGGGAAGAGGAGAGAGAGAGAGAGAGAGAGAGAGAGAGAGAGAGAGAGAGAGCGCTGAATCAGTTTGTCCTTTATTTTTGTCCACATCATGGTTGCCATCTTGGATAGTAAACTCATAGCTGTTCATACACTGAATACATATGGTTATAATAGTATATGGGGGAGGGTACAGGAAGAGAGAACATCATACTTCAGGTTTGAAAATCCTGTGACTGATGGTAAGTTTTTTTTTTAAGTAGTCTATTGTGGTTGAAAAGAATGAGGCATGACCAATGATCCTTTCTGTACCATCCACATCAGAATAGGAATGACTAGTTTAAGAAAAAAACAAATAAAAATATATGAATTACATGTATGCCTGAATAGAAATGTGGCCTAGTGGGAAGAGGCCTGGGAATCAGGACGCCAAGGGTCTAATTGCAGTTCTGCCACTGGCCAACTGTGTGACTTTGGGAAATTCACTTAACATCTCTGGGCCTCAGTTTCTTCATATATAAAATAGGGAGAACATACTTGCTCTTCCTGTCTCAGACTGTGAACTCCATGTGGGAAAAGGACTGCATCTAATCTGATGAATTTGTACCTATCTCAGCACTTAGGACAGTGTTTTGGCACACAGTAAGCATTTAGTAAATATCACAATCATTATTCCATAAAGTTTCATCCAGATAAGCAGGAATTGCTCTCAGGTGTAAATTCAGAAACCTCTGTAGAATTTGGAAAGGAAGGTGCTTGTAAAGAAAGAAAAAGGAGGACATTCCAGAAATAAGGTTCACTTTGAAACAAGGCTCGGAAGTAGGAATGAAATGGGTTTAGCAAGAGAGACACAAGAAAGAAATAGGAACATGACATTTGTACATTTTGGTTATAGCCATGATTAGTTTTGTTGATGACAATTTCTGCTTAAGAAAATGTGTAAATTTTACCCACATTTGTTATCTGTCATAATGCATCATCCTAGGTAGAGAAACCCATTCTCTGAGCTGGGACATATGTGGTCAAGAGTCTACATATTTCAATATAAACTGAACTAACTGAACCTATTCCAATAGGTTATGTTATCAGACCAGAATTGTTGTCTTTCCTAATCCTGAACTCACAGTTCCTTTGGGCTGTGAATGCTAGGGTTTCTGAAGAGCAGGTGACATTTCCACAGAGGAATACAGTGCAATTTCCAGGAAGACAGAACAAACCTTTTCAGCAGCTGAATAACCAAACAAATGTTCTTTCATCTCAGTATGCATTAAGCCAAAGGTTTGGCTCTTTGAATAGTGGGTAGGAAAAAATAAAAAGAACTGGCCCTCTTGAAGTTAGCTTTAGTTACATTTCCTATTTCAGCAAATCCTTTGCATCTTGGAATTAATTGATGTCTTCCTGATATCAAGCTAGATGAAGGAAAATTTGACAGAAAGGTCAAAGGTTGCGCTTAGATATTCAGGCAGGATTATTTGAGAGATATTTTCAGCCAACCTTTTACTAGAAATCATGATGATTCGATTCATAACTCTAAATGAGAAAACATTTTCTAAAATATCTCGAATGCTGCAAATAAATTATGTACCGCTTTTCGGTGGAAAAATATCTATTTCATTGAATAGATAAAATCATAAAAAAACCCAACACAGTCTGAGTGGCTCCATAGAAATAGATTAGCAAATGTATACGACCACTACTTAATAAATCCTGCTAATGGGAACAGTGACAGCATGGAATCAAAGATAGGAAAACTGAAGTAGTGTGACTAGTGGAAAGAGGTCTAGAGAATCAATCAACGGTACTTACTGAGCGCTTACTATGGACTAAGAGCAATGGACTAAGTGTTTGGAAGAGTATAATAGAGTTGGTAGACACAATCCCTGCCCTGTCTCCTCCAAGTGGGGGAGACAGACATTAAAGAGAAGGAATTGGGAGACCTGGGTTCTAGTCTGTATTCAATTTGTTGATCTTTTCTGGAGTTATTGTTGTATTTGTTCATATCCATTCTTCCCTATTCCCTTTTAATAATAATAGTAAAAATAATAAATTGTGGTATTTGTAAAGTCCTTACTATGTGCCAGGCACAGTACTAAGCACTGGGGTGAATACAAGCAAATCGGCTTAGAAAACCATCCCTGTCCCGCATAAGGGCTCACAATCTCAATCCCCACTTTACTGATGAGGGAACTGAGGCACAGAAAAGTGAAGTGACTTACCCAAGGTCACAGAGTAGACGTGGCAGAGCCAGGATTAAAACTCGTGACCTTCTGATCCCTAGGCCTGTGCTCAATCCACTAGGCTCTCACACTTTCACCTGCTAGTTTGGTGCTGGACTGTAAACCCCATGTGGGACATGATCTATGTCCAACCTGATTGTCCTGGGTTTACCCCAGTGCTCAGTACAGTGCCTGGCACATAGTAAGTGCATAACAAATACCATTAAAATAGTACAGCAATTTGTGCATGAAATTGTATGATAATCAGCATTGAATGCTACATCATCCCTCCAGTGAAGCCTTCACACTGACCCCAATCCCATCAGGTGGCAGAAAACCACTTCACTCTCCCCAGGATTTTTGGCATTATGGAATCTTAAGGTCGGGGAGAAAGGGGACAAGAGCTAAAGGGTCAGGAGAAGGACAGGGAATAGCCCCTGAGGTCCATAAGGAAAAAAGTAGATCATTAGCAGTAGTCAGTCTGCTAGTGATTTCTGTCTGTGCAGAAATGGCCTACATACTCTTTTCCCCATTTTATTAAAGTGGAAGCTGAAAACCACTAAGGAAAAAGTGCCTTGACCAAAGCTATAAAGCAAATTAACAATAGGACAGGGAATAGAATCCTGAGCTATTGTCCTCTGGTGCTCCATATTAACCTTTAACAGAGCTCCTCTCTATTTCCCCAAAGGAGCTCTAGAAGCCGATTAAGAAGCACATTCTTCGCTACAGAATCTTTATTAATATACCTGTTTTCACTCAATCCAATT
The DNA here is from genome assembly GCF_015852505.1 of Tachyglossus aculeatus. Lineage (NCBI taxonomy): Eukaryota > Metazoa > Chordata > Mammalia > Monotremata > Tachyglossidae > Tachyglossus > Tachyglossus aculeatus. Next base: position 5,685,017 of record NC_052099.1, read on the forward strand.
TCCCTGGGAAAAACAGATAGGCTATTCTAAGGGAGGGAAAAAGGTACGGCAGTATCCAACTGGGTTCATACATCCTTTGAAATTTCATCAGAAGTTGGAATTTCTGTTGCTTCAGTTGCCCAGAGGAGGTTGGGAAAAACTGTCCTCTGAGGAAATAGAACAGGTGTAATAAATTCATGAAGTCAATAGAGATTTTAGAGTAGTTCATCTGAGCCATGTTAAAAGGTCAATATAACTGGGGTTAACTACAGGATAATTAAAACCAATTAGGCATCTGACTCCCAGTTGCTCAATCAATATTTTGGCATGGTTGTGGTTCACTGATTGGCATTTTTGCCTCATTTGCATGAGCTCCCCCTTGTCCCCCTTTTTATTTATCTTCTTAGAACAAACCAGGAATCAAAGTTTGATTTCTTAGGTGCATCATGAACCTAAACGTTGGTTTCCTAATGATCCTGTCACTCTCTGACCCTATCTGGTAAAGTATTTTGTAATTCTACTACAGAAAGAATTTCATTGTCTTGGAGAGGAGACAGCAGAGGAGCCAAAAAATGTAATTATGACTAAGGGTTACAGGAGCTGGGTTCATTCACGTTGAAAAAGACTTCCAGGGGACCTAATGAGCTTTTCAAAATCATGAAAGAGGTGGATAAAAATCAGTGAAGAAGTATTTCCTACTCTTTTCAGAAATTATAAAAGCAGGGGAATTCATCAGAAATTTGGGGAAGTGGGTTAAATAAGGAGTTCAGGCAGGACTGCATTACACAAGAGATCATCAACATCTGGACTATTTTACTAGAGAAGCAGAATCTAAATGAGTTAAATCATAGCCATTGTGGACTTCTCTCTAGAGGAGGAGATCAGGTTTGTTCTGAAAAAGGTGGATGCTCTGATTAAAGTACAACACAAGAGCTACTGAAGAATGAGTTGAATGGCTATTGAATTTTCGGTATCTCACAGTTTAAGCTATTCTGAAGTTATCTGGCAGGGTGGTGCCGAACAAAGCCGAGAGGGAGTAATACTCTTCAGTAGAGTTTTGCCCGTAGGCAGAGGATTTCCCTGGAGATGGCTCAGTGCTCACTTAAGGGACCTTTCCCCTTCTCGTTTCTCATTCACTTTGAAGTGTGGGTTAGTTCAGTTTAGTGGGAGTGCACTGGGAAAATGCAAGCAAATCACGACTCGCTTACAGCCACTTCACTTCAAACATTTCCTGGACCTGAATATAGGCACCTTTAGATGGGTGAGAGAAGGAGAGCCAAAACGAACAGTTCTCTTGGTATACCTTCATTTTAGCATCTTCCCGTGGTGCATTCTTACTGTGGCTGCCTCCCAGACGAGTGGGTTTTTGGCAAATCACAATTCCATATTCACCGTTTTAAGTCCAACCTTCATCATTCAATGACAGCAGCGGGTAGGCGATACAGACACAACCCAGCTTTTCAGAAGCCCGATCGGACACTCTGACATCTGTGCAACAAGGCCTTGCCGCACTGTTACTCTTTTTAGGTGCAGTTGACTGACTGGGTGGCCTTAGAGCTGGCAACGGGTTGAGTAAATTGGGAGGTCAGAATTGACAGCACCTCCCCAGGACATCAGCTGTCAATCACACGTATTCCTGGGCTAATTGGGAAGTATGTATCAGGATATGTGAGGTGATTAATAGGTGCGCACGATACCCCTCCCCACCCAGCCCCCCAAACACACACCCCATGACCTTGATCCCAGAACAGAAACTATAAAGAAAGGGTGAAGTGGCAAGAAATTAGATCAGAGGCCCCAGGTCAGGTAGGAACAACAGAAACCCAGTGGGTGACTTTGCTTGCCAGTTTGGATGAGCTTGACTCTGACCATAGCCTAGAGTTTGCTGACCCCTGGCGTAGACCCCTACTCTACGATGTCTGGATATGACTAGAACCCATACCACAGTTTGAGACTTTGGAAAAAAGTGTATGCTACCTAATGGCAAAGAACAAAAGGCCTTTAAATTTGCCTTGTAGATGAATTGCCCCTCTGGCTTTCGTGCAACTAGCTGAAGAAATGAATCAAACTATTAACCTGGAGGATTTACCTGGGAGACTGACCTCTGGTTCAGCATACACAGAGATGCTCTGAAGCATTTAATCAGCTATTCATTCCTAGTCCCTGCTTCTGATAATGACGGGCGAAGGTCATCTGCATAAAATAGCAATAAATCATGTTGTACTAGGTAAGAGGGTCAATTGAACTCCCCACTGTAATCCAAATCTCATTTTCTGGAAGGTGGAGACTTGAAGGGTTTGTTAATAAGAAAGTAAACCAGGTTGACCCTTTGGGGCCATTGCAACTAATTGACTGTCACAGTCTATATATACACTGTGGTTATGATTCCTGGAAAAACTTTCCAAAATTGGTTTAATGGAGATATTTGTGCTTAGTTGCCTGTTTCTACATTGAGAAAAGTCAATGCAATATATGTTTTAACAGGAGTTAAAGATATCCTCTATGTATTTCTTTGTGGAAACAAGATTTTTCTTCTACTGTGAAGTTTAGCTACCTAAGAGAGAACGAAAAAAGAGAGGCAAATACAGGATAGGTCTATATGCAGGCAACCCTGCTTTTTGAGAAGGAATCGAACAGATTCTATTTGAAAGTGAGCACTGGGTTCTTTACCAGTTGCATGCCAAGGATTCCAAAAAAAGGGGCTAAGGCCGTCCAGGACAAAACAAACGTCCTTTTGCCAAGCGTACCAAAGGCACATGAAAACTAATGGTGCAAATGTTTTCAGTCTCAATTTCAGTGCGACAAATGGGAGGTTGGCCCTGGTGGATTCTGTTGGAGTTCATGTAAACGGACATCTGTTTTGTTAGACTGTTTCGTAGAATCCCTTCTAGACCGTAAGCTCGTTGCGGATAGGGAATGCGTCTACCAACTCTGTTATATTGCACTCACCCAAGCTCTTAATAGAGTGGTCTGCACACGGTAAGTGCTCAATAAATTGATTGGTTGATTGATTGGGTTCATGAGGCTAGGGGATCTAAGTGTGAAGTTTGCGCCTTCATATGTGCTTCCTGATTGGCCTGGAAGTCATCCCGATTGACAGCTGCTCCCTGGGGCTGCTGATGGTTCTGTTCTATTTCCTTACACACTCACCAACCTAGCTAGCCACAGAGAGACTATAAGGTGGAAGCACTAGGTACAGGCCTGGAAGAGTCCAGAATCTCATCTGTCAGTCAGACAGATGTACTGACCTCGGGGCAGCTGCAGGAGTAAGCTTGTTGCGGGAAGGGAATGTGTCTGTTTCTTTTTGTTATCCTACTCTCCCAAGTGCTTAGTACAGTGTTTTACACAAAGTAAGCGCTCAGTAAAAACGACTGACTGAACGGATACAGATTTGACTCAGGGGAATGTTCCTCACAGGTGAACCAAGCTCATGATGGTTATTTCCTGCTGTTGATCAAAAACAACGTTGTAGGAAAATGGACTCTTTCTTTGTCACAGGCAGACATGGCCAATCTGAATAGGGAGCACTTGGCTATCAACAAGGTAATTTTACTTTCTATGTATGGGCTTATCACGAGGACTCATTAAACGACCTTGTTACTCATAGACCATTAAAAGCCGGTGAAAACTACAGGGTTCCCATAGCTCAGGACCATGACTCACGGAAAAAAAAAGAAGGCTAAAAAGAAAATATTCTGCTGAAGCTGTTTGATCATTGTTTTAGTAGCCTTCATGGAAATTTTGTGCATGGATTGAACTGTTTAAATAGAAATCATATACATAAGATGCACAGATGTGATTTTAATTTGATCTGGGAATAAAGAGGAAATTCTTGGCTAAAAAAGATAATTTTCCTCATTATTTTTTATTTACTTTTCATTTCTATTGAGACTGATGTGCAACCAAATCTTTATTATTTCCTGTGTAATTCTGGATGTTTGAACGTAAAGAAAATGCTGGCATTCGTAATGCAGGATGAAATATTAAGTTGATTTTGCATTTATGATGTTGAACTGAGCATTTGCCTGCTCAAACACTGATCTTTTTTAATAAGGCATTTGAGTATTAACGCTGATAGTTAAGATTATGAAACCCTTTTTTTTAATTGTCTTTTCACTCCCTTAGAACTTTACAAGGTACTGACCAGTATGTGCCTTTTCTACTGTTTAATTTTACATTTCTTTACCTTTTTATGCTCCCTTTCTGTTTCTGTGAGACTAAATCTAGCACGTGTCAGAATCAGACATCATCTAAATTCATGAAAATCCCAATAGCTTTGAGAAATGTTTGCCCCCTTTCTTCTTCTTCTCTATTCTCCCGGTTCCTCCCTCCTCCCCTTCTAAACTGTAAACCCGTTGTGGGCAGGGATTGTCTCTGTTGCTGAAATGTACTTCCCAAGTGCTCTGCACACAATAAGTGCTCAATAAATATGATTGAATGAATGAATGAGTTCTCTCTATCACTGCCATTATCCTCCATCTCTCTTCCCATCTACACCCCACCCATTTTCAGAGTTTCTACTTCGTCAACCTATGTTCTCCCTTCCAGGGACCTTGGGCCTTGACTGGAATGCCAGCCAACAACCTGGAGAGCCATGTAAGGAAGGGCTATATAAAATAGTTTGTACTGTAGTCATTGTAATGAGTCTTCAGGGTTGGAAATTTAATGAGTGAATCAAAGCTTATTAGTCTCCTCGCCCCAAACTAGACACTGAGATCTGTTCTAGTATAACACATGGTATGTATTAAGCACTTCTTATATATAGTAATTCACTCTATGGAATTTAGCTATAATGCAACTTATAAAATGATGGGAATGAAGAAAAGAGAAGGAAAAGCAAGCATAGGGAAGGGAGGGTGACTGCTGGGATGAATTTATTTTGCCTGTTTCCCTACAGAAGGCTGAATTTGGGGTGTCAGAGAATTGTAGAACCAGTTAATTCTCTTTAGAGAGGTCTCTGGCCTTGAAACTGAAATATTTCCCGTAGAAAGGCACCTCTGATTATATAATGGAAGCCAATGGGAAAATAAGATTCATTCACAGGAATGTGCTTCATGGACCTTTCTTCAGGAATATGTCTGTTCTACAAATTCAAGGATGCCTAAAGTAGATATTTTTGCCACTAGGAGGAATTTGAAGGGTAGGAAATGGGGGTGGGGAAATGATGGTGAAGAACATTGTTTAATCCTACAAGAAGGGATGGTGGGCTGAAAGTAGAGTGCAATGAAACAATGGACTCAATCAAGCAAACAACTCCTTGTAGCAAGGCACAGGAGAGAGCTTTAAGATCCTGTCTCTGCCCCCGGTGGACCAGAATAAAGGAGATAGATTACATTTCCCTGGATTGCATATCCTTAAAGTAAGATTCACCGTTTTCCCATTTTACTCCTAATTTTTGGCTTCTAAAAGAGATGAAGTAATGGAGGGCACGAGGGAGCCCTTGGCCAGTGGTGGGGGGAGGTTTAGCAGAACTTGGCAATAGAAAACCTCTAACGAGCGCTCAGTGAGAATAATGGACTTTAAGCCTGTAGATATCAGGTTCGGGCTTTGCTTCTCGCCTTATCATTTTGCTCTTTTTCTGGTGGGTGGAATTTCTAGAGAATTCTGCTTCCATCAAATTATCCTCCCTAGGCAAAAAGGATGGGGATAATTAACCTAGCCTGTGTTTCCACGTGACCAGTTCTTTGGGATAGAAGTTAGTACTTATTCCAGTTTCCTGTAACAAATCAGCCTTTCCCCGTCTTCTCTGAAGCAGAGCTCCCCTGCTCAACCTATTCTGTCACCCTTTTTTTAATACTTGGACAATTTATATAGGTTTTTGTATATAAAAATCAGAAACCAGAGAGTAATAGGCCAAGAACTCAGAGATACCCAAATGAAATCAGCCCAATTCTGCCCCAGCATATTGCTTCCTGGAAATATGTTAGGCAGTACCGGAAGAGACAGTAGCTCCCTCGGGCCACTTACGTACCTGCTAAAATGAATGTCATCTGTCTGAAGGAGAAATTCACCAATTTCTCTTTTCGAGATTGTCTACATTCTACTAAGAGTTTCATTTTATGATTTAATTTTTGGATTGAGTTGTAGTTCTGAAGAAAAAATTAAAAAGGTGTTGGCTAAAAGCCCAGGACTATGATTCCGTTCCTGGAAATCAGAATAAATTTTATAGCTACCCTTGTCCACTCAAATAAATTATGATGGAGAGTTAAGTTTTTCATTTTATGACTTGGGGTGTAGGCTCAGAGGGAGAATTGGCTATGCACACTTCGAAAAATCTTAGAGTTCTACCCAAGGGCAACACAGACAAGAGGAAAAGATCGACTTGTTCAGGAGGGAATGCAGTGAAATGCTGTCATCTTGTGTTTTGTCACCTTACCAGTGCCCAGCACCTACCCCAGAGCCTTTTAGAATGGCAGATGATATCCCAGGGATACTTCAATCACATTCACACAGATTCACAGAAGGGAGAGCTCTGACTTGCTAGAGAGGGTGGCTCAAAGATCCCCAGACAGTTAATGAGATTGTTCTGATGAAAGAAATTCTGTGTCAGGAAGCTAAGTAAAGCCAGAGCTCACCGTAAGTGTCCTGAGGGCGAGTGATGTCATTCTATCCTGAAAATGTACCTAGAGTCAGCAATCGATGGGTATGGGAACACCCAGGATGAATTAGTTAATCAAGATATTCCTGGAAAATGTGCAATGTGGAAAACTTGCCTATATATCCTACATTGCTTTTTTTATTGCGTATAATTGCTTGAGCACTGTGATTGCTATCATTTCTGTGGATGAAGCCTATGGGAATCCTTCTAACTGTATTTTTAACTACTCCGTTCTAACAGAAATATAGATGCAAGCTCTTATGCAGTCTTCACATTGGTGACAACCAGAAAATATCGAATTAAGGAAGAGAGATGATGCATATTCACTGTTACTCCATTTCGTTTAGTGTCTCCAGGTGGAAATGGAAGGAAAAAACTCCTGAAAAGGTGCCCTTATAGTATTCCTCTGTGGTTCCCTGAGCTATAGATGAGCACTATAGGGCCAGTGGCCAATTTTGTTGCAGGTAGCAAATTCACATGCCATTCTCTGTAAGGAATTTTGATTTGGGGATTTTTTTTTAATGGTATTTGTTAAGGGCTTATTATGTGTCAGGCACCATACTAAGTACTGGGGTAAATACGAGCTAATCAGGTTGGACACAGCCCCTGTCCCACCTGGGGCTCACAGTCCGGCACCCCATTTTACAGATGAAGTAACTGAGGCACAGACCAAAGCAGTGACTTGCCCAAGATCATACAGCAGACAAATGGCAGAGCCGAGATTAGAACCCAGGCCCTTCTGACACTTAGGCCACACTGCTTCTCCATTTGATTTCAGACCTCTTGTCAGTTGCCTTTAAAATGTGCATGACTACTGGGTTTTCGAAACAAATTGCTTCAAGTTTTGTACTCTGACAGTTGGACATGGCGAACTTTACATGGAGTGATGAGTCTTTGTGTTCTGTTGCACCGACTGATGTGTTGTTCCACTAGAGAATGCTCCGTGGCTTAAAAGGCTAAGAAATCAGGCAAAGTTGGTATATGCAAGCCATACTTCTCAGTGTAGTGCTTAAATGATAATAATGACACCTTGAATTTGTTTCGCGCTTTTATTTTTTCTTTAGTGTTTGCCTAGCCATGACCTAATTTTATCCTCATAACATCTTAGAGGTAACATGCTCGTTTGAGTGAATTCATTTCTTTAAAAGTCCGTCACACATATCCTAAACCCTTATTTTGGCCTGAAGCTAAAAATAAAACAAGAGCAAAAAGATGTTTATAAACTAGTCACTTGAAACAAATAAATGTCTGTGTGTATGGTGGGTGTGTGTATGTGTGCTTATGTGTGTGCATATGGTTGAGTTTATTTTACTCACAGAGTCAGATGACATAGTTAAATTGTATTTTATCTGTTTTCCAGAAACAGCCAGATTCTCCAATTCTATAAGGCCCTCATGCAACAGTTCCCAAAATGTTTTCTGATAATAATAATAATATTAATGGCATATGTTAAGTTCTTACTATGTGCAGAGCACTGTTCTAAGCACTGGGGAGGATACAAGGTGATCAGGTTGTCCCATGTGGGGCTCACAGTCTTAATCCCCATTTTACAGATGAGGGAACTTAGGCCCAGAGAAATTAAGTGACTTGCCCAAAGTCACACAGCTGACAAGTGGCAGAGCCAGGATTAGAACCCATGACCTCTGACTCCCAAGCCCGTGCTCAGTGGAAAGATACAGTGGAAATCTGGCTCTGTAGACTATGCAATATTGAAATATTCATATATTGAATTATTTGTGGAATCCAAATTCCCCCGACACGGTGAAGGGAGTTTAGAGGTCTCTGTGCTCTCTCTGTATGTTTAAATTCTCTCTCCAACTCCAGACCAACCCTAATCCTGAATAAGCTATGCAAATTTTTAGTCTAGAAGTCTCTTCACGGTAAATCTCAATCAGCAGCCAAATTTGAACTCTTCTGGCACAATCTTGTTGTCTATGCAGGACCCACAAGGGTCTGAACCCAGAAAAATTCATTCATTCAGTCATATTTAGTGAGCACTTACTGTGGGCAGAGCACTGTACTAAGTGCTTTGGAGAGAACAATATAACAATAAGCAGACATTTCCTTCCCACAACGAGCTTACACTCAACACTGACGGGGAGCAATTTGAAGGGATATTCTGGGATTCTAGATGTTCGCTGGTTCACACAGTACACTCCCTATCCATTCATACTGCGGAGACATTTCGTTCTAGGTCATGGCACATCCTAAACTGCCATTTCCTGATCTTCCTCACCCTTGCCTGAGAAGGTCATGACCCTATGTATTTAATAAATACCTTCTTTACCCGATATAGAGTAGGCCTCCACCCCTGCCCCTTTCCCCTACCCCTCCAGCTTTCACAGGATTTTACCTCAATCAACTTGCCACTCCTTTTTGCCACCCCCTTTCCCAGAATTCATAATTGGGTGGAACTCATACTGTGAACTGTTTATTACAGCTGTTTACACCACACAGCTGGCTCATCCACATCCCTGGAATGTGTATCGAGACAACAAACTGATTTATGGCTGCACAGATGGCCACTGTTAATAAGACACATTTGCTCCCCACTGTATCGCCCAACTGCTCATTCCAGCACACATGCTCAGACCCCTTTGTAGGTGCGCATGAAGCTGACAACGTCCCAGCCGTCAGGGTGGATAGACACGAAGGATGTGCTGATTTACAGCTTTCACCCATTCCAAACCCAGGCCTGAGCTCTTATCCACTAAGCCATGCCGCTTCTCAAGATGGCTAAATGCTAAACGGCAAGTCCCAGGATAGTCTTTCTGACAGGGGTCTCTGGCACAGCATGGCCGAGTTGCTCATTTTGTTTTTGTGACTGCTCTGCTTCCACCTCTTGATTAAAAAAGTATTCACCACTGTAAGCAAAAATGTACCCATCCTTAAAAAAAGGTCTGCCAGACTATCATTCCTGTTCAGGTTTTCGGCTTCGTAAACCAATTTAAAATCTGATCTGTTTATCCCTGTTGGACTTTTGGTGATGGAAGTGAAAGTTTCCTACGGCTTCTTCTGTTGAGGTCTGGAGCAATTCTGAACTCGAGAAAGCAGCATGGCCTAGAGGAAATAGCATGGGCCTGGAAGTCCGAGGTCCTGAGTTCTAATCCTAACTCCGCCGCTCGTCTGCTGTGTTACCTTGGGCAAATCACTTCACTTTTCTACGTCTCATCTACTTCAGCTGTAAAATGGAGATTGTGAGCCCCATGTGGGGCATGAACTATGTCCAACCTGATAGGCTTGTACCTACCGCAGTGCATAGTACAGTCCCTGGCACAGTTAATAAATACCATTAAAAAAACCCCAAAACCCCTCATCTTCATGTGCACTCCAGCCCAAGGCCCTATATCAATAAGAAAAATAAACGGAGCAAGTAACTGAGAGGCTTAAGATGACACACATCTGGAGATTCCAATAGCATCATGGGGAAGTCAGCATGTCTGACTGCTGGTGCTGAAGAGTGCTGAGTAGAAGAATGATTAATCAGACATCGTTCTCCATTGCCAGCAAGATCCTAGCCCGAGTCATTCCCACTGAACAGATTACTGTAGAATGTCATTAACTGTGTAATCCCTAAATGGCAGTGTGACCTCAGACCAAAATACAGCTCTGAAGACACCATTTTTGCAGGCTAAGAGATTTAGAAATGCAGGGAGCAATGCAATAGATCGCTGTATTGTATTTGTAGCCTCAGAAAAATCACTTAACACCATCCATCGACCTGGGTTCTGGTAATTAATACCCTGTTAGTTGTCTGAGAAATTCACCAATACCCAAAGGGTTCTCTGCAATGGTATGGCTGATTGAATCTGACCTTTTTCCCCCATCTCCACTGAAGTAGAAGAGGGCTATGCAGTAGTGTTTGGAAGAGTACAATATAACTATAACAGAGTTGGTAGGCACATTCCTTACGCACAGCGAGCTTATATAGTTTCGAGGAGATATTAATGTAAATAAATAACGGACCTGTACCTAAATGCTGTGGGACTGAGAGAGGAGTGAATAAAGGGAGCAAATCAGGGTGATGCAGAAGGGAGTGGGAGAAGAGGAAATGGGGGCTTAGTCCCGGAAGGCCACTTGGAAGGTGGGGAGAAGAATTGTCCATCGGATATGAAGAGGGAGGGCGTTCCAGGCCAGAGGCAGGATGTGGGCGAGGGGTCGGTGGCGAGACAGGCGAGATCAAGGTACAAGATCAAGATTGGCATTAGGAGTGAAGTGTGAGGGCTGTGTTGTAGTAGGACAGCAGTGAGGTAAGGCATGCTGTCATACCAGGCCCCCCATATTTCCAAAGGGTATAATTTCCCTGGTGTCACAAATGGACCCCAAGCTCCATTAACTGGAGAGCTTGATTCAGACCTCTATGGCTGTAGTTTGTAAGTAAATGAGTAAGTAGCGTGGAAAGAGCATGGCTGATTGTGTCTGACCTCTTCCCCATCTCCACTGGAGTAGAAGAGGGCTAAGTAGTAAATGTTCAGCCTACCTATGCTTTGCTTGAAGTAGCTTATGTCATATCCACTGGGAAACTCCCAACTCATTCGATTATTAGTAACATCGAACATCTTTAAGATAGTCGTTTGAGAGCTGCTATATGCTGATGACTCCTCTTCAGAGGAATCAGAGGGCCTGGGTTCTAATCCCAGCTCTGCCAAATGCTTTCTGTGTGACCTTGGGTAAATCGCTTAACTTCTCTGTGCCTCAGTTCTCCTGATCTCCCTCTTACTTAGACTGTGAGCTCCATGCAGGACAGGGACTCTGCCCAACCTAATTGCCTTGCATCTACCCCAGTGTTTAGAATGGTGTTTGACACATAGTAAGTTCTTAAATACCATAAAAAAATGAGCAAAATACTCTGTACAGCATTTGGAAGTGTCAAGGAAATACTTGATGCATAATTCAAAACAGGATTAAAGAATTTCCATATCACAAAGTAGGGTTCAGAAAGCATCAAAATAAGTAGAAAAAAGATGAATAAAGGGATTGCATTAGCCTAATGGATGAATGAGTCATGATGCTGGAGAGTTTTAAATGTACCCTCAAATTAATGATAAAATAGACAGTACTCTTGGTTTTGCAAGGTTCTTTTCCCCCTAATTTGATTCAAGTTATAGTCTGACCCGTAATATAGTCTCATCCTTGTCTTCTGCCAGAAGAACACTTAGGTTTGAATACATTCCCATTTTTCAAGAAGGGTCACAATGTCAGTGAAATATTTTGGTGGCAATTTTAACGAAGCTGGCTCGGTGTATTTTGGGACTCGCAAATTATAGATACACCATACCTTGCTGTAACTGCTACACAATTACCCCATCTCCTTGGCAAGTTTATTTTCCTAGACTCCCACAATCATTTGCAGATCCTACATCCATCCATTGTTTGTTTGGAAGCTCTCTCTAGTGAATTTAGGGATGTGGATAAGTAGGCCGTAATGGCCAGTCTGAAGGTTTTTGAAAAGCATTCAGCTTATACTCAACAATGCTAATGTACTGAATGCTTAGAAAAACAGCATCCTTTGAACTGTTGACACTTTTGCTAGAAAATCCTGCATCTATGTGCTTATATTTTTTTTTCCTCAGGTATACTCAGTTCTGACAGAATGCATGCTTTCACTACTTATTTTGACAAGAATGTGACAGCAGGATCTATCAATCAATCAGTGGTATTTACTGAGCACTTGTTGAGTACAGAGCACCTTGGACAGTACGGCATAACAAAGTTGTAACATTGCCTGCCCACAAGAAGCTTACAGTCTAGAGGGGGAGACAGCCATTAAAATAAATTATAGAGGGATATGCATCTAAGTGCTGAGGGTGGGGTGATTTCCTGAGCTTAAGGGGTACATATCCAAGTGCACAGGCAACACAAAAGGGAGAGTGAGTGGGCGAAATAAGGGTTTAGTCAGGGAAAGCCTCTTGGAGGAGATGTGATTTTAATAAGACTTTGAAGGTGGGAAGAGCGGTGGTCTGTTGGATATAGAAGAGGAGGAAGCACTGGCCTAGAGGGAAGACGGGTCAGCAGTAAAATGGATGAGATCGAGGTACAGTGAGTTGATTTGGGTCGTAGTAGGAAATCAGCAAGGTAAGATAGGAGTGGGGTGAGCCGTTGAGTGCTCTAAATTCTATGGTAAGGAATTTAAGTTTGATGTGGAGGTGGATGGGCAACCACTAGAGGTTCTTGAGGAGAGGGGAGATGTGGACTGAACTTTTTTTTAGAAATATGATCCAGCTAGCAGAGTGGAATGAGGCATGAGGCAGGGAGGAGGCTGATGCAGTGGGCAAGGCAGGCTAGGATAAGTGCTTGGATCACCGTAGTAGCAGTTTGAGTGGAGAAGAAAGGGAGGATTTTAGCAGTATTATGATCTTTTGGCAACACCAGCCTGTTTGGACACAATGTGACATGGGGTCAAAAGAACCAATTGCACATGTGGCATTGGGCATAGTGAATGCTACAGTATGAGTTTTCCTTACAGCAAGAGAACTGAAAGTACTTGCTTTTTTGGATGAATATTACTTGGTATCCAGGAACTGTGACTGGGATTCATTCACATTTAGTAACTGTCTCAGCAGTGTCAAACGGTTTATTCCTGTTACATATCATACACAATTGAATATTTTTGTAAAGAAACTCTGGCATGTCCTTGCATCCAAAATTTCGAATTTGAGAGCCCAGGTTTGGAAGGGAAAAATCAGGTAAGCCCTTACCTATCTCGGGGCTCGATTGAGATCTTTGGTGCTGTGTTATTTTTTTTTCCACATCTCCCCAGGATCCCCCCAAGTGCTATACATTTATAGCAAGTCATCAATGGAAAATGCCTGCAAAAAGCTTTTAGATGAATAACCTGCTGTTCTGGGAATGTCTTTATTAAGGAACACTGATTGAAATATTAGCTTCTCAGCAGGGATGAGCTATATTTTGGCAGAATGGAGCCCTTATCAAAGCTTTCCAAACACTTAGACATGCAGATGTGGTTTATTCTTTTATTAAGTTTTTAAAATAATCCTGGAACTAAAACTTTTCTTCCTCAAGTAGTGGAACAAAGAAAATGGAAAACATGGTATTGCAGCTAAGTTCCATTAAACTTCAGAGCTTCATTTCAATAATAATAAAAAGAGGGTTCCCATTAGGAATATGGAATGTGAAAGAAGTGAATAACGCAAGTCTGCTAAATGACCTCGGTTAAGTCGCTTTGCTCATTTAGGCCTTTTTCCTCTCCTGAAATTGGGAATTCTTGTACCAAACCTCCAGGGATAGGGTTTGGGATCATGAACTCATTTCTATGGCTCACTTCAAACTGCTTACAGAAAGGTGCTACAGATAACATTGGTTTTACTGAATTCCTAGGGGAGTTCTGAGAATGTTCTGAAAAGGAGTAGAGAGGGAGAGAGGAATGAGTGGTGAGTGAAGTAACCACGTGAAGTGAAGTGAGGGAAGAGACAGGAGGTAAAGATGGGGGAGAATAAATGCTGAAGGGTGGAGAAGATGGAGATCAAAGGGATCTAGTGGGAAGAGCATGGGCCTGGAAATCAGGTGACCTGGATTCTAGTCATGGTCTGCCCCTGGCCTGCTATGTGATCTTGGCAAATCACTTCACCTTTCTGGGCCTCAGTTTCCTCATCTGTACAATGGTGTTAATAATGCCTGCCTTTCCCTAATTCCCAATGATGCTGTGAGGATAAAATGAGATAATCTATAAGAAAATGCTTTGAAAAAATCAAAGCACTATACAACCAGAGTGGTATTTATTGAGTGTTTCCAGTGAGCAGAGCACTGCATTCAGTGCTTGGGAGAGTACAATAGAGTTGGCAAACACAATCCCTGGACTCAAGGGGTTTGCAATCTAGTGGGGAGCTGACAATTTAATGATATTATTGCCAAAGGTGTTACCAAGGTATTATTATCAAAGGGTTACAGGGAATATTCCGCTGGTGAAATTCATAAGAGTCCCTGGCAAAACTGCCCAATTCCTATTCATTAATTGATTAATTAGCTGGCAAAATAGGGCAGGAGTGCTGGGAAAAAGGGCTCAGATAGCTTGTCTGCCCTGAGTTATGCTAGCTCTGCTTAAAACATAGCATTCAATGGAAGCTAAATTTAGGGCACTAAAGGCTAATTCCCTTCCTTATAAGGGAAAAGATGCACATGCTTTTTGAAAACAAACAAACAAAAAAAAAAGGTCCTGCCCAGCTGTCTGCTCCATTGGATGCTGGAGATCATGAGCAGGAGTCAGTCAATTGAATTGATTGAGTGCTTAATGTATGCAGAGCACTGTATTAAGCACTTGGGAGAGTACAATAGAACAATAGAACAGCAACATTCCCCGCCCACAGTGAGCTTACAATCTAGAGGGGGAGAAAGACATGAATAGAAATCAATAAAAGATGGATATGGACATAAGTGCTGTGGGGCTGGGAGGGAGGAAGTCAGGGTGATGTAAAAGGGAAGGCCTTGTAAGTGGAGGGCCTTGGTAAGCAGAGGGCAGGGCCAGATTGAGGTTTCACCTGGGCACAAGGCATTGAAGCCTCTCTTTTTTTAAAGTATTTGTTAAGCACTTGCTATGTGCCAGGCACTGTACTAAGCCCTGAAGATGGCACAGTCCCTGTCCCACATGGGGCTCACAGTCTTAATCCCCATTTTACAGATGAGGGAACTGAGGCACAGAGAAGTTAAGTGACTTGCCCTAGGTCACACAGCAAACAATTGGCAGAGTAGGGATTCAAACTCAGGTCCTTCTGGCTCCCAGGGCCATGCTCTCTCCACTAGGCTATGTTGCTTCAATCAGATGAGCCAAAATGCGAGGGCAGAACACATATTTTAAAGACATAGGGAAGCTGAATTACAAACAATGTAGCATTGGACTGTGGCAAACAATAGCAGCACCAGCCTAGTATTGAGTACTAAGATGAGGCAGTCTTCCTTGAGGAGAAACTTCCAGAAGACTGTGATACTAAGAGGAAGAATCAAAATCAATACCAGGAACTGCAAATAGCAAGAGAAAACAGCTTAGCCAAGAATAATCATTGTGTGTACACAGTGATGTTCAGTGTCAGTGGCATTTTAAAACAAGTAAAACCTTAACTATCATTTGTCTTGCTGGGAGATGATGATGTTTATATAAGCAAGGGTGCAACTCTCAGCAGGGTACTTCCCTTCTCCCATCCCAGCACTGGATCAGTACTGTAAAGTCCCCCCAGGAAAAAAATGCTTTCTAAGATAACACAGAACTGAGTCTTACATTAGCTCACTAGTGCTTGGAGTTTGTATTACCGTGGTATCTTCTCTGAAAGAGGGCATCTTTTTAACTGAGTGGCTTGTTCTGATGTGGTTCTAGAGCTCTTACCTCTGGATAATTAGGAGAGGATGAAACCTGTTTTCAGTACCCATTTTCCATTGCAAATTCTGGAGATTAGTAATGGGCATCAATAATTCAGATGTCGCCAAATTGAGCACACTCTACAATTTTACAACCAGAATGGTTATTTGATGCTGACTCACAAACTTGATAAATCAATATCCAACACTAAAAACAAAACACCAACTGGGCACTAAATGCTTAAGAATGTATTCTTGGGCCCTTGTTCTCTGAGAACATCTCCATGAGGAAGAGAGGTGGCAGAGTTATGAGGAAACATAATACAGAGAGATAAAACTAATACCTCAAGGTCACACAGCAAGGCAGTAGTAGAGCAAAGCACTGAATCCTGATCTGTTGCTTTCCTGATAGGCATTGCTTCTACTCCACCACACCTAGGTACGAATCACTTAGGTTGATCAATCATATTTATTGAGCACTTACTGTATACAGAGCACAGTAGTAAGCACTTGAGAGAGTACAACACAACAGTATAACAAATACACTTCCTACCCACAACAAGCTTACAGTCCCCAAACTTGCTCCCTTTATTCCTACCCTCTCCCAGCCCCACAGGACTTAAGTACATATCTGTCATTTTATTTATCTATATTAATGTCTGTCTTCCCCTCTAGACTGTCAGCTCACTGTGGGCAGGCAGTGAGTCTTTTATATTTTTACGTTGTATTCTCCCAAGTGCTTAGCCCAGTGCTCTGCATACAGTAAAGCACACAATAAATACAGCTGACTGACACTGAATAAAGGGAGCAAGTCAGGGTGATGCAGAAGGGAATGGGAGAAAAGGAAATGAGGGCTGAGTCAGGGAAGGCCTCTTGGAGATGTGCCGTCAATAGGGCATTGAAGGTAGGGAGGGTAATTGTCTGTCAGATATAAGGAGGGAGAGCATTCCAGGCCAGAGGCAGGATGTGGGCAAGCGGTCGGCGGCAAGATAGACGAGATTGAGGTAGAGTGAGTAGGTTTCCATTAGAGGAGAGAAGTGTGCGGGCTGCGCTGAAGTAGGAGAGTAGCAAGGGGCAGGGTGATCTAGTGCTTTAAAGGTTGATGACCCAGTAAAGAAAGAGCACAGCCTGAGAGGCAGAAGACCTGGGTTCCAATTCCATCTCTGCCACTTGCCTGCTGTGTGAGGGGAAGTTGCTTAACTTCTCTGGATGTCAATTTCCTCATCTTCAATGGAGATTCCATATCTCTCCTTCAGACTGTGAGCCCCACGTGGGACAGTGACTGTGTCTGATCTGATTATCTTGTATCTACCCCAGAATTTAGAACAGTGCTTGGCATAATATCACTATCATTACCATTATTATTATTATCTTCCCAAAGCTTTCATGAAAGATGTCATGATTTATTCCGAGTCAACTGAGAGGTACCAGCCAATGCACCTTGTTACATGCAAGCCTGATTGGTAGGAATAAGAGGGCTTGCTGTGAGCCCATTGTTGGGTAGGGACCATCTCTATATGTTACCAATTTGTACTTCTCAAGTGCTTGGTACAGAGCTCTGAACACAGTAAGCGCTCAATAAATACAATTGAATGAATGAATTTGGAGTAATTTCCCTCCTGCTTTAGCCAGGTTGCATTTGCAGAGGAGTCTCAGGAGGGGACTAAGTCTTGGTCACCCAGGAGTTCTGTCCAGAGGGGGAGAGAGGTTCAGTAGAAGCAACATGGCCTAATGGAAGGAGGGCATCAGAGGACTGGGCTCTAATTCCGGCTCTACCGATTGCTCACTGTGTGACCTTAGGCAAGTCACAACTTCTCTGCGCCACAGTTTTCTCAACTGTAAAATGAAGATTGAGTCCTATTCCCTCCTACTTAGACTTTGAGGCCCATGTGGGTCATTTAGACTGTGTCCAACCTGATAAATGTCTATCTACCCCAGCACTTAGAACAGTACTTGATGCCTAGTAAGTGCTTAATGAATGCCATTAAAAAATAAGTAGTTATTACTCCCAAACCTGTCCCTAATCCTCCACCCCTTTCCATTCTTGCTCTCCCCTGTGCTCCCTTCCATCTTTATTGAAATTCTACCTCTCCTGATCTGAGAGCGCTTTTTTCTTCCACTGTTGCCTACTTACTGGAAGCACTCCTGCCTAGCAAGCTTCCAGCGGAGTCCTACTTCTCCTTCTAACAGGAAGAGCTATCACATTAGTCATGGATGGAGCAGACATGACAAGTACTCCCCAGTGGAAAAAGAAGCAAAGTGAACTTCACTGGCTTAAGGCTCTCTACCATATGTCTAAACGAAATCCAAGCAGGTTCAGGTGGTAAGTCCAAGAAGCAGACACCTCCATACCGCACCCCCCATCCCCCGCAAAAATGTGCAAGGGAAAAAACACACGTCTTTGGCCCATGATATTTAAGCCATTCTGAAAGCTACAGTAATTATCGTTTTGCATAGCCCCGTATGTAAATGAGGACTTCAGAGTTTGAACAAATAAAGCCCGTCATATCTTTTTGTATAGAACACAGGAAAGGAACTGACAAATGGCATATTCTTCTGCATATATGATGATGGCATTTTATTAAGCACTTACTATGTGCAAAGCACTGTTCTAAGCGCTGGGGAGGTTACAAGGTGATCAGGTTGTCCCATGGGGGTCTCACAGTCTTAATCCCCATTTTATGGATGAGGTAACAGGCACAGAGAAGTTAAGTGACTTGCCCAAAGTCACACAGCTGACAATTGGCAGAGCCGGGATTTGAACACATGACCTCTGACTCCAAAGCCCATGCTCTTTCCACAGAGCCATGCTGCTTCTCCTAATACAAATATATGTATTTGTTAATTAGTTCTGAAAGTGTGATTCTCCATGCTCCTGTGACCTAGAGGCACATTGGCTATTGCTACTATTTAACTTTGAGTTTTTTTGGCTATTGGGTTATTTTTATACCTTTCTCCTTTGTAAAAGGGCCAGTTCTGTTGGGGATTTGCTTTGACTGAGTAACTCTCAGTTTTTATGTATCTTTACTTTGTTAAAATGAAAACATACTTCTCACTCCACACAGCCATCCAGAGGCAGAAGTGCTTGTATGCCTGTTGTGAGTATCCAAAGTCAGGAGGGAATGCCCTCTTGCTTTAACACACTATAGGTCCCCATTGCCATCTCTTCTCCTTGAGGATTAGCGGAGACCCAGAAAATAGCTTCAGTATTATCCAGTTATTTTAGCTCTCCTCTGCCCTTCTCCCTCTGACAATTGGGCAGATGGGGCAGCTCTCCTAAACTCACCACCCTCATGGGGCCCATGTAAGCTCCTTGTGGGCAGGGAACATGTCTACCAACTCTGTTATACTGAACTCACCTGAGAGTTTAGTACAGTGCTCTTTGCCCAGGAAGTGCTCAATAAATACCATTGTTTGATTATGGCCTTCCCTACAAAACCTGTTACCTCCTCCCCACCACCTCTCCTCCTCTCTTACCTCCTCCATAGCTGCTGGGTGCCTAAAAATGGAGGTGGCAGAGTAGCAGAGGCAAACACGTGAATGGAGGGCAGGGCTTGCGCTCAAACCACAGGGGCTTGGGAGTCACAAGGACCTGGGGACTAATCCAGGCTCTGCCACTTGTCTGCTCTGTGGCCTTGGGAAATCACTTCACTTTTCTGGGCCTCAGTTACCTCATCTGTAAAATGGGGACTGTGAAGGGAGTCAGGCGGAAACCCTTCTACACCCTGAAGGGCATCTGACTAGAATTCTCTGGAGCCAAAGAGAGAAAATCAGGAAGGACGTTTCTCTTCGCATAAACTTAAATCTAGAGGTCCTTTGTTAGCACTCAGTGTGACTGTGTCTTAGTCCCATGTGCATCCTTATATCTACACATCCTTGTGTTATCACTGTATGATTGCCTTCTCTCCCTTGATGAGATGCTTTCTGTGTTTTCTAATATGCAGAGGCAAATTTTCAGCTCTTGTATCAGACAAGAGACTGCTAACACAAAAAGAGAATGGTTAAGCCTGTCAGACTAAACGTAATTATCTAGGAAAGATAATTTGCTTAGAAAAGGAAATGCGGCCATTTACTGGGTAAATCTTGTTCTATAGTGAGTAGGCAAAGTGTAACATCCAGCTGGTGGGAAGAAGAATGGCAGTGTGTGTTTTGATCTCTCATCTTATTAAATTCTCCCAAGAACAGTAAAGTATTGTTAATTTGACATCCGGGATCCAAAACAATCGTCCTTTAAAGTGCAGAACAACAGGAGACTTTCCAAATTGCTTCTTCAGCCCCAATTTATTAATTACCCTTCTGGCCTGATATTAGGATGGGAGGGGGAGGATGCAAAAAACCAAAAGACCAATGCCTCTTTGTACCTGGCAGTCACTTCCTTATCACTCCCTTTCAGTCCATTGATAATCAGGGTTCTTTGCACTCTGGATTTGCCTTGAAGTAAAATGGCTCCTGAGATCAGACATTTATTTCAAATGGGAAAGTAGCCAATACTTCCAAGCATCCATATTACAAAAAAAAAATATGATAAAACGCTGCAGTGTTACACGGGGGAGCCTCCTGATCTTCAAGTAAGTCGTTACTTTGCCTTTTCCAACTGAATTTGTGTTCATCAAGATTTCAACCAAAATGCTGGGATGTCTAAGAACTACCCCCTGGACCTATGCACCCACACATGTTTCTCTTGGGAAGAGATGGAGCCACGGGGGCAAGAAGACTTTAGAAAATGATTTTTCTTTCAAATTCAGAGGCAGCTAGTCATTAAGGGCGCCTACTGGAAAAAGCACAGGCCTGAGAGGCAGAAGACTTGAGCTCTTATCCTGACTCCACCATGTACGTGCTGTGTGACCTTGGGCAAATTGCTTCATTCTCTGTGTCTCAGTTCCCTCATCTATAAAGTGGAGATCAAGACTGTGAGCCCCATGTTGCAACTGTGCCCAACCTGACTGTCTTGTATCTTGTAGAAGGGGGACTATCTTCCCCCTTCTAGACCGTGAGCCCGTTGTTGGGTAGGGACTGTCTCTATATGTTGCCTACTTGTACTTCCCAAGCGCTTAGTACAGTGCTGTGCACACAGTAAGCACTCAATAAATACGATTGAATGAATGAATGAATCAACCCCAGAGCTTAGTATAGTACCAGGCACATAGTAAGCGCTTAACAACACCAGCTCCTTCTGACTCCCGACCCCGGCTCTATCCACTAGGTCACGTCCTCACAGAGAAGCGAAGTGACTTGCCCAAGGTGTCAGAGTAGACAAGTGGTGGAGCCGGAACTAGAACCCGGGTCCTTCTGGCTCCCAGCTCCATGCTCTATCCACTAGGCCATTCCGCCTCGTCAGTGATAGAACCACCAAGATCCTCAGCCGCCTCCTTTCACAGAACTTTTGTTTAGGGGAAGGGGCATCCTGTGATCAGTAGGGCATGCACTTGAGCAGTCTGTTTCACTAGTAGGAATGGCTTGCACAGAGCCGGCCAATCTCTCTCAGCCCTTGTGAACAGCAGCAGTCATCGCAAGACAGCAGGTCAGGGTTAGGGATACGATCTGTGGCCGTGGGTCAGAGCATCTGTGCATCATTGCCAGAAGGGACTTAGCAATCTGTGCCATTTGGGAGGACATTTAAATCACAAGCAAAAAGGAATAGAGCGAGCGGTTGCAGGTTATATGGAGCGATCTAAAAATACAGAGGTGTTTGTAATTTGCCTGTTGTCTTCCCAGATCTTCGGGCAGGATAATTTGCCTGTCATGTGATGCAGTACATTTGGTGGCACTGAATCTACTTAAGTTTAAATACTAACTTAGACTAGCTCATCATAATGAAACAGGAAAAACATACTTCACACATTTTAATGGCTTTGTTTGTATCTCAATGCAAGTAGAAAAGTACCCTTTCATTCCACATTGCTATAAAAAGTCATCTAAACCTGTACTCACTCATTGCTTAATTTAAGTCAATTTCTTATGTGTGTGAGCATGCGCACACGCACTTGTGTGTTTGCTGAATGTATAACAAGCTCAGGGGAGTGCAAAACTGCCAAAATTTAAAAGTCTAGGAAATAAATTCAAGCTGTTTCGACAAGTACTTCAGTTCAGTATGAGGGTATGTGAGATTTCCATTTCAAATGAAGCATGTTAGCATGGATTTTTAATAAAACATAGGCAATGGGATGTCTTAATTCCATCATTAAAGCAGATGGGAAGATGAGGAACTGGTGCATTACATATTTTATAGACATCACTTTGCACTTCAGAGACGTACCCCACACAAACTGAAATTTTTCTGCTATTAATAGAAAACTTCTGACAATGTGAAGGGGATGTTCCTGAGGACCCTGGCTATATAAACATGATTTTGTTCCCTGCTGTTGAAAAGTAATTTTGAAAATAATTAACTATATTGCACTCACTGTTGGTTAGAAAGCTAAGGAATTGACCAGGGATACCTGCATTGCACCAAATTCCTGAGAGAACATCATGACAGCAAGGGATGTTGAACACTGGGGTGGGTTTCTGGACCACCATCAAGTTATGGAATCTCCATCTCTGGAGGATTTTCAAAGTAGATACTGTCATCATCTGTCAGAGGTAGTTTAAGTGCAGTTCTGAGGATAACTTCTAAGGCTCTTTCATTCTGGAGATTCTAAGAATCAATGACATTGTCAGCCTGATCCAACCTGCAAATAAGTTCTGTGAGGTAAAGGAAGTCTTTGAGGCCCTATATCACCAATAGTTTCACAGTTGCCTTAAATAAGGAAGAGAACAAAGTTGAAACTCTTAAAAGAGTAAATTGATGATATTGCCTCCCTCTACCCTCACCCCAAGTGAGATGAATTATGTGACTCACCCCCCCCCCCCCCCCACTAGACTGCAAGCTCCTCGAGGGCTTGTCTACAGGACCCATAAAAAAGCATCCTAAGGGAATAAATATAAGGCCATGTAGGGATGGTTGCCTTGGAACCCAAATCAGTGTAGCTAGTTTGGGTGTGTTTGATGGCAATTGCTGTTCTCTCCCTGGCTGGCTGACACTGGTGCCTGCAGTAAAGTTGATGATATGTTGCTGCCCAGGATGGAGAAGGGACCTCAGCCCCGCAGCATTTACGTACATATCCTTAGACACTACTATCTCCCCTATCTGTAATTTATCTTATTCTCTGTCTACCCCTGTAGACTGTTAAGCTCCTTGTAATAATAATAGTAAACGCTTAACAAATACCACAATTATTATGTGCCAAGCAATGTACTAAGCACTGAGGTAGATACAAGATTACCAGGCCCCATATGGGACTCACAGTCAAAGTAGGAGGGAGAATGGGTACCAAATCCCCATTCTGCTGATGAGGGAACTGAGGCATAGAGAAGTAAAGGGACTTGCCCAAGGTCACACAGCAGACAGGTGGCAGAGTCAGGATTAGAACCCAGGTCCCTGCTCTATCCAGTTGGCCTTGCTGCTTGTGGGCAGGGATCATGTCTACTAACTACTTTATTATGCTTTCCCAAGTGCTTAGTACAGTGCTCTCCACAGAGTAAGCACTGAATACCATTGATTGATTGTTTGAGGAGGGAATGAAGGCCTAGAGAGCAGAAGAAATCGAGGGCTCCTCAGAAACTATTGGCCATAAGGGTCATTATCATTGCCACAGTTCCTTTTGTTCCTCCTCCAAATTGTCCTCTATCTTCTCATTCTCTCTCCTCCAGCATTTCACTCTTTTTCCTCATGCTATTTCTTCTCTTTCTCCTTCTTCCTCCAGATGGCCAAAGCTACTTTCTTTAGGTTGAATTTCAAGCTTCTTTCAGGATCTAGCATCTGTTTCCAGCTCCTACTGCTCCTGGTTCCATCTTCTAGAGTAGCCTCTAAATCTTCACATTTATGCCCCCCTCCCTCTCTCTCCCAAACCAACAAGCAACTTTCCTGTGCCATATTACACTTCAATCACGTCTGAGTGCTTCCTGGGCACAGAGCACTGTGCTAAGCATTTGGAGGAGTATGATATAACAGATTAGGTAGCATATTCTCTGCCCGCAAGGAGCTTACAGTCTTGAGAGGCGGCAGAGATTAAAATAAATTATGGATATATACCTGAGTACTGTGGGTCTGAGAGTGAGGTGAATAAAGGGCACAAATCCAAGTACAAGACTGATGCAGAAGGGAGAGGGAATAAGGGAAACGAGGGCTTAGGTGGGGAAGGCCACTCGGAGGAGATGTAATTTTAATGAGGCTTTGAAGGCATGGAGAGTGATCGCCTGTCACATGAAGGGTGAGAGAGTTCCAGGCTGGGGCAGGGTGTTGCCAAGGGGTCAGTGTTGAGATTGATGAGATTGAGGTACAGCAAGTAGGTTGGCATTAGAGAAGTGATGTGAGGGTGCTGGGTTTTAGTAGGAAATCAGCAAGGTCAGATAGGAAGGGGCAAGGTGAATTGAATGTTTTAAAGCCAATAGTAAGGAGTTTATGAACTTGCTAAAGAGAAAGCCTCATCCTTCCCCCTGCACCCACTCCTCCCCTAACTTTCCCCTCTCAGTTGACAACACCGCTGACCTCTCCATCCCAGAAACTCACGGTCAAGGTCATCTTCAACTCCTTACCGTGGTTCAACTCTCATATTCAGTCTATTGCCAAAGCCTGCCAGTTTTTTCCTGCACAACACCTCCTGAATCCACCCCTTCCACTCCACCCAAATTGTGGCCACCTAGGTACAAGCAATCATCTTGCCTCCATTAGAACAAAATCAGCCTCCTCACTGGTCTCAACCTCCAGCCTCTCCCTCCCTCTCCAGTCGATACTGCATGCTGCTGCTTGGTCCATGTCGCTCCTCTATTCTAAATTCTCCACTGCCTCCCTGTTTCTCTTCTCAAACAAAACTCCTCACATTCACTTCAAGGCTCTCCACCATCTGACTCCACCTCGACTATCTGCTCTTTGCCTGCTAGTCACCAACCCTCTATCTTTGCTCCTCATAAGCCAACCTACCAGCTGTACTTCACTCTCGACTTTCTGCTCATTCCTGCCATTCCCTCTGGCTTGGAACTCCCTCCCTCTCCACAGACAGACAGACAGAACTTGGTGCTCTCCCCCCTGAAATCCCATCTCTTCCAACAAGCTGGCCCTGAATAATTTCCCAGCACCCTGAGTTATATCATCCCTTCAGCCATTTAACAAGTAATGTACATGTTCCTTAGGACTTATGTATCCACATCCACTTAATTTATTTAGACAAAATGTTGTAAGTCTTTTTATGTTTGTGTCTCCTGTCAGAACGTAAGCTCCTTTGGGGAGGGAGTGTGTCATTCTGTACTTCCCAATCACCTACAAGAGTGCCCTGCACTTAGTGGGTTCTGAATAAAAGCTACTCCCACCCCTACTACTAGATTTGTGTAGTCTTGGTCAGATGAAGCAAAAATCATCCCAAGCAAACAGAGGTCATCCACCTTGTTGCTTTCCTATGGACTGTCTCCCAAGCAGTTATTCTAGTTCCATGCAAACATGCCTCACCTTGGTGCATACTTACCTTTACAGCCACAAGCAGACTTCTGGATTCAAGGTTACCCTGCCTGTAACTTTTCTTTCCACTTGCTAAAGAAGCGTCTCGGAAGGCGGGCGTGGTAGAGGATGGGCCCAGTGGCGTGGAGATGAGAAAACCGAAAGATGACATGACAGAAGAAGAAGAAGCTGTCTGAGCTTTACTTTGACTGCACCAAACTAAGGGCAAACCTCTCCTCTGCAGTCTGCACTGCAGATCCCTATTGTATATTCTGCACTCGTTCCATATGCTGAACTCCCATTGATGCTCACCGACTATGAAATACTGATTGACATTCTGTGGAATGAGAGAGAGAATGTTCCACAAGGATCTTTATGACTTTAAGACAGTGATGATATGGGACTTTCTTAAAGCTTGCACTTTTACTTGAAGAGTTATCATATTTTCCTGAGGCTATTTCCAAAGGATCAAATTCCTCCACCTGTTCACAGGGAGTTCCTACTAAAGTCAACCAGGATTCCATAAACAGAATGGAGATGTGAAGCAGTAGAATTAGTTAAAATAGAAAAGTTGGTTGAACTAATTTTCCAGATAGATTTAAATTATTCACTCCTTAGGGTAATAATAATGATGGCATTTGTTAAGCGCTTACTATGTGCCAAGCACTGTTGTAAGCGCTGGGGGGATACAAGGTAATCAGGCTGTCCCACATGGGGCTCAGTCTTAATCCCCATTTTCCAGATGAGGTAACAGGCACAGAGAAGTTAAGTGACTTACCCAAAGTCACAAAGCTGACAAGCGGCAGAGCTGGGATTAGAACCCATGACCTCTGACTCCCAAGCCTGTGCTCTGTCCTCTGAGCCACGCTACTCAGTTTTTAAGTATGTAAGTCAGCTGGCTGCTGAGCTAATAGTCCCCATATACAATGGCTCTGAAACAAACAGCTTCCCTCTATCCCCAAATTTTCTGAAAAGTTGCACAGTTTGGAATTAACATGGGGGGAAAAGAAGGCAAAGAGGACAATAAGAGCTCTCATCATTTAAGGTTGACTTGACTGTCTTTTCCATTCAGAGGGGCCTTCTTATGTGATCCGCCACAGGCCCTTCCTTTTTTATGGTATTTGTTCATTCAATTGTATTTATTGAGCGCTTACTGTGTGCAGAGCACTGTACTAAGTTCTTATTTTTTAAGCACTTACTACATGTCAGGCACTGTTCTAAGCACTGGTGAAGACACAAGATTGGCCACAGCTTTCCCCTGAACTGAAGGGAGGAAACATCTTTATATACATCTACCAGCACCACAGTGAATGTTTCTTTACATAATGAAACTATATTGTTGACTCATTCTTGCTGTGGTTGACATGATCACCAGGACTTTTTCAACTATCCACCCTCTACTAATGATGATACTGATAATAACAATGATATTTAAGTGTTTATTCTGTGCCAAGCACTATACTAAGCGCTGGGGGATGTACAGGATAATCAGGTCCCATATAAGGCTCACAGTCTGAATAGGAGGGAGAACAGGTATTGAATTCTCATTTGGCAGATGGGGGAACCGAGGCACAGTGAAGTGAAGAACTTGCCCAAGGTCACACAGCAGACCAGTGGCTGAGCCGGGATAAGAACCCAGGTCCTCTGCCTCTTAGGCCCATGCTCTTTCCACCTGGCCATTATGCTTCTTTTTTACTACTTATGCACTTAGACCTGTACCCCTTAAAGATTGATTCTCTCCCCACCCCATCCCCACAACATTTACGTACATGTCCTTATACTCTGCCATTTCCCTTATCTGTCATTTATTTTATTTAATGTCTGCCTCCCCACTCCCAGACTATAAACTCCTTGTGGGCAGGAATTAGATCTACCAACTCTGTTGTATGCTCCCAAATGATTAGTTCAGTGTTCTGCACACAGTAAGTGCTCAATAAATACCAACGATTGACTCTACTGGACTTGTGCCTAGCAAGCATTTCTTTTCCCCATCTGTGTTTGGATTGTTTATTTTTTGTCCTCAAGAACACTACCTGAGGGACAAAACAGAAACACAGACACTGCCTGCCCTTTTCAGCCTGATATTTAGCCCAAAGCACCGTGTTGACTCTCGACAGTTACCTGTGATCTGCTGCAAGTCCTCTTGTGTGTCTGCTTCTTTGGCACCTTTGTCAGCATAGAATGGTTTTGATTAACCTACTCCAGTATTTTGGGGAAAGCTATCAACCTAAGCAAAAACTTCCTAGGGGACAGAAGCTTACTCTTCCATGCATCTGGTACTAACCAGGATTCCCCTTCACCCCACACACCCCCACCTCCATCCAGCACAGCAGAGCAAAGTAACTTAACTCACTCGTCAGCCATCCTTAAAGCCAGAGGGGAGAGAAAATGGATGATGATGATGGTATGTGTTAAGCACTTATATGTCAAGCACCGTTCTAAGCCCTGGGGTAGATACAAGATAGGTTGGACAGAGTCTTTGTCCCACATGGGGCTCACAGTCTTAATCCCCATTTTACAGATGAGGTAACCGAAGCACAGAGAAGTGAAGTGACTTGCCCAAGGTCACACAGCAGACATGTGGCAGAGCTGGGATTAGAACCCAGGTCCCGACTCCCAGGCCCATACTCTGTTCACTAGGCCACGCGGCTTCCCCCATGAGGCTCCCAATGCAAATGTATACAATCCATATTTCTCCTCCAAAACATGTAAGTGAATTCATTCATCAGAGGATTTTGCATTAGCATTGTAAGTTGTTTTCAAAACTATTTTCAGTACTGGCACTGGGAAAATAAAACAAAAAGAATGGACAACCAGGTTGACAGATTTACTCTGGAAAATTTGATAATCATGATTCTCATGAACATCTGTCAGCTCTTCACATTTATAAAACTGTCAGTTTGTCACATTCCTACATGGAAGCCATGGAAATTGAGTGAATTTGTTTTACACTACTCAACCTTGCAGATTAGTTGCAAAACTATGCAGCATAATGAATGTACAATATCTATGTAAATTATTCTGATCTCAAGAGTCAACTCTAGAATCTGGCTGTTTGAAGATTCTCATTAAGAAATTCTCTTTGTTTCATATAGTTTATCTCTTTATTACTTTATTCATTAAAGGCAAACAGCAATTCTCATCCATTTTCTCTAATACGTGCAAATGTCCTAAGTTATTGTAAATATAACAAACTAAAAATAGAACCTTTATAAACCTTTTTGTTCCCCCCAACCTTTAGATCCTGTTGACATTTTTCTAGCAAAAAACAGCAAAATGAACTTTTTTATTTAACCTTATCCAAAGGTATCTTATTGTTTATAGCAATTATATAAACATACTACATTAAATATTACAATTTAAAGAAGTGTTCTATGCTTGAACATACAGGACAAAGCTACAGAGGCATTCTTTGTTAAAAATCTGCTTGATTAAAAATTACTATTGCATGATATCAAAAATGCAATAATAATGGTATTTGTTAAGCCCTTACTTTGTGCCAGGCACTGTACTAAGCGCTGGGGTAGATCCAAGATCATAGGGTTGGACACAGTCCCCGTCCCTCATAGGACTTACAGTCTTAATCCCCATTTTAGAGATGCAGGAACTGAGACAAAAAGAAGTTAAACGACTTGCCCAAGGTCACACAGCAAAGTGGCAGAGGCAGCATTAGAACCTAGGTCCTTCCAACTCCCAGGCCCATGTTCTATTCACTAGGCCACCCTGCTTGTGGGCAGTCAGTGCAGTACTGGACTCATTTTATGAAGGCCCTTTTCTTTTCCATGAAGATCAATTATAATTTGACACATTGGAACAGTCTACTTCTTATCATCATGATGGTATTTATTAAGTGGTTAGTACGTGTCAAACACTATTCTAAATGCTGGGATAGATACAAGTTAATCAGGTTGGACAAAGCCCCTGTCCCGCATGGGGCTCCCAGTCTAACAAACTAAGTTTTGAGGAAGAATGTCCTGGTGCCTTGGGTATCAGTTTCTTAACAGGGAAACTGGTTCTGCTGCTTAGCGTTTTTCAGCAAAATGTTATTTTTAAACCAGGGTGCTTGTGGGGCCAAAGTCTTAGGAGGAACACTCATTATAATGCACCCCGTAGGACTAGCCAAATCCTTTCATTATTCCAAAAGTCCTTAATATTGATTACCTGATAAAAAGGCTAAATCATTCTAGCAACAGAGATGCATTAATGCTAGGAAAAAGAAAAATGTCAAAGCCCCAAACTCACTTGAAATCACTTTGCTTAGCAGCAAAATGGGGTTGCTGCTTCTAAATGCTAAATAATAATGATAATAATAATTGTGGTATTTGTGAAGCGTTTACTAGGTGTCAGGCACTGTTCTAAGCGCTGGGGTTAGATCATCGGGTTGGACACAGTCCCTGTCCCACATGGGGCTCTCAGTCTTCATCCCCATTTTCCAGATGAGGGAACTGAGGCCCAGAGAAGTGAAGTGACTTACCCAAGGTCACACAGTAGACAAGTAACAGAGCTGGGATTAGAACCCAGGTCCTTCTGATTCCCAGACCTACGCTCTATCCACTAGGCCATACATAGCTCTCACCCCTCATCTGATACCCCATGGCATACAAGCAAGCTACCTGTGTTCCATTAGCGGTTGGGTGGAGTCTGAGCCCCAGGTGATGCAATCCAGAAGCAGACTCAAGCCAGCTCTATGGTTCCCCTTTACCTAAAAGGGATGCAAACTGAAAAGTCTCATCACCCCACTCCCTTGTTTCCCCCACCCAGCCAGAGTTCAGGGAAAAGTGAGGTTTCTCTTCGACACTTCCCTCTGAATCGTTTGCTATGATAATCTTTGCTATTTTGAACGGTGAGGGAGAAAACAAAACAGTGTCAAGCCCTGTGGGTAGCAAATCCAGCAGAGCAGCAAGGCAGAAGGAATTGTCAGTCACTCATTGGTCTCATCAGCCACTCTGTCATGCACTGATAAAATCTCGCTGACAATAATGTCAGCTTCCAATCCAAAGGACAGCCTACACAAATAACCATGAACACAACAGGTAAAAGGGTTTGGGAGCAGAAAACACTATCAGGCAGTTTGGAGCTTTTGCTTCATGTGGCCCAGGCACAAATATTTATATACATCAGGTCACACTGCACTTCCGTGAGATTAAGTAGACTAAAGTAGTTCCCAAAAGAGCCAGAGAATCTGGAGTTACTCATAGGATCCTCTTCGATAATAATATTTATTGAGTGCTTACTATGGGTCAAGCACTGAACCAGCAAGCCCTTGGAAGAGTAAGATAGAGCTAGTAGCCATGATCTTTGCCCTCAAGGAGCATACAGTCTAGTGGGGGAGACCACTAAAGTCAAGCTACCGGTAGGGGTGGAAAAGCAAGGCATTATTCTGGGTCCTTTAATTTTCTAACATTATATTCGTTCACTCCCACGGTTTCAGCTACCACCTGTACGCAGAAGACTCCCAAATCCACGTTTTTAGCCCCGACTGCTTAACTTTTCTGCAATCTTGGATTTTCTCTTGTCCCTCAGACATTCTGCTCAGTGTAGCCAAAACTGAACCCATGCCCTCCCACAAATCCACTCCTCCATCTAATTCTCTTATCAGTCTACAACACCACCACCACCCTTCCATCCGAGAAGGAGGAAGCCTTGGTATTTTCTTTGATTCCTTGCTCTCAACTCTCAGGTTGAATCTGCTAGTTTTCCCTCCATCACATTTCCCACATTTCCCTTTCTCTCCACACAGCCACCACCCTGGTCCAGTTGCTTATCATATCCCAGCTAGACTATTGTATCCACCTCCTTAGTTGTTTTCTTATCTCCAGGCTCTCCCCTCTCCAGTCCATGCTTCGCTCTGCAGCCTGGGTCATTTTACCCAATGATCATTTTGCACACTTCTCCAACTCCTCCAAAACCTTCAATGGTTTCCCATTCCTCTTTGCATCGAGCAGAAACCCCTGACCATAGACTTTAAGGAACTCCATCTTCTCTCTTCCTCTTGTCAGCTATGTGAGCCCACTCCACCACAGATCACACTCTTCATTCTTCCCAACCCAACCTTCTCACTACGACATTCTCAATTCTGCCACCTCTGACCACTTGCTCATGTACATCCTTCTTCCTGAAACATCCTTCAAATCCACCAGCCCACAGCTCTCCCCAGCTTCAAGGCCCTCCCGAAATCCCAGTTCCTACAAGAGGCAATCTAGTAGAAAGCACAGAGAAGTGGGAGTCAGTTGACTTGGGCTCTACTCCTGGTTCTACCACTTTCTTGCTATGGGACATCGGGTTAGGCTAGATTGGACAAGGGGGAGGATAGAGGCAAGGAGACCAGTAAGGAGGCTGGTACACTAGTCTTTGTGAGCTATGACCAGAGTTTGGATTGAGGTAACCCAAACTTCACCAAGTCATCACAATTCCTCCAGCTAGCTTAGGTTAATTAGTTCTATGAAAGAGGCTCTCCAGCTGCTAATATTCTGACTGTGTACTTACATAGGACTTTTGCTTTAGCATAGATCACTTTCACTGTATTTGAGTGATTTTTCCAGTAGTGGGGATGGGTTTTGCTGAAGCCATTTGCAGACACACACACACACACACACACACACACACACACAGTTTCCCAGTGACCAACAGCCCATTCTGAAAGGTAGTTTTATAAATGCCATTCAGTTGTGATTCCTTTTGGATTTGTGATAGCTTCAGGGGCAAGGTCAACACTCATATATCATCACTCTCCAGTCACAGTCTAATCTCCAGATCTCAAAGCTTCTTTAATGCTCACAGCATCCGTGAAAGGTAAATGGCAAGCACTGTTCCCATTTCGTACACGGAGGCTCAGAGGTGAAATGGTTTGTCAGACAGACACAAACTGGAAAGGGAAAAATCAGGCACCCGATAATTGTGTCGAGCGTTGTGCCACCAGTCTGCATTTACAGGTCTCTGAAAAAGGTTCAATTTTGTAAGACTCTATTGTCGGGCAAGATGGTGAGATGTATCTGAGCAGTTTTGAAACTCTGCAAGATGATGCATTGAAACGATCGGCCTCTGCTGACAACCACGGAGGAAATAAATGAATGCCAAATGCCGTCACAAATTAGCAAGATCAGAAGCATCTTACAAATCATACTTCATGTTTTATTTGGAAGGAAATTGGAGAATCCATCTTTAGCAAGTTTTGTTACTTTAGACTGGGAGAAATTGACAGCACAAATGAGATAGCAACGATCCATTTGAGACCAGGTATGAAGAAATGTTTAGCTGAAAAATTTGTCCAATCCATCTTTTAAAAAGAAAGGTACCTCAAATGACACCTCGTTCAAGCAAAAATAGTTTTAACCAGAAAACGTGGATCCAACTTACCCTTAATGAATAATATCCTTCTCTTTTCTGAGAGCAACTTTGTTTACAGAGACCCTGTAGCTAAGACTCCAGAGACATCTTTGGTTCTTGATTCGGTCTCACAGATGCTAGATCAAGTTGAAATACTATAATTTAGCAATTAGTGCTTAATTTGAGGACATTTTTTCCATCATGTCCACTTCCACTTTTTCATGCACCGGAAGTGAAATTTCCCCCATCCATAGTTTGTCCTAGAATAGAGCTCGACGGGTGGATAACTGGGATACTGGGAAAAACTTGAGGGGCCAGTGTCTTACAGGCTGCTCTGGGCCTTGTCTGGCTATGAATGGAAGTTTCTTCCTTTTTATCTGCCCCTCTGAGATCCAAGCACGTTTGGAGTCAGAGTAAGATAGGAAATGCTCCCAGCGAGGTAACTGAGTACCAGAGGGAAAGAAAGGATCTTCCAGTCCAGCTCCTCTGTTCTGGAATAATTAAAACATTTCTAGAAGAAATTCCTAGTCAAGCATAAATATTATTCTGGTGGGGATAATAAAAATCCCCAAATAAAGATTTACATGAATCCTTAAGGTCTTTCAGATGTGTATATTACAAAAGAACCGCATCTGGCAGAACACCATAGTAGTAGCCTTACAGTGATGTTTTTCAAGAGATTATGCCTTTCAAAAGGATAGGCATGTGTGAGTTGAGACACACTGTGGGGAAAACATGGCTCTGGCACAAACCTGGTTCAAAAGTTTGCCTTCCTTCAAAGGATCCATACAGATGTGATCACTATTCAGATGCCTCCTTTTAATGAGTCAATGTGAACCTTGTGGATAAACCCTGCTTTGACTGGACTTTTGAAATTGATACTAGAAAGAAAAATGTCAAATTCTGGAATGGTTAACATTTTTGGACTTGAAGACAAAATGCTACCATAAGTGAAGCATCAATACGTCTAAATTTATTTTTTTAAAGAAGTTGGAACAGAGGCAGTGGCTGAGATAGCAGTAGAGTTCACATCCCTGGGCTCCATTCGGTAAGATGGGCATGGGCAACGTATGACTGGTTTTCTCAATAGCTAAAAGCCCTACCCCTATTGATGGAGCCCCTGACCATGTCTTCTGGAGGTAAACCTAAAGGCAGATTAAAAATCCTTTAAGTAATCCACATTTTTCTTAGTGGGTCCCATTATTACCATGGGGAGGCTTTGATCCTCACAGTTTTGATTGCAACATGTCACACCTGCAAAGTTACTAGGGATTGTACTCCATGTGAGATTCGACTCCAGTCACTCGGATGGGACTTCTACTAAAATTAGTTTTCTACTTCCACAAGCCCTCTGCTTCTAACTCCCACTATATTTTACCTCCTTTAGTCTTTGGTGTTACAGGATTTTGGTATTCCAGGTATACTTGCCATTGTTAGAGGACTCATTTTACACAATTACAAAATGACAGTGTTACAGTACCTGAGAAATAATGCCAAGAAACATTAAACCTGGAAAATTATAACAAGGTGGAGGAGGTGAATTTGCAGTAACATGAAATGTGTGTCAAAAATGTGAATTGCCATGAGGACACCCATACCTTAAATTTGTATAGAGCTTTCATTTTTTCCAAAGCACTTTCATATTATGCTTGGTTTCCACTATCCCAGTTCCTGGGAATGGATCTTTTTTGGAAAGGGAGGGGGCAGAGAGTTCCCAGCTTCTTTCTGGTTATAGAGGTCATGCGATTTCTCTCCCCACTGAAGGTGTGCAAAAGTATTTGCAGAAATTACATCCAAGTAATAGTTGGAAAGCTCTCCAAAGTGGCTTGGTAATGCAAATTTTTACTGCAGAAAATACAGCAATATTAAAATTAATTCTTAAAGTAGAACAGACCCATCTCTATAGAGGAAGGTGAAGAAAAAGGGCATCTTTTCTGGAAATCTGATCCATTTTTCATATTTATTCATATTATTTATAAAGATCACTGAGATCTCTCATATATTTCTTCCTGCCGTCAGGATGACTGTACTTGGCTGTCCCACCAACACCTGACATGTCCAAAACAGAACTCCTCATCTTCCCTCCCAAACCCAGTCCTCCCCATCACTGTAGACAGCACCACCATTCTGTCTCACAAGTCCGTAACTTCGACATTATCCTAGATCCATCTTTCTCGTTCAATGCACATATTCAGTCTGTCACCAAATACTGTCAGTTCTGCCTTCCCAACATCACTGAAATCTGCTCGTTCCTCTCTATCCAAGCTGCTGTCACGTTGATCCAAGCACTTATCCTATCCTGCCTTGACTACTGCAGCAGCCATCTTTCTGGCCACCCTGCCTCCTGTCTCTCCCCACTCCAGTCCATGCCTCACTCTTCTGTCTGGATCCATTTTCCCCCAAACTGTGGAATCCATGGTTCCCCACTCCTCAAGAACCACCAGTGGTTTCGCATCCACCTCCACATCAAACAGAAACTCCTTACTGTTAGTTTTGAAGCACTCAATCATCTTACACTCTCCTTTCTTACCTCACTGATTTCCTACTACAACCCAGCTGGTTCACTTCTCTCCTCTAACATCAACCTACTCGGTGCACCTAGATTTTGCCCATTTCACTGCTGCCTCCTAGCCCACATCATGCCTCTGGCCTGGAACTCCCTTCATCATATCTGACGGACCGCCACTCTCCCCACCTTCAAAACCTTATTAAAATTGCTTCTTCTCCAAGCGGTCTTCCCCAACTAAGCCCTCATTTCCCTTACTCCCTCTCACTTGGGGGTCACCCTTGCTCATGGATTTGTACACTTCAGTCAGCCCACCCTCAGCCCCAGAAAACTTAAGTACCCACCCATCATTTATTTTCATGTCTGTCTCCCCCTCTAGACTGTCAGCTCCTTATATGCAGGGAACAGGTCTACTAAATCTGTTATATTGTACCCTTCTAAGCACTTAGTACAGTGCTCTGCACACAGTAAGCACTCGAAATATAACTGATTGATTATCGGTTGTGATCCTTATGAAAATAATGAAGGGGAAGAGACCACAAAGAATTGAACTATTATTTCATCCACAAGGCCTTTCAAGTTCTAGCTATAAATCTGGCCAAACCACAAAAAATTAAACCATCTTCCCTTTGATAAATAGATATGCATGGATCCATATAAGATCATTTGTCCCTCTGGTTGGGAAATAATGACTTCATTAGGTTTTGCTTGTAAGGGCTGTGTAATGCACAAATTTAGAAGGAGAAGAAAAAAAGCTCTGCAGTGCAGCAGAGTCGACATTGACATTTTAGGGTTGCTTTTATTATGCTACAGCAGAAGATAAGAACACAAATACAGGATTGACTTGCTAACCAAATGGAAAATTCAAAGAGTTTTCACAAACACTCGGTTCTCCTATAAACACTGGGTCCCAATTTTTGATGAACCCCATGTTATAGTTTGCACACTGCCCGATGCCTCACTGGAACACTTCCAACTGAAGCGCTACACTAACTTGAGCCTAAAAAGAGAACAAGAAAAGATTTAATTGGAACCCAGATGCTAGGGAAAGATTAGTGGCATTTTCAACAAACAACATCTAAAATTAGAGAGGGAGCTCAAATCCTAGGCCAGATTTTCATGTTCAACGTGCCCCGCTACTTGAATTCCTTCAGCACAAGAAGGGATTGACAGTCATGCTTTAGCCTCAACCACATAATAATAATAATGGTACTTGTTAAGTGCTTACTAAGTGTCAAGCACTGTGATAGACACAAGCTAAGCAGGTTGTACACAAACTCTATCCCATGTGGGACACTCAGTCTTCATCCCCATTTTACAGATGAGGTAATTGAGGCACAGAGAAGTGAAGTGACTTGTCCAAGGTCACACAGACTTGTGGCAGAGCCGGGATAGGAACTCAGACTCCCAGGCCCAATGTTCTATCCACTAGACCATGCTGCTTCCTCAGCCACATCTTTGAACCTGAAGGTAATAAATAATAATAATAATAGTATTTGTTGAGCGCTTACTATGTGCCAAACACTGTTCAAAGCACTGGGGTAGATACAAGGTAATCAGGTTGTCCTACGTGGGGTCCATAGTCTTAATCCCCATTTTACAGATGAGGTAACTGAGACACAGAGAAGTGAAGTGACTTACCCAAAGTGACACAGCTGACAAGTGGCAGAGTCAGATTAGAACCCATGACCTCTGACTCCCAAGCCCGGGTTCTTTCCAGTAAGCCACACTGCTTCTCATATCACTTCTTATATTCAGTATTGGCCCAGATCTTGAGGATCTGGTTAGCATGGAGGAGCCACCAGAAGCAGCAAAGTCTGCTAAATGGTTATTTGCAACCATTTGCAAACCTCAGACTGAGAGCCCCATGTGGGACAGGGATTTTGTCCTATCTGCACCTACCCCAGAGCCTAGTAAAGTTTTGGGCACAAAGAGCTTAACAGATACCAGAAGTATTATTATCATTTGCCTCGGTATCTGCTGTGTTCTAATTACCATTAAAGAAATGAAATTGAAAGGCTTGCAAAAGGCTTCCCATTTTTCGGGTTGGCCGTATGAATAGATGGCCTTCCTTCCAGAATTCTCTAATTTGGGAGCAGAAATGATTGAAATGTCCAGCCATAGCTTCAGATGAACTTCCAAACAGGCTCTTCGGCAGTAAAATGGGGCCGGGACACACTAGCCACCTTCTTCATGTCAAAATCGCCTTCAGTTCGCCCCTTCAAAAAGTGATTTGTTGAATCTGTCCTTAGACATGCATGTATAATTCACCTTCCTCATATCATCTTTCTGCCGGGTTTTTGCTTTCCCCTTCAACAGTGAAGCATAAGGTCTGGAATAAACATTTACCAGTGGAAAACATTGACAAGTTCTTCAATTATGCAGCAGTAAAATAATTAAAGCCTGAAACGCAGTACTACCAGGATGCCCCTGCTTGAAATGCATTCCAAAGTAGAAAAAACATGTAAAAGAAGTATCAGTGGAACAGAAGTCCTTTGCTGGCTCTCATCTTCTTGAATATCATCCTCTCTCCATTTACATTGCATATTCAACATTTATATGTACAGTTTTATACTCACCCTTGAGCTATTTCCAACTCTCTTTAAAGCAAGAGAAAACTGAAGTTCCGTGGAACCATAAGACTTGCCAGCACTTAGAACAGTGCTTGGCACATAGTAAGCGCTTAATACCATAATTATTACATGACCAGATGACTGAATAAATTAGCAATAGATCTAGGATTAAAACTAAGGTCCCATTAAAATCCTACTCAATTTTGTATTCCAAATCACTAAGGAAAAGTGAAGAATATCTTCCATCTTTTGATAAGTAATGGAGATTCTGTGCTCTTGGTAGTGGGAGACATTTTCCCCAGTGGAAATGGGACTGGAAAGCCCAGCATTTGTGCACATAATTCCACTTCCCATCTGTCCAACTTTCCATGGAAGCTGGGAAAATTGAACTCATGGATTGGTTTGGAGAAGGAGGGAGACGAACACAAGATGCTCAGAAACTAATACAAGTAGAACTACTGCCCTGCAGTTGGAAACATCTAATTGGTAGACTCCTTAATTAGCCATATAAATGTGGGTGTATGACATATTCCATTTCACTCTGTTTCTTAAATCAGTTTTCTCTCTGGAGAATAAAATCCATGGATATCCCACCCTTCAAGTCTTGCACTTGCTCAGATTCCCTCCCCCCCCACTTGCTTTAGAAATTAATAAATCTATTTCTAGCCAAAGCACAGGTTCACTAGGTGGTTCAGTCCCAATCAGAAGTTCTCCATCATGTAACACAGGTGGTTTATTACAGTATACTTTACTGGCATCTGTAGATAGCATGATCTTTCATAATTAAAGATGCTACCACAGATTGCGATACTATTCACGTGGGTGGGTATGGTTAAAGACAAAATTCATGACCAGCTGTACTACCCAACTGCTTCACATAAAGATTCTCCTTTGGAGTGCAAATGTTTCCTACTTAGATAGTCTTTGGGCCTCTTGGCTGTTTGACAAAGAGCTTTTTCTGATTGCTGCCCCACCAGCAATGTACTGATGTGTGTGGTGGTAGACTGGCATGTTGTGGAACCTGCTTGATGCTGTCTTGTCTTTTGATATTCCTAGGACTAGTAGATAATACTGAAAAAACTTCTCAAGAACATCTCAAGCAAAATCCAGCTCTCTCAGGTTGAATATTTCCATCACAATCATACTCCATTTTTTTTCCCAGACAACTGACACTTTGCTGAGACAAAACTCAGTGCTCTGCACACAGTAAGCGCTCAATAAATACGATTGATTGAAATCTCTCAACATACATTTTGGGGGCTTTCTTCATTTGTTTTTCTACTCGTCAGTCACTACATCTTTGGACAGGATCTGCCTAGGTAAAGATTCCACTGACCAATTTCAGCTCTTTTTTGATGATGAAATCTTTGATTACCTGTAGGACATTTTTATGACATTTAAGCACTTACTATGTGCTAGACACTGTACTAAGTGCTGGGGTAGATACAAGACCATCAGGTTGGACACAGTACTTGTTCCACATGGGGTTTACAGTCTTAATCCCGGTTGTACGGATGAAGTAACTGAGGCACAGAGAAGTGAAGTGACTTACCCAAAGCACCCAGCAAATGGCAAACGACTACTTGGATGTCCCACTGACACCTCAAGGTTAACATGTCCAAAACAGAACTCCTCATCTTCCTGCCCAAACCCTGTCCTCCCCCTAACTTTCCCATCACAGAAGACAGCACCACCATCCTCCCTGTCTCACGAGACTATCACCTTGGCATTATCCTTGAATAATTTCTCTCATTCAACCCACCTATTCCATCTGTCACCAAATCGTGTTTGTTCAAGCTTCAACAGCAATAGCTGAAATTCACCCTTTCCTCTCCAAACTACCATCGAGTTAATCCAAGCACTTATCCTATCCTGCCTTGATTACTTCATCAGCCTCCTTTCTGACCACGTTGCCTCTTGTCTCTCCCCACTCCAGTCCATATTTCATACTGCTTGTCCAGATCCTTTTTCTACAAAACCATTCAGTCCATGCTTCCCCTCCTCCTAGACAACTTCCAATGGTTGTCTGTCCCCTCCGCATCCAACAGAACCTCCTTATCATGGGTTTTAGAGCAATCAGCTTGCCCCCTCCTACCTCACCTCCCTGATTTCCTATTGCAACCCAGTCCCCACACTTCATTCCTCTAATGCCAACCTACTTGCTGTACCTCAATCTCATCTACCTCGCTGGTGACCCCTTGCCTCGGGCCTGAAATGCCCTCCCTTTTCATATCGAACAGAGGATCACCCTCCCCTCTGCCAAAGCCTTACTGAAGGAACATCTACTCCAAGAGGCCTTCCCCAACTAAGCCCCCATTTCCTCTTCTCCCATCCCCTTCTGTCTCACCCTTGCACTTGGATTGCATCCTTATTCACCCTTCCCTCAGCCCTACAACACTTAGATACATATCTATAATGTATTGAGTTCTATTCATGTCTGCACCCCCATCTAGACTACAAACTCACTGTGGGCATTAATGACCTCTTTTAAGTGCTTAGAACAGTGCACTGCACACAGTAAGCAGTCAAACACGATTGATTGATTGACTGAGCCAGGATTAGAACTCAGGTCCTCTGACTTCCCTGTTGCAGACTGGTTTGTTAACTTAGCTCATGACCTTCATCTCCTTTGGACTTACCATAAGTCCAAGAACAACATGAAGATTCCAACCAACCTTCAAGAAGCACTTGAAATGATGAATAGGTCGTTCAAAATCTAACTCGGCAAGTTTGACTTCCAGAGAAGTTCAATAATGTGCTAAGATTTCTACATAATGGTATAGCCAATTGAGTCGGAGTTGAATAGCATCCTATCCAACCCCTTCCTTGCTATCAAACAAGTGAAAGCAGATTTGTGTATTAGGTTTTATTCAATCTATTTTGTGAACTCTCACTCATTGTTATTGCTTCTAATTCTTCAGGAAACAACTCAACAAGCTAATCCTCACAAAGTCCTTTATGGATCACTTTGCATTTTTTCCTATGGAATTCCTCACTCTGAGCCATTCTTTAAAGTAAATCTTTTTAAAATAGTCCAAAAATAACTATTCTGTAAAAATGTCTATGCCTCCTAACAAACGTAAAGGAAAGGGGGAAGCAGCATGGTCAAGTGGCTAGGCCCAGGCCTGGGAGTGGGAAGGACCTAGGTTCTAATCCTGGCTCTACCACTTACCTGCTGTGTGACCTTGGGCAAGACCATTCATTCATTCATTCACTCGTATTTATTGAATGCTTACTGTGTGCAGAGCACTGGACTAAGCGCTTGGGAAGTACCAGCCAGCAACACGGTCCCTACCCAACAACGGGCTAACAGTCTAGACACTTCACCTCTCTGTGCCTGTTACCTCATCTGTAAAAAAGGGGATTAAGGCTGATTCCCAATGTGATTGCCTTGCACATAGTACAGTGCCTGGGACATAGTAAGTGCTCAAATACCACAGGTATTATCAGCATCATCACTGTTATTATTGTGTACTACTTTCTTATAGCCTCCATTTCTGCTCATGGCCAGTCTGGAAAGGAGTTTGTTGCATTCTTTGCCTATTAAGCTAGAGACATGATTTTGATTTATGAAAGCAGTGACCTATGCTAAGGCCAATGAATGCAGACAAGCAAAAGAATAAAAAATGCTGAGAAGATACACAGAGAATGGTACAATGGGCTGAAATTTTGTTCATTTAGTCTCTCATGCAGCTCTGTATGCTACTTAGTTGCCCAGCAATCATTTTCAGAGTCACATGGCCCAAATCCAGTATAACTAATTTAGGAATCCAAATTAGCTTTAAATTTAATTTCTTTTATTATGTTAGAATCTCCAAATGACCCTCATCAGTAGTAAGTCTATAGGACTATTTTCAAGTCAGGGGCAAAATATAACTTGAATAGGAGAGACATGGCAAATATCCAATTTAAATAAGAATTAGAATATCTGGAATTAAGTTCTGAAGAATAGATAGGAAGCATTAATTCAAGTTGGAGACCAAAAAAGGAGGGCCTTTCAAATTTAGCTCCTATGTGACTCAGACTTTTTCAAACTTGAAAAGTGTCGATTACTTGGAAAAACAGGCTGGGCGGTAGCACAATGCACTGTGTTGGACATATTTTTAAAGTATGCATACAAAAGTGTGGTTTTTAAAAGAAATGGGATTGCACTGAAATTATGCTAAAAAAATGGACATTTTCCCATCTAAGTGACAGCCAGCTGGAATGTAGACAGAAATATAGAGTATTTTTAGTCCAAAGGAAATCCCCCCTATTTGCATTATGTCAGTGTGCATCTCGTGAAAGGATTTAAATCTACTCAATTTATCTAGATAGGAAGTCAAAAAAGGAGCATCACTTGCAAACCCTGAATTAGCTCCTAATTTGAAGGAGGTACAAATCGGGAACATGGGGTTGCAGATAATAAATCAGTGGTTTTGGAGTGTATTTGCAGTTCCTTTGCCTCATGCAACCCTGCAGAGCTGTAATCAGTTGCTCTTGGGAAAAAAATAAAGGGAAAACAATTCCTAGCATTTATTGAGCACCTGCTTGGTATAGAGCATGATACTAGGTTTTTGGATTTTTTGGTATTTGTCAAGCATTTACCCTGTGCCAGGCACTGCACTAAGCACTGGGGTAGATACCAGCTAATCAGTTTGGACACAGACTCTGTCCCGCATGAGGCTCATGGTCCATTTGACAGATGAGGTAACTGAGGCCCAGAGAAGAAGTGACTTGTCCAAGGCCACACAGCAGACAAGTGGTAGATTCAGGATTAGAACCCAGGACCTTCTGACTCCCAGGCCTGTGCTCTGTCCATTAGGCCACGCTGTTTCAAGTACTGGGTACTTGGGAGAGAACCATAGTAGAAAATGACACCACCCCAGCCCTTAAGAATGAAGCTCTCAGAGGGGACAATGCTGATACCTTTTTAAAAGCATACTAATCAATCAATCAGTGGGATTTTTAGAGCACTTTGTGCTCAACACTATACTAAGCACCCTGGCAAGCACAGTGCAGTAAATGTGGTAGACACAGTCCCAGCCGACAAGGAACTTACAATCTAGTGGAGGAGCTTACAATTAGAATTTGTTGAAAATCAAAGCCTGCACCTGAGTGCCAAATTCAGCCTTCTGGTCTTGTCTCTGATGGAGTTGTCCTAATGTTTCTTAGCTCCAACATAGTGATAATTGTTACATCAAAACATGTAAGATTAGATTGGCCATTATTTTTATTTCCCAGTATCTCAATAGCTTCACATCACAGTCTAGAAGCCCCTAAGTTTTCCTCAATTGCCCCAACCGATATTTGATAAAGATTTTTCCTAATACAAAATTACATTCAAGTAGTCTGACAGTATTTTTCCCCTTCTCAGGTTGCTTTTTGAGCAATCAGGAAAGAATACTAATCAGGTAACATTAGTTGAAAGAGAAAGAAAAAGTCATTTGCAAAATGCAATTTAAAAACAAAAACAAAAAACACAACGTTAGTAGTCTTACCACTAAGCAAGGAACTGACAGTAGGAAACTGAAGGCTACAGCTGAGTCCTGACAAATTGAAAGCCATGTCACTGAATACAATGCTTCCTTTGTAACTTGGCTTTTGCCATTATATCCTGTGCTGAATGGAATTTCAATATGTTTGTAGTAATTTTTTGGATGAGTTCAAGGCACACAATTTAGTGTTTATAGAAATACACACTGAAATTTCCAGGATCCCTCCTCAAATAAGCAGCTTGGGTAAGGTCAGTGTTCTTGTCACTTTGCCCTTTTGTGTCCTATCAGCTTATGGGGGAAGGGATAAGGTTGGGCTTGAAAATATAGAAGTGTGGGGTAGGATCAGTTGAAAGATATGAACTCTGTTGGGAGTTTAACAGGAACCATTCCAGAGGGGTTATAGGAACCAGGATGAGCTGCAGGAGAAAAAAAGCATGAACCACTCTTTTATTATAAATGGCTATTACATATTGTTCAACTTGGATTTGAAGACAACACTGTACCATAGGGGTGTTCAATGCTCAGCACTGACAATTATGAGGACAGAAGTATGTCCTGCTATCAGCAGGACATGGGTTGGCAATGTTTTCGCAGTAGTAGTGATCAAGTGCATGAAACCATCCACACTTTCTGGCCTGATCTTCCTGGCTGGTAGGGAGAATGGGTGCTTCCTGTGATCACAGAACAGAATATCTCCAAGAATATCACCACTGTGTCATTCATTCATTCAATCATATTTATTGAGCACTGTGTGCAAAGCACTGTACTAACCACTTGAGAGTAAAAAATAGACATATTCCCTGCCCAAAACAAGCTTATCCACTATCCATTTCATAAAGCTATCTTTGAGCATGATACCATGAGTGACTTAGTAAAAGTTGGTGGAGAGGTCTTTTTCACTTCTTGTGAAAGCCAGAAGAAAAGCAAACAATCCCTCTCTCCCCTCCAGCCCTCAAAAAAAAACCCCAAAACCCACAAGTAACAAAAAAAAATAAAATAAATACATTTGCCATCCATTCAACTAGACAGAGAAGAGGAGAGGATAAAGGGAGCTCAGTGCACTAAAGTAGGGCGTTTCAGGTATGGGAAATTGGAGGCAGCATCACCAGGCTGTCACTTCTGCCTTTAGGTAGATTAGCAAGGACTAGTCCCAGCAATTATCTGACTGCAACCACCCCTGCTCTCACATGAGTGCGCACCCTCCCCACCCCGCCAAAACTACCATTCCAATGAAAGACCTCTCCAAGGAAAATTGAATCTGGTATCTGGTAACCTTCTCTGTGTGCTGTCCTTCATCAGGTCACTATAAGAGCTTAGCACAGTGGTTTGCACACAGTAAACACTCAATAAATATGATTGAATGAATGAACTTCACACCTGGCTAGCTCTTGTAATACAAGAGATGCCATCAGTTTTGGGCAGTGGTTTACTGTCCCGCACTGCCTGGATCTGAAGGGAAGTCAAACAGAAATGATGATTGTGGTTCATCTGCTTCCACAGCTTTATTCATTTGGTCACATTTATTGAGCGCTTACTGTGTACAAAGCACTGTATTAAGTGCTTGGGACAGTACAAGCAGCGTGGCTGAGAAGCAGCATGGCTCAGTAGAAAGAGCCTGGACTTTGGAGTCAGGGGTTCAATTCCCAACTCCGCCAACTGTCAGCTGTGTGACTTTGGGCAAGTCATTT
Source organism: Tachyglossus aculeatus (assembly GCF_015852505.1). Taxonomy (NCBI): domain Eukaryota; kingdom Metazoa; phylum Chordata; class Mammalia; order Monotremata; family Tachyglossidae; genus Tachyglossus; species Tachyglossus aculeatus. The sequence goes on from NC_052099.1 coordinate 5,729,942, forward strand.
AACTTCTCTGTGCCTCAGTTACCTCATCTGTAAAATGGGGATTAAAACTGAGCCCCCCGTGGGACAACCTGATCACCTTGAAACTTCCCCAGCGCTTAGAACAGTGCCAATTTGTACTTCCCAAGCGCTTAGTACAGTGCTCTGCACATAGTAAGCGCTCAATAAATACGATTGATGATGACAGGGTAGGGGCCTGGGAGTCACAAGGTTTGCTGCCATTTGTCTGCTGCATGGGGACAAGGTAGGGGCCTGGGAGTCACAAGGTTTGCTGCCATTTGGTTTTGTTCTCTGTCTCCCCCTTTTAGACTGTGAGCCCACTGTTGGGTAGGGACTGTCTCTATATGTTGCCAATTTGTACTTCCCAAGCGCTTAGTACAGTGCTCTGCACATAGTAAGCGCTCAATAAATACGATTGATGATGACAGGGTAGGGGCCTGGGATTCACAAGGATTGCTGCCGTTTGTCTGCTGCATGGGGACAGGGTAGGGGCCTGGGAGTCACAAGGTTTGCTGCCATTTGGTTTTGTTCTCTTTCTCCCCCTTTTACACTGTGAGCCCACTGTTGGGTAGCGACTGTCTCTATATGTTGCCAACTTGTACTTCCCAAGCGCTTAGTACAGTGCTCTGCACATAGTAAGCGCTCAATAAATTCGATTGATGATGACAGGGTAGGGGCCTGGGAGTCACAAGGATTGCTGCCGTTTGTCTGCTGCATGGGGACAGGGTAGGGGCCTGGGAGTCACAAGGTTTGCTGCCATTTGGTTTTGTTCTCTTTCTCCCCCTTTTAAACTGTGAGCCCACTGTTGGGTAGGGACTGTCTCTATATGTTGCCAACTTGTACTTCCGAAGCACTTAGTACAGTGCTCTGCACATAGTAAGCGCTCAATAAATACGATTGATGATGACAGGGTAGGGGCCTGGGAGTCACAAGGTTTGCTGCCGTTTGTCTGCTGCATGGGGACAGGGTAGGGGCCTGGGAGTCACAAGGTTTGCTGCCATTTGGTTTTGTTCTCTGTCTCCCCCTTTTAGACTGTGAGCCCACTGTTGGGTAGGGACTGTCTCTATATGTTGCCAATTTGTACTTCCCAAGCGCTTAGTACAGTGCTCTGCACATAGTAAGCGCTCAATAAATACGATTGATGATGACAGGGTTGGGGCCTGGGAGTCACAAGGATTGCTGCTGTTTGTCTGCTGCGTAGGGACAGGTTAGGGGCCTGGGAGTCACAAGGTTTGCTGCCATTTGGTTTTGTTCTCTGTCTCCCCCTTTTAGACTGTGAGCCCACGGTTGGGTAGCGACTGTCTCTATATGTTGCCAATTTGTACTTCCCAAGTGCTTAGTACAGTGTTCTGCACATAGTAAGGGCTCAATAAATACGATTGATGATGACAGGGTAGGGGCCTGGGAGTCACAAGGTTTGCTGCCATTTGTCTGCTGCGTAGGGACAGGGTAGGGGCCTGGGAGTCACAAGGTTTGCTGCCATTTGGTTTTGTTCTCTGTCTCCCCCTTTTAGACTGTGAGCCCACTGTTGGGTAGGGACTGTCTCTATATGTTGCCAAATTGAACTTCCCAAGCGCTTAGTACAGTGCTCTGCACATAGTAAGCGCTCAATAAATACGATTGATGATGAGAGGGTAGGGGCCTGGGAGTCACAATGTTTGTTGCCATTTATCTGCTGCATGGGGACAGGATAGGGGCCTGGGAGTCACAAGGTTTGCTGCCATTTGGTTTTGTTCTCTGTCTCCCCCGTTTAGACTGTGAGCCCACTGTTGGGTAGGGACTGTCTCTATATGTTGCCAATTTGTACTTCCCAAGCGCTTAGTACAGTGCCCTGCACATAGTAAGCACTCAATAAATACGATTGATGATGATGATGATGCTTTGCACACAGTAAGCACTTAAATGCCATCATTATTACAATATTACAACAGACTCATTCTTGCCCATAATGAGCTCACAGTCTACACAAGGAGCCCCCAGTCACACAGCTTCAACTACCATCCTTATGCAGATGAAACCCAAATCTACTTTACTATCCCTGAGTTCTTCCCCCAATTCACAATCTTGCATTCCTTCTGGCTGGCAACACACCTCCACTTGAATGGCCCATTGGCACCTCATGCTCAATAGGTCTAAAACTAAGCCCCTCGATATTCCTTCCCAAATCCTCTCTCCAACTTGCCCATTGCATATGACACCACCACCATTTTCCTGTTTCCCTAAACTCACAACCGGGGCATTATCCTTGACTCCTCTCTCTCTTTCAACTCTCACATTCAGTCTGTTTCTAAATTCTCTTGGTGGGTGAAAAGAAAATACCAGAAAGGAAGTGACAGGGAACTGCCAAAAAAATGTTATAGAAGTCATCAAGCACAAAGCTATTCTTCATTTGGAAAAAAAAATATTACCATTGTAAAAGAACATAATCATCTTGCATTCAGTTATAATAGCCAAAGAACTCAGGCACCGTAAGATAGAACCCATTAAAAATAACAGCAGCAAATATGAGCAACCCACAGTAGAAATGAAAGCAAACAACTTTGGACATTTAAAGATGAATAGAGTGGTAGGATTATAAAGCAGAGTCAAGAATGGAGAATAAAGCTGATATAAAATGGAACAGAAGTAGAGGTTTTCTAGCCACAGGTGCTCAAATAAACATTTTACCACCTAAGATTTACCATCGGGACAAAATTAAAGCAGAACTGAATGAATATTTAGTGATAGTAATCATTTGTACATTGGCAATAATGCATTTTTGTAATATTCCAGTAGTTTAAAGATAAAAGTGATACAATTTATCGAACCATGATCTCAGCACAGGGAGTCACAAATTGGCACAGTAGGTTGGACCGCACCTCACCCCCTCCACGCCACAGCCCCCAGCCCCAGACTCACCCTAAGGAAGCAGGCCACTCGAAGCTTGTAGGACACAGTACTTGAGTCCTCTTTGCCACTGGCTCTTCTCTGGAACATCCCCCATCATGCAAAACCAGGGCAGCAACTGCTGGCTCCCATGCTAAAAATTTCAGTACTGCAGAGGATGGGCTTCAGTTCCATCCCCAATAATATATTTTCAAAAATGGGCCCATCCTCAAGGAGAAAGAAGTAGTTTTTCATGTGGTAAGAGGCATTTTCTTTACACTCAAAGATCCGCAACTGGTGGCTGACTATTTTTTAGTGAATTTCTCAGTAGGCCCCATTTTTGCCACCATTTCCTTGAGACAGGTCTCCCATTCAACACTCTAGAGCACTTTAACAGGAGGGGTGGGGTCGTCTAGATGCCCCCATTGTTTGTGGAAACAATGACTCTTGCCTGTAAGTCTTCCACAGGCACCCTGGCATCAGCTAATAGACCTGATTGATCCAGTCCCATCCTCTCATCCGTTGTTGGATGAAGGGAGGTCTCAGAGTGCTGCAGAAAGTCCAGGCACTCAGCAGTGAGGTTAAGGGAGAAGAAGGGAGCCTCCCATCACAGAGAACCTCAGCAGGAAGTTTATTTTTCACCAGCTGCCTTGCCTCAAGGTGAACAAGGGTCAATGAAGGAGTAATCAGGTACCAGGGCCTGATTTGTTGGAGTGAAAATGAAGCCGGAATGCCCAGCCCATCAAGCCATGGTCAAAATGTGTTCAGCTGTTTTGTTCTTTCCTCAGCTGTGTCGTATGCCTCATAAAGAGACACCATTAAGGTCCTTTTAACCTCGGAGTAAAGAAACTGCATTAAAGTCTCTCTGTGCAAAGTATCAGCACAGTTGAAACAAATTGCTTAGAGAGATTCATAGAACATATGGGTAATTTGGCAAGCTGAAAAAGTCAGGAATAGATCTATTCTGAGCAGAAAACAGCTGATTCCTTTGTATTCCTCTGTATTTTATTTGCATATGAAAGTCCTTTGTGCATCAAAAAGCTCAAAATAAATATTGCCTTAGGTTTTCAGCCAAGTGCGTAAAGGAAAATTAAGATTTTTGTGCCAAGAAAACATTTGCCACAATTATTGCCGCAATCTTGTTTGGTATATTCTAATTCCCCTTGAATGGGTGCTTTTAAAGAAGGCCTGGGTGACTTAATGGGAAAGCAGTAATGAAAAGGGAAATGGTGCTTTGTGTTAGAGATTAAAGCTTGAAAATGTAGCCTTGAAGAAAAAGGCCTTTCAGTGGTTTGTAAAAGCTCACTCAGATGTGAAATCAAGTTGATTCAGTGAGGGATTGGAGCAGTTCTGAAACTGCATTTCAAGTTCATTTGCCTTCTCCACGTCTGTTTCCCAAACAACGTGGCATGAATAGCTTTGGATATTCAGATGATGAGCAAGCTTTATGCTGAGTTAAAAAAAATCAGTGGCATCAAGACCCCTCTATTGTTTGTAATATGATCTTGAATTTGGCAATTTCATTTTCCCAAAGGCTTTCATATTAATTATTCCATTTTTTCTCCAATATCCCTGGGATAGGAAGAAGGTAATAATAAGGGGGAAACCAAGTCCAGGGAGGTTAAGTGATTCTCTAGACTGTAAGCTACTTGTGGAAAGGGAACATGTCTACCAATTCTGTTACAGTGTATTCTCCCGAGTTCTTAGTACGGTGCTGTGCACACAGTAAGGAGCATGGCCTACTGGAAAGAACAGGGGACTGGGAGCCAGAGGACCTGGGTTCTAATCCCAGTTCTGCCACTTGTCTACGGTGTAACCTTGAGCAAGTCACTTCATGTCTCTGTGCTTCAGTTACCCCATCTGGAAAATGGGTATTAAAAAACTCTCAGCTTTATGTAGGACAGGGACTGTGTCCAACCTGATGAGCTTGTATCTCCCCCAGTGTTCAGTACGGTGCTTGGCACATAGTAAGTACTCAACAAAAACCAGTTAAAAAACACCAAGTGCTCAATAAAAGCTAGGGTTAGAACACACGTCTCTTGACTCACAAACCTGGGAGTTGCCCATGAGACCTTTTTGCCTCCCCCCATGTACTAAGACTCCAAGAAAATGAGCACAATAAAGGAATTTGTCCCGATTCTGACAGGAAATCAGTCAAAACATTGGTCTTTTCTCAACTGTGAAAATTTCAGAGAATGACATTTAGCCTTAATGGTGCCAGTCCCCCGAGGCTCCCAAGAGTAGCACATCATTGGGATCTGCCAAAGAGGGTGCAAACAAACACCCTTGGCCTCTTCTCTTAGTCTCTGTTAGGAGAAGGGCAGTTCAAGAAAATCACCGCTCATGGTAGCAAGATTTGATCTCTTTGCTCCACCCCCTCAAGTACAGCAGTTTTAGCTATGTGGTTAGGAAATGGAGCACAGTTGAAGCTGCTACACTGATGGCAGAAGCCCCACTGGGGCTTTCCCCTTACCTCATCTGATGCTGGGAGCTCTGTAGAAGGAGAAATGGCTAAGTCTTCCTAGGGTCACTTCCACCTGCTTAACAAGGGGAAACAGGGAAAGGGCCATGAGTTTCGTTCTTACCCCTAACATGATGATGTGCCATGGCTTTCTAGCGCTGGCCTTGTACGCATGGCAGCAAGGACCTGGGCTGACTGAAGGAAGGCAGCAGTAATGCAATTTGGCAGTAATTTAGCCATGAGTTCGGTAGCATTTTGATTTGGATTCCTCTACTCTACTCGTCGTTCCCAACAAGCATCAGTTTAATGAAATCAGCGTTATGCTCTCATAAGGAAATCTGAGAAATGAGAAAAATGCATTGACATTCTTTCATTCTCTGCAGTATGTTGGGCCCCAGATTTATTTTAGGCTGTGGCTATATTGAGCAAACCTCGCAGCAGGTAGAAACATTATACAGCATCCCTATTTGCCTTAATGGTCCTAATGTTATCTAACTTATTTGCCAACTACCTCACTGGCAACACATCTCTCCCAGTGCTTTATGGTATTTGCCTCATTAGCCACCTAATGATAGGATTTACCCCTAGAACTGTTTGTCACAATTGAGCATGGAAAGTCTCATCATGCATTGGAATGAGTTCATTGGAGGCAAGGATTTCCCCCAGTGAGATTGGGAAGCAGTGTGGCCAACTAGGAAGGGCATTGGCCTGGAGGTCAGAGGGTGCGGGGTCTAATCCCAGCTCCTCCACCTGCCTGCTGTGTGACCCTGGGTGGGTCACTTCACTTCTCGGAGTCTCGGTTTCCTCATCTGTAAAATGGGGATGAAATGCCTTTTCTCTCTTCCTCTTAGGCTGTATCCAACCTGATTATCTGGTATCTACCCTGGCACTTAATTCAGTGCTGGGCACATAGTAAGTGCTTAAGAAATGCCATAATTATAATTATTACTAGCCTCATCCAAGTCTCTAGATTCACCCCCAAATTCACCTGACAGCTACTTCCCAGGAGGACCCAGCTATTCTTCACTGACCTCCTCACCCTGCCACCAGCCTTGGGGGCTGCCGTAAGTTTACTACATAATAGTAGCCAGGTTGGAGCCAAAGCTGCCAATCAGGGGGATCGGGTCATGTCAAGATTCTCTCGATGGGCTTGGAGGCGGGGTCCCGTATCTAGGGATAGTCAGAAGTTTCTAGATCCATTTGAAACACTTCGAGGACCCTCTCCCTGAAGGAAAGTGAATAAGTTCTACCTATGTAAATGGTGCATTCCTCTGGATCATAACCAGTCATAAGGAAGGAGTGGAAAAGGATTGGAAGAAGGGCAGGGGGAAGGGTGGTTTAATGGTATTGGTTAAGCACTTACAATGTGCCAGGCACTATACTAAGGGCAATCAGGTTAGACACAGTCTCTGTCCCACGTGGGGCAAATGGTCTTAATCCCCATTTTACACATTAGGGAACTGAGGCACAGGGAAATGAAATGACTTGACCAGAGTCATCCAGCAGACAAGTGGCAGAGCTGGTATTGGAACCCGGTTCCTTCTGACTCCCAGTCCCGGGCTCTATCCACTAGGCCATGCTGCTAGTTAACGGGGGAGAAGGAGCCCCTCAACACTTTTAGTTGGGACCAAGCAATCCTTGGGACAGGATGTGGGAGGAAAAGTTGTCCAGGTCAGGGTCTAAGAAGTCCAGAGGTTCAGAGGCTCCTGTTCCAGAGTGAGGGAAAGTAATCATGTAGATCAGCAGCAGTTGCACGCTAGCAACCAAAGACCCTGAGGGAAGGATCCTGGGCTGGTGAACCTGAAACTTTGAGTTCCCCCAGAGAAGGAGTGTACCAGAGGAATGTTTGCATTGGAACATGCAGGAAAGTGGAAAGGGTCCTGGGGGAGAGGAATATGTTAGAGAGAGGAAAGAGAAAGACGCTTTGGGAATCAGAGGGTTTTTAATAAATGTTACCTAATTGATTTGTTAAAATCATTTCAATTTTTCTGTTAGAAACCCAGTTAGAGCTCTAACCTCTGTAAAATCTGCATTTGGAAGGGAGGCTCAAGTGGCATCTGGGTGCTGGAGGGACTCAAGACCTGGGAAGCCATGGGCTGGGGAGGAAGATTCGACTTCTCCGACCTTCCTGCGGCCAACCTCGAGCTGGGGGACGGCTGGCTGGAAACCCAGCCGATCTCTCTGTTGTTTCAGAGTGCTTATTGGAGGGTGAAGGGGTGGTGGTAGTTGCCCGAAGGGTTGAGGATTGGGGTTTTCTTGGTGGAGAGCATCAATTCCTGCCCATTCTTGGAAGGGTCCTAGGACCTCTCAGTCAATATCGGGAGTCTGAGCCCTTCTACAGTGGCCCTGGTAGTTATTTTGGCTAGGAGAAGGGCTGAGGAGCCTCAGTCTGCCCCAATGGGACTAGCAGTTTGTGGCTATAAACATTAGTCTATTAGCCTCATCTGCCTAGAGCAATCCCCCTCAGTGTTGGCTCAAAATTTAATTTTAGGCTTGGCCCCAGCAGAACCTGGAAAAAAAATCAGTAAAAATCCCTTTTCAAAAGGCTTTTTATCCCAGTGGATAAGACTACAATCACTTTCAACATTTGATTCTAAAGGAAAATGGCAGCTGGAAAAGGGTTTAGCCAATCAAAGGGCTCTGATTCTTTTCCTTTCCTTTGGAAAGAAGCAGAAAACAGTAGTAGCATTAAAACACTGTCCGTTTTCTATTTCCAGTGACTGGAAATGTGAAATCTAAGTACATTATGAATTTATTCTGAGGGACCTTGTCACCAAACTGTTAAATATGGATAAAAGTGGTCATTAATATACAAATGACATAATCGTTTTTTCTTTAAATTAAAAAGTAGGAGGGAGAAAAATTTAGCAGATTCAAAAACCATTTTTAATACTATGCATAATCTGTTAAATAGGAGCTACTACAAATGTAACATTGATGCTCCATGTAGTACATTTCATTTTCATTAATTTAGAATGGTATCACAGAACAGTGTTCGCTCTGATTAGAGACCTGACTGAATTGGGAAGAGAACACAGAAGAACTCTGTGAACTGAATGTGCCTTTCAAGGTGCCCTCAGTGATGGATGATTGTGAAATTAAGTACCTAAATTATTCAAAAATTCAGTCATGTATCCAAAAGACAGGCTCGATCTTATTCCTTTTATTACAGGACAGACAGAGACTGCTTTCTGACTTAAAGCCAATAAAGCTGTGCATAAAAGAAAGAGCTCCATCTTTCCTGTTTTTTTTGTGCACGGGTATGTGGGTAACTTGCTTATATATATATACACATATGTATATAGAGGCATACCCGATAACAGCACCACACGATGCAACCACTCAGAATACAATCAGTATTGTTTGATGCTTCATCTCACATGTATGCATGGCTTAGTGGAAAGAGCCCGGGCTTGGGAGTCAGAGGTCATGGGTTCTAATTCCGGCTCCACCACTTATCAGCTGTGCAACTTTGGGCAATTCACTTAACTTCTCTATGCCTCATCTGTAAAATGGGAATTAAGACTGGGAGCCCCACGTGAGACAACCTGATTACCTAGTATCTACCCCAGTGCTGAAATCAGTGCTTGGCACAGAGTAAGCGCATAAACAAATACCATCATCATCACATTCTGACATTTCCCATTAGAACATTAGCAACTCAAAGGCAGGGTACGTGTCTAACTCTAGTGAACTTTTCCAAGTGCTTAGAACAGTGGTATGCATACAGTAAGTGGTCAATAAATATGACTGATTGGTCGACTAAGGTTGGTGCCCATGGATGCCACTTTTCCATTTTGAGCATGGGGAAAACAATATGTGTAGGGGTCACTGTGGAGTTTCAGGGGTCTTCCACGGGAGACACAGAGACCATTGCCCTGAGAAGCTAGTAAACTAAAGTAAAACTGCAGATAGTGGACATGCGATAGGGTGGAGATGTGGTTGGGGGTGGGGCTTGTGGGGAGGAGGGAGGAAAGAAGGAAAAATGGGCTAGCAACAGATGCGGCTTGGTGAAAAATTTGATCTGGTAAAATGAGACTGGAATCTGTGGTTTGGAGGATGAAAAAGAGCACAGATTCTTGAAGAAATTTAGAGGTTATCACAATGGATTTGGGGGATCTGTTACCTTTAACTATACACTGCAAAAACTGCTGCATCGGAATTTATAGCCAGCTGAACCTTGCAAAAGATTCTTCAGAAATTCTTATTCGCTAAACGTAACGCAGTGGAACATTATGATCTTGCCAAGACATTCTGTGAACATTAGCAATTATATTTAGTGTTCACGTAAAGGTTCCTCGTGGTATTGATTCTTCTTTCCTGTGAAAGCAAGTGAGGAAGTACCTTGCTGCATTAGATGGCCAATCTGGAAGGAAAGGTCTCCTGGCTGCCAGCCCAGTGGTCTGTACACTAGCCCACACCTAGCATGGGCTATTTGACCTAATTGGAAGCTGACCCGCTTACTACCCAGCTAGTAGCTAGGACACCATGGGAGCATCCCATTGGTTTTGGTTATTTGCCTTAGTGATGTAAGGTTAAAGGAAACCCAGAATAAAGGCAGAAGAGGCCGAGAAGAAAGTAAAAGGCATATTATGATGGTTCCAGGAATAGGCTAGCAAATCTGGGTTGTGTGGTGACATACTTGATGTGCTACATTATTTATGCAGCATTTCAGCTCTAGCATGCCTTTCTGGGGTGTCAGATCCAAATCCCTGCTATCATCAATGGAATAATTAGTCATTCTCTTAATCTAAGGATTTCAAGGGATATGGGGCAGGGTGGCTTTTTGACATTAAACAAATCTTTTTTTCTGGAAATTCAGAGCAGTTTTCACATATCTTCCCCAGGCATGATTTTCAAGAAGAGTATTTACCCTTTACTCTAGGGGTCCCACAGGAGGTTAATGAGATCTAAAGCAGCAGTGCGAGTCTTAGATTCTTCTTGCACAAGGAAGAAGCGTGTCAGGGGTATCAGGGCTTGCATTCTGGCACAGAGCACCTCTTGGTCCTCTGCCTCCACGGGTGGAACCAATCTTAGGTTCAGATGGGCAAAAAACAGCTGAACCAGCCCAGGTGAGATAGAAGACAAGCATGTTTAAGCTCAGGGTACAGTCTACGGCCCAAGCTGGTCAGCAAGCAGATATGATTAAGAGAACTAAAGAATTCCACGTGGGGCATCTCAGACAGTTCATGGGACTAGTGTAGCCCCAGTTCCTGAGCTTCTGCCAGTTCCACAGAGGATCAGCATCATTTTGAACGATGACCCATGTATCAGGCAAAGTCCTTCAAAACGTCAGGTGAGACTACCTCTTTATCTTGCTACCTCTTCGATTGTCTAAGTGTTTTACCCTATGTGGTCTCTGGCCTAACAATGAGGGGGTGGAAACAGGAAAAAGGGAGCATGGGGCATTCCATGATCTCCGCTCCTACTCCACCTGCAGTGGCTCGGACTTCTTTCCTCCCTCTACCAGCTCTCTGTTTTCTGGAGGTGCTGGGGCCATGGATGGCCAAGGGTATGATGTCAGAAAGGACATCTCCCGAAGAGCCAGGATGCAGTATTGTGAGGCTCACAGTTGACAACCTCCACTGCCCTCCCACAACCACCACCCCCCAGCAGCTAGGACACAGCGTTGTAAGGCTCAGAAGCGTATGTGAAGCTTGCAGGGACTAATCCCTCTATGAGCTGGGATGCAGCAGTATGAGGTTCATGGTGGGGTGTGAGGTTACCAGGGATGACACCCCCACCCCATGCTGAGCCGGGATGTATGGGTTCTATAGGAAATAGAAATAGTTGGTCTGAAATTTCTTCTCTCCAGCTATAATAACAAGCAGTGACAGGAGAAAAAAAATTCCATGTGAGTGGCAGATGTTCCAATCAATAAGACCTTGTCTGTAGGCACAAATCACAGGACACAGCTCATTAGCGGGTTGTATATCAACCCCTTCAAATGTGTGGAGGGTGATCAGATACAGTTGCCCAGACACTCCCCAAAATCCAATCTAAAGTACCTTAGGCAATTCGCACCCATAGCATGTACCCCTTCTGCCCAGTCCTCATCAAGGAGTCCCACATTTTCAAATCTGCCATTGCGTTTGCCAGTCTACTCATATTTTTTTTCCTGAGGAAAACGTCAAATCATGATCAGCTTTCTCCTTGTGTTCAAAAAGCAGAGTTCCGATTAGAAAATGAGCTTTTGAAAAGACATCCTTCAGCCCCTATAAAGAAACATTAGGCTGGCTAGACAGTAGATTACTCCTGTCAGAGTGCTTATGGCCTATGATGTCAGGGGACTTTTAGCTGATGGTGATCCAAACACGATAGCTTTCAGACTCTTAATTTCACAGAAGCACCAGCAGACACTTTTCTAATGAGGGGGACTGATTGTGCCTGTGGGAACACCTCCTGTTTCCTGGCAATTCTGAATAAGGGCCTTGTTGGTAAACTCGGAACCCCAAGAAGACAGATGAGTTAATTACACCATTCTTTGCATCAAAGTAAAAAAAAACCCACAAAAAAACCCCAAATCCTTCATTTTCATTCAGGAAATCCCAAACCAAGAAGCCCAGAGGGCCTTTTATCTCTAATGCAAGTGTCAAGGGATTCTGCACAAGTGCCACATTCCTTCTGAAGAAAACCATGTTGATATTTTTTTTCTTCAAATCAGCAAAAATTTGAAGAGTGGTAATGGTGGAGCCATCTTCCAGGGGTCACCACCAAACAATAGCTCTATATTTATCATTTATTTTTATTTATGGTATTTGTGAAGTTCTTACTAGGTGCTAGGCAGTGTTCTAAGCACTGGGGTAGATCCAAGGTAACCAGGTTGGTTACAGTTCCTGTCCCACATGGGACTCACGGTCTCAGTCCCCATTTTACAGATGAAGTAACTGAGGCACAGAGCAGTGAAGTGACTTGCCCAAGGTTACAGAGCAGACAAGTGGCAGAGCTGGGACTAGAACCCAAGTCTTTCTGAGTCCCAGGTCCATGTCCTGTCCACTACGCCGTGCTGCTTCTCGAAGGTATTGGCAAGTAGCTACATCGGCTAACACAGTAGGTTTTGAACTTCTTATTTGCTCGTGACCCAGAATGGGAGACACAATTTTGACCACAGCCTAGAAACTGAAAATACTGCTCTAGCATCAGCTCTGGTGTATTCTCGGAAGGAAGCCTGAGTCAGGGGAGATCCATTTTTCATTTTCAAGATAAAATGAAATAAATAAATGGCTTGAAGTGTTGTTGAATCAGCTCTACTTTATAAACAGCTTCCCAGTCGAGACTCTCCCCACTGCCAATCTAATTTCTTTCACTTGATGAACTGGCAGAAAATTTGATTTGCCAAATGTTGCAGTCATCATCGTAAAAAAAAATGACATTTTCAAGTCAGGCAGATATTCTTCAGTGCATGACTGTATTAACAAATCCTTTTGTTGCTTGTCAGTTTCACACCAAAGAATCTTTCATCTCAAAGTCATAAGACATATGTAGGGATTTGCTATAGGAGTCTATCCCCAGAGAATCATAACAGACCCTGAGTATGAAATTTTCTAGGACTTTGAGGTTGAGGCCATATTGCAAGAATGAGAAATTCATAAATGAAAGTGTTTTCCCTAGCTATCCTGGAAGTCCCACATCCTTGGCTTTCCATTAAAAATGATTAGCCAAGCATAAGCAAAGTTTGAGAGAAGTGTTTGAAACCCAAAGGAATAATTTCCAATTTTAAATAGGCTTTTAGGAGCTCCTCAATTTGGCCAAATATTCTGAGTTGGTGGTTGTAAGCAGACATGTACTGTTGCCTTTTTCTGAAGATATACTCTCCATTTCCAACAGTGGCTCTATTTAATTAACATCATAGAGTCCGAGAGAACCAAGATGTATTATGGAGGACTCCACTGTTACCTAGCAGTCATTTCATTTTCACTGATACCCATTTGATATTATCGAAGTGCTTAGTACAGTGCTTGACACATAGTAAGTGCTTAACAAATACCACAATTATTATTACTATTATTCCTCACCCATCTTCAGTGGGAAGCCAATGAAAAGCTTCTTGCAGAGGTAGCCCCTACTTGGATGACTCTAGTTGAATAATTTGATGGGTATTTTCCAACAGAGGTTTTTACACTGAAGCAGAGCTTCCAATTTTTCAGGAAATCTCCAATGATTCCTACCTAATCTTTCTCAAGTGGACTGTGCCAGAGAAAAGCTGGCTTACTTGAGAGATTTCCTCAACAGCAAATCAATCAATTTGCTGTTGTGCAGAGCACTTTACTAAGTGATTGGGAGAGTACAGTCCAACAGAGGTGTTAGACACGTTCCCTGCCCACAGAGAGTTTACAATCTAGAGGGGTATGGCCATTGAGAAACCTCATCTAACACGCAACACATCTCTGAAGGTGTACATATGCTTTGGTTCACTGTAGGTAAACAGCACATCAGACCAAAATTTTCCTCCTTCTTGCCTCTCTTGGGACTTGGTGGCCATGGCTGACATTTCCCACTGTGGCAGGCTAGCAGAGGTAGAGGTGGAGTCAGCTTCTAACAGCAAAGACATTCTGAGCCTGGTTGCCTGAGTCAAGCTAAAGAAGCTGAAAAATGTCTGTTCAGGGAAAGGCTGACAGAGGACCTTTTCACTTTCTCTGCTCTAGAATTCCATACAACTTCAGAGACCTTCTTTTACAGATGAATACCCTGTTTTTACAGTTGTTGTTTGCCTGTCTGATTAACATTTATTGAGCACCCACAGGGTACATAGTAATAATAATAACAATAATTGTGGTATTTGTTAAGCGCTTACTATATGCCAAGAACAGTACTAAGCACTGGAATAGATACTAGATAGTCAGGTTCCACATGGGGCTCACAGTCAGTGTAGAAGGGAGAACAGTTATTGAATCCCCATTTTACAGATGAGGGAACTGAGGCCTAGAGAAGTCAAGTGACTTGCCCAAGGTCACACATAGGCAAATGGCAGAGCCGGGATTAGAACCCAGGTCCTCTGACTCCAAACTCGTGCTCTTTCCACTAGGTCACACTGCTTCCTGCGTGAAATGGTGTTTGATTTTCTAATAACTGCTTGTTAAAAGAAACTTTCATGCATGCAGGGACATTTTATTCTCCTAATACCATGTGCTATATTCTGATTCTCCAGGGGCTACTAAAGATATGGGGAAAATGCTTGGAGGAGATGAAGAAAAAGACCCCGATGCCGCTAAGAAGGAAGAAGAACGCCAGGAAGCCCTCAGGCAGGAGGAAGAGGAGAGGAAAGCAAAATACGCAAAGATGGAGGCTGAGAGAGAAGTTATGAGACAAGGGATTCGGGACAAGGTAGGTGCCCCTCATCTATCACAATGCTAATACAACCCTAAATAAAATTAAAATGTTACTGCCTCTAGGGAAGATTCTTTAAATTCATTTTGGCTAACAAGTCTCAAAGAGAAGTGTTACGCACTGGTTAAAATCCTATACTTGTTTCTCTATTCTTTCCAAAATGGCTGAGATTTTAACTTTGGGAAGGCAAATGGAGTGGTAGATGAACTAACAGATTAATTAAACCTTTTAGAGACCTTCTTGAAAACTCCAGAAACAACTTCTCCCTTTCAGCTCTGGCAAGAATGGACATTGAAGATACCTCGTAACCTATATTGCATATACAAAAAAAAATTGAAGGCTCTTTTAATGATTGGTAATCATTCATCTGCTATTTCTTGGATCTGACATTGTTGGCTAACAAATATGTGCTTAATAGATTCAAAGGAGGGGTGAAAATATGTCCACATTCTCGGGATTTTGGATTTTATTTTTCCTTAGTTGACAGATTTTAATGTGGCTATAGGGGCTATTTGGTACCAGTGCTTTGCCAGAGAAATTTACTTTGGGGAAAATTCCTGTATTTTCCACAACCTCCCCAGCCCAGTCCTGTCAAAGGGTAGCGGTCTTGACCCAGACAACTCTCTCACTCCATAGTAAATCACAAGAAATGGGAAGGGGGTTAGGGGAAGGAAATAAGATCTACATAAGGGAGAGGAGGAGTCATTCAGGTCTTGCTCTCTTTCCAGTCCTTCTTTTTCTTTGGCTGTTGTGACCATAACAGGATTTGGAGGATTTTTTTTTCCAAATCCTAAAATGGGTGTGGCTAAAATGAAGGGGAATATTTTACAAACTCCCACCTTAAATTCCAGATATTTTTCCCTTTCTCCTCTCCCACATTTGGAATGCTTTCCTTAGTGAAGAAGTACATAGTAAATTAGTAATAATAGTATTTATTAAGCATCTACTTTGTACAAATCACTGTATTAAATGCTAGGAAAAATACAGGTTTGAAAATCAGAAATGATCCCTGGCTCACAAGGGAATCACAATCTAAGAATAAACTAGGGAGAGAGGACTCATCACAGATACACAAGGAAAGACAGAACAATTTAAAACACAAAACCGACATGAAAAATAAGGATAACTATAAATACAAAAAGAAAAATATGGGGCTGAGCCTACAGGAGCATCGTTTAATACTCCTCACTATTCAGAGTCCAGCAATCACAGTCCAACATCAGTTTTCAAGATAAAATCAAAATGGACATGTAGTAACCTTATGTGACTTGACTCCACTACAACCTACGTCATCCAGCTCCCCTTGAAGGAAGATAGAGACAAGAACCTAGGATTTTAAATGATATACCAGGGGAAGGCAATAGGAGCTGGCATTCTTCAGGAAAATGATCGAAATGAAGAAAGGTAAAATCATAACACCAATATGCCCTGTTAAATGGTATTTAAAAGAAACTTTAAATATGAAAGCTGTCAACATGGATAAAACCTGTTTTGAAACTCATGGCTAGCTGTTAAATGCTTTCCTGTGCATAAACAACTTGGAGTTCAGTGTGAACTCAAAAATTAACAAAGAAGATATAGGTGACTCCAAAATAGTTCACTGCAAAGCCATGTCATCAAATTAAAATTAAGGTAAAAGAATAAAGCACTCATAAAAATGCAACAAAGGGACATTCTTAAAAAAGAGTGTGACTAGTTGGCCTCTCTAAAACAGTTACCCTCTCTGCCAGTCAATCAAGTAATCAATCAATAAATGGCACTATTGAGTGCTTACTTTTTTTGGTATTTGTTAAGCACTTACTACATGTCAAGCATTGTTCTAAGTGCTGGGGTAGATAGAAGCTAATCACGTCAGCAAGAGTTCCTGTTCCACATGGGGCTCACTTTCAGATGAAGAGACTGTGGCAGAGAGTGAAGCCACTTGCCCAAGGTCACACAGTAAGTATGTGGCAGAGCTGGGATAGAACCAAAATTATCAGACGCCCGGGCCCGTGCTCTTTCCATGAGGTCATATGCTGCGCCTCTACTGTGTGCAGAGCACTGTACTAAGCACTTGGGAGAGTACAATACCACGGAGTTGGTAAACACATTCCCTTCTTCCCTGTAAGCAAGGGCTTGCAGTCCAAGTCTTATCCCAGCCTCCAGAATTCTCTAAACCCTGACTGTGACTAGATTTGGAGCTTCTAGGAGCCCAGGGAAGCAAATTTTGGAGAAGATTCCCCCACTCCTTTTGGCTATCAAAATGTCCAAGCTTGGGAGTTTAAAGAAGAATCTCTTCATGTACCTCTTCTACCAAAGGCAAGATTGGTAAATTAAACAGCAATGGCCTATTCTTGTTCAGGGATTATGCCAACCAGCAGACACATTCCCTGACCACAACGAGCTTACATTCTAGAGGGGAGCTCACAGTCTATTATAAAGCAAGTAGTGCACAAAGGCCTGTATTTTTGTTTTTATTATCATTTTTCTGTTGCAAACATCAGGAGGAAGAAACAGCTGATGGCAGAGTAATGCCATTAACTAAAGCTAAAACCAAAAGGAGGGGTTGGAATCAAAACAGTTCCCTGAGATTTTTGCATTGCAGGCTGCTGGGTTTCTGCTGACAGTTGCAAGGAAGTATGAGGTATTTGATACGATTAAAGCCCTGGAAAGGATTAGATACCCACAATCTGGACGTATGTTTGCAGGAGAGTGTCTTCCATTAACCTCTCAGAAACAGACTTCTTTTCCAGACCTTACTTAATTTATTTAACGCTCATAAATATGAGCAAGACGTGCCTCCCAGCTCCTTTCCCCTAGCTGCAGTATTGCACTTTCCAAATGCCACAAAAGACTTTTTCATCTATTTTATCACCTAAATTTCTTTCCCCATATAATTAGAGTGAAAGCATAGGATTTTGTATGATGAATATCTTTAGAGGCTGGCAGAAGAAGACCGATTTATGCAAATTCACTATCTGATTTTTTTTTTCCTCCTAAAGTGGCCTGGCTTTTAAAGCAAAGAAGGTTGTTATGTTATTCTGGGAGAAACTAGAAAAGTTGTTCAAGGGCTTAGATACCACCAAGTTAGTTTCTCTCTAAATAGGTAGGTGGATAGCTAGGCTCTCTTTTATATGCAGTGATGGAAAGTGGAAAAGAAAAAAAGGAAAAAGAAGATTATTTGAAGAGAAAAGCTTTCCTAGCCACGATATCTCAGTTCTTTCAACAACTAGATAGGTATGTTTTGAAAATATACGGGACCCAACAGACCTAATTTAGTTTAAGGTGAAACAAAACGTAGAAACAAAATATTGCATTTATGGCCACTACAGTGTAAGCATACATCAGATCAAGTAGTGAAATGCTCCAGGCCCCCTTCTGACATTCGTGCTGGTTGTAGCTCCTTCTCCTAATTCATTTTCAATAAAAAGCAGACATGCTTGACTTCACTGGCACCCACGATGCTGGTTGGATGGTTCCTCTTACCTATCTTAATTAGCTGGCTGGTTGGAGGGCATTTTTTTGTTTTTAATTTGATGAAGAGGCAATTCTAGCTGCTCCTCTGTGCCGGAATACTGTTGTTCTGTGAGGCTTAATCTGTCCTTGGATTTATTCCTGCTCCTTATCCAAAGGAACCACAGTGTCTCAGTGAGGCATGTTACTAGTTTTCTGTTGGTTGATTCTAGTATCGCTGAATGCAGTGTGTGCGTGCACACACACGGACACACATATATTCAGTCATAGTGTTGCCACAGAAATGCCAGTGGCAAAAGCTGACACTGTGGTTTTCCACCCATGGAAGAAGACATGGAGAATTCAGCCTCATTTTAAAATCAGCCACCATCTGCCCTGACCAGGAACTGGGAATTGAGGGAAACTGTGCCACAGAACACGGTGACAGTGAATTAGCAACAGCAGTTCTACCGCTGACCATATCAAAGCCTGGAAGTTGCTTGGGAGGGGCAAGTTAATGGCATTTTGCAAATTATCTGAGAAAAGGGGTCTATTCTGCGATTTGTGACTTAGTGGAAAGAGCACCGGCCTGGAAGCTTGGAGACCCAGAGTCTATCTAGTCTTGGCTCTGCTCTTTCAACTCTGAAAATCGACTCTGCTATTTTTGTACTCTCCCAAGCACTTAGTACAGTGCTCTGTATGTAGTAAGTGCTCAATGAATACGATTGATTGATTCTGCCACCTGCCTTCTGTGTGACCTAGGGTAAGTCATTTAGCATCTCTTCCTTATGTGTAAAATGGAAGTAAAATACCTACTCTCTCTTGCTCTTAGACTGGGAGCCCCATGTGGGACAGGGACTGATTAGCCTGTATTTACCCTCGCACTTAGCCCACATAGGAAGTGCTTAATTAATGCAATCATTTTTTTTAATTCACTATTTCTCTATATTCTTGAAGAAATGTTGGAAGTTCTTCCTTGGCATGGATAATGCCATTCAAACTCATATCCTTTTGCTTCTGCCTCACTTCGATTTGCCATCATAAATACAGGTTTTCAGGTACAATTGATATTCAACAAAACAGGGCAGGGATTGTGTCTACCAACTCTGCTATATCGTACTCTCCCAACTGCTGTACACACAATAAGTGCTCAATAAATCCAATTGATATGATTTTTATCTGTCTTAATCCGGCATCAAGGGACTATTACGTCTGAAGATGTTTGTAATTCTGAAACAGTTCAATCCACTCACAGAATTAGAGATTAGGAAAGAAGACACAGTGAAAACAAAAATGTGAAATATGGGAAAAAACACTTTTGGTAAATGAGAAAAGTTAACTCTATAACACAAAAGAGTTTCCACAAGAGAAGGGAACAGTACTTGGTCACTGATCCCAAGTCAATAAGGAAATAAGTTCGGTTCAGAAATACAGGCAACAGAAGCTCAGGCGATGCGATGTCACAGTTACTAAAAACAGTGCAAAAGGAGTAAGTCAGGAAAACTAAAATATTGGCCAGTGCCCTGCCTGATGGAGGAAACTGAGGGCCCATAAGAGCAGTTAAAGCATCTCAACACTGCAGATTCAAAACCCAGGGAAACATGACTAGATTCACACTGATCAGCATCAAGAATTCACCCTTACACTTCACTGTGCTTCAGCCAAGTTCCATCCAGTTCTTTCCTTCTATCTTGAAGAAGCTGGTTTTGCTGAGTTGTTTCCCTGTCATATGGAGAAATACATCTGCGTGCATAATCCCTTGGGAGGTGAGATCAGGTATCAGTTCGACGATGGGACAAAGCCCTTAAAGGTTGCCTACCAAAATGAAGCAGCATGGTTCTAGGTCTGAGAGGCAGAAGATCTGGGTTCTAATTCCGGTTCTGCCACTTGCTTGCTGTGTGACTTCGGGCAATTTGCTTAACTCCTCTGGGCTTCAGTTTCCTCATCTGTAAAATGGGGGTTCACTACCTGTTCTCCCTCCTATTTAGACAGTGAGCCCCATGTGGGACGGGGACTGTGCCCAACTTGATCATCTTGTATATATATCAGTGCTTAGTAGAGTTCTTTGCACTTAGTGCCTGCTTAATGACTTATTATTATTATGAGGAGTAGAAGTATTTCCACGTGGCACCCTTCCAGACAGGGGGACTGAAAAAGACTCTCAACACTGCTCCAGTGTTCAGAGCTTGGGCAGACTGCAGTCAGTTCCCTTGGTCCCTGTGCTGTTTTCAGTCCCGCCTCAGTGCTCGTCCCAATAACTTACGGGGCGATCCCTGGAACTCTCTTGCACAGAGTCATGACACATCCAAGCAGCTCTTCAGTCAGCTGTTGGTGAACCACCTGAAATGGAGAAATTCCACTCCTCAATCACTTTTCAGCCCAACACCTTCTGCTCTCAAGCATCCTGGCTCTGTAATTTCACGCAGCAGTCAAAGGGGACCTGGTTTTTCTGTGTCCTGGTACCTCTTTCTTTAAAAACGTAAGCTGCTCTGTCTTTTTGATTCAGGCCACGAACAAAGCCTTTGTTCAAGAAGAGCAAGTTTATTCAACAGCACTGGCCTTTAAATGCCTTATTTTTGACATTGTGCTAGCATGTCCTTAGACTACTAGACCATCCCAATTGACGATCTCCCGCTAGATTGTAAGATCCTGAAGGACAAAGATTGTGTCTACTAACTCTAGTGTGCTTTTCCAAGTAATCCATCGATTGCTGGATTGTAGTTTAGGCCCATAGGATGGATCTAGTACAGTGCTTTGCACATAGCAAACAGTCAGTAAATTGAATGAATTAATGAATGGTTTTGCCTGATTTTCTGGATGTTTGGCTTAGGTGATGAGTCCTTCACCCTTATTCTGCCCTTTGGGCCTTCTGGAAATGTCATTTGGGTATCTGAATCTTAAAATGAAAGTGTTTCCTGAATTACAAAACCTCTGATAGAGAGGAACGTTATCCCACAGATTTGGGTTAGATTATTTTGTCTTTCAGAATGGCGAGCATTTAGAAACCAAGTAGAAGGAATGAGGGGCACAGTGGAATTTTTAGGGTAAAGGAGCACAGTTACTTTGACATTCAACCATTTAGCACATTAGAAGCATCATATTAATGTTAAATAATACTCATCTGCTATTGGGTTCTTTTACACTGTAGATGCTTCATATATAGTGCAACCACTTTAAAGGTATAGTAAATTAGTATAATTTGAAGAAATTTGCCTAATAGCTTCCATGAAGGGCTTTTGCCTATTATATGGTCATTAGTTTGCAATAGGCAGGTTAGTAGGAGCTTAGTGGGAATTGAGTTTGAGCCAGGCATGCTTCAGTGATTGAGATTGCTGAAGATTGTCAGATATTTTTTCTAAGTAGTTAAATAACTTGGGAAATGTCCTCTACCAGATACCTAAACAAAGATATACCACCACACTTTGGCTATATAACAAGTGCAGTGGAGACAGTTGTAATGAACAAAGGTGAAATCGTCTTTGGTGGGTATGATCAAATCTATGTATTGTGCTCCAATAAAGAAATTAGCCTCTGAGAAGTTTATGTAGTTTCCAGAGAAAGTGATGCTGGTCAGTATTTGAGCATCCCATTCGAGGAGCTTGTGTTTTATTGCACTAATTTTTTTAGTTTTTGATCTGGTTGGAAGTCTCTCTATTCTGCTGAAGAAACTCAGGTAATGAATTCTGTCTTCTCCAACACATACCTATTTGAAAGTACATCACAATATTTTGACAGACTATCTTCGCAGATTCCTATTTGGATAGCACTGTGAATTTCAGGCATCCAGATAACATTGTATTTTTCACCAGTCTAATGAGGATCAAGGCTGAGCTGGAACCTTAATAACGATCTACTCATTTTGTTCATAATCTTGTCAACAGGCCAGGGAAAGCACATCAAGCAAGCAAAGACATTGCAGGACAGAGGATTTTTTTAAAAAAAGCAGTGATGTATCTATTCCGTCTAGTGAAGGATCTAGTTAAGATCTTGTCAGAAAGAGAATCAACTCACGTATTTTTCAGTCTGGCCTTTCCATGTGTAGATGTACTCATTCCATTGATGATCTCCTATGAAATGCCTTTAAAATTCATTAGATCATGATTGTTCTAATGATAAAGAAATCACTCAAAAAGTGGGAATAAATGAATGTCAATCTCAATTCCTCCCCACTCTCCCACCTTTCCTGTTCACCCTAGAAACTGGGAGTGGGTTTTAGGTGGTGTGCTCAAGTTGATCTTTAACTTGACCAGTAGGCTATGAATCCATCCACCAATCATATTTGCTGAGCACTTATTGCATGCAGAGCACTTACTAAGCAAATGGTAGGGTACCATAGAATTGGAATACACAATTCTTGCACTCAAGTAATTTACAGTCTCGCTGTGGAGATAGATATTAAAATATGTTACAGGTAGAGGAAGCATAAGGACATATACATAAGTAATGTGGAGGTGAGTTGAGTATCAGCGTGATTGGAGGCATGGTCTTAAATTCATAGGTGTTGCCTAAGGGAAGGACAATAGGATGGGAAGATAAGAGCTTCATCAGGGAAGGCTTCCTAGAGGAGATATGATTTTAGTGGGGCTTTGAAGATGGGGAGATTGGTGGTCTGTCAGATATGAAGTGGGAGGGAGGGTGTGAACAAGGGGACAAGAGAGGAACTAAAGGTATAGTAAGTTGCTTTTGAGGAACGAAGTGTACAGACAGGCTGGATTGTCATAGAAGAGTGAGGTTAGCTAGGAGGGGGAGAGTTGATTGAATGACTTGAATCCAATGGTGAGGAGTTTTTCTGGATGAAAACATAGATGGGCAACCATTGGAGATTTTTGAGGAGTAGGGAGACATGTAAAGAATGATTTTTTAGTAAAATGATGCAGAGAGCGGAGAGGTTGGAGTCAGGAAGGTCAGTGAGGATTAATAAATATGACAGGCAAGGTTGAAAGGTGGAATTATTTTTATTATTGATTGATGGATTGATAGCTTGCTGGTCAACTTAACGATCAACTTGAGGACACCACCTAAAACAAACTCTGTTTCTAGGGTGGACAGTGTGGTATTATTTTAATGGTATTTGTTAAGCACTTACTATGTGCCAGGCACTGTACTAAGCGCTGGGGTAGAGACAAGCTAATCAGGTTGGACACAGTCCTTGTCCCCCATGGGGATCACAGTCTCAGTCCCCCTTTTGCAGTAGTGTTAACTGAGGCCCAAAGAAGTTAAGTGACTTGCCCAGAGGTCACACAGCAGACAAGCAGCAGAGCCAGGATTAGAACCCAGGTCCTTCTGACTCACAGACCTGTGCTCTTTCAACTAGGCCACGCTGCTTCTCCGTGTGGTTTAATCTATGTTATAAATAATAAATAATGATGGCATTTATTAAGCCCTTACTATGTGCAAAGCACTGTTCTAAGTGCTGGGGAGGTTACAAGGTGATCAAGTTGTCCCACTGGGGCTCACAGTCTTAATCCCCATTTTACAGATGAGGTAACTGAGGCACAGAGAAGTTAAGTGACTTGCCCAAAGTCACACAGCTGACAATTGGCAGAGCTGGGATTTGAACCCATGACCTCTGACTCCAAAGCCCGTGCTATTTCCACTGAGCCATGCTGCTTTTTTATGTTATTTATACTATAAAATCGCTGCCAAGTTCCATCTCTGCCCTATTTCCAGCAGCGTCTTGCCTATATATTCTCTGGTTCCAAAGCTGAGTAGAGTTCATAGCAAAGTATTCCCTGCTTGAGATTTAACCAAACTGGCATGAGCAGATAAATACCATTGATTGATTGAGCAGATTGGTACGTGGGTGGACTTCACCACATGGCTGCATATGGTTCCCACAGCATGTCAGCAGTTCAAGGGCTGGCATCTTATGTACCCAGGAACCCTCTTCTTGCTGGGTAATGCAGAATTTAGACAATATTCTAAAGAGTATAAGGATGGAGTAAGGATTCCTCACTGCTAGGAATGTCTTGGGGGTGCTGGAATTTTATTTATTCCTTGTCAGTGAAAGCAGTAAAATGTAGCAGCAGACTGAAACATGTGGGCATGAATGGTGTATTTTTGACTTAGAAGTACAAAAGAAAGCTGGAAAGAGAATTGTCTTTTTTTGTGGTACTTGTTAAGCACTTACTATGTGGCAAGCACTGTCTTAATCACCAGGGTGGATACAAGTTAATCAGTTTGGACAGAGTCCCTGTCCCACATGGGGTTTACAGTCTAATAATAATGATTATTATGGTATTTGTTAAGCACTTACTATGTGCCAGGCATTGTACTAAGCACTGAGGTGGATACAAGCAAATCGGGTTGGATTGCTTGTTTGGGGCTCACACTCTTATTCCCAGTTTACAGATGAGGTAACTGGGGCGCAAAGAAGTTAAATGACTGGCCCAAGGTCACTGGTCATGTGGCATAGCCAGATTCAGAACCCAGTTCTTCTGTCTCCCAGGCCTGTGCTCTTTCCATTAGGCTGTGCTGCTTCTTTTCATTCATTCATTCATTCAATTGTATTTCTTGAGCACTTAACTGTGTGCGAGGCACTGTACTAAGTGCTTGGGAAGTACAAATCGGCAATTCTCTTATCTTCAAAATGGTGGTTCACAATTCTGAATTAGGGAATGACAAAATCATTCTTAGTACTCAGTCGGTTAATATAAGACAACCGAAATGCACTGTAACACGTGGTCTAAGTGAACACATATGTGTTTCAAGGCAGGATGACTGAGAGGGATAACATGATATTATGATAAACCCGAATGCCCATTATGACCAGCAGGGTCTCCACTTATGTCATTTATTGCTTACAGCCCTGCTTATTTCAAAAATTATGTAGGACATATTAACAATTACAAAGTCTTCGTGGTTTGGGTTTTTTTTTTGTTTTCCTCCAGAAGTTAAAGTTACTTCCCACAGTATAGATTGCATCCCCTCACCAGTGACAATGAACTTGGCTGTGTACCTGTTAAGCATTTTGCTACTCACCCCAACCCCACAGCACTTATGTAAATACCCTTATACTCTACTATTTTCCCTCTCTGTAATTTATTTTAGTGTCTGTCTCCTCCTCTAGGCTGTAAGCTCCCTGTGGGCAGGGATTGCCCTTTCCCAAGCATTTAGTACAGTGCACTGTACAGTAAGTACTCAATAAATACCAATGATTGATTGATTGATTACATGGTGGGGGAGAGTGTTCAGATTGTGTTCCGGGCCACTGAGTTTTCAGTTGAAGAGAAACAATGCAACAGAATTTTGTAACCTCTCTAGAATGAGAATTACACCCCTTTGCTTTCCATTGAAAATAAATAGAAGCCCTTCAGATTGAAAAGCCTGAAAGTTAAACTCTCAATTGAATCATATTGCATGCAAATTAAGGTGATTAACTCAGGCTCCCTTAAATTATGGAGGAAAATGTCCTACAGTTTTTAACTTATTTAAATGTAAATATGCACATTCATATAGGAATAATGATATCATGATGCTAATCACATACCAACTTGCATGTCTTCAACTAAACACTGATTTTCTATTTCTCTTTCTTTGCTTACACATTAATTATTCCTTTCTCTTCCACCTTATACTGACCCAACTGCACTTTATCCCATCAGAGATAAACCTCTTCAGGATTTGACCTATTAAACTTGGCATTTAACGTGTGCTATTTATTGAGCTTCTGTATTGAAATAACTCTTCTGAGAGGTCATCCTCCAACTTTTACAATGCAGTTGTTAATGAATATTATACAAAGAAATCATCTAGGTTTTTTTTCTCTCTAAGAATACTTTCTCTTTGTGGGTGCCCTTTGTAACATTTAAGACTGAGTTCCTGTGGAAGGCAGTACCATCCTTCTCATCTCACAAGCCCGCAACCTTGGTGTCATCCTTGACTCCGCTCTTTCATTCACCCCACTCATCCAATCCATCACCAAAATCTGCCGGGCTCACCTTCACAATATCGCCAAGATCCGCCCTTTCCTCTCCATCCAAACTGCTACCTTGTTGGTTCAATCTCTCATCCTATCCCGACTGGATTACTGCATCAGCCTCTTTTCTGATCTCCCATCCTCCTGGCTCTCCCCACTTCAGTCTATTCTTCACTCTGCTGCCTAGATTATCTTTCTGCAGCAACACTTGGGGCATGTCACTCCCCTCCTCAAAAATCCCCAGTGGGTTGCCTATCAACTTTCGCATGAAGCAAAAACTCCTCACTATTGGCTTCAAAGCTCTCCATCCCCTTGCCCCCTCCTACCTCACCTCCCTTCTCTCCTTCTACAGCCCAGCCCGCACACTCCGCTCCTCTGCCGCCGCTAACCTCCTCACTGTGCCTCGTTCTCACCTTTTCCACCATCAACCCCTAGCCCGTGTCCTACCTCTGGCCTAGTATGCCCTCCCTCCTCACATTCGCCAAACTAGCTCTCTTCCCCTCTTCAAAGCCCTACTGAGAACTCACCTCCTCCAGGAGGACTTCCCAGACTAAGCCCCCCTTATCCTCTGCTCCTCCTCCCCTCCCCATCACCCTTACTCCCTCCCTCTGCTCTACCCCCTTCCCTGCCCCACAGCACTTGTGTATGTTTGTACATATTAATTACTCTATCTTATTAATGATGTGTATAAATCTATAATTCTACTTATCTATTTCCATACTATTGATGCCTGTCTACTTGCTTTGTTTTGTTGTCTGTCTCCCCCTTCTAGACTCAGCCCGTTGTTGGGTAGGGATTGTCTCTATCTGATGCCGACTTGTACTTTCCAAGTGCTTAGTATAGTGCTCTGCACGCAGTAAGCATTCAATAAATGATTTAATGAATGAATGAAGAGGAATTAATTACCACAAACCATATGGCATGTCAGAAAGAAAAACTTTGGATTGTGTAGAAACTGGTTTATCTTCATAGCAACAACCACAAAAATACCTAAGTAGAAGTCAGTAAAGACCTGTGAATTTTAACACTGAGTAAGGAGTCAATCAAAAAAGTATGCTGAAAACAGCTCTATTAATAAAATTTGCAAAGAATTTTATTTATAAAATCTGAGATCATTGTGCAGTCTAAAATGTAAAATTAAACTTGGATTTTAAAGTTTTAGGCAAATGCCCAAGTTTGCTTATCCAACAGTTTCGTTTTACTTATCTAGAGTCAAAGCTGAGAGTAATTAATTTTCTGTTTGCTTAGGGCCTGCACAGAACATTCACTTTTCAAGGAAACCCAAGTGATCATTTGAAAAGAAAATTTGACTTCACACTTCTGAATGGTTGCAGTGTTTGTAGCAGGGGAATGAAAACTTGCATAGAACCAAACACCTGAATTCCAATCAGCAGCACATACAAAAAGCAAAATCAATTTTTCATCTATCTGCAATGCAGGGAAAACTCATTAGTATTAGGTTTAGAGGTGGCGGTTAAGATGAGAGATTGGAATATGAAAATATCAGAGGATGATTTTTGTCCACAAGTGAACTTAAATGTTTAAGAAATGTATTTATCAACTTTTCATTTTTGATTTTTTAAAAAATCCATCAATAGTCTTTCTCGAGTATTTACCTTGTACAGAGTACTCTACTAAGCACTTGGGAAAGTACAATACAGTAGGTAGACACAGTCCCTGCTCCCAAAGAGCTTGCCTATCTAATGGAATAGATAATAGAATAATTGAGTATTAATATGATAATATGAGGAGGGTTTTGATAATATGTCTGTTGGCAGACACAATGGGGAGGACAGATCCTGTAGAGCAATTAGCTGTATCAGCTTACAGCAAAGCCTTTCTCCAGTTTAACTGAAGAAAGAATCAAGTCAAGTGTGAATTGGAAGATAATCTGAATTTTAGATGTATTTTTAAAAACAGCACTGTGCTACATCACTGGAGGGGTATGAGTCTCACCTGGGTGATTATGTGTATCCTGGTGACTAAGTATGTGCTTGACTAATATGTAGGTTTTGGGCGTCTGTATTAGTGTGCTTGATGCAGAGGGGAATAAGTCAACACTAGAGTTTTTTCAAGAGGGGAGAGATGGGTACAGAATGACATTTTAGAAAGATTCCAGATTAGTGGAGCCTGAATTAATGAAGTTATATTGCATTTCTGATTGTTCTTGGAAGCAGGTAGTGGGAGAGAAAAACCTACAGTGTTTAAACCTCCCGAAGTGTCCATCAGCTTCCAGAATTCCCAATGAATCTGAAATTGTCATAGCTCCTAAAGATCATTGTATTACCCATTGAAGTAAAAGCATCCATTTCATACAAAATAAAAATATCAATTATTTCTATTTGGTTTTAGCCCCTATAGTTCTTTTTCTAAATCCCTTTTTGCTTCATGATTTTCTAGCTTTTGTTATGGAGAATAGCAACAGGAAAAAATTATTTAACATGCTTTTCCTTCAGGAATCTATAAAATGATTTCCAGTTAGTTTTTGTCCTGCTGTGTCCTTTTTCAAAAATACATTCAATTCATGTGAGCAAGATAGATCGTTGCCCTTTGTCTTTGAAGACTACACAACTGATGTGAGCTCTCTGAGGGATCAGAACCATGTCAAATTCCCACCTTTGTCTTCTCTCCAAGCGCTGCTTAGTACTGGGCTCTGCACCCAGTAAACATATAATAAATAAATGGGAGCAGCGGGGCCTAGTGAAAGAGACCACAGACCTGGGAGCCGGAAGACTTGGGTTCTAATCCCAGCCCTGCCACATGTCTGCTGTGTGACCTTGAGCAAATCACTTCACTTCTCTGTGCCCCTGTTTCCTCACCTGTAAAATGGGGATTCCATGCTTGTCCTTCTTCCTACTTAGACTGTGAGCCCCGTGTGGGACAGGGACTGTGTCAGATGTAATGAAATACTATCTACCCCAGCACTCAGAACAATGCTTGATACATAGTAAGTGTTCAAGCACTTACTATTTGTCAAGCACTGTTCTAAGGACTGGGGTAGATACAAGTTCATCAGGTTGGACACGGTCTCTGTCCCACATGGGGCTCACATTGTTAATCCCCATTTTGCAGGTGAGGGAACTGAGGCCCAGAGAAGTCAAGTGACTTGCCTCAGGTCACACAGCACATACGTGGCAGAGTCAGGATTAGAACCAAGGTCCTTCTGACTCCCAGGCACGTGCTCTATCCACTAAGCCAAGCTACTTCCTCACTAAGCCAAGCTGCTTCTCATGATTGATTGATTGATGATGATGATGATGGTTGATTGATCGGCTGATTGAATGGGGTAGAGCTGGGGGGTAGACCAGAGGTATTGCTATTTCCTACCCCTCCTAGAAAAATTTCAAAAGTGCATTTTAGGCACAACTCATTCTCACACTCATCATCCACAAATTTATCTGACCCTTCAGGATTGTAATGATCTCTTCCATCTGCATAGCTTCTGTTGGTAATGAATTTCACATACTTACTACTTGCTGTGTAAAGCAGTGTCAAACCTACCACCTTTGAGCTTCAGTTATTTCTCCTGGCCTTGTGAGAGGGAGTGAAGAAAAATTCTGGGTTCAACCCATACATACCTTTCATAATGCCGTGTACCTCTCAAGCTCCTTGCTCTGTCATCATCTTTCCAAACCAGAGAGTCCTAACCTTTTCAGTCTCTTTATAAGGAATATGTTCCACGCCTTTGATCACTCTAATTGATCTTCTCTGAACCTTTTCTAGCTATGTTATAGTCATTAAAACACTCAATCACTTTGCCCCCCTCCTACCATACCTCCCTGCTTTCTTACTATAACCCAGACCAAACACTTCACTCCTCTAATGCCAATCTACTCACTATACCTCAACCTCACCTATCCCACCGCCAACCTCTCACCCACATCCTGCCTTTGACCTGGAACGCCTTTCCTCTTCATATCTGACAATTACTCTCCCCCCTGCCTGCCCCCGCTTTCAAAGTCATACTGAAGGCACATCTCCTCCAAGAAGCCTTCCCTGCTGAGCCCTCGTTTTCTCTTCTCCCACTCCCTCCCTCAGCCCCACAGCGCCTATGTACACATCCATAATTTATTGATTTATGTCAATGTCTGTCTCCCCCTCTAGACTGTGAGCCCACTGTGGGCAGGGAACGTATCTGTTCGTTGTTATTTTGTACTCTCCCAAGGGCTTAGTACAGTGCTCTGCACACAGAAAGTGCTCAATAAACACTAATGAGCGAATGAATGAATGCTTTTGTAAGAGCTTGGTACAGTGCTCTGCATGTATTAAACTCGCTATAAATATGATTCATTGATTGATCTTGTTCAGGGTCCTGGGGGAGGTGGAAAGGGAGAGAACATTTTACCCTTTTGAGAATGTGGGATTTGCCCATCTGAGAACAATCAAGTTCTTGCTCATGCCCAGTAGGCTGTGAATGCTAAAGACATTCATTCATTCATTCAATCATATTTATTAAGTGCTTACTGTGTGCAGAGCACTGTACTAAGTGCTTGGGAAGTACAAGTTGGCAACATATAGAGACGGTCCCTACCCAACAATGGGCTCACAGTCTAGAAGGGGGAGACGGACAACAAAACAAAACATGTGGACAGGTGTCAAGTCATCAGAATAAATAGAAATAAAGCTAAATGCACATGACATATTTGTAGGTGATAATAATGTTGGTTAAGTTAAAACCAAAATAAAAATCTGTAGCATTTGTTACGCATTTCCCTGTTTGAAAAGCCTGAAAATAGGGTTTACCATCTCCGCTCTATTTCAGAAGATGTATTGATCTTTTAAATTCAGTTACTTTCATTGTTGACTCAGGTTCTGATCAAAAAATAATTTTGTAGTCATAAGGATTGCATAAAATTGATTTTTTTTTCCAGGAAAGCAAAATCATTTTCCATTGCAACAAAACCCGTTATTTTCTTTTGCTTCCTGAGGCAGACTACTAACGTGTGGTATCAGCAGTGCTTCATAATTTAAGCTCTGTGTCATAGTTGGTCCTATAAGATGAAAATATTGTTATCATAAAATATATATGTAGAGGTATGTATACGGAAGCATTTTTATGCAGGAAATATATTTACTGTAAATATAGTTTCTATTTTTCAGAATTTGTACATCAACCCTCACGTTGAGGTAGATGATAAATGGATAGCCATATTCAGATAATTCAAACTGCATTGCTTCAAAAATAACTGGCTGAATTCAAATATCTGTAAAATCTTACACTACATATAGGAATAATCATTTCATAGAAAATTATAGTCTGTTGCAGTTTATCACTCATTCTTTTTCTGCTAGGTTGTAGGCTGTATTACATTCTTCCTTGTGCTTAGAGTGGTGCTCATCACATAGTAGGCATTCTATAAATGATGTCAATTGACTAATTGAAAGACAGACAACATATTCAGTCAGTCAGTCAATGGTATTTATTGAGCACTTACTCTGTGCAGAGTCCTGAACTAAGCGCGTAGGAGAGTCCAATGTAACAATATTACAGACGTGCTCCCTGCCCACAGTGAGTTTACAGTTTAGAGGCGGAGAGATGTTCAACAGAAATGTATGACGGGAGACATGGTAATTACAAGAAAGAGTTGACAGAGAGGAATGGGTCAACGCACTGGGGGTAGGAGAATAAAATTGGAAAAGTTTCCTGGAGGAGACTGGCCTTGAGTTCCCTCAAAATGGCAAGCCAGAAGATTACTCCATGCCTAAAGGCCTTGGGTTTATGCTTCCAAATAAGGTTATTTTTTTCATTGCTTGGAAATTTGCAGTAGTTCATTAGTGGAGGCAACAAAACTGCTGCCCATTTGGGCAGTTTAAAGGTCTCCCATTATATATTTTCTCCTGGACAAAGCTGACAGAGCGTCTGGCAAATAGAAAGAGTTTAAAATGCATTCTTCACCACTTAGCAACATCTTATGTACTGTGCGTAAATTCTTGCATATCCAATTTCTATTGTACTTTCCCAAGCGCTTTGTACAGGGCTCTGCACCCAGTAAGTGCTCAGTAAATACCACTGATTGATTAATTGATTGCTCCAAATATCAGTTTAAAATGCATTCTTCACCACTTAGCAATATCTTATGTACTCTGCGTAAATTCTTGCATATCCAATTTCTATTGTACTTTCCCAAGCACTTTGTACAGGGCTCTGCACCCAGTAAGTGCTCACTAAATGCCACTTATTGATTAATTGATTGTTCCGAATATCAGAGATCTCTAGGAGGCAGTGTTGCCTAATGGAAAGGTCCCTATCCTGGGAGTCAGGAGACCCATCTCTGCCACTGGACTGCTATGGTGCAAGTCCTTTCACCTCTCTGAGCCTCAGTTTTCTCCTCTGGTGAAGTGGGGACAAGAGAGATTCTAAGCCCTTGTGTGGGACAGGGTCTAGTAGTAATATTTATTGAGCATCCACTTAGTGCAGTGCACTGTACTAAGGTCTTGGGAAGTACAGAATAAAGGAGTGATATGTTCCCTTCCCACAGAGAGCTTACACTCTAACAGAGAAGCAAATATAAACATATTTACAACTCAATCAACCAGTGGTATTTATTGAACAGCTACTGTGTGCAGAGCACTGAACTAAACACTTGGGCGAGTATAATACAGCAGAGTTAGTAGACATATTCCCTGCCTCCAAAAGAACTTACAGTCTAAAGTGGTTGAAATCATTAGGTACACATATATACATGAATGTTAAGGAAGATGTAGATAAATTCTCAAGTGCTAGAGTTGTCTGAAGGGGTAATATGGCTCAGGATGCTAGGAAATGTATCGGGAAAAGCTTGTAGGAGCAGAGAAGTGATTGTGGGGAGCAGGAGCGATTTGGAGAATGGCAGGTGAAGAGATCCATTAGGTAGGTAAATTGGGACAGGATGGTGAACAGCCTTGAAGCCATTTGTGATGAGTATTTGCTGCAACTCAATCGGAAAAAACTCACTGGAGTTTTTTGAGGAGAGGGGTGACATGTCTCTCAGATTCCTAAAAAATTAAATTATCATTGGTCCAAACTCATTCATTTGGAATGCCTGCATGGTTGTTGCACTTTATTTTTGCAAAATAGAAGAAATGGCAACTGAGAATTAGGGAGGAATTCAATATTGAGAAGTAGCGTGACCTAGTGGAAAGAGCACAGGCCTGGGAGTCAGAGGACCTGGGTTCTAATCCCAGCTCTGTCGATTTCTTGCTGTGTGACCTTGGGCAAGCTCACTTAATTTATCTGTGCCTCAGTTTCCTCAATTGAAAAGTGGGAATTCAATCCCTGTTTTCCCTCCTACTTAGACTGTGAACCCCATGTGGGACAGGGGCTGTGTCTGACCTTGTACCTACCCCGAGGCAGTGTTTGATACAAAGTAAGAGCTTACCAAATACCATAAAAAATACAGTTTTCTGCTCCTGCTGCTGCTAGTGTAAGAAGCCAAAATGGCAGCTTTAGTTGCCAGCATTTCATAAGTGTCCCCTCTTTGAGAGACATTCTAAGTGATTAATTGGTGCTGAAAAGAAAAGAAGCACCTGGAATCATCACATTCTGATAAACTACTACAGTGCGATATTTTTGCATGTGATTATTCCTACCATTTCTGCTATTTCTCTGTACTCCACTGACATTGGAAAACATGATGCATGAAATAGGTTCCCAGCAGGAAATCGTATGATTGCTGCAGCACAATTATTTCACTACAGGTAGTGGTATGGCAGTCTATAAATGTGATGGAAAAGTGCTGAGGCCGAATTCTGGACCTGTACAATTTGGTCACGGAAATGTCATCGTATTAATCCAATAATACAAAATCATTGTGCAGGAAATAAAAACGTCACCCACCAGAAACAGCAATATCACAGGGCTCCAAAGGCAAGTCAGTGCGAGTTAAGATGACTCCTTTAAGATCTGATGTGTCAGAATGGAAAACAAATTCATCCTCCCATTTCAGTGCCTCATCGCTGTGAATCTGTTGTCTCCCCCATTAGTCACCCTTCTTTTCTTTCATGCCCCTCAACCCCTTTTTAAAACTACATCTCTTTTTCAAGATTTTCACTTAGTAGTCAAAGCAAAAGGCAAGTGGTGTCTCAGTATGAGAAGGTAACAAGGCGATGAGACCTTCAGAAGCACACCCACACAAATTGTTAGAGAAGAGAGAGAAAAAGAGGTATAGATGCAGAGGAGGGGAGAGGCAGAGATGCATAGGAGAAATGTAAAGAGAAAACAGACCTCGTATTGTTCTTTTTCTCCGACACTTTCTGTCCTGGCTTTTGCCCATACTTCTATCACTGTTTGTAGGAAGAGGATAAGGCATAAGAGAGCAAAGAGAGTTTGAATTGCTCAAAGTGCTATTTGAAGATGAGCCTCATTTTATGAGAACGAAAAATGACCGCAAAATAATGACTTGGTGTCAAAGCAAAACACTAGTTTTCATGATGCGGCATCTAGACGCAGGCATGAATTCCACCTTGATTTGGAAAAGAGGCATAAGCTTCCCAAGAGGGATGCCAACCTGGGAATCTGTAAGTGTGGAGTGGGAGGTCAAGGCAGGTAGGGACAGATGTAATGGGTGTGGCTACTCGAGGGCATAGCCAGTGGTCCATGGAGAAACTAGGAGGGAAGGGAGAGAAATGGCAAGAAATGGAAAGGGACAGGACTATTAAAGACAGAGGCAGGCAGTAGGGGAGAGAATCCGAGACAGGCATCAGGCCAGAAACAATTAATAAACTGTTAGAGTCAGGCAATTGTGGTTTTTTTAGCCAGTAACTGGAGTTTTTACATTAGGTAAATTTCAGCAGCAGTTGTAGATTTTTACCAGAGCTTACCCTTTTGAATTGGAGAATTGAGTTGAATTTGAGTTGGAAATCATTCCCTGATATTTCCTTTACTATTTCTAATATGTCCATAGTTCTTAAAGGCAGGCAGTGTCTTGCCACGGCAGAAAAAAAACTGAAATAAAGATATTCTCTGCCACTTCATGGGTAACCAAAGCATCTCCTCAAAGTTTCTGTACTGGACAATTTTTAAGACAAAGGAGACCCTTCTTTTAACATGGGGATAGTTTTTTTCCCCTTCCTTTCTGGTTGTGCTTTCCCTCCCCTCACCCTTTGCCCCAACAAAAGTTACCTTATTTTCTTAGTCTAGAAAATACTTATTAATGCCCATCTGAACAACTATAATACCACATTTTGAGAGTTATAGTTATAAATCATGAGCCTGTTGAGGTACTAATCCCAGCTCTGCCACTTGTCGGCTGTATGACCTTAGGGAAGTCACTTCACCTCTCTGGGCCTCAGTTACATCATTTGTAAAATAGGGATTAAGCTTGTGAGCTTCACATGGGACAGAGACTGTGTCTAACGTGATAACCTTGTATCTACTCCAGTGTTTAGAACAGTGCTTGGCACATAGTCATCATGAAAGGACCTGTGTCTAACGCCCATCTCTGTACTCTTTTCCAATGCTTGGTACAGTGCTTTGCACACAGTAAGCACTTAATAAATACTGTTGTTATTATAGAGCAGCCATAGCCATTGCATTTTGTATTAATTGCACCTAAAACCTACGTTATAAATTTGTTGTGGGTGGGGAATGATGTCTACCAAATCTGTTGCATTGTACTCAGTAGGTGCTCAATAAATACCACTGATGATTGAAAGCCTTGAGTCATCTTGTAACAATGTATATACATGTATATATGAGCCATCCGTTGGGAGAGAGAGCCTCTCTGAATGGAAAGGCAAACCCAGTTAGACCAGGAGGTGGCCTAGTGGATTGAGCACGGGACTGGGAGTCAGAAGGACTCGGGTTCTAATTCAGACACCACCACTTGCATATATAGACTATATATACTTTCTTTTTCCATTGATTCAGGCATTAGGGGAATATATGTATATATATATATATATATATATATATATATATATAACTTTTAAGACAAGTAAATGAAAAAGAGTTGTCCTAAAAGTAATTGCATAAGTACCTTTTACAAATCTGAAAAACTGGAATGGGATTTCAGGTGCAAACAGCCATTCCTGAGTCATCTAAATCTGAGCAAAAAATGTGTTAAAATTCCCAGCATGCTTCCCTCCTGCCAAAGCAGGATATATAGACAGATGATTTTTAAGCAGAAGCCAATAAAGCGTTTTGTAAGCTATCTCAGAAGAATCAAGAAAATTCCAAGGCAATTCAAAGGCAAACGGACTTGTAGTTTTTTGTTGCTTTTATAGAATTTTCGCCCTAAAATTACAGTGGCTGACATAGCATAAGTCAGAGCTGGTTGAAGCATGCTGCACTGAACATCACAGCTTTCGCTTCATCAGCAGAACGCACACATGTTCAGTTTGTTTCCTTTTCTGAAGAGAGAGTTGATTGAAGCCCTCCATTTTTTAAAAGCGTCCTGTCCATTGTTCTTATTAGTGCACTTGTAAGAAATATTTAAAATTGTTTTTCATAGATTTCCACTCACGTAGGCATGAAAGGACTGTCATGTGACCTTGGGCAAGTCACTTAGCTTCTCTGGGCCTCAGTTACCTCATCTGTAAAATGGGGATTAAGCCGGTGAGCCCCATGTGGGACGGGGACTGTGTCCAACCTGATTAACTCGTATCTCCCCCAGCGCTTAGAACAGTGCCTGGCACATCCAATTAGAAGAGGACGTGGCCTGCTGGATCGAGCAGGGGCCTGGGGGTCAAAAGGACCGGGATTCTAATCCTGGCTCCGCCACTTGTCTGCGTGTGAACTTGGATAAGTCATTTAACTTCTCTGTGCCCGTGTGCCTCAGTTCTCTCATCTGTATGTGGGACAGGGACCGTGTCCAACTCAATTACCTTGTATTTAACCCAGCGCTTGGTACAGTGCTTGGAACATAGTAAGTGCTTAACAAATACCATTGTTATTATTAGGAGTGAGGTCGTGACTCGTCCTTCTCTGGCACTGGCTCAATCTCTAGAATCTGACACCCTATTCTGTCGCCCTACCCTTAGAGAAGCAGCGTGGCTCAGTGGAAAGTGTACGGGCTTTGGAATTGGCGGTCATGGGTTCAAATTCAGGCTCTGTCACTTGTCAGCTGTGTGACTCTGGGCAAGTCACTTAACTTCTCTGTGCCTCAGTTACCTCATCTGTAAAATGGGGATTAAGATTGTGAGCCCCCCATGGGACAACCTGATCACCTTGTAGCCTCCCAGTGTTTAGAACAGTGCTTTGCACATAGTAAGCGCTTAATAAATGCCATTATGATTATTATTATTATCATTCTGTGAACTTGCTCAGTAGGTCATACCTGTGCTTTTTAATTCAAAGATATCGAAATATGTTAAGAACAATTTACATTTACACTGTTCCCTAATTGCGGATTGCTGAATGAGGGTTGGGCTAATCGGAGTGAGGTTAGTTGGATCATTGACAATTTCTTTGGTTCTCACATCACCAAGATCTTGCCCATGGTTGGAGCATGCTCAGTTTAAGTCCTACAGCATCCCAGGATATCCCAGAATGGTGTGGGATCTAAACTCCATACTTCTCCCCTCACTTCTCCATCTTTCTTGCTCTTTCCGTTATTAGTATGCACCAGTTTGCAACAAAAAAAAACCCAATATGGTAAGCCATTGGCTCAGCTAGTTGAATGGGGAAGTTATTCTTAGAACATGCTTCTGTTAATGGTGTCAGAACACACCTCCCAAAGGCTAACTTTAAGCTCTTGCACTGGGCAGGAGCCCAGTGCTGTTGGCATCTCTGAGCCTACATGCTATGTGTAAGGAGCTGGGTTTTACCTCATTATTTTGCTACACTACTCCTAATAAAGAGAGAGAGAGAGATCTTCTGCAACCAAGTGGGTTTTCCATAAAGTTATAGATGAGTGGGAGCTTCCAGGGGAATGAAGGGTTTTTTCATTCACCTTCATAAGTGTAACTTTATCACACAAATGCTTGAGAAGAGCCTGAGAGAAGAAATTGTAATTTAACAGGCTCAGATAGAATTTTTAAATACATTTTCTGCCTTTAAATCTGTCTCTTTCTGAGAAATAAGGAAAAAGAAAATCTTCATACTGAAGTATGACCCTGAAATATTTTTTGATCTATATGCCACAGCCTATACTCACAGAGTGAGTTTAAATGCACCAACTAATCTTATTTCCAGCTTTGAGTTGGCATGCTTCGTAATCACAAAACAAGGCTTTGGTTTGTATCGTAGGGAAGGAAGGAAGGAATCGATCAATCGCATTTATTGAGCACTTTCTGTGTGCTGAGCACTGTACTAAGTGCTTGGGAGAGTACACTATAACAAAGCTGGTTCAAACGACTTCCAGTCTAGAAGGGGAGACAGCCATTGATATGAATAAGTAAATTACGGCTATAATAAATTACAGAGATGATTATTAGGTGGGGAAGGAGCTGTTTGGGAGAAAACACTGTCAGTAGGAATCTGAAAGTCATCTTCCAGTTTCAAGAGTCCACTCGATGCTGAAGTGGGATGGTTTTGGCCATTTCTAGAGGCAAAATAGCATTCTGTGTGGGTACAGTCCCTTCTGCTGCAGAATGTGAAGCCCACTTTCCCCGGACTACCTAAGACCAAATCAGTGCTCTAAGAGAACACCAAGAACAACTGAGGCTCCCAAGGCCCCTACTATGTGCTACTATTAGCAAAGGTAATTTTTCCCCTAAATAAAGCAATTGAATGAATGAAAAAACTAGGGGATGCAGTCCAGAAAGACATTGGGAAGGAATACAGAATAGTAGGAACTGCCATGGGCAGAATTTATTGAGGACCTATTGCGCACTGAGCACTGTACAAAGAACAGAGTAGGAGTTACAAAGAAAGAATAAGACATCAACCCTAGCCTTAAGGACCTGAAAGTCTAATGGGGAAAGCACAAGCCATCACTTCAACATAAAGTGCACATGTCGGGGCATAAAACACAAAAGAGTAACTAAGAGAAAAAGTAACATAATTTTTTGTGAGCAGAGTGGATACTAATCATACTGAGATTATAGCTATATGGGCAAGAGGGAGCCAGAAGCCCAAAGAATGATTGACAGGCCCTTGGTACACAGTGCTCTGCACATAGTACGCACTCAGTAAATAACACTGATTAATTGACAAGCCCTTTATGCTGTTTCCAAAAAATGATGGTCCTTTGCCTGATTCTGGTGGCGTGCCTGGTTCAGAGCCTTGCTATCACCACATTATAGACTAGAGCTACAGCTCATTGTGGGCAGGGAATGCGTCTGTTTGTTGTCATATTGTACTCTCCCAAGTGCTCAATAGGAACATGAGAGAACATGGTTGGGAAGTCTTGGAAAACCGTTCTATTTGCATATGCAACCAGATTCGATGCCAGAAACCAAAATATCTTCAACAATAAATATGATTGAGTGAATGAATGAATGAATTACAGAAATCTCTGCTGTCAAAGAGCCTCTCTTTCTGACTGCCACAAGCACAAATGTTGAGGGGATCGTGGGAGTGATTTTTTTTTTAATGATATTTGTTAAGCAGTTACTATGTGCCAGGCCCTGCATGAAGCACAGGGTTAGTTACAGGATAGTCAGGTTGGACACAGTCTCTGTCCCGCTTGGGGCTCACACTCTTAATCCCCATTTTACAGATGAGGTAACCGAGGCCCAGAGAAGTGATTTGTCCAAGGTCACACAGCAGACATGTGGCAGAGATGGTATTGGAACCCAGGTCGTTCTATCAGGCCCATGCTCTATTCACCAGGCTGTGCTGATTGGCCTTAGAATCTTGCAGGAAGGCTTCATAGTAGAGCTGGGCTATTAGTAGAGTGCTGAGGACAGGGCGAATGTGGCTGATGAAGGGGTGAGAAAAGGGTGTTCCAGCATTGGGGAATGGCATGCCAGTGGTGCGGAGGCAGGACAGTGATATCCCAGGGTCAGTAAGCAGATGCATTTGCCTGGAGCACACAATCCAAGCAAGATGTAATGGGAGATGAAGAAAGTAAGGTAGGCCAGCAGGGAACAGTTGGTGGCAATTAAGACCTCTGCTTGATTTAAGAGAAAATGTTTTCTGTAACTGAGGGGTTTTGTGGAGACCTAGTTTTTAAACCACATATGCAGACCTATTGTGGCTGAATCCTGTTCTGGGGATTATGATTCTCTGCTGTCTCTGATAGAGCTCTATGCTTACTCTTGCAAAGAACATTTTTGCTGCTTGTAATTCATCGGTGGTGCTCTCTGGCACTGAACATTTCCCTAGGCATGATAATTTACATTAAAGTAGTTTAATTTTTATATTTAAAAAAACCCTAACTTTCCTGAAAACTTCACTGAAACCCATGAAGAGTACTGGGCAAAGAGGGAGCCATTTAGTGAACAGGTAATTAAAATAACTTGGGTTTTGGGGGGTGCGGGGTTTGAGGGAGACAGTATTTCCTAAATAAAATGAAAATGCCTATAATGGACTTTTCCCTTGGAGACTTCTGTATCTACTAAAAATACCAATTGTATCCCGTGAGTGCTAGTACAACCTCGACCCGCATTCTAAGGAGGCTTATCGGCATTCATATGAGGCTCATGTCAGCTCCGAAAATGGTTATGCAGTGATTTGATTTCCACGAAATCCATTTTCTAAGCACAGCCAGAATCGCCAGGCAAATACGATTTCCCTGAAGCTTTATTAAATCCTGGCATATTGTATCCCAGATCTGGTCAGGCAGGAACATGGAAGAACACGGATGGGAAGTCTTGAAAAACTGTTCTATTTGCATATTCGACCAGATTCAATGCCAGAAACCAAAATATTTTCAAGTGCTCCATCCAAGCTGCTACCACGCTGATCCATGCACTTATCCTACCCTGCCTTGATTACTGCAGCAGCCTCCTTGCTGACCTCCCTCTTCATATGCAACAGATGATCACTCTCCCCACCTCCCAAGTTATTAAATCCCATGTGTGTACTTTTACGTCTATGGCCGCTTCATATTTGAAATGAAAAGTCTCCGTT
Source organism: Tachyglossus aculeatus (assembly GCF_015852505.1). Taxonomy (NCBI): domain Eukaryota; kingdom Metazoa; phylum Chordata; class Mammalia; order Monotremata; family Tachyglossidae; genus Tachyglossus; species Tachyglossus aculeatus. Next base: position 5,770,877 of record NC_052099.1, read on the forward strand.
CCCAAGCACTACCGCATTAATTAAATTGGAATACTTAAGAAGACCAGAAGCAAGATTAATAAACCAGTGAAATAAATGAACATAAAAAGTAGTCTCCTCATGTTCTCTCTCCAGGGCAAGACAGCTTATAAAACAGCTCTTGCAGCATGTCCTGAAGCTCAGTTAAGTTCTGCAGAGTCAGGATTAGAACCCAGGTCCTCTGACTCCCGGGACCATAATTTTTCCACTAGGAAGGACACACTGCATTTCTGTTGATTGAGATGTAGGGAGGGAATTCCAAAGATGCTGTCTTCCTTAGCAGACACATCTTAGCACTATCTCAATTCTCTAAACTGTAAATCCTAGACCCACTAACTGAGAGATAATGACAGAGCAAGAAGGCAAGGAGTGAAAAGTTCTCATTGTACTTTAGGGTCATGACTATACTCTATCTGGTAGTCTCCTTCCCCTATTCAATTCTCTCAGCAAGTTGCTTCTAGAGATAAAGGTACAGGGAAAATGTGGTCATCCCAATCAGCCCTATTGTATTCTGATGGCATCCACTGAGAATTTGAAATGAAGAGAAAGCAGATAATACAAGGCAGTATTGGAATGGCCTCCCAGAATTATTGCCTAGAGTAACTGATAAAAAAAAAGCAGTTTCTAAAGCAGTTTACAAACATGGAGTGTGAAAAAATACTGGCCTTTGGGATGGATGGATGTGTGAAAATGACAGTATTCTAGTCCCTCAATAAAATGTTCCCTTGAGTGTTCCAAGGTTAAGGCTAATTCTTTACCCAGGTCATTCTGTCCTCTCTTGGTATTTACCAAGACCAAACTTGCTCCTTCCTAAATGTTTGTTGGCTTTTCACACTTTGCTGCCAAGGTTAAAGATATGCATTTCCACTGGCACCCTGAGCCCTGATCATTTCTTTGAGAGCTCTATAGTGCAGGTATTTCACCAACATGACATGTTATTTGTGTTATATAACGTTCTTCTATTGAGGGGAGAGTTCCAAAATTACCCTAAGGTGCAGTTTAGAGTTCTGAGTCACAGACTCAGGATTTTTTCACCCGATGATCAAACCGTAAAGGTTCATATTTCCCATGAACCAGTCGTCCTCTTTCCTCTTGTCCTTAGTCTACTTTTCTTCTCTCTGTATCTGTATGCAGTGGAGAAGCTATTCCATTATTACAATTTTAATTGGTGTTAAAGAGGAGTTCACAGGGTTACAAAGGACTCCTTTGTGCCAATAGACACTGAAACCTGAGGCATACAGGTTTCTCTCTGCTCCGAATGGGAGCCAGCTGTAACTGCCTTCCAGTCCTTATCAGCAGCATCAGTCCTGACCTACTGTGAAAGAGTTTCATATAAAATGAATGTTAATTGATCATGTAAAACGGTTTGATTCAGCCCCTGGGACTTGTTTTACATGCCTTTTTCATCAAATGATTTTTCATGAATAATATTAATTGAATAATATTCATCCAGAGAATGGTTCAAATTGAATGAAAATCGTTGGCGTTGGGCTAATTCTAAGAGTTGTTTGTATCATCCACAGCATGCATTATGCATTCGGCAGGAGTTCTAAAATAGATGTATTGTGCCGTGAAAAACAGTTGCATTTATTTCCCGGTTCTTTTCGATTCTGCCCTGAGAACATGGGTGATCCTGCTAATAGTACATAATGGACAATGATGGTAATACCACATTTACTAGGAGTGGCTGGAAAAAAAAGCCTCCATTTGAGGATCGTGAATTGATGAACAGCATTAGCCTTCAGAATACCCATAGGATGAAGTACTATTTCCATTTCACACTAGAAAAAAGTAAAGTGTGGCATGACTAAGTAATCTTAATAGACAACATCTATTTAGTTCCACAGATGGGAATAGAACAGAGGGCAGTGAACTCCATAGTACTTTCTCTAGTCAGTAGTGTTGTATGTTTGTTATTTGTTCATAGACAGAACACCCCTCCATAGCAAGCACGTTAAAAAAAAAATCAGAGCATAGCTCATACCGCCTAGGGAAACTGGGAGTTTTTTCCACCAAAAAAGAATCAGAGGCATTTCTATTCATTTTTGAACAGTCTTATTAACCTTCAATACATTCTTGTTGGTGATAATGCTTTAAAAATCTTGCCCTTATCCTCTTCGATGAATCTCTTAAGTTCCACCATTACTCAGCAGTAAGGTTCTATCCCACCATTATGCTATGACTGCCCAGGATTTATCTCCCAACCACCTCAATCTAGCTGTAAGTAGATATTACAGGAGAGTTTGAGGTTCCTTTCTTTCTGGCCCTTCCTGGGTTTTTTTTTTGTGTGTGTGGGGGGTGGGGGGGGAGAAATGGTGGTTCCTGAACCTCTCTTCAAGGGATAAATATCCTCTTCCCCATTCCATTGCTGCAGAGGCCCTAACTTTTGCACCTTATTTTTGTAAATTTGTTTTGTAAATGAATCTGTGCCTCTGGATAGTGAAAAACAAGATCATGCAACTGGATTCCATTCCAATGCAAAATGAATAAAGAAAGAAAAGGATAAAATTCCCATTTTACAGATGAGGTAACTGAGGCCCAGACTAGTTAAGTGACTTGCCCAAGGTCACACAGCAGACACGTGGCAGAAAGGGGAAAGGACTGGTGGCAAGGAAATCAGAGAGGAGGCCTATACGCTCATCCAGTGATGGTACAATAAGCATTTGAACCAGGATAGTGGACAGGAAGGGATGGACAGGCAAAATATTTGGAGGTAAAATTGGCAGGTTTTGACAGTAGAATAAGAGCGGAATGGCAGTGAGGAGTCAAGGGTGATACCGAGGTTGCAGTCACAGGGAGTACGGCAGTGTTGTCAGTGGACATGGGGAAGTTATGAGGTGGGGCGGGTTTAGGAGGGAAGTTGAAAAGTTCGGTTTTAGACAGGCTGACAAGAAGAGGTGCGGGAGCCTGTAGGAGACGGCTTCTTGGCACCCAGTTTGAGAAACACAACCTGAAGGTCCTCATATTCTTCACTTCTACAATTCCCTTAAAAGGAAAGGGGGAAAATGATATCAAGCCTCACAGATGTTTAACCTTCTTTAGCATGTGACCTACAATGGCACTGAAGCCCTTGCAAAAGTGCAATAAAGTTGTTCCATCTTTGACATCAGCGAAAACTCGTGAATTGGAAATATTGGGCAAGATTCCGAATTGTACCCTCCGGGAGCAAGCTATTGGCTAAATAAAGGCAAACTGTAAAGTAAAAATTGAAGAAAGATGAGTCGCCGGCCTCCTCTGAGAGAGCAGGCAAATGCTTTCATTTTATGCTTCCTTGAATCGTTATCATGCATCACAATGAACAGGACCTCATCTGTCAGCCCGTTCTTCACAACGTGTCTAGAATCCATCCCTTCCTCCCCATCCAAACTGCTACCATGCTTTTGTATTTAAATCATATTAATTGAGCGCTTACTGTGTGCAGAGCACTGTACTAAGCACTTGGGAGAGTACAACAATAAGCTGGCACATTCCCTGCCCACAGTGAGCTTACAGTTTAGAGGGGGAGACACATTAATATAAATAAATGAATTATGAATTAATGTACATAAGTGCTGGGGGGGTGAATAAACGGAGCAAGTCAAGGGGATGCAGAAGGGAATGGCAGAAGAGGAAAGGAGGGTTTATGAAAGGCCTCTTGGAGGAGATGCGCTTTTAATATGGTTTTGAAGTGAGGGAGAGCAATTGTCTGTAAGATTTGAGGAGGGAGCACATTCCAGGCCAGAGGCAGGACGTGGGCGAGGGGTCGGCAGCGAGATAGACAAGATAGAGAGATGGTGAGAAGGTTAGCATTAGAGCACTTGTCATATCCTCCCTCGACTAATGCATCAGCCTCCTGGCCGATCCCCTTGCCTCCTCTCTCCTCAATATAGTTCATATTTCACTCTCCTGGCCAGATCATTTTTCTTAAAAACAGTTCAGTCCCTTTCTCTCCGCTCCTTCAAAGCCTCCAGTGGCTGCCCATCTACCTCCACAGTAAACAGAAACTTCTTACCAATGGCTTTAAGGCAGCATATCAGCTCTCCCCCTCCTAACTCACCTCGCTGATCTCCTACTCCAACCCAGACCAGACACATCACTCCTCTAATGCCAGCCTACTACTCACTATACCTCAATCTCGCCTATCTCTCCACTGACTCCTTGCTCGTCTCCCCCTTCTGGCTTGGAACTCTTTCCCCCTTCATAAATGACAGACTAACTCTCCCATCTTCAAAAACCCACACAAATCATATCTCCACCAAGAGGCCTTCCCTCACTTCTCCACTCTATTGGCTCTCCCTTCTGTGTCATCTATGCACTTGGAAGTGTATCCCTTAAGTACTTTGATACTTACCCCGTCCCCAGCCCTGTAGCACTTATGTAACTATGCTTATACTCTATTTCCCCTTTATGTAATTATTTTTAAGTCTCCCCCATTAGACTGCAAGATCCTCGTGGGCAGATGTTGGATCTACCAACTCGTTTGTATTCTACTTTCGTCCAGTTGTATTTCTTGAGCGCTTACTGTGTCCACAGCACTGTACTAAGTGGTTGGGAGAGTACAATATAACAATAAACAGACACATTCCCTGCCCATGACGAGCTTATATTCTCCCGAGTGCTCAGTACAGTGCCCTATACACTGTAAGAACTCAATTGATACCACTGATTGACTGATTGATTGAAGCAACCAGCATGTCAGAGTGGCATCTAGCTTACGTTCAGACCCTTCTTCAAATTCTATGCGCACATACAACACACACATACACAAACACACACACACATGCTCTCTCTGCTGAGACCTGTTAATTACAGCTTCTAGCATAATTAGTAAGATAATGGATCCATTTATTAGAAAAGGAGGACAATAATCCCTGTTTTCCACATACTGGACATTTCATCATAAAGCTGATGACTGCAGCTTAAGCTGGTTAACGGAATGCCTTGTACTATGGCAAAGTTGCATTTGAAACCTGGATTTGGTCTAGCGATACTATTTCCAGAGAGGTTTAGAATCTGTCATATCGATCTTGAGCAGCCTTTGCCAGTCACTGGGTTTACAAAGGACTACAAAATTAATGGTACACATTTAACGTTCAGACTACCGAGCCCATCCAAATGGGGAAGAACCCTCTACCGGGGAGTGAAGAGGGTGCTGACTCAGTTGTCATCAACCCCCTCCCAGCTCTGAACCCCAGGATGACTTAGTCATGTCACCAGGAAAGAAAGGTCTTTCCAGGTCACATTTCACAAACCGGTGGAAGACTCTCTTACTCTTGATTTTTCAATTGCCACCATGAAAAATTGTGCTGTTTATATATTTTACTCTTAAATTACTGTCAAAGTTTGCAAAGAAAATTAGCCACAATTACATCTGCCACCATTATCCTGTGGCTGAGTTCTTTTCTTCCCAATCTCTGGGAACAGTGCATTTCATTCTTTATTAGACATTTCAGCAAGCCACATTCCTTCCAGAGGTGCCTTCCCTTTCAAACATTTCACAATGCGGAACCTGGTCAAAGCGAAAAATACCTCATTCTCTTCTTACTCATCCAGTTTGCAGCAAAACGATCCCTGCACCAAAACCTTACAGTCACTCAGCTCAGACAAAAGTGAGGCCTTTGGAAACCTGTATTTAGTCCTGCCTGTCTACTTGTTTTGTCTTGCTGTCTGTCTCCCCCTTCTAGACTGTGAGCCCATTGTCGGGTAGGGATTGTCCCTATCTGGTGCTGAATTGTACTTTCTAAGCACTTAGTACAGTGCTCTGCACACAGAAAGCGCTCAATAAATACGATTGAATGAATGAATGAAGACCTGCAAATCAAGCTAAGGTGGGATGCCAAAATGCAGAGAATCCAGGGTTGTCCAGATCACCGTGAAAACGAGAATGGTTCTGTGACAGATTGGCACATTTTGCACCGTGGCATGTTGATCGGGAAAAATCCTTCAAGACGATCCAATAAACGAGCAGCTTAAAGCGGCTCCCGATCGATTGTCTTCACAGTTTAAGTTTTGAAATTGCCTGACCCTACAACCAGGGGGTGTGCTGGGCAAGAGAGAGGCAGGACTTTCCTCTGGAGCTGACCCCTGCAGCAGGGGCAGGGGGGATCGAGTCTCGTGACTTAGTAGATAGAGTCCAAGCCTGGGAGTCAGAAGGACCCGGGTTCTAATCCTGACTCCACCACATGTGCTTAGTACAGTGCTCTGCACACAGTAAGCGCTCAATAAATACGATTGAATGAATGAATGAGAAGGCTACTGTTCAACCTACCCTGGACGAATTCTTCACTCAATTTGAAAAACTACTTCCAATCAGAAGAATGCGCTTCCATGTCTGATACTTCCTCCGAAGACTCCCGAATCCTCTCCTCCACCTAATTTTCTCATCATAGTTGATAACACCTTCAACCTCCCTATCCCTGAAGCCTATAACCTTTTTATCCTTGACTCCTCTCTCTTTCTTTCTCTCTCCCCCGCCCCCCTTTTCCTCCTCATATGTAGTCTATCAATCAACAGACATAATTTATCAACCAGTATGATTTCTCCCCCTCTAAACCATCAGCTTGTTGGGGGCAGGGAACATGCTAACCAACTCTATTATATTGCTGTATTGTACTCTCCCAAGCACTTGGTACAGTATTCTACACACAGTAAGAGCTCAATAAATACGATTGATTGATCCAACGACAGCAAAAGCAGCAGCAGGTAAAACGTGCCTTCAGTAAGTAATCAGGCAGAAGCCTCCCCGCCTACCAGATGGGTGGCCTGTCTTCTCTGCACTCTCTCTTTACCGCTTTAGCAGCTTGACTAAACCATCACTTCCCATTCCCAATTAGGTTAGGTAGCATTTGACTGTACTTCTCAAGTCCACCTGGTGTTTTCTGTCATCAGTAAACTCTTAATCAACCTGGAAACAAAGTCTGCACTGAGCACTGACAATTAGGGCCCTGTGTGAAATGTAAAAAAAAAAAAAAACCTCACTGGGGGAAGTTTTCTGGGCAGCTCCCGGGGAGTTATGCATGTGGTCCTTGTTAACAGCTGTATAATTCCTCATGTGCCGTGCTCAGAATATATTATACTCATCCTTGAAAAATCACAAGTACTCTTTCTTCTTTCTCTGTGAAACACGTCAAATTAAATGCCTGCAGGAAGCTGCATGTTGGTGATGATGATGATCAGTGTGGTATTTGTTAAGCGCTTACTATGTATCGATGACTATTCTAAGCCCCATGGTAGAGACAAGATCATCAGGTCCCACGTGGGGCTCCCAGTCTAAGGAGGAGGGAGACCAGGGACTGAATCCCCATTTTACAGATGAGGGAACTGTGGCACAGAAAAGTTAAGTGACTTGCCTGAGATCACACAGCAGGCAAATTGGAGAACTGGGATTAGAATCCAGATTCTCTAACTCCCAGGCCTGGGCTCTTTCACTAGACCACGCTGTTTCTCATGCTGCTTCTGCCTTGAATCAGTGGATGTTACCTTCTGTCATCTAGGCAGGCCTTAAAAAGAGTAAAGGTAAAATACATATTATATTGAGTCAGAGTGATTTTTGTTGTTGTTGTTGTTCTTTCTGGGAACAAAATCTTCAGCTCCCTGAGGTTAAATGAACTCCTTCAGGGATCCTGACTGCACTTCCTGTTCTGGAAGAACTGTGTATAGCATACTTTGCCAATTAGTTTCTTGCCTTGCCTCCCCTCTCTACCACCCGCTTCGTGTTCAGTTACCTCATGGCGGGGGGGAGTATTCTGCCCCTGGAAAGACTTTTTCCTCATTGGTGTGGTATCCAAGAAGAGATTAAGACCCCCAAGAGACTCAGGTTAATCAAGTGTGCATGGGCCTCCAGGCCCACCATTATGCCACCCTGTGCCAGGAGCAATGAAATGACATCATCACATCATGCCTCTTTTTGGATCTCTGGAGGGTTGATACTCACAAGAGCCGACCAGGGAACTCATCTCGGTGGTGGCAGCTGCAAAGCTGGACTCAGACCAGAGCAGCTCCAAGCTGCCATGCCCGGCAGTCCTGGAAACTAGAGCTGAACTCCCAGCACAGCCTCCCGCCTCAGCACTCCTTCTCCCAATCCTCAACGCCCCCCCCTGCTAGAGTCTGGCACTGTGCTGTGAGAAACAGCATGGCCTAGTGGATGGAGTCTGGACCTGGGAGTGATAAGGACCCGGATTCTAATCCCGGCTCTGCTTCTTGCCTGCTCTGTGACACTGAGGAAGTCGCTTAACTTCTCTGGGCCTCAGTTACCTCATCTGGAAAAAGAGGATTAAGACTGTGAGCCCCATGTGGGACTTTGTCCAACCCGATTTGCTTGTACCCACCCCAGCGCTTAGTACAGTGTGTGACACATAGTAAGCACTTAACAATTACCATGGTTGTTATCATTATTACCTATGCTGCCCCCTGCCCCATTAGCCCAGGGCCCAGGACTTCAGTTCCTTAATAATTATAATAATTAATAATAATTATGGTATTTGTTAAGTGCTTACTATGTACCAAGCACCGTTCTAAGCGCTGTGGTAGATACAGGGTAATCAGGTTGGACACAGTCCTTGTCCCAAATGGGGCTCCCAGCTTTAATCTCCATTTTACAGATGAGGTTAGTGAGGCCCAGAGACATTAAGTGACTTGCTCAAGGTCACACAGCAGACAAGTGGCAGAGCCGGGATTAGAACCCATGTCCTCTGACTCCGAAGCCCCTGCTCTTGTCATAGGCCATGCTGTTTCCCACTAGGCCATGCTTAAATACCTGCATTAATTCAGCCCTGTTGGTATCCACTTGTTTACATACTAAATCTGTTTTCCAAACTGGGGTGCACGGATCCTACAGGAAGGAGGGCTTTGCTGTGCCGTGCCACCCCCGACAAAGATGGTGAAGAGTGTGTGTGTGTGTGTGTGTGTGTGTGTGTGTGTGTGTGTGTGTGTGTGTGTGTGTGTCTAGTGTTGTTGAATGAATGGTGCTTGTCCCTGTCTCCCCATGTCTATTTATTTCTAACCTAAGGCAAAACACAAGCAATTAAGAATATAATTGGTAATCATCATTCACAAAGGCTTAATGAGATCCAAAGGACTTTTATGACTCAAAGCCTTCTCTATTTTGCTATACTTCTGATGTAATTCTCATTTTATTCAGTCTAGCTTATTTCAGGAGGGATGTACTAAACAGTTCATACATGACATTGAGTCTTTCTTTTCTCAATTCCATCTCTTTTGATTGAATAACTTAATCTTTAAATCCTTTTATTTGGGGTCAGAGGTTCTCATTGGCTCAATTGATTTGAAAGACACCCTTCGGGCATTGTCCGGAAGTCAGTGGTCTACTGTTTCAGCTGCTAATTTTCTACTGTATTGGTTTGGGGGTCCGATTGGTTTATTTTCTCCAACAACCTTTTGATAGTTCTCTGCTTTGAACTGGGCCCTTGGATATAGTGAATCCCTATGGCTTCCTCTTCTATTTGTTGATGTGACTTAGAGTAAAGGAGAGGCGCACGGTCATCGCGTGACTGGCTCTAAGGCCATTGCAAGGGGGCCAAAATGCAGGTAGCCCGCTGCCTGCATGAACCGCTCTGAGATGTGTCTGGCTCCAAGCAGCTTGGTACTGGCTTGGAGCAAGCAAAGTGACTACAGATCCTATGAGTCAAACTCCGAATAGAAGAACTTCTGCCCCTCAAATCCCTCCCTCCCTGCCCCCCACCCCCACCCCGGCGAACCCTGCTCTCAGGGGCTCACCTAGTGACAGTCAGCTTCGATCTGTCATGCAGTGAAACTGTTACCACTCCTTGCATTCCTGCCACTTGAAGCCATCCTTTCTACCACCCCCTGACTCTGATTTCTCCTAGGGAATTGCTGGTTCTGGGATGAGGTGAGCAAGCCCTGAAAGAGTACCTGTGAGCTGGTCTACAGGAATAGAATAGTCAAAGCATCTGGTGCTGTTTGACAGTAGAGGTCACTGGGAATATATATTGGTAAAAATGTACAGAAAAAAACACCAGGGGAGGCAATCTTCTTGTCTGGAATTCACACACTCTGTTGGTTTATGCTGACTGTCGTGAAGAATGACACTTCCTTTAATAAAAACATGTTAACTTTTGACAATGCCAGCTGATGTTTCTTCTCAGGCCCTTCTGTATAACAACAGATGATTGTAAATAGAAATATGGTGTGGATCGATATCCCTTAGAAAGATTGTGCAAAGAGAGATGTTGGGATTTTGAAAAATTGAAAAACCTGTACGTCTAGTTGGGGTTTTTTTTGCCACAGATGTTCTCTGGTATTATACCCTACCCTTCTTCCTAAGAAAGAGATATTCGAGGTCACCTCTCAAGGGGGCAGATCAGCAAATCCAGGCTTCTGTTCTAGGCTAACTCTCAATTCCCCCTAGAGTCTGTTTATTGTCCAATTGAACTCTCTGAAGCACTTAGTACAGTGCTCTGCGCACAATAAGTGCTCAATAAATACTGTCAACTGAATGACTTCCAGGAATTGGGTGAATTTGGGAATTCAAAGACCCCCAGTTCCCAAGTTGATTCTGGGCTGGGTCGGAGGGAGCTCACGTGCTTTCAACAGTCTACACGAGTGGTAGAAAATCCTGCCCCAAAAGTGGGGTGTCACACCCCCTGCCCCTGACTTCCTCTCCCCCTTCCCGCTCCAGAAAGGAGAGGGAGATGGGGAGAAGGGAGACTTCTAGAAAGAAGGGGCCCTGTTCTGGGGATCAAGTCCTCACCACCTCCCGACCCCCATGACACTAGGGCATGAGAGGAGATCCTGGTTGCCCTCCTCCTTACGCCTGCCCCACCACCCTATTTTCTGCCCAGCGAAAGCCTACTCCAACTGACATCACTGCACAAACTCACTGCCAAGCCTGGCTGTATAATCAAAATGGGTTGGCAACTGGTGCTGCACATGGAGCTGGACAGATGGACAAATACCCTTCCAGACATACAGCTGGACTCCTTTTGTCACCTCTTGCTGAATTTAGCTGCAAAACCCACCCAGAGTCACCGGTCATCTCTCCCTCCCCGGTACTGCCAACAGGAAAATCCAAACCCTTTCGGAATGTCAACGCTAGTCAAATAATTCAGAATTGGGGAAAAATAGTTTAGGTTGGGAATTTTAGAATCTAGGGGTTGGGTGGGGGCTTTACTAGCAAAGCCAAAGAAATCACTGCTGGAAGATGGGCAAGGCTGAGAGAAAAGACTTTTCCAAAAGTTGTGTTCACGTTAAATGTTTCCAAGACCTAGAGATGATTGCCAGGGCTTCGACAAGTGAATACATGCTTGAAGATAGATCTTGAAGGTAATAATCAATCCATTAATGGTATTTATGGAATGTTTACCGTGTGCAGAGCACTGTACTAAGTGTTTGGGAGAGGACAATGCAACAGAGTTGGTAGGCGTGTTCTAAGCCCACCGGGAGCTTTTACAGTTTAGAGGGGGAGACAGACCTTGATATCAATTACAAGTGCGGACTCAAGTGCTGTGGGGCTGAGGGAGGGGTGAATAAAAGGTGCAAATCCAAGCACAAGGGTGAGGCAGAAGGGAGTGAGAGAAGAGGAAAGGAGGGCTTAGTCAAGGAAGGTCTCTTGCTTTTAATGCTTTTAATGCTTTTTAATAAGGTTATTTGTTTTTAATAAGGAAGAAGGGACTTACCTTCCCCAGATGCACCACTTCCTCCTCCACCTCCTTCCTCTTCCTCCGTCAGCACCAGACGAGTGTCAGGGACTCTGGTGCCATCCCAGAATCATAAAATAATAATAATAATACTATTTGCTAAGCACTTTTTATGTGCCAAGCACCAGGGTAGACACGAGCTAATCAGATCGGACACAGTCCCTGCCCCATTGAAAGCTTCCAGTCAAAGAGGTAGGGAGAGCTGGTATCTTAGCTCAATCCTCATGGGGAGGCAGAGGCACAGGGCAGTTAAGTGACTTGCCCAAGGTCACACAGCAGGCCTGAGGCAGAGCTGGGACTAAGACCCAACTCTCCCGATTCCCAGTTCTCCCTTCCTTCCCCTGGGCCATGCTGCTATCCTACGGATGAACCAGCTGAATTTTCAGTATTTTAAAGATAAGAGTTTTAAGACAGGATGTTAAAGATATGGGTTTTATGGTACTGTTAAAGATAAGAGTGAGGTTAACCTTCAGAGCTGGTTTGAGTCCCACCCCCCTACACCTCCATACAGGACCATATTTTTAATCCTCTTTAAACACAAGTTAGTTATAGAACATTTTGATCCAAGTAAAACAGTAGTGTTGCAAAGGCTTGTCTCATTTTGACATTGTCACGGTTATGCAATTACTGGACTGTTATGTAGCCAGGACCCCTGGGTTGGCATCTCTACTCCATATGGATAAGCCCCATGAGATTTTTGGGTAAATAATATTCTCAACGTGTTTTTATTACATTACCAGAAGCATGTCACAATTCACTGAAAAAGTTATTATGAAATCGCTGCAGATGCCTAAAAGCCCAGTATGAGCTCTATCTTACCTTCTTGTATAAGATGATAGCAAGAATGCCAAATTTAGACTTTTTTCTTCTGTCATTGTATAAGAAACTTCCTGTCCATTTCTTGGCAAGACTTTTTTATTTCAAAGCAAAGAGGCATGTTGATTTCACTCAAACACTGGCCAAATCGGATGTAGCCGTGACTCACAAAGAATTTGCTTAAATTTGATGCATTTTAGGTGGATAACGTTCAGCTGGAAAATCAATTACCCACTTATTTCCTTTCAAAGACAACATCCAAGAACATTGGAAAGAAGGGGATGAGCACTGATATTTATTTCTCCAATGAACTCCTCCACTATACCACCACCCAATCAAAAAAACAAAAAAAAAATCCAGGTTATTAAGTCTAAAACGACTTTGACTACAATCTTTTCTAGCCTATGCAATCAATCTATCAATTATTTATTGAGCTTCATATGCAGAGCACTGTTCTAAGCTCCTGGGAGAGAACAGGACAACAGAATTATACACATATACATGTTTAAGTGATAGAACCGCTAGACCTACAGATGGACCACTTACCCCAAATATTTTAATCATTCCAGGAAATTCAAAACTCATAGTGTGTTAAATAAATTACACCAGGCCTGTCTTGATTATCTGGGAAGTACACAGGTTTGTAGGTAATGGAATCAATGGGGAGGATTTTTTTTTTCATTTTTAAATCAAGACATGAAAATGTGGCTGATAGGAATAATGTGTGACAAATGATCCTTTCCACATTGAGTGTATATATAGATTACCCTGCAGGAATGTCGCATTTGCGATTGAGCCATTTCCATTTCTCCCTCTTCGTTTCTCTGGATCTTCCTGAAACTGCTGTTCTAAGGCAGTCAGTCATTCCAGGTCCGACTCCTATATAGTAGGCTAATCTGTCTTCTGCTGCTGTTTCTCAACCATCCACTGATACCCACATCATTTCAGGTTTTGTTTCATTGATTCTTCAGAGCATTTCTTTGGCCCGCCTTATTTAGTTACCTCATTTCAGCTCACTATAGAACAGCTATTGGGGTATCCATTTCCTTCGCATTCTTTCATACAGTTAAGTGACGTGTGAAATGAAAAAAATGAAAAGGAAAATTGTTGGTTTGTCTTTGAAAAATATGGGATTGGCTGTATTAATAATTCCAATACTTTAATAAGAAAATGTTCTAACACTGAACATGTGTTGACTGGGCTTCTGGGCTGGGGTCAAAATCATGTGAAACTAAATTGAAATCTGTTAGATTGGATTTTCCTTTGAGCTCTTACATTCATTAAAGTTTCATTTTTGACTCAAATTAAAGTTACATGCATTTTATGCTGTGCAGGAAATGGGCCTGGGAGTCAGAGGACCTGAGTTGGAATCTCCGTTCTGCCGCTTACCAGCTGTATGACCTTGGGCGAGTCATTTAACTTCTCTGTACCTCAGTTTCCTCCTCTGTAAAATGGAGGATTAACTATCTGCTCTCCCTCCTACTTAGACTGTGAGCCCCATGTGGGACTGCATCCCACCTGATTATCTCGATTCCACCCCAGCGCTTAGTACGGTGCTCGGCACATAATAGACACTTGCACACCACAGTTATCATTGTTATCATCATTGGGGAAAGCTGTGTATCCATGGATGGACAATTCAAGGGATTGGAAATGTTGGTCCTTAGACATGAGAAACTGGAGACGTTGCCTCACGAACCAGATATTGTTTGTTCAAAGGAGTGATTTCCCTTCTTTATTTCTTTTCTGTAGTTCAAACTCAAATCTAGCAGCTGTATTAGAGAAGGAGCCATTTCTTCTCCCTTCAAGTTCCCTCCAGAGGAGGATCTGTGGGCTCTAAGTGATCCCCATGGGGTGGCAGGGCTCCATTATCTAAGGGAGAGATGGTCTAAATGTATTGTTTCTCTAGAACAGGGGTCAGCTTTTAACCTTCACCCTAACTATTCCTGTCTCTACCCCTCAACCTCACCCTAATATGGCCATACCAGGAGTGGGTAATTTTCCTCATGATTTTTTTTCAATGAAACATTTGGCTTAGCCACTACTGCACACCAGAACAAGGTTATGGTTGGTGTTAAAAGGATCCTGGGAATGCTTCAGTGGTTAAACAGCGGGTGGTAGGTGCTAAGCCTTCTTTTCATTTTTTTCAAACTGCCCTGCAGTTTGCCCCATTGTACACAACACGATCTGACAATTGGTAACGTTAGTGTTTTGCATTCAATTTTTTACATTTCTGACTTTCTCTTTCTGCTACCGCTTTGTTGGTCTGCACTTGAATTACAGCTGTTTGTCCGCCATTGTTGGAAGGAAAGTTCAAAGCCAGAGGCACTTAAGACTTGAATGCTTTAGTCACTTTCCTTCTGAGTTGAAGCCGTGCTGGTTTCTTAAAACTTCAGTTAAAACTGACACCCCGTTGTGTGTTCCTGGGATATTTTTCCTCTAAAATATTTTCTCTTTTCTATTTTTTGTCCACCTGGTTTAGGGTTGCTCTCTCTCTCTCTTGCTTCATTTAATCTACTTCTTTCTTCTGGCTTACTCTCTTTTTCATTTTCCCTCATCCCTCCTTAACTGTATCCTCTCTTCTCCATTCCTTTTCCAGGATTTTGGTTTGGGAGGAAAGGTGAAGATGTGGGTTTTAGGGGGAGGTAGAAGTCAGGGACGGACTGTCTCCATACAGGTGTTCTTCCGAGAACAGATCTTCAATTTCTCATATTCTGATCTATACCGATTCGATTTGTGGGGCTGAAAAGTACTGAATTCTCAAGGGTTCCCTTTACTCTACATCCCCTATTTCTACCACTACCTTTAAATCGACCTGATCTTCACAAACATATTTGGGCATTGGTCCAGACTATAATTTATGCTCTTCACTTCGTGCTGGTCTTCCTTTCTCATTGCCCAAAAGCAACATCCTTTCTTCCATCATAGAGTCTGTTAAAACACGCAATCTTTTCTAGATCATTGTTCTGTTACCCATTCTCTACCTTCTGGGGTGTGTGCCAGCAGAAGCAAATCACAATGGTCTTTGGTTTTCTTTTCTGCCTAGTCCATTCAATACTAAATTTAGTTCAAGATTTTATCCTGTTTAACCTCACTGACAGGTCCCTGAATAGATAGAAAGTATCACTCTTTACTGACCTAGTTTTCTCCTGTGTATCTTTCCCAGCATACAGTGGGTTACTGCCAACTCCTCATATTGTGCCAACTGGCACAATACACCCATCATTTCCAAAATCCAGTAAAATGGTCCAGAAGGGTTATTATCTTAGACAATGCTCCTTGAGAGCAGGAATAGTGTCAATTAACTCTACTGCACTCTCCCAAGGGCTTAGTACATGCAGTGTTCAATCAATTAATCAATCAATAGTATTTATTGACTCTTGGCCAATCGCTAAGAGGATCTTTTTTATATATTTTATTTTACACGGCTCCTTCACTCCGGCAAGGTCTGGGATCCCAACACTCATTCCCAGGAGTAGAGGAATATCTCCTTCTCCATCCCAAACCATCCTGCTCAAGACTTGCAGTCGACTGGGGTAGAGACTGGGAGAGGTGAAGGTATTCAGTATCCGCGACCTCTCCCAGGACAAATTAAGCCCTGATCCTGGCAAACAGAGTGCGTGGCCTGAGAATGACCACTTCTGCCTCAGAGGATTTCTCCTCCTTCTTCCGTTTCAAATTCAATCTAAATTTTGGGTATTTTGATGTCCCTGTGCCTCTCATCTGTATAGCATCAAAGCCTGAAACCTCTAGCCAATAGGAGCATATGTGAAGGGTAGTCAAAGGGAGATAGAGTGGTAAAACTGGATGTAAGTGCTAAAAGAGGGATACCGACCGTGACATCCTAAGTTCTCAACTTCCCAGAGATATGTGAAAGGACAGATGGTATCACTCAGGAGACCGAAACCACGTTCACTTTCTGGCTGTGTCGCTGACTTGCTATGTGTCCCTAGGCCCGAAGTTCGCTTATTTCTTTTCAGTGACAGCAGGTCCTAGCCAGAATCAGCATCTTGTGGAAAGCAGGGTTCCCAAATACTAAATCATAGCACACTGGCATGACTTGGAAGCTCCGTGGCATATCTCAAAATTTGGGGGACATTTTTGCTTGCTTTGATTTCAGTGTTCACTAAGTGGGTACACTTCCATTCTTGGACACGTACTGCATGTGCTCACCTAAATCAAAGGTAGCAAATGGGCAGTGGCATGTGCAACGCCCTCCCCTCCCCTACACTCTCTCACACACACACACACTCCCACAGGATTCTGGAAAAAGGGAAGGGGACTACCAAGTAGGGGTGCCATGCCTACAGATCACCCAGCACTTAGAACAGTGCTTGGCACATAGTAAGCGCTTAACAAATATCATCATCATCATTATTATTATTATTATCACTCCTCTTGGGTTGGACACCTCCCAACAGAACATGATTTTAAGGCATAAGTTTTGAGGCCAGGACTATGAATTGTGGTGAGTTCTGTATTGGATTGTAAGAAGCATTTAATCTAAGTAGTAGTTCCCCCTCAGACCGTGGGGCTCTGAAAATGGTCATAGCTCAGGCTCTGTTGGGGTAGAGCCTCCTGATGCATTTAGCTACCTGGCATCACTGTATCATGATTGCTCAGAGAGAAAAGCTACACTTCCCTAAAGCCACTCAATCTGAACAAAGATGTTGCATTTGCCAAGATAATTCTCTGCTCCAGATGAGACCTAAAATTGGCTGTTTGGAGACTCTGGGCAGTGGGCAAAGAAATTAAAATACCCTTCACCCTTAAGAAGGAATGGAGCAGCACCCTCTTCTGCCTGAACGGGAACATTCAGAGAAGTAACGTGGACTAGTGGATAGAGCATAGACCCGGGAGTGACAAGGACATGGGTTCCAATCCTGACTCCACCACTTGTCTGCTGGGTGACCTTGGGCAAGTCACTTAACTTCTCTGTGCCTCAGTCACCTCATCTGTAAAATGGGGAGTAACACTGTGAGCCCCATGTGGGACATGGGCTGTGTTCAACCTGATTAGCTTGCAGCTACTCCAGCACTTAGTGGAGTGCCAGGCACATAGTAAGTACTTAACACCAAGAAAGAAAGAAAAAAACACATTGGGCTTAATGAATAATAATTGTGGTATTTGTTAAGTGCTTACTATGTGCCATGCCCTGTGTTAAGTGCTGAAGTAGAGAGAAGATCATCGGGTCAGACGCAGTCCCTTTTCCACCTAGGGTTCACAGTCTAAGTAGGGAGGCGACGGGGAATTGAATCCCTATTTTACAGATGAGAAAAGTGAAGCAAAGAAGTGAAGTGACCTTCCCAGGGTCACATAGCAGACAAGAGAAAGAGCCAGGATTAGAACCCGGTTTCTCTGTCTCCCAGGCCCACTCTCTTTCCACTAGGCTACACTGTTGAAATTTTTATTTTTTCCTCCAAATGAGCTACTCTTCTCAAGTTAAAGGTTCCTGTTAAAACTAACCACTTGATGCGTGATAAGATTATTAATCAGCATTCACATATCTGTATAGAGAGAGAGAGAGAGAGGCTTTGTGTTTTCTTAAGAAGGAAAGCCATCACTGGTTCTGACTAATGTTCCAGGAAGCCTAATATTCTAGTGGCAATAGTGGCAACAGATACTTGGAAGAATCGAGTGATGATTACTCTTCTGGACATCTCCAAACCTCCTAGAATTCAAGCCAGCAGTTGAAATGGGAATAGCTACTTCCTGGACACCGGCCCAATGTTTCAGCTAGATTTCACCTTCAGGAAGACCAGCCAATGGTATTATGGACTGTGAAATTCCTCATAACCATATACATCTGCCACATTCTAATAGTTATACAATATCTTTTAAGCTATATTCCTTATGATCACTGTCCCCAATCATTTCCCCATAACCACCTAGAGTATTTATAACAATAATAATAATAATATTTACGGTATTTGTTAAGCACTCCCTATGTGCCAAGCACTGTACTAAGCGCTGGGTTAGATACAAGGTAATTAGGTTGCCTTCCTTGAGGCTCACCACCTTAATCCCCATTTTACAAATGAGGGAACTGCGGCACAGAGAAGTTAAGCGGCTTGACCAAGGTTACACAGCAGACAAGTGGCGGAGCCAGGATTAGAACCCACGTCCTCTGACTCCCAATCCTGTGCTCTTTCCACTAAGCCATGTGGATCACTGACGAGCAATGTGAAGGTGGTTAGTAGAATTCCTTGAACCAGATATTATCAAGGTGAAGGTCTCATGTATAACCCTTCGTGCCCAAATGGAATGACTCTAAGATTAATTCAAGTTTTAAAAACTGTTATATCTTAATTTATTCATCTTTTCATCCTACGAAGGAGACGGCTTTAATATTTTGTCTTAAGTGGTGTTTCTTGTTGAGATCTGCAGCTCCCTAGCATCGTGGAGTATGTAACAGAGTGAAGATGAATTGCTGAAATAACAGGCAAATCACTCTGGTTTGGGGTAATGAAAGAACTAAAAAGAACAAACCACAAAAAGAACACACAAAATGTTTTTCCTAAACACTCATCTGTTCTAATGACACCAGTAAAACACTGAGCACTTTATACCAATGTAATCCTTTGATCTCTTTGAAATCCCATGTAATTTTCTTTTACAAAACACTCATTCCTCAACCATATTTTCCCAGCCTGAGAAGGGAGTTTGGATTCGCTGTCCGACAAATCGATGCATTGAATTTCATCTTAATCCTATTCAACGATTTAATTAAAGTGTAAGAAACACTGCATTAGGAGCCGGGAACATTTTGACAGTGTTTCTTTGTTCAGAGATAGATATTTTGTGGAAGAACTAACCTTGCCCCCTGACTGGAGTGAACCTCTTTGTATCCCCATCCTACAGTCTATTTCGTTGAATGCAAAGTGGCTGCGGGGCGTTTTAGAAGTTACAGAGTTGGAGTTTGAATTGAAGAGATTTTTCAATCAGAGCTCACACTGGTATTTGTCCAAGTCAGAATAGTGTATGGAAAAGCAAATACTATAGGAATAAACAATTTGCTCAGGGGGAAAAATACTACTGGCTGTATCAGAAAAACCACTGAACTTAGCTCCGGGCCAGAATTTCTTTTCCATTTATCCATCTTGTCAGTGCAGAATTTTCTGTTTTGCCATGACTTGCAGTGTAAAATGCCTCGTCAAGGACTGGGGAGCAAACGATGAACATCAGTGTGAAGGGGATTGAGACTTGGTCCCTCCCCAGTGCACAGGAATTCCCTCAGGGCCCACCCGGCGCACCCTTAGAGGGGGCTATGGCAGCCCTTAATTTGTAACGGAAGAGGCACCGGGTTCCAAAAAACGGCCAATTGGCATCTCTCCCATTACCGACTAAACTGACCTTCGATCAGAATGCTTCAGGCCTTGGTGGCAAGGGTCTGAAGAACAGGAACTCCACTACTTCCACCCACAGTGTCTCATGGCTTTGGTCTCCTACAGCTTGCTGGCATCCCTCGATGCCCACCACGGACTCAGTAGACCTCCTGCCACAGCAGCTCTTCCCCACAGATGCTAAGTCCCACGGGCCCTGAGGGCTGAGCCCTAGCAAGCCAGGCCATGAATTAAGCACTGGGGCACGGCCTGGAGAGTGGAGAGGGAAGAGCCAGACAGTGCAACCCTACCTCTCATCCCAACCAGGGACTTTCCTGGGCCACTTTTTAACTGGGGCAGGAATAAATAAGTCTTCTTGGTTCGCAATTGCCCTGAAGGCTCAGCTGAGGGAGAGAGTCTAGGAGAGAGCTAGCGGGAGGATTTTCTCCTCTTATCCCACCAAACCGGAAATGTAGAATCATTTGAAATGATTATCATTTCTAGTCAAACTCTGGCTTTATCTTGCTGTGTGACCACAGCAAAGTCACTTCAAATCCTCCTTTTGCAGCATGAAAATGGGATCAGGCTAAAAAAACTCCCACCTCCACATCGCTGCTGGCAATTGGACTCTCAAGCTGCAGTTTCTGTAGGTTCAGGTAAAGAGCCTCAGGGGTCAGGACTGTGGCTTAAAATATAAGCAGTAAGGGTCCAAGAAGTAATACACCGGGGTGGGGGGAGAGGGAGGCCGAAGAGATGTTTTCCTTCCCAGGATGCCCTGGGACCTTGAGAGTCACCATATCTGGAGAGGACACTTTTGGTTCTGAATGTTGAAGGATTGCCTTCTCGGGGTAAGACCTTCCTTCCCTGTCACTTGCCCATTGACAACCTTCAGATTCACCAGCCCCCGACCTTCAGAACTGGTTCTCAAAGTCGGGGCCAGGACTAGAAATGTGACCATCCCAGACAGCTCCCTCAAGCGCCAGCTGTGCTTGGAGGTTCGAACCAAGACTCCATCTGATGGGGAGGATGGTGGGAGAGGGCGAGTTGGGGTGGGGGAGGTTACCAAGCACTTAGTACAGTGCTCTGCACACAGTAAGTGCTCAATAAATACGTTTGAATGAATGAGGTTCAAGTGCTGATTCAATAGATCTGTTCATTAAACTGCACATCTGCAATCTCTGACGTCCACTGAGCCCTGACTAGCAGCTCTAGGCAACTGCCTGTTTCACCTGCTCCTAAAACTGGCTCTGTTCCTTCTTCTGAAGAAGCCAATATGCAACCTGTGCTTCTCTCTCCATTTGCAGTACCGAAAAGCAGATTTCTGTTTTTACAAAATGGAAAATGGTGCCATGGCAACTTTGGGCCACTGAAGAGTGATGGATATCCCACTGCTCTTCCTTATAGCAGAGGGCCCTGTGTTGGTAAAGGGGGCTTTCACATCCCTCCATTACTTTATGTCCCAAAGTTGAACGTTCACTCTTTCTGCTTCTGGGCACAATGCCACTCCACAGTGGCCCCACGTCTGGTCTAGACTTGAGCCATCTCAAATGGAGCGTGGCTGCGACAGAGCCGGGAACTGCATATGAGCAGTACTTCTCCCACTCGGCTATTCAGTGGCCACTCGGTTCCCCGGCAAGAGTGTTCTGATGCTGCCACTGAAGAGGTCAAACAAAAATGCCTTGTAGGGTTGCCACCTCTAACTTGCCAAAATCCTGGACATTAGCGCCAGGGTCTTCCCTAGGGGGCTGCAAGACCCAGGGCGACTTGCCAGTTTGGGACAGTTGGTCCAGCGAGAAGAGGTTGGGCGGCACGGAACAGGGGAGGGTTTAAAGAATGGAAGTTTCACCCTCAAATCGCTCTCTCCACTCACCACCGCCCCCGGATCAGTGTAATGCAATAGTGGGGGAGACGAGCGACACGCCACCATCTTCTTTCCACTCCCTTGAGGAGCCCCCATCTCTCCTGATCAGCGGAACTCCAAACAGCAGCCTCCAGGGTATGTGACTGTTTGTGACCTCTTATAGAAAGACCAGGACAGGTGGCGGATGTTCTGGGACAGCCACCTCAAAAAGAAACCATCCCGGCCAAACTGGAACCGGTGGCACCCCTACTGCTCTGTGGGCTGCTGTATTGACTCAAGCAGCTTTTGAGCATTCTCTCCTGTGAGATGGGTTGGTGGGGGGAAGGTTTTCTCCCCTTCACTCCCAGGGAGTGCATTGCAGTGCTCTCCCTGACCCAGAGGAGAGTAGCAGGCATTTTATCTAGGTTCTCTTTTTCTATCATAAGAGGATGCAAAGAAGGCTAGAACCTCAACAGGGAAAAGGAAATGAAAATGTTTTTGATTTTTAAGAACACTTAAAACCCAAACTGGGACGGGGTAGGCGTCCTTTGGAGCAATGGCTGTTGGCCATTTTTTATCTGACTGGCACCTAACGGTTTTGTGTCTTCTGTTTCTTTCCCCCTCCTTCCCCTGGCAGTATGGAATTAAAAAGAAGGAAGAGAGGGAGGCTGAGGCCCAGGCTGCCATGGAAGCAAACGCCGAAGGCAGTCTCACGCGTCCAAAGAAGGCCATACCGCCTGGCTGTGGGGATGAAGAGGAGGAGGAAGAGGAGAGCATTCTAGATACAGTCATCAAATACCTCCCTGGGCCTCTTCAAGATATGTTCAAGAAGTAATGACTGTAGGCAGTCAGACTGCTTTCTCCATGAACAGTAAAGCAATGGATTTCTCATTGTAAAATGGGAATTTACAATCTTGCCACCTACCACGCTCACCACCCCTTTTGCTCACTAGAATCCCTCCAGATTCATCCATTCCTTTTTGTACATAGTCACATACGGTTAGACACCTCTGGATGGATGTAAGGAGCAATGAGCTGTAGTCTACTCAGCTTTAATTATAAGCCATAGTACTATGTATGTTCAATAAGGTAACTATCCATTAATCCGAGAAAAGGAACAACATGTTTGCTTCCATTCTAAAGCAGGCAGGCATGTTCACTGCAAGTGAGCAATGGCTTTTTGTTGAGTCCCATTGTTCAAATTTCAAACTGTAATTGGCCGTCTCCATTGTTCTTTGCTGGTCCATCTGTCCTGCCCGTCACATCTCTATCTCCTCTGAAAACGGAACTGTATTTTTATCCCAATCTCCTCAGAGATCATTTGGAATGTTAGTCGGGTGCAACTCATGTTCACCGCTCCATTTTCTCAGTTGTTCAAAGACTGAGTCTTCTACATTCTTGTGTGTTTAACGGTCTAAATCAATGCCTCAGAATCTAATCAAGTATCTTGTACCTTTGGACTCTCTAAAAGATGGAGAGGGAAGGAAAAAGCCACCTGACCAGAGAGCACTAAGAAACAGGCCAAATGGGTCCCATAGGGGTCAAATTCAGCTGTCGCTTAGAGGTCAGGCTTCAGAGGTCGGTTTGGAAGGTTTGGCAGGCCCTGGTAGCCTCTGGTTACCAATGACCTTTACCATGTGGAATCCCAGTTATTCTTCCAAGGGCAGCAGTGCCAGTAACGATTGGAGGAAAATTCTTTCCGGTGGTGATCAGTACTGTACTGTGCACTCCAACGATTGGTAGGTGACTTCTCAAGACCACAGGAGGAGTGATTTAGGCTCAAATTCAGACACAGCCAGTGTCTGCATCTGCATCTTTCCCTTCCATGTACCAGACTGAGGGAGGTCAAACTAACTGACTCCAGGAACTACATCTTCAGAGATTTGCGAGCCACATAACGCCCACAGCCAAAGGCAGAGTTGGAAGTGGTCAACTGTAGCCGCCACTTGTTCTACCCCTTCCCCTCCTCTCTTGAGCAGTACCTTCTCTTCCAGAAAGTTCAGTCTTTTCTTTGCCAATATGCCACTGTATCATTTGCACATCAGTGGGTGAAAGTTATTTTCCAAGATCTGAGGAGAGATTAAGCCAGGCCAGAAAGGTGGTGCTGGATGGGGATGAAATCAGTCTGCAAGTCATTGACTAGTGTGTGGAGAGCCCACAACATGTGTGTTCTCTGGAAGCCATGCTTTTCACTTCAAAAAAACCCAACGAAAAACCCCCCAAAAACAACCCTAAAATCACCGCTCCCCCACCCCCCGCAACCTAAAAGGACTTCTTTTAGAACATTTTAACAATAGGCAGGCAGTGTCCAGGATGGCGTCAACACCAAGGAGTAGAAAGGGTGGGATAAATTTAGTTCCAGGGCCACCCTAATCATAATGCTCAATTTTATGAAAATTTAAATTTAAAGAGAAAAGTGAGAATCAAATGTCACTTCTTTTTTTTTGCTAGCATGTGTGTCACATTCCAGTAGCTGGTGCAGCATTTGCACTGCTGATTTAGAAATTTGAAGTCCTTTGCCTATAATGGTGAGTCACTGTGAGTCCCATCCAACCCCGGCCTAGGAGTTCATAGCTTCACAGGAACTACTAACTTTTGGATCCTCTATTTCTGCTCATGACTAAAGATGGAAGCTATTGGATTTGAGTAAAACAAAGGAAAAATTATCGCTCCCTGTCAAATCAGAGTAGACAGGCCCCCTTTTTGGAATAGGTCGGGCAAACCGATGAATGATGCTTTGAAAAAGAACCCCAAACGTGCAAGAAGCAGGAGGCTGCAGATTTTGCAGTAGCTCTAAATCAACATTGAACTACTGTTGCCTACAAATTCTAGTGAGGCAGTTTTATTTGATAACATGAAAAACCAAATGTTGAGAACAATGCTATTGGGAGACATGCTCCATAATTGCACAACTTTAGAGAGCTCTGTAAATCCATAATTCATCAGGCACCAGATTTCACAAATTGATGCTGTAGTTGAATGGGATAAGCTGCTATTCTTCAGCACCCAGAGAAGCTCAGTGGATCTTTCTGTTCTGACGAGGTGCTTCATGGGCTCTGCATGGCCTAAGGTGTAGACATTTATAAAGCTTAGTGACAGCATTAGATTCTGGAGGTGCTATCAAATTATGAGACCCATCATTTACAAATGACCAAAGGCACACATCAGAGTGCAATTGTGCGTCCACACCAAATAATTTCCAATACTCCTGGACTAGTCTCAGTCGGTATTAAAATTTGCCTAAAACTTAGTACGGGGTCAAGGTAGTTAGGATAGTTGATTTATTGGAAAAGAGGGGAGTGGTGGCAAGGAGATCAGCAGCAGTTGGATTTAAAACCACATGCATGAAATTTCTAAGATAGGGAATAAACCCCAAGGCCATAGTATGAGGAAGCCAGAGTACCATCAAGGTGTTTACCATCACTTGTACCTTTGGGCTGCAGCAATCTGGAGCGTCTTTGCAGATCACCGAACCAAACCATGAGAGCAGAAGACCTGTCAGTAATCTGTCACTTAAGATTAAAAGCCCTCAGTTCACCCTTTTCCAACACTAATGATAGATTTTGGTTTTCTTTCAAATCAAAAGTTTTCAAAAATGATCTTCCCTCTTCTGCTACCTCCCGTGCTCAGTTCAAACAAACCTGTATTTTCTGCTTATATCCTTGAAACGTCTACAGTCTTTCCTGTGGGAAAAAATGATAGTAGGAGTAAAGGATTTAGATTCTGAGGGAGACCCTTCCCCTGACAAATTCACCTGTGGGTCACACTGACCTGTAAGTAAATTCTGTTAAATCGGTGCCTGCCCCCCATTACCTCCTGCTCTGTTCACCCTGCTATTATGAATTCTGCTTCTACCCCTGAGGGAGATAAGAAATTTCCATTATGTGGTCCCATCCCCAGAAAACCCTGATTTACATTGCCAAAACAGACTTTGAAATGCCTGGCCTGTTAGAGAGATGCTCAGTAGATGATAGCTGATTTTTCGAGATATGGAGGGGTTTCAGTTCATTTTCCCCCCTAAAATAGTCCACTCTCAATTGATGAGCTGGAATTGGAAAGGCTAGCCTGGGTGCTAGCTCTAATGCCTTACCTCGGGGGGGGTGGGGGGGGCAGCCAATCCTAGGTAACAATCTTCAATTAGTCTACATGGCCCAAACCCCTGAATTCCTCACGCAAACCCCGAGAATGAGCACAGCTCAGCAGCACGGTCACTGAGCTCCAGTGGTTGGCTGACGTCTCTGCTTCTAAAGATGCAAAAATAAAACCCAGTGAGCGATCCCTTAGGACACTGGGAACAACCCCCTATTGGGCCCCTTCTCTCTGAACCCTACCATCCTGAAGCAGTTTGAGAAAACAGCCTTCTTGGTATTTTGGGCCCTCTGGAGCCACTGATGTTTAAGAGGGAGTTGTTCAGGAAAAAAAAAAAGTTAAGTGAATGCTTAGACTGTGGCTCTCTAAAATCTTTTTTCCCAGAATCTGCTAATCTTCACCCCTCCATCTTGCATTGTGATGGTTAGTTTCTGTTTATTTTTCTCCTTCACTTAAGAAATCCTACAAGGAGAATATCTATTCCTTAGATCAGCTGGTGTCTGCTCTCTCAATACACATTGGAGAAAGCGTGCACTGAAGTAGAGCCAAGTTTTTAACCAGTGGGGATGCTTTGCATCAGGTCAGTTGGAACATCTAGTCTGTCCCAGTGAAGACCTCCTCCGATTCATCTCAAGGGGTAAAAGAATTGGAGTGAGATGAGAAGACAACTTAGCAGGTCATGCCCAACCTACTTCTGAAGGCTGTCCCACAGCCCTGAGGGGCATATTAAGAAAAGTTTCCACCACCTTTCCATCTCAGTTAACTCTGGTTCCCTCCCGGAAGTGGGAAAACATTGAAAAACACTGCACTGAAAGGATTTTCCTCAATTGGCTTTAAAAAAAAAATACGGTAAGGTAAAGGCTTGAGACCATCAGAGTTCTACCATCTCCAGAATACCTTCCCTGCTTTGTATGAAGCTGAAGTGGGCATTTCTATCACTGGACCAAATCTACCCAATCCCCTTATCCCTCCGGCATTAGAGATTAAGGTGAGGGCCGCTGGATAAACCCCTAGAGTCCATCTCGCAGTCAGATGTCAAAGATCTCAACAAGACCAAAGACCAACACGGTTCATTGTTTGGATTCTGACTCTCACTTTGTCCTTCATCTTCCCAATTTATTTTCATCACATCAATATGTTGAATCTCAGGTAAATGAGGTCTTCTGTTTTTGATGAGCTTTTATTTAGACAGAAAGGTTTATGTCAAAGTGGGCGAGTTGTACTACCCACCCCACGCCTTTCCATTCGAATAAAAATAAATCAAAGGTCTCCATTTTGTGGAGGGCAAATACTTTCGTTTGGCATTGACCTTCATGACCTTACATTGATCTTTAGAGAAAGCCATATGAAATCAGACTGCAATATTAATTATGAATGCTACTCTACGCTAAAGAGAATAGATCATTTGCTAAATCACTTTGGGGTTTCA
Source organism: Tachyglossus aculeatus (assembly GCF_015852505.1). Taxonomy (NCBI): domain Eukaryota; kingdom Metazoa; phylum Chordata; class Mammalia; order Monotremata; family Tachyglossidae; genus Tachyglossus; species Tachyglossus aculeatus. Next base: position 5,798,045 of record NC_052099.1, read on the forward strand.
CTGTCTATGTGTCTCGTTCTGTGTTTTAGCTTAGTTATCCTCGTGCTGCCGAACACATCTTCTTAACAAGCTTTACGGCTCCGGTACAATGTTTTGAGTAATCGGCTATTGTGAGCTGAATGTTTCACCCTTTGTATCTGATATGTGCCTATATGTGGTTTGCTCTATTACTGGTGTAATGTTCACTGTGTGCTCCGTCATTGAAATGTTGGGTAAACGTCTCTAAAAATGCTTGTTTTCACACATACACAAAGGAGAATCCTGACTAGATCATGCATTTTCTAAGAAAAATGCTTACCTCCTGTTTCGAGATGCATGTGGCAATTCCCAAGCTTTAAGATGATTTAAAGTAGAGATTTGTGAATGTAAGTTTTGTTTGTAATTTGCCTGCTACTGTTCCTGCATGACAAGGGTAACTGCTCTGATGTTCTTTTTGAATGGAATCACAGCCAATAAAAATAAATAAATAAATAAAGTGATTTCATACATTTCTGGGGGTGGAGGGAGGGATGGGATTTTTCCATGTGAGTTTTCTAGTACTAGTTAGTATCAGGAGAGGACAATGCATTGTAGCACAACACACTGTAGCTTAGAATTTCCTGGCAGTGAATGTTGAAGTGGGAGATGGAGGAATGTTGTGAACTCCTCTAAGGGGCCTTTAAAAGTCAGGAGAGATTTTACATGGGATGGAAGGAAAGGGACTAAATAACCTCGAGTTAGTCTGGGACAAGCAGGGTAACAAAATAACCCATGGGTCCATTCAATGGAGGGACTGAGGTCCCAGTGACCCCAGGACTTCAGAACAAATCTTGGATTTCTGAGTTCTGGGTTTAGTTGGGAATTGAAGCCCGAGAATTTATGGAGTCTCAAAACACATGTTCTGTGCCCTGCACAGGAACACAGTACCCAGAGGGTGCTGGGACTAAAGTGAAACTCTGCTCTTAGACCCAAGGTAAAACTATTCTATCGTTACAGTTGGAGAAGCAGCATGGCTCCATGGAAAGAGCCCAGGCTTTGGAGTCAGAGGTCATGGGTTCAAATCCCAGCTCCACCAATTGTCAGCTGTGTGATTTTGGGCAAGTCACTTCACTTCTCTGTGCCTCAGTTACCTCATCTGTAAAATGGGGATTAAGACTGTGAGCCCCACGTGGGACAACCTGATCACCTTCTATTCCTCCAGTGCTTAGAACAGTGCTTGGCACATAGTAAGCACTTAACAAATACCATTATTATTATTATTATTATCATTATCACAGTGAATGAGTCATCACCAAGAACCTGATTTTAGACAGAAACCCAGTTTTGTCTGGGTGAAGAAAGAAGTCCTGGGGAACTGCTCAACCTAAAATGGCACACATGCTCAGGGCATCCGTTATTATTGAGTTGTTCACCCATCCATGAAAACTAGCATTGGATCATATGGGTCAGGCTTAGAGCCCAAATAATAGACTTCGTGAATTAATTTAATACTTTTCCCCCACTGGTTAGAATCTCACAGGAACCAGTTTGGAACATCGGAGAAGCAGCATGGCTTAGCAGAAAGAGCATGGGTTTGGGAGTCAGAGGACAAGGGTTCTAATCCTGGCTCTGCCACTTGTCTGCTGTGTGACCTTGGGCAAGTCACTTTAACTTCTCTGTGCCTCAGTTCCCTCATCTGTAAAATGGGGATTAAGACTGTGAGCCCCATGTGGGACAACCTGATTATCTTGTATCTCCCCCAGTGCTTAGAACACTGCTTGGCACATAGTAAGCACTTAATAAATACCCTCCTCCTCCTCATTATTATTATTATTGACTGGAACATATATTTTTATTGCTTTAAACCGTAAGATGAGGAACAAGAGAGAGGAAGAGGTCCCTTCTAACACATTCAGATTCTTTCACAGAGGATGGGATGAGTGACTGATCATTTGCAAACCCCCTTGGCAAAGCAGAGTTAATCCCTGTTAGGGTCAGGAAACATGCAAGGCCAGAGATTGGGGCAAAGGGGTTGGGAGGGGGATGAGAATCTTTTGGTTAGGAGTGAGAGAAAGGAAGATCAAAAGAGTCTGATTTGAAGCTTCACTGGAACTCAGATTCCTTAGCTCTGAAATCGCCCAGGATCTGGCCATGCTGCTTGACATCCTTGTTCTCTAGCCTAGATCTTGATCATTATTAGCAAGTGAAAGAAATTATAAGTGGAAGAAAAATTTCCAAATTTCCCAATAGATAATAAACTGAATGGGAAGGGTAGTCACACCAGAGTGATCTGGCATGTGCTCTTATGGGGGGTTGTTTTACCCCCCAAACAGAGTTAAGGTCATGCTAAGAATTGGCCCAGTGTCCATGAGTGCTCAATCCCTGAAAGGGGATTTGGCCTACAGCAAGACCAGGGAGGAATAGCTGGGCTGAGATGATTCACAGACAGGAACAGCCTATGTAGCATTGTCTCGATGGTCTCCCAAGGAAGAAGAAAGGGAGGAGATGCATAGCTAGCCCTAACCCATGCATGGAAGAAAGAAGGGCTGTAGTGTTCCGTTTTTTCTATTCTAGCCTCTGTTTAATGTTCATGGTTCGATTGGAGGAAAAGAAGCGGCCGGTCATTTTAGCCAATGACTAGTGCAACAGGTCGGTTTCCACTGTAGGGTACTTTTAAGTTAATAGAATATAATGGGACTTAATACGGTTATGCTCTTTGGGAAGCTCTGCTGCAGTGGTACTTAACCCCATAGCCAAATGGATGGTATTTAAATTTACCAGTGCTTCATCCAGAAGCAGATGATAATATCAGCTTTCCATGATCAGATCTGACTAATAAAGGAATTACGAGCCAGGCATGGAAAATATTTTCCGAAGCTCTATTTTGCAGATGCACAGAAAATAATTCACTGCCCCTTATGAGATGACACTGCCACAAAAGCACGAAAATGACAAAGAAAACAGGAGCCTGGTATTTCTCGGATTGGGCAAAAGGGAGAAGGAGCCAATTTAGAAACTGGTTCTGCTCTCACGCATCATCACAGCCTGGAAACTGACATTCTTTTCCACGCTCTATTAGTACAGCTAACAAAGTAGAAACATGGTGTGGGAAAGGATTATTCCCTGAGCAATAAACAAAGCGATAAAGTCATATTTCTCTTGGGGGAACAACAGACTCCTTTTTCACCTTCACACAATGTGTGGGTTACTGTAGAGCTGCAGTTCAAAGAGAATTTCAGATGCATTCATCCCAGCTTACCTAAATTGGTTCAGCAAATCCATACAATACCCAGAAGTGCAGATGAGGTGCTCACAAGGATGTGATGACCCAAAATGATAAGAACCGCATTCTGGCACTCTTTAAATCAACCCTGAAATCAAAATCAACCTGCCTACAAACCCAAATCTCAGATCCCTCAAAGCAGCCTCCTCCTCTCCACCTGCCTGGGGTTCTCCGGGATGGAGTGGTAGGGAGGGGGCTGCTGTAATTCAGCCAGTGCCATGCAGGGTGGTGCCATGACTGCCCCTCTCCCCGGGAATACCCCACCTTCTGCCCAGATGACGATACTCGATGGACCAAGGACGGCACCATGTCTCAGATTCACTTGGGGCTGAACTGCAACCCTGATAGCTGGGAGGGAGATGAGTTCCTGGTGAATGGAGTTGCAGATGCCCCTGGTGACCTACACTGAATGGGGTTGGGGGAGACAGGATCAGCGCCGAGCAGGGTGGGTCCTTTCCTTTCCAGTGACAAAGGAAGCGAGGCAGAATGAAAGAAAATCTGGTTGTAGTAGTCCTAAAAAAACCAGTGGGCTAGGAGGATGTGCAATCGATCATATTCTCTGCCTCTCATGTCTAAATCTTCCATTTGGTTTAAAAGGAATGATCCCTATTCTCCAGCATCTTTTTATGCCATCTATGGGATCAGGGAAGGAGAAAGGGGATTTCTCTCCATAACTCCTTTATCCTATTTGAAGGATGATACCTGTTTCCAGGGGAGAATCACTGCCATTTGCTCTACTGCTCACTAAGGTGGCTCCTTCAGTTGCATTATTCATTCAGTCATATTTATTGAGCACTCAGTGTGTGCAGAGCACTGTACTAAGCACTTGGGATTAAAGAGACTGTGAGAAGGTATCAGAGTGAGTGTCTACTCTGCGCTAAGCAACTGAGAGAATCCAACAGAACAGGGTTGGTAGAGATGTTCCCTGCCCACAGTAAGCTGATAGTCTGGGGGTGGGGGGAGGGGACGACAGACAACATAAATGAGTAATTGGATATGTTCCCTGATACTACTATTAATGCTAAATAGCATTAATAAATTAATGACGTGGGCTTTTACCTGGTTGGGGGTTTATTCATGAATTAAGTGGGTAGTGGTGAGAGTTGGGAATTGAGGGTGCTGAGACACCCTGAAATTAGACAGGTTAGCATGATTCATGAAGAGCAAGGGACGCTTTGTAATGGTCACAGATTGTGAGAAAAAATGACTGTCTGCTCCTGTTGACCATTGATGCTATGCCACATTTGAGGTTGGGCTTAACTGAGTCTTTCAAACCTTTATACTGTCCTCTCTGCTGTGGACCGCACTTTCAGCCACATAGTATCCTGTTACCATTCATTCTCTTTGTATTTCCTAGGCTGACACTAGACTGGGAGCCCCGTGTTGAACAGGGACTGTCCAACCTGATTAACTTGTATCTTCCCCAGAACTTAGTCAGTCATATTTATTCAGTGTTTACTGTGTGCAGAGCACTGTATCAAGTGCTTGGGTGAGTACAATATAACAATAGAACAGACCACATTCCCTGCCCACAACAAGCTTCTTGACACCATAATTATTATTATTTCCTAACGCAGCACCTAGAACCAAGATGACAAATTCCCTTTTGCTACCTCTCTGGGACTTCCTGACAGAGGAGTCCAGGTTGGAAAAAAAAAAGGTGGCCGTTTGCTCCCCCCACTGCCCAGCTGTGCCCCCAATTCCAGCTCTAGTCACCAGGCTCTCCGATGAGGTCAGAGAGCCACCGGGCTATGGGTCTTAGAACAGGCAGGTCCTCATTTTACAGAATTTGAGATGCTCATCACAGAGAGCAAGTGAGGGTGACCTAAAGGGCTTTGATCGCCAAGGAGGCCTGGAGAGTGAGATGAGGGATGGGGAGGATGAACTGGGTTCTTCAGGTGATTCAAAATGATAGTGAGGAGTGTCATTGTCTTATTCGGGGGGGGGGGGGGGATTATACCCCGTAATAATAATAATGATGATGGTATTTGTTAAGTGCTTTCTATGTGCAAAGCACGGTGCTAAGCGCTGGGGAGGTTACAAGGTGATCAGGTTGTCCCACGGAGGGCTCACAGTTTTAATCCCCATTTTACAGATTTGGTAACTGAGGCACAGAGAAGTTAAGTGACTTGCCCAAAGTCACACAGCCGACAATTGACAGGGTGGGATTTGAACCCATGACCTCAAACTCCAAAGCCCGTGCTCTTTCCACTGAGCCATGCTGATACTTCCTCCCCAATAGAGTGGGGATGTCCTCGGTCTAGAGGTGTCCCAGGGGGCAATACACGGGGGTCCCTAAGCCTTCCAGGATGATATTTAGGTCTGGAGAATGGGAGAGGGATTCGGTGCAGAGGTTTATGGATCAGGGTCTTGGCTTAATAGCTTTCTCTCAAGAGAAGTTGGGTTGGAGGGGGAGGGAGAGGATGCCAGAAGGTGCCAGGGATGTGGGTAATGGGGTTAGGTAGGGCCAGTTTGGAGAAACTCAGTGAGGTGATTTTTCTTTCTGTCTGATTCCTTTTTTCTATAGCTTTGAGTACTTTTCTATCTGCCCCTACCCATGGCTCCCTTCATCCTAATAATAATAATAATGGCATTTGTTAAGCGCTTAGTATGTGCAAAGCACTGTTCTAAGCACTGGGGAAGATACAAGGTGATCAGGTTGTCCCACATGGGGCTCACAGTCTTCATCCCCATTTTACAGGTGAGGTAACTGAGGCACAGAGAAGTTAAGTGACTTGCCCAAAGTCACACAGCTGACAAGTGGTGGAGCTGGCATTTGAACCCATGACCTCTGACTCCCAAGCCTGTGCTCTTTCCACTGAGCCACGCTGCTTCTCTAATCCTAATCTCTATCTGCATCTCTCTCTTCATATCAGTTTATGTCTTAATGACTCACTGTTATCTCTTTTTGCCTTAACCTCCATGTCTTTCTGTTTCTGGGCCCATATTTGTCTATATCTGCTTGTCGATGTCACTAGGTTTCTCGGTGACTTTCTGCACCTACCTCCTCTGACGTAAGCTCCCAGTTTCATGTCCAAATCGGGACAGGGTGAAGGACAGACAGCTGTGGAAAGAGCACAAGGCGGAGATGATGAGATCCAGGTTCTAGTCTCAGCTCTGCCACTGGTCTGCTGTGTGAGCTTGGGCAAGTCACAGCCTCTCTGAGCCTCAGTTTCCTTAAGGGGCTGTGTCCAATTTCATAATCTACCCCATGATGTACTAATATGTCATTATTCTTGTGGAACTCAATAGTCCAAGCAGGTGGTAGCAGGAAGGGGAGATGAAGTAGCAGGAAATGGAGCGGGGAGGGCAGACTCGGAGGCTCAAAGAGGGAGAAAATCAATCAAATTTATTAGCACTTATTGTTTGCAGGGCACTGTACTAAGTACTTGAGAGTACAACACAATATAACAGATACATTCCCTGCCCACAATGAGCTGAGACGAATACAAGTGAGCAGAAATGAACAAGAGAGTAGAGGAGAGAAAGAGTGTTCACCTTCAGATTTTCTGCACTCCTCACCCCTCTCAATCAATGGCATTTATTGAGCACTTCCTTTGTGCGGAGCACTGTACTAAAAGCACTTGGGAGAGCACACTACAACAGAATTAGCAGACACATTTCCTGCTCATAATGTGCTTCAGCCTAGGGGAACTACTATTCTTTACCTACATGGGTCACGATCCCCCAAAACAATGCCTCGGGCTGACTTCCCCTTGCCCCCTCCTCCTACCTGTTCTTTTTTCTCATGAGAATTCTTGCCTCTACCCTTCTAGTCCCCTTCCTCCTCTGCAGTAATTGTAAAGTGATGGGGGCACCAGCAGACCCTATGATCTCCTGGAAATCTGAGTTCCCCAATTGCTATCATCTGGAAGCTATCCACTTCAGGTGGTGAAATAATAATAATAATAATAATAATAATAATGGCATTTATTAAATGCTTACTATGTGCAAAGCACTGTTCTAAGTGCTGGGGAGGTTACAAGGTGATCAGGTTGTCCCACAGGGGGCTCACAGTCTTAATCCCTATTTTACAGATGAGGTAACTGAGGCACAGAGAAGTTAAGTGACTTGCCCAAAGTCACACAGCTGACAGTTGGCAGAGTCGGGATTTGAACCCATGATCTCTGACTCCAAATGCATACAGTCCTTCTCTATCATCACAGTCTTTGTTCTGATTTCTATTTAATACAGAATCTCTGTCTCTCTCCTCTTTTTGGCCAGGGCTGAAAGTATTCCTCTTGCTCAGCCTAAATAGTAACAACAACAAAAGTGTTTATAATAATAATAATGGTATTTGTTAAGTGCTTACTATGAGCAAAGCACTGTTCTAAGCGCTGGGGAGAGACAAGGTGATCAGGTTGTCCCACGTGGGGCTCACAGTCTTAGTCCCCATTTTACAGAGGAGGTAACTGAGGTCCAGAGAAGTGAAGTGACTTGCCCAAAGTCACCCAGCTGACAAGTGGCGGAGCTGGGATTAGAACCCATTATCTCTGACTCCCAAGCCCGGGCTCTTTTCACTGAGCCACGCTGCTTCTCTAAGCACTGTGTGATAAGTGCTGGGGTAGAGATGGATACAGTCCCTCTTCCACCTGGGGTTCACCATCTATCTTATCCCCATTATAAGAATGAGGAAACTGAGGCCCAGAAAGGCTAAGCAACTTGCCTAGTCACACACAGAAAGCTAGTGGCTGAGCTGGGATTAGCAGTGGGGTATTCTGACTCTTAGAGAAGCAGCGTGGCTTAGTGGGTTGAGCACAAGCCACAGAGTCAGGAGCCTCTAGACTGTGAGCCCGTTGTTGGGTAGGGACCGTCTCTCTATGTTGCCAACTTGTACTTCCCAAGTGCTTAGTACAGTGCTCTGCACACAGTAAGCACTCAATAAATACAATCGAATAAATGAATGAATGACCTGGGTTCTAATCCTGGCCCGGCCACCTGTCTGACCTTGGGTTACCTCATCTGGAAAATGGGGATAAGAGTGCGAGCCCCATGTGGGACAGGGACTGTGTCCGACCTGATTAACTTGTACCTACATCAGTGTTTAGAACAGTGCATGGCACATAATAAGTGCTTTACAAATACCATAATCATTATAATAATAATAATAATGGCATTTATTAAGTGCATACTATGTGCAAAGCACTGTTCTAAGCGCTGGGGAGATTACAAGGAGATCAGGTTGTCCCACGGGGGGCTCACAGTCTTAATCCCCATTTTACAGATGACGGAACTGAGGTCCAGAGAAGTTAAGTGACTTGCCCAAAGTCACACAGCCGGGATTTGAACCCATGACCTCTGAGTCCAAAGCCCGGGCTCTTTCCACTGAGCCACGCTGCTTCTCACTGATAATTATCATTATCCTAGTCCTGTGCCCTGCTATGCCAAGCTGCCTCCCAGAACTAGGTAATAAAAATCAATAGCATTTGGGCATCTATTGTATGCAGAGCACTATACTAAGGATTTGGGAGAGAGTGAGAAAACGATCCTTGCTCTCCAAGAGACCACAGTCTGGGGAGAGAGGAGTATGTAGGATATGTACATAAAGGGGCTGTGAAAATGTATGTGCTTGGGCACCTCTGAAGGGATGAAGTGGAAATTGGGGATGATAGAGTGGAGAGATTAGAGATTAAAATCAAAGAAGGCCTCCTGGAGAAGATGTGATCTCAGCTGGACATTGAAAATGGGGAGAGCTGTCCTCAGTTGGATATGAAAGGGAAGGAAGTTCCAGGCAATGGGGAAGGGGTGAGCAAGAGGTCAGCAGGGAGAAAGATGAGAATGAGGCACAGTGAGTAGGTTGGTTTGAGGGGAATAGAAGACTGCAAGATGGAGCATAATGGAAGAAGAGAGTAGATAAGTAAGAGAGAGAACTGCTTGAGTGCTTTTAACACCAGTGGTTAGGAGATTGATGCAGAGAGGAATGGACAATGGGACTACAAAGTGTTTACAGACATCTCAGATGGGGAGCTTAAAAAAAAGCGGCATTCAGAGCCTTATTTCCCAAATCAATTGTAACCAACAGTAAATCCCAGCAGGAATTCTGGGAGGAGGAAGGAAAGAGGAGAATCAATGAGGATGTCAAAGGGAAACATTAGGTGGCTATGATCAATGTAAAGAAATTTATTCTTATAGCCAGGCAGCCCTTTGAGATGAAATCAGGTGTCTTCAAAATGACATTGCCTGGGAAGGAAAGTATTACTTTTACTTGCATTTGAGAAAAGGAAATACAGAGATGATAGAAGGGTTATTATGAGAGGCAGTATACTGCTGGCCTTCCTTTTCTTCCCTCCCACGCTGATCCAAACTGGGATTGTGAGAGACAATTTGGAGTTTCAAACAACTTCCTCCACTCCAAGAACTAGAGAGACTCAGTTTCCTACAGGGGATCTTGTGTTTGTTAGTCTCAACTACCTCCAGAATAGACCAGAAGAACAGGCAGAACTCTATTTACCTCTTGCTCACTTTAACATCTTTGTTCAATCCTAAGGCTGAGGCCTGTGGGAAAAGACAGAAACACCTGTGCTTCAGTTGGCAAGATGTGTTACTGCTGAAAAAGAAAAAAAAAATGGATTAGTTAGCATTAGCAAAGGAAATCTAGGAGCCAAAGAATATTCGGTATGAATACTAATTTTTAAAAATGACAGCAGCACACTTGAGCAGCTTACTCTGACCAAGAAAGGAGACAACAGCAGGTTTAGAAAGAGCCACAAGATGATAGGAAATTTTAAAAAGTGAACGGAAGCAGTCTATAATGATTAAAAAGGTAATATTGAATGGAATGAATTAGTTTTTGCATGAAAAAAATGTCCAAATATTGTTCGACAGATTAAAAATGATTTTATAAATGTAAATAGATAATACTTCACACATACACTGCAAGCTTTTTTCCAGTTTTATACCAGAAAGTCTAGTTTTCAGCAGGTCCGTTCCCTGTCCAGTACTGATCAGCATCAGCTGCCTCTTAGTCCACTGTCATTTTACATATCTAGTCTCTTACTGCCACAACACCCTCCTGCAGATATTTTGTCCCATGAGGAGCAGCTGTGTTTACAGTGGCCTGGCGGGGAAATCTCAATGGCTCTGGAGCGAGGAGGGAGAAGGTTCCCCCAGAAAAATACTCTAGGTTCTGCAAACTTCTGCATAAAGTCTGCTATGATATGTTATGTTGCATAGCACATATGACGTACATCTGTTTGTTCTAAGTCAGCAAAGGGGTGTCCAGTATCTGTAAGTACCATTAGTAGCTACCCTAGTTCTGGGTTCTGGAATCAAGGAAATTGAGCAGTTGGTTAAGGAAAATAATGTGGTAATTGGGGGATTCTAAACATGTATACCGCTTGTGGTAAGAACACATAACTTGCCAGGGGAAAGAACTGTAGGTGCTGAAGATAGCTACCAATAGGTATTAGAAAGAAGGGAGGGAAGGTCTACACTGACTATAAAATTACACTGTAGTAACGTATGCTCAAAGAAATGCACATTAGCCTGGAAGGAAAAAGTGAAAGAGACTTTAGCACTTATCTTTGGGCATTTTATTTTTTAACGTCAGGTCCTTTGGTAAAGATCATTCTCGCAGAACCTGGTAAACTGCAGGTAACAAGTTTTAAGAAAAATGTGGCACTAATTCAATGACAAAGATTTTTTCCAGCTATATTCATTTGAAATGGAGCACTTTGGTGCTCTAGGAAGATCATTAATTATTGCAGGCATACTGGAGCACAATGCAAAGATTATGCAAAGCTGGCACCAGAGTCAGGTATGATGTGCAGATGTATTAAAAAAACAAAAATCAGTGTCAGAAAAAATATGGAATTCTTTTTGCAGAGGCTATGCAGCAAGCAATTTGAGTGTACATGGGGTTGGGGGGGGTATTGAAAGTGATAGGCTGCCCCCTTCCCCCAGTCAGCCTCCTCTCCGATCTCCCATCCTCCTGTCTCTCCCCTCTTCAATCCATACTTCACGCCGCTGCCCGGATTGTCTTTGTCCAGAAACGCTCTGGGCATGTTGCTCCCCTCCTCAAAAATCTCCAGTGACTACCAATCAACCTACGCATCAGGCAGAAACTCCTCACCCTGGGCTTCAAGGCTCTCCATCACCTCGCCCCCTCCTACCTCACCTCCCTTCTCTCCTTCTACAGCCCAGCCCACACCCTCTGCTCCTCTGCCGCTAATCTCCTCACCATGCCTCGTTCTCGCCTGTCCAGCCATCGACCCCAGGCCTACATCATCCCCCTGGCCTGGAATGCCCTCCATCCGCACATCCGCCAAGCTAGCTCTCTTCCTCCCTTCAAGGCCCTACTGAGAGCTCACCTCCTCCAGGAGGCCTTCCCAGACTGAGCCCCCTCCTTCTTCTCCCCCTCCTCCCCATCCCCCTGCCTTACCTCCTTCCCCTCCCCACAGCACCTGTATATATGTATATATGTATTTATTACTCTATTTATTTTATTTTGTTAATATGTTTTGTTTTGTTCTCTGTCTCCCCCTTCTAGACTGTGAGCCCACTGTTGGGTAGGGACCGTCTCTATATGTTGACAACTTGTACTTCCCAAGCACTTAGTACAGTGCTCTGCACACAGTAAGTGCTCAATAAATATGATTGAATGAATGAATGAATCAAGGTAAAGTAGCCCTACTCCCGGAGGCTGGGTTTGCCTGAAGTGGTGAGGAGCCTGAAGACTGACCCTGCTAAATACTCTGAATTATTGAAGTGCACCTGTTTTTCCTTCCTGAGTGGATTCTGTTCTAATTATTCTCTATGCCTATCTTCCTCCACTAAAACTGAGATATCCTTCTGGGTCATGGAAAAGTATCTTAGTTGACTATTGAGTAATCACCCCAGTGCTTCGTGCATAGGCACTTAATCGTATTTACTGAGTGTCTACTGTGTGCTAAGCAATCAGGAAAGTAGACAGAGTTGGTAGACATGTCCCCTGCCCACAGTGAGCTGACAGTCTAGAGGGGGAGACGGGCAATATAAATCAGTAATTAGACATGTTCCTTGATACTATTAATGATAAATATTTATAATACAGTGATAAAGTCATGAGGGGGTGCGTCAAAGCAAAGTCTGTTACCCTATTGAGGTTTCTTTCATGAATTAAGTGTAATGGGTGTGGTACTTTTCAAAAGTAACTGGGAAGTAATAATAATAATAATAATGATGATGATGGTATTTGTTAAGCTCTTACTATGTGCAAAGCACTGTTCTAAGCACTGGGGAGGTTACTAAGTGATCAGGTTGTCCCACAGGGGCTCACATTTTAATCCCCATTTTACAGATGAGGGAACTGAGGCACAGAGAGGTTAAGTGACTTGCCCAAAGTCACACAGCTGACAACTGGCACTGAAATTAGACAAGGTAGCATGATTCATGAAGAGCAAGAGACGCTTTGTAACAGCCACAGATTGTGAGAAAAAATGACGACTTCTGGACGCTGTTAAAAATCAATCAAAAGTATCGAAACCCCAATATGTGCAGAGCATTGAATTACCTGGAAATGTTCAAGTCAAAAAAAAATGATTGGGTCCCATACAGAGTGCTTAGTAGTGCTCTGCACACAGAAAGCACTCAAATATGATTGATTGCTTAAGGAGCATTCAATTTAATGGGTGAAGCAGGCAGACAAACCATCTACTTACAGGGAGAGGAAGAGAATAAAGTTACAACCAGTAGCACCAAAGTATTGAAAAATGGGTAAGTGAACAAATGGAGTACATATATTGACATTTAAATAAGTGTTAAGAGTGGCTGTTGGGATGACCTGATCAGGGTAGTGGAAATTACTTGAAAGCCCCTCCCTCTCAATCCTCCAGATCATGTCCCTCCAACCTTCTGGTGCTGTGAAGGCACTTCTTTCTGCCCCCAAGTATTTTCTAAGTGAGGCCTTGGAATTTATTTCTTCCCTTCTACATTCAATAGGGTTCTTTATAATCAATCAATCCTATTTATTGAGCACTTACTGTGTGCAGAGCACTGTACTAAGCACTTGGGCAAGTACAATATAACAGAGTTAATAGGTTCCCTGCCCACAATGAGATTACAGTCTAGAGGGATAGACAGCCATTAACCTAAGCAAATAAATGAAATTACAGATATGTGCATAAGTGTTATGGGGCTGAGGAAGGGGTGAAAAAAGGGTGTGAATTCTAGTGCAGGGGTGACCATTCTGTCAAATTCAAATTTAACTACACTGTATTTTCAATTTCCAGTTTATAGATTGTTTATTCCTACTTTATCAAGTCCAGTGAAATGTCACACAATGAGTTTTCCCAGTCTGCAGCCCTTTGCCTGTATGCTAATAGATAATCAATCAGGCTATGTTCCCTTAGCTGCCAGAATGATTTCCACATCATGTAGCAAAAGCCAGTTAAAGAACATACCAAATAGCAGTCACTGCCACTTTTCCCCCAGGGAGCAGAGTCAGAGAAATGAGAACATTTTTCTTAGTTCTTAAATGGCAATCGAAACATCTTATCTGTTTAATCCTAACTCCCCCTTGTGCAGAGAATAAATTGCCAAATCCTAGAAGATCATTACATTCTGAGGTAACCCAGGAGCTGCCTTAAACCCCTGGCATGATCGGTGCACTAGATAGAGGGCAGAGAGGGAACTCTGATATCAGGAATAAGAGGCAGGAAGGTGTTTCCCATGAAGGCCCTCCTCTCTGGCCCCTTTGCCTCTTGGAGGGAACTCTCCTAGTGAAACAGCATATCCCTCAGCACATTCCACCCAACTTTCCTCTCCCTCATTGCCCGGGACATAGGCCATCCTGAATACTAAAAGAACAGGACATCAGAAGAACCAGGAGAGAGAGACCAACAGGGAGGTGCCAGAATCAGGAATTCATTCATTCGTTCAATCGTATTTATTGAGTGCTTACTGTGTGCAGAGCACTGTACTAAGTGCTTGAAACAGCATGGCTTAGTGTAAAAAGCACAGGCTTGGGAGTCAAAGAAGGTGGATTCTAATCCCTGCTCCGCCATTTGTCTGCTGTGTGACGTTGGGCAAGCCACTTAACTTCTCTGTGCCTCAGTAACATCATCTGTAAAATAGGGAATAAGACTGTGAGCTCCACGTGGGATAAACTGATTACCTTGTATCTACCCCAGCACTTAGAACAGTGCTTGGCACATAGTAAGCGCTTGTCAAATGTCATTATTATTATCATTAATAATAATAGCAATAATTCAGTGCAATGACTGGCACAGAGCAGTGCTTAACAAATACCATGGTTATTAAGAGAGAGGAACAGCCTTGCTTCTTGAATGCCTCAGGGCTGGGCTTAGAGAGAGAAAGAGACAATTTAAGGGCTCAAACACAGTTTCTTTTCCAACCAGCGTTCTTTTGGAAATTCGATTTTCCTTTGGTGAGAGATACAGAAGTGAGTCATCTTCTCCTGGCTTGAGGATCCAGGTGTGGTAAAGATTTGCCTCCTAATCCTGCATCCTGCTCCATTTGTCCCAGTGGCAGAGAAGCTGTGTGGGAATGAGCATTACTTCATTGCAGTTGGGCTGACTGTATTCCAGGGCCTCACTGTTGGTGAACCTGAATGATCCTCAATTTGACCATTTTCACCCATTCTCGGTACCTTACAAATTGTAGGTCCCCCTTTTGCTGAATCAAAAAAGAGCTGTTGTCTTGTTTCTTTTTTCAAATGAGGGTTGGAGATTGCCCTGTTCAGACTTGGCCTTGGTTTCAACATCCAGGTACTACAGTAGGACACACACACTTTCAAAATAATAATAACAATAATAATAATAATAATAGCATTTGTTAAGCATTTACAATGTGCCAGACACTGTACTAAGTGATGGAGTGGATACAAGTGAATAGGGTTGGACACAGTCCCTGTCCTACATGGGGCTCACAGTCTCAATCCGCATTTTCTAGATGAGGGAACTGAGGCCCAGAGAAGTGAAGTTACTTGCCCAAGGTCACATAGCAGACAAGTGGCAGAGTCGGGATTAGAACTCATGACCTTTTGACTCCCAGGCCCAGGCTCTAGCCATAAAATGGCACTAGATGATGAGTATTTTCCCCACTTTATGACAGAAAAATAATCTGAGCCAGCAGCAATCTCTAGCAGTTGATTACAACTCCCGGTTAATTTCACTACCACTGAATTATGTATATCTTGGCTATCTGTGTCATCATTAGTGGGAAGGGGTGAGAGAGTAGCCTGGAGTGTCAGATTAAGTTGAATTGAAATAGTAATTGACATGATTTTGGTTTAATATTTCCCAGATATAAAAATGCATAATTCTTGTGGCAATTTAATGGATTTAAGACAGTGAAATGGGATGTAATTTCTGGACAGAGTATCCTTTATTTTGTGCTACAAAGTCTGTTGCTTGATTTTAACTATCCTCTACTGCCCCTGAATGCTTGACTTTGAGGTTTCAATTATTCATTAATGCATGGCATTTTGCTATGTGTTTCACACTAACTGGTTTTCATTTGCCACCTGAATGGCTTGCCACACTAACAGAACCTCCGGTATTTAACTTTAGATTTAAATCATCAGGATTTGGAGTTGGTATTAGAGTCAGGCAAGCCTCAAAGATTCTGCTTGAATAACTATTGAATCTCTGCCACTGAAAAATTAGATTGGAAACTCACAAGAATTTGGCTTCAGGTCAAATTTCTTATCTTTCCCAGCTTTCATAGGGTTGGAAACTTTTCAGGAATCATTTTCCTTATCACAGACTAAACATTTCCTCTCAGTATCCTGGGCACCAGATCCAAACCAATGCTCCCTTCAGATCCCATGTGTTGCTCCTAGACTAAAGGGATATTGCAATGAGTGAGCTGGGCAAGTGGATGTTCAATGAGGCTTATTCTTCCTGGAAACGAAAGATGATATGGGCTAGGGGGTGGGGAGGGCAGCAGACCCACTCTCTCTGATCCTATAGAGCCCATTTAGTGACTTAAAGAGGGTAGACCAGGCTGGAACTGCAGACCTTAATTATCCAGATATTGCCATCCAGAAAGGCCCTTATTTGGAATAGATGGGCCAAAGCATCTATGGGAGTCAGAAGATGTGGGTTCTAATTGTGGTTCTGCTACATGGCTGCTGTATGACCTTGGGCCACTCACTAAACTTCTCTGTGCCTCAGTTACCTCATCTGTAAAATGCAGATTAGGACTGTGAACCCCATGTAGGAACGAGACTGTGTCCAACTTGATTACCTTGTATCTACTCCAGCATTTAGAACAATACTTGGCACATAAACACTTAAATATTATTATTATTATTATTATTATTATTATTATTATAGCATACTCTTGAGTCCTTGATAATCCAGATTATTTTGTAGAGTTGAGTCAGGAATTTCTGTTTTCCTCTGTGGCATTTCTGATACCGAACAGCTATTAGTAGTCTTTTCTGAGCATCAGTATATGAGGATTTATCCGCCACCAAATTTGGAAATGATTTCATTGGAAATAGAATCTGACATTCAGGTTCATTACTCTTGCTATCTACAGGAGTCAGCTTGGAGCAAAGTGAAGCTTCATTTTGTTTTAAAGAGGATATTTCTAGCAAGACTATCCACTATTACCTCACATCTACATGGGGCAAAAGAAACACCTTGCCCCCACGCCCACCCCCGCCAAAATCTGTGGAGATTGTCCTCTGAAAACAAAGAGAATGTTTGTGGAGACAAACGTAAATATACAGGTAGATAGATTAGAACTGATTATAGGTTGTAAACTGTTTGAGGGCAGGGACACATCTTTTATTTTGATTATATCTTCCCAAATAGTAAGAGTAGTAATAGTTTTTAGTAATAGTATTTAGTGAATCCTAAGCATTTGGGAAGTACCAGAGAAGTGATATGTTCACTGCTCATAAGGTGCTTACACGCTGAGACAGGCAAAATCATATTTACAAGAGTAATGTAAAGAAGTAATTGAATGTACAATTGAATAGCATGTTATATCAAAGTGTTCAGGATGAGTATAAATGAGTGAGTTACTGCTGGAGGTTACTTGTGAGTTTGTACAATTTAAGGTGCAGGAACTAACTCGGGAAGGCTTGTGGGAGGAGGTGGGTTTTGATGGGGAGCACTGTGGTCTGTCAGATTTGGACAGATCAAGGAGAGATTTCAAGGTCAAGGGAAGAGCATGGGCAAGAGGAAAAAAGAGGGAGTGGGAAGTTGTTAGAAATTAGCTTGAGAGGAGCCAAGAGAGTGAGCTTGTAACGGGTGAAGAGAGCAGATAAATTTAAGTTTGGGCAAGCTGTTTTAGAGTCCTGAATCAATCATATGTACTGAGCACTTACTGTGTGCAAAAAACTGTACTCAAATGTGAAGAATGTTTGCTTGATGCAGAGGGACACCAGAAACCAGGGGAGGGTTTTGAGGTATGGAGAGAAGTGTGCTAAGTGACACCCCAAGGAAATGATCTGTACAACTGAATGCACTATATAGAATGGAGGTGGGGAGAGGCTGGAGGCATAGACACCTGTGAGGAGGCTGATGCAACAGTCTAGCTGCAATATGACTAGGGCTAAGACCATGGTGGTAGCTCTTTGGGTGAGGAGGAAGGGGTAGATACAGGAGTTATTACGTAGGCAGAACCAGTGCGGGGCTCTCCACAGAGTAAGTGCTCAATAAATGCTGTCAATGTTGATTATAAAACTAGCGCCCAAAACTAGAGATATGAGAGCTATGGTGGGAGGTGTGTGCGCGCGCATGTGTGTGTGTGTGTGTGTGTGTGTGTGTGTGTGTGTGTGTGTGTGCGCGCGCGCATTTGGGGACAGAAAGAGGACCACAGCTGGAGACTCCAACTTCCACAAGCCATTGCAAGAGCTACAACCCTGTGTGGAGAAGATACAGCTCCCAGAATTCACCAAATTCCCCAAAAATGGGCTAAAACTTTGTTTCCTCTCCCCATGAGTAATCAGTTTCTAGGCTACAAAAAAGTGACAGCATCATTTGGATGGGGTCAGGCAAAAAAATTCCAGCCCTTTTGTTCTTTCTGATATTTTTCAAAGAAATACTTAATGGAGACTGACATAATTAAATTACATCAAGGTTGAAACCAAGTTCATGTCATTTAATAAAGATGTTGGTTACGTCTGTCTATTTTTGGTATTAATCCTGGCAGCGTGGCGCTGTTTCATTATTAAATTACTTTGTTTTTACAGGATTAAACTAATGTATTTTAGAATAATTAACTTTTAATCAATCATATCATTGAAACAGCCAGGAGAGCCCACAAAAAAGAAGGAAACAGGGTTCTGGGCTATGTATGGGATTAAAGCATTAGGATGCCTTAGGTGGTTGTCAAATAGACAGTGTCTAATGAGGTCTGGGAGAGCGGATAGACAACAATTTTATTTTAGAACATCAAATCACTATCTGATAGTGAACCTCACACTTCTCTGGAAAAAGCCATCGGTTCTGACTTCTTGAATAAACTTACATTTCACTAGAAAAAACATTAACTCTTTACATCACATCACCTCTTATTAAAAAACTTGACTGCACAGAAAAATACATAACAAAGCAAATTTTAATAGATAATTAGGGGATGAAGTAAAGATGGAATATGGAGACCTTTTTATCTCAGGGTAGCAAAATAGCCAGGGGGTCAAATTTTCATCAAAACCAGAATAATCCTGAGCTTCCCCATGCATGTGACACTTGTGCTTGCCGCTAAGCTTCGGTACAATGATTCTAAAAAAACTGCCATCAAGAAGACAATATTTTAAAGTGAAGCCAATAGCAATGCTGACAAACCTAAAACAGTTAGCTAGATTGTTAAACTAAATTGCAAACTCTTCTGTAGACTATAAGTTCCTTGTGGGTAGGGAACATGTCTACCAACTCTGTTGTATTGTACTCTCCCAAATGCTTAACACTGCACTCTGAACACAGCAAAAGCTCAATCAATTCCATTGATTGATTAGCTGTTGATTCTCCATGGAAATAGATACTGGTGATAAATAGCAGGAGCTAGGTGGCCTAGTGGAAAGATCCAGAGCTTGGGAGTCAGAGGACCCAGCGGAACTGTTTCTGCAACTTGTCTGCTATGTGACCTTGGGAAAATCATTTAATTTCTCTATGCCTCAGTTTCCTCAACTGTAAAATAAGGATTCGATACCTGCTCTTCCTCCTACTTGGACTGTGAGCCCCCTGTGGGACAGGGACTCTGACCAACCTGATTAGTTTGTATCTACCCCAGTGCTTGACACGTAGAACACACTTAAATGCCATAAAAATAAAATTTAAAATAGCATGGATAAAACAAAATCCATGATTAATCCTAGTCGTCCTTTTTAGATGATCATTTAAAGTTAATACCTGCACATGGTATTGTGTCTATCCAAAATGACAGAGTTTTTACCCAGTTTGAGCTTACATTACCTCCCAAGCCTGTTTCTATCTGTTTTCTCTTGTGAGCCACTAGAATACTCCCTCTTCAACTCAGAGATTCCACTCATAGATTCTTAATGCAGAGTATTGCTCTCCTGGTGCCCATGTTCCACTCCATTAAATTATCAACTCATTGAGAGCAGGGATTGTGTCATTTACCTATAGCATACTCTCCCAAGTGTTTAGTAACAACAATAATAATAATAATGATGCTGGCATTTGTTAATTGCTTACTATGTGCAAAACACTGTTCTAAGCGCTGGGGAGGAGACAAGGTGATCAGGTTGTTCCACGTGGGGCTCACAGTCTTAATCCCCATTTTACAGGTGAGGTAACTGAAGCACAGAGAAGTTAAGTGACTTGCCCAAAGTCACACAGCTGACAGATGGCAGAGCTGGGATTAGAACCCATGACCTCTGACTCCCAAGCCATGCTGCTAGTACTGTATTCTGCCCAGAGTGGTGCTCAATGAATGCTTTGATTGATTGACCGTGGCCGTTTCCATCTATCCCACAAAAGGCAGAGAAAGGAAAACACAATGGGGTAGCCAGAGTGGTGACCAGAATACCCAGGTGAATATCTGATTATGTTGCTTCCCCTACACGTAACTCATTTGACAGTTTCTCTCCCCTACTAGATTATAAACTCATCGAGGATTGTGAGTAGAGCATTGTGTCCACTGTACTCTCCCAAGGGCTTAGTACAATGCTCTACACACTCAAATACTAATGACTTATTATTAGGAGAAGCAGCCTGGTCTAATGGAAAGAGCACAGACCTGGGAGTCGGAGGACACGAGTTCTAATCCTGACTCTGCCATTTGTCTGCTGTGTGACTTTGGGCAAGTCACTTCACTTCTCTGTGCCTCAGTTACCTCATCTGTACAATGGGGATTAAATCCTACTCCCTCTTACTTAGACTATGAATCCTATGCAGAACAGGAACTGAGCCAAACTCAATTAACTTGTATCTACCCCAGTGCTTAACAAGATTCATAATCATCATGATTATTATTACTGCTACTTTAACACTTCCTCATCACTTCTGCACTTGAGTCCTCACCCACTAATCTTTTAGATAGTTATTTCTTGTTTTATGCTGTCGAGTCATCTCCAACCCATAGCGACACCATGGACCCGCCTCTCTCAGGACACCCCACCTCCATCTGCAATCACTCTGGTAGTGTACCCATAGAGTTTTCTTGGCAAGAATACAGAAGAGGTTTACAGTTTACCACTGCCTCCTTCCATGCAGTAAACTTGAATCTCCGCCCTTGGCTCTTTCCCATGTTGCTGCTGCCCAGCACAGATGAGCTTTGACTCATAGCAGATTGCCTTCCTCTCGCTAGCCACTGCCCAAGCTAGGAATGGAATGGCTATTCATTCATTAAATCATATTTATTGAGGGCTTACTATGTGCAGAGCCCTGTACTGTTTGGGAAGTACAAGTCAGCAACATATAGAGGCGGTCCCTACCCAACAACGGTCTCACAGACTATGCCTCTGCTTGACTCTCCCTCCGTGGTTGAGAGTGTAGAGTACTGGAAACTCTCCAGGTGCGACCCTGAGAGGGGTGCTTTCCCCTACCTGTTATTTATTTTTCTGTCTGTCTATTTTGCTAGATTGTCTGCTCCTTGAGGGGAGGGATCAGGACTACTACATCTGTTTTACTCTCCCAAGTGCTGGCACAGTGCTCTGCAAAGAGTAAGGACTGATTGAAATGGAAACATTTGCTGGCTGCTGAAGAATCATCAAAGCCTTTTTTTAACAATGATAAACAGACACTTCCAGGCAGGAATTAACTGGGGAACTATGGGTATTTCCCACATACACCGTTCCTATAATCTACTCTGAGCATCTGACACCCAGAAAGGACAGGGAGAGAGCCAGGATTAGAACCCAGGACCTCTGACTCGCAGGCCCATTCTCTTTCTATTGGGTCACGCTGCTTCCTTGTTGGGTAACAAGCAATCTCCTCTCTCATGGCCCTCTCCATTCTGTATGAGAAATGGAAGGGGAAAGTGGGGGATTATTTGATTCTTTATGTGAAAGGCACAAAAAGCATCTACCATGAACAATTACAGTCCACCTTTCATTATCTATCTATTCTGCAGTTTGTAAAATGTAGCCTTGAATACTGAAAACCTTTACTGCTTCCTTATATTTACCAACATTTCATAAGTAGTTGCTGAAAATCACAAAGTGCCCTCGGTCATGTTGTTAATAGTCTTGAAAATTCCATTAATGTTAACATAAAATGCATTAATGTAATTTTGCATTTCAAGTTTTACAGTTGCTAAAGCTGTCATGGTGAAAGTTTATCTGACACTAATTACAGGCTTTTTCCAGTGGAGAAGAATGCACATGTAAACAGTATTTAATTTTATTTCTGATATATTTTACCCCCTTGACTTCACTGGAATATGTCTATCACAGTACTTCACTAGAGTTTCAGCCACTCATTTAACATGTAAGGATCTTTATTTTGCTTGGACTTCATCTGCATCTTTTTTGTCTAAGAACTTACTGCCTAATTTTTGATCCAGACATAGAGAGTTTTTTTCGATCACAACTACGGACTTACTATGAATCCCCTGAATAACCTAAAGAGTCTGTCAGTGTCAAAAATGTCCAAATATCAATCAATGGTACTCACTGAGCATTTCCTGTGGGCAGAGCACTGTACTATACATTTGGAAGAGTACAATCAAGTTAGTAGACACAAGAGTATTATGGATTTTAAAGTCACATGCTCAAACTTTTATTCATTAAATCAATTGCATTTCTCTACAGGAAAGGAATGCCATGCTCATTGCACCCTCTTATCTAGATCTCACTCCCCCTACTGAAATGCACAAGCGTGTACATATGTAGATAACTGCCCTTGGTACTTGAACACATCAGTGATGGCAAAGGTTACCTGTGGGTTCATGTGTGACTGAAAAAAGCCAATCCAGGACCTGCACTCCCGACAACACTGTGTGCACACCAAGACTGTCCTTCATTGTGTTGTCATTTTTGTTGCTTGGAGCCCCTGACTCGCCACTTTGTCTCATGATCCTCTCAGAGTCTCAGCTCAAAAGAAGATTGCTTCCTTGGACTGCAGTGTACGTACCAACGATAGGCTTCAGGAATCGACCAGAATGACTCTAGCTAGGCTTTAGCCAGGAATGAAGAGAATCGAGGTGCTTTGAGTCTGAGCTTTCACCTTTCCTCTGGAAGATGGCGATGAAGGTAGCATATCTGAAATACCGTAGTATCTCCTAAGGGCTCCATATGTTGAAGAAGAACCTGGGTTAAGGCTTAAGCAAGCTGTCCCCTGCATGGTTGCAGATCTCACTGGGGATGCCATCTTGACCTCGTCTTCAATAGAAGATGGTGTACTGAGGAGCACACTGAAATATTATCACAGTCTCTTCTTGATTCCCTACTTGTTTTTGATGAGGCTGGAGCCCTCTTGAATCTTCAGAAGTACCCCGATTGTGTATTCGAGGCTATCCGAATTTAATGGTCCCTGGTCTGGTGGTGGTCTGTCTATTGGGGATTTTTTGAGGGTGTATTTGGGGATTGAAAATAGGGTATAGACCGCTATCTAACTCTAACCCTTAACTCCCTCTTCTCTTTCAACTCCATATTCAGTCTGCCACCAAATCCTATCCATTTTGCACATTTCCTCTCTATCCAAATGACTACAAAGCTGGTCCAGGCACTTGTCCTATCCCTAAATCAGTCTCCTCACTAACCTCCCTGCCTTCTTTCACTCAGGTGCTACATTGATTTCTGATTTTTCATTGTGAACCAAAGTTGAACCCTTTTAAGGGTGACTAGTACCTCAAAAATCAAATACTTCGAACAAATATTTACCCATCAACTCTTAATTTTTTTTTCTAGAACCACATACACTCTGTGTTGCCTTTTAAGAATAATTGCTATATCGGTCACCTGTATATCTCATAGCAAAGTAATAGATAGTTCAATACAAGGCAATTGCAATCTGAAAAGAATCGACAAGGATTTTTCAGGGATCTCTGTTCCTCCTCTAGCCTATCTGTTGTGCCCAAAAGAACTGTGTGTTGTCAAAGTAAAATAAGGGATTGCAAGAGTTATGAAACTACAATCCTCTTGCCTCCCGACTCCCTGATATCGTCATCATTTATGGATGAAAGATACTAATAGTGGTGGAATCTAATGTTAGCATTTAAATTCAAACCACTAGTACTGTTTCATATGAAAAAAAGTGCTCAGGAGACTCAAAGGATCCTTGGTTTCATGGGCTCCTTTTCTAGAAGAATCTGCCTGACCACCAAGTCTCCCCATCTTCAAAGTCTTATTAAAATCACATCTCCTCCAAGGGGTCTTCCCCCATTAAGTCCTCTTTTACCCGAATCCCTCTCCCTTCTGTGTCACCTATGCGCTTGGATCAGTACCTTTTAAGCACTTGATATTCACCCCACTCTGAGCCCCCCAACACTTCTGTACATATCCAAAATTTATTTATTTATATTAATGCCTATGTTGCCCTCTAGACTGTAAGCTCCTTTTGGTCAGGGAACATTGTCTACTATTGTACTCTCCCAAGCAGGTAGTACAGTGCTCTGCACACAGTATGCACTCAATAAACACCACTGATTGATTGATCGTTTTAATGCTGGGTGCATTCAATGGGCTTTTAAAGCCCAGGCATTTTAAAGTGATGTGAGTGATGCCTAGATCAAACCTTTTCCTGACGGTGAGATTTATTTAGAAGGGAGCAGCTTTCCTACTATTCCTAGACCCATTCCTGATTCACTATATGGCTTGGAGAAACCACTAACATAATAGTCTTCATTGTACCTCAGTAGAATTCCCTTGTGGGCCAGAATCTGAGTCTTAATTGATTTTCTTTTAAGTAGTCCAGCCCTTAGGACAGTGCTTTGCTACCCATTGTAAGTGCTTAAGAATTGTTAGCAATAATAATAGAAATAAGAGTAATAGTTACTATTCTCCATCCAGGGCTCAGATTTTGGCCTGGATGAATGATTTCCAGGCAGTTTGCTTACACAGTTTGGTTTCTCTGCTGCCTCCTCCAACACATTCCCATAATGCAGTGCAGCAGTTACATCCTAAGGCTATTGTTCTCCAAAGGGCAGCCCTGCCCCACTAAGATAAGATAAAATGATCAAAGTGGGGCATATTTCGGTTTACCCAGAGCAAAGATGAACTGCTGTGGGCCTCAGCCCAGGCCAAAAGTGATAGGGACCAGGGGGAGAGATGCGGCATCGGAATGATGCCAGGACCGTGACATATGTATTTCAGTCAGTCAGTCGATCGTATTTATTGAGTGCTTACTGTATGCGAGCACTGCACTAAGTGCTGGGGAGGGCACGATATAACAATAAAACAAACACATGCCCTGACCACAACGAGCTTACAGTCTAGAGCTGCCGCTCTCGATGGGCTAGCAATCAATAGAATTTATCGAGTGCTTACTGTATGCAGAGCACTGTACTAAGCACTTGACATCCTATCCCATACATATGTCCTGTAGACCGTCAGCTCACTGTGGGCAGGGCAAGTATCTTGCAACTCTGCAATGTTATATTTCCCAAGCACTTAGTACAGTGCTCTGCACACAGTAAGCACTCAATAAATGCAATTAATGGATTGATTGACACTAGGAAAGGATACACTGTAGGAGCCTGGAGAGGGTGGGCATGTCCCACAGTGTCACAGGTCCAGGGGCATCTGCTAGGAGGGGACTGATGGGAGGCTCCTCTACACTCAGCCTTAAAGGGCACATTGATAAAAATCTTCCTGGATGCAAAGGAGAAAGAGGAGAGTCAGAGAATGAAACCTAACTGTAGAGCTTGAAAGCAAAAGAAATATGGAATGGCAGTGAATAGAAAGAGGACAGACTATTGGAAATGACACAAAAGGTCAAACCCCCGTTTATCTCTGAACGCTAGTAAAAGCCATCTCATTCAGGAAGCTTCTGTTAAAGTTATCTTGGTAAATGGGCAAATACTTCCAGAGACAAACAGATATGAAACCAATCCACTCACTAGAGGTTGATAAAAGAATTGATCTGGGTAATTAAATCAATGAGTGTCCTAATTCCTGAAAGCATCTAGGTTGAAGCAGGCAAGATCATTAATCCCGGAGAATCTTAGCACAGTGGCAATACCTGAAAAAACCCATATAGCATTACAGTTCCCCATTCAGGAGGTGACAACCCCATCATTTTTCGCAGCAGGGAGAGTTTCGGGGAACCTGCTTAGATGGCTCTTTTGTGATTGTGATATTTGGGGCTTTCTTGGGCTTTTTGCTCCAATTTTTAAACTATATGAAAGTCTGTGTGATAAAAAAAGCAATATAAGTGTGACGATAGCAGCAGATACGGTAAACCTGTTGTGGGCAGGCATCCTGTCTGCCAACTCTGTGGTATTGTACTCTCCCAAGTACTTAGGAGAGTGCTCTGCACACAATAAGTGCTCAATAACTACCACTGATGATGATGATACTGAACCACACTGCCACAGGACCCTCAGTAATGAGGAGATAGAGAACGGGAGGGAGATTTCAGAGCTTCCCCAGGTTTGATGAGTACAGGCCGAGAGCCTGACTCAATTTTGAAAACTATCTCAGTCTAGAGTCTGGGCCGAGAGTTAGCATTAGTTCAGTTTCATATGAGAAAGTCATGTTTTCAGATGAACTTTCTCTCTGAACAATCCTGGGGGAAGGAGAGGGGCCGGCAAAGAGGTTGATGCCCGATGTTCATTCAATTGTATTTATTGAGTGCTTACTGTGTGCAGAGCACTGTACTAAGTGCTTAGTTCATGAGTGGCAAGAGTGGTCAGTCTGACTGGGCCAAGCCTGGGCCTAGGGCAGGCAATGTCAGCTCTGGAGAATACAGAACATGCCTTTGCTAAACTCCATAGGGGTTTTTTTCCTTGCAAATAGTCTTATTTTATAAGGTGCATACACTTAGGAAATAATAATAATAATATCAGCATTAAAAAACTGTAAGTGTTAAAATAGCAATAGTGCATAATTTACCTTGTGGGATTGACTATTGATTGTAACTTCTGTCCATTACTGGTTGGCACAGATGTTCCTTTCCTCAGTGGCTGACCTTGATGTGGGGCGGGGGTGTGTGAAATGGTTGATTCCAGGATTCCCAGGGTCTGACCCACCTCCATTCCATCCCACATCCCCAACACCAATAGAAAGCTGAGTTTGAGGGAAGAGGGTCCATGTCGGAGCATTCGCCAATATCCTGGAGGGAACTGGAGTGTGGGAAAGTAGACTCCATCTGGGAACAAACAACCTGGGAGGCCTACTTTCCATTCGAAAGTACGGACAGGAGAGTTAAGGATTTGGGGATGTTATTAGTGTAAATCCTGTGGCTTTGAATTTGACGCATTGCAATTGCATTTGACATGTAGTACAATGAACAATGCAATGCCTCCATGTCGATGTGGTATCGTGGTTTGTAAAAAGCATTTTCCCTTGGCAGTTGTTTCCTGCTTACAAAATATAAAAGGAGGGGGGAGCATCTACTAAAATCTTAGTTAAAGCGGGTGGTCTCTTTAAAGAGGCATCCAAATTGTGTGGGGCTTTTACTCAAGAAACAAAGAGGCAGTACAAAGAGAGGGGAGGGGTCAAAAAGAGACATGAAGCAAATGTATGTGCAGTAGCACAATCTACGGGACAAAATTGTCATCAATTATGTATGTACAATCACAGAAGAAAGAAAGGAGACCTGCTTCCTGTGGTGGCGTATTCACCGAGTTGGGGGTGGAGTAGTCCAACAGAAAAAACACTCGTTTCAGGGAAAGAAACTTCCGTTTTAATCCCCAATGAGAAACTGCCAGGTTACTCCCTTACCTCCCACAGTTTCGCTGTTTCCCATTCTCTACAATAGTCTACTCCACAGGAAGCATACTTCACACAGAATTCCCCTCACCATTTCCATTCCAAGGGCTGCTTCCTACACTTAAGGGCCTTACACAATCCAGCTTTGCCTAACCTGGTCCGATCGATAAATCTTTTAATGGTATTTGTTAAGTGCTGGGGTAGAAGTAAGCTAGTCAGGTAGGACACAGTCCCTGTCCCACATGGGGCTAATAGTCTCGATCCCCATTTTACAGATGAGGTAACGGACACAGAGAAGTGAAGTGACTGGGAGCCCCATATGGGACGTGGACTGTGTCCAACCTGATTAGCTTATATCTACCCCAGCGCTTAGTATAGTGCCTGGCATATAGTAAGAGCTTAATCAATCAATTGCATTTATTGAGTGCTATGTGCTGAGCACTGTACTAAGCCCTTGGGAGAGCACAATACAACAGAATTAGCAGACACATTCCCTTCCCACAGCCACTTCTCTGTGCTTCAGTTCTCCTGTCCTTAGACTGGGAGCCTTTCCATGTGAGACAGGGACTGTGACCAACCTAATTCACTTGTATCTACCCCAATGCTTAGAACAGTGTTTGACACTAGTAAGCTCTTAAGAAATACCATAAAAAAATTCCTCCACTGTGGACAGAGATATTGAGGAGCTCTGCAGAGGAAAATAATTAGACAATACTCATGGTAGTTCAGAAGAACTTTTCCCCTGGTCTGGTAGGTTGTAGACGGCAGCTGCTGCTGCTAGCTTTCCTTAATAATAATAATAATAATAATAATAATAATGGCATTTATTAAGCACTTACTATGTGCAAAACACTGTTCTAAGAGCTGGGGAGGTTACAAGGTGATCAGGTTGCCCCACGTGGGGTTCACAGTCTTAATCCCTATTTTACAGATGAGGGAACTGAGGCACAGAGAATTTAAGTCACTTGCCCAAAGTAACACAGCTGACAATTGGCAGAGCCGGGATTTGAGCCCATGACCTCTGACTCCAAAACCCGTGCTCTTTTCACTGAGCCATGCTGCTTCCCCAAATAATAGTAGCATTTGTTAAGCACTTACTATGTGCAAAGCACTGTTCTAAGCTCTGGGGAGGATACAAGGTGATCAGGTTGTCCCACGTGGGGTTCACAGTCTTAATCCCTATTTTACAGATGAGGGAACTGAGGCACAGAGAAGTTAAGTCACTTGCCCAAAGTAACACAGCTGACAATTGGCAGAGCTGGGATTTGAGCCCATGACCTCTGACTCCCAAGCCCAGGCTCTTTCCACTGAGCCACACTACCTCTCCATTCCATCCAGGCAAAGCCCTAACAGTAAGGCAATATCAAGATGGTCCATCTTCCCTCTATGCCCAAGAAGAGGCTTGACTCAAACTCTTCTGCTATTTAGTGGGAAAGGGGTCTGGTGATTTTCGCAGTCATGTTGAATAGGACCAAATGAATAGGTCCTCTCGTTACAGCCCTTTCACTGGTTGCAATTCACATCAGAATATTTATGGGACAGGTTCTAGAACAGCTGTCAAAACCTCCCTGGCAAGAGAGGTTAAGAAATACCAGCTGTTGGGGTATTTTTCCTCAGGTATTAATAATCATAGGGAACGCCACGAGGCATGGGCTACATTCAGATGGTCAAACTTCTGGGCAGCAGTCTTTGGGGGAGTAATTAAAAAACCTGTCCCCCAGAAATAAACAGGAAAGGATGAGTTCCCATAAGCTAATTATTCTCTCTCTCCTCATCAAGGGCTGTCTGCCTGAAAGACTTTTACCAGAGTCCCCCAAAGAATTAATTAAATCTGTCAGTCCAGACAGGGTATTAGGATTATTTCTACTAATGACTCTATTTCATGACATATTGCAAGGGCAAAGTGAGCTCGTTTCATTTTTATGGAACTGGAGGAATATTTGAGCCAACCAACACACCAATTTCCCATTATTTTACTTTGGTGCCTTTTTCTGTGCCAAACAACTCCAGAAACTGTCAATTTACAGGTCTGAATCTGGATGTGGGATCAAACTGCTTGTCTGCTGTGTGACCTTGGGCAAGTCACTTAACTTCTCTGCATCTCAGCTACCTCATCTGTAAAATGGAGATTAGGACTGTGAGCCCTATGTGTGGCATGGACTGTGTACAACCTGCTTAACTTGAATCTACCCCAGCACTTAGTGCAGTGTCTGGCACATACTAAGAACTTAACAAATACCATAAATAAAAATAAATGATAAATATAGAGCTCTTTAAGGCCACTCCATTTCTAAAGCTGGATTTCCTATTTTCCCTATCACTAGGCTCTACCAATAGATTAAATTAAAAAAAGAAAAACAAAAACAAAAGTTGTGAGGCATTTGTTTTATGCAACTCTTTTGCTGTCACTTATCATTTGTACTTGTACAATCAGTCGCATTTATTGAGAACTTACTGTGTGCAGCACACTATACTAAGTGGTTGGGAGAGTGTAATGTAAAAATATTAACAGAGTTGGTTGACACTGTAAGCTCGTCTTCTGGACTGTAAGCTCATTGTGGGCAGGGAATGTGTCTGCTTATTGTTATATTGTACTCTCCCAAGCACTTAGTAGAGTGCTTTGCACAAAGTAAGCACTCAATAAATATGACTGAATAAATATGCCTCGTTATAGTGTGAGATGCAGAAATAAAGAAGGTTTAAGTGTTTTGCCCAGGATAATTTGTCACCCTGAAGAGCCGGGGCTATAATGTCATCTGCATTGCTTTAAAATTAGTATTATTGGACATTTTTTTAGTTTCTCACACCACTGCTCCTCTGAGCTGTAGGTGGACTATCCCTTCCCATTTCAACCGACCAATCGATCGATCGTTGTATAGTGCAGAGCACTATCCTAAGCGCTTGGAAGAGTACATTATTACAGAGTTGGTAGGCACGTTCCATGCCCGCAGAGAGCCCGGTTTCAGTTTCAGCAGATGACACTAGCACATACAGACTAACAGTGCATGCAGTGGTTAGTCCGCATGTGCTAGTGTCAACTGCTGAAATGAAGAGAACAATCAGTGCGAAAATCTAAAGGCCTCTTGGGGGACTTCACAGAATAACTCAACCAACTGCTTCTCATCTTGAAAATAAAACTGTGAACTTCAGTGAGGAAAAGGGATTCAAGGATAGGACAAAGGGTGGCAACAAGGGATATGAGATGCCGCATGGGTTCACTTAGGAGCACAGAGAACATCTCTACGGAAACCTTACGCACCATGCGTTCATGCTGCTGCCTGATAGCTGAGCCCAACAGTTAATGTCGGATTCAGAAAATGTCTGACATAAAACATTTCAATGAGCCAAGAGAAAGGATGCACAATTTAGTGAGGCATAGCCTCAAGCAATGAGCCATGGTGTCGGGATTAGCTTCCATTTTAGAGTTTGTCAACAACATTACTTTGAAGAAACATTTCCCCATGTGAAGAGCATTAAGATTTGAGGTACTCCTCACTTTAAGGTTCCACTAAATTGGTATACGGAATGTTAACTCTCCTCGGGGAAAATGCTCATCAATGGAAGAAAGCCTCAAGCTTAAAACATAGTCTAGAAATTTTTGATTTTTGTATTCCTTCGTAGGCTTTAAGCCAATGTTCTGGAACGTGTAACTTGTGATCTAAAGATACCATCTGAGGAAACTGCAACATTTCTTCACAACGAAGCAGAATCTTTATCACAGTTTAGAACTAGGCTTGAAGATAGTGGATAAAGGCTTGAAATCCTGGGTTCTAATCCTAGCTCTGCCACTTTCCTGCTGCATGACCTTGGGCAAGTCACTTAACTTCTCTGTGCCTCAGTTACCTCATCTGTAAAATGGAGATTAAGACTGTGAGCCCCCTGTGGGACATGGACTGTGTCCAATCTGATTAGCTTGTATCTACCCCAATAGTTAGTACAATGCCTAGCACATAGTAAGAGCTTAACAAATACCATAATTATTATGATTACTACTATTAAACAATTAGCTATAAAAATGTCAGTCTAGAATTCAAATTTAAAATGAAAGGTTAAACAAAAGAAAAGACACATATTAGTGATCTGTGAAGATGAAAGATGAAAGGATACTGAATGATGCTTTTCTATGGATATCTGGATATTAAAGGAACAGCATTGGCAATCTTAATGCAGTATAACTGAAAACACTTAAGTCAGAAGAAGTTGAAGAATTACCCAAAGCCAAAAGACACATGAAACATTTAGAGACCCAGTCAGTGGTTCCACGAATAATTACTTGCATTTAGAAACTGATCAAAATCCAAACTTTTATAAACTGAAGTGCGAGAAAGCCTAATGAAGATGCTGATGATTGAAGTTTTTTTCTAAATTGCATTTTAGAGTAACAATCCTAATGTGTCTAGTGCTGATAAATCATTTCAGTCAATCGACAGCATTTATTGAATGCTTGCTCTGTGCAGAGCACTGTATTAAACGCTTGAGAGAGTACAATAGAGTGAATAGATTTCTGCTGAATTGGCAGTAGGGTGGGAAATAAGGTGGGTAGATGAGAGATTATTTAGGGAAGGCCTCCTGGAGGAGATATTATTTCACAGAAGCAGCATGATCTAATGGGAGGATCATGGGCTTGGAAGTCATTCATTCAATCATATTTATTGAGCGCTTACTGTATGCAGAGCACTGTCAGAGGACCTGCTTTCTAATCCTTGCTCTGCCACTTGCCTGCTGTGTGATCTTGGGCAAGTCCTTAACTCCTCTGTGCCTCAGTTACCTCATAAATAAAATGGGGATTAGACACCTGTGTCTGACCTGATTCTCTTGTATCCACCCCAGTGCTTAGTACAGTGCTTGGAACATAGTAAGCACTTAAATATCATTATCATCGTTGTTGTTACTAGAAGGGTTTTAAAGATGGGAAGAGCCGTGTATGTTAGACATGAAGGGGAAGAGAGTTCCATTCAGAAGGGAGAGTATGAACAAGAGGTCAGCAGTAATAGAAGCCTCCATTTTCTGTATCTGCCTTGGGGCCAACATTCAACTTATTCCATCCCCTGATGGGCGATTTTTGTTAACTTTGAATTTCAGAATTCGTAGGAATTAATCATAACAACATTGGGTCAACTGTGCCAAAAATGTTCTCTCAGGCTACTGATTTCTTAATATGTCTGTTCTTCTGGAAAGTATAATTCCCTGTTACGTCCAAAGAAGAACGATTATTCTTTCCAAACACAGTGTGTTTGCTTGACTCTTTTTTAACCTCCTTCTCCTCATGCTAAGTTCTTACTGAGTCATAACAGCATTTGGAACAGATTGCTTGAGTACTTTTTCATATATGTCACTGTTATTTATTCAGTCAATTCTTTATTGTGTTAAAATTGTGTGCCAGCTTAGTGGAAGTTGTTCATACATTACTGAAAATGGCAAGTAAAAAGGTGCACCCTCTCATCTCCCATTAAACTGCATCATTTGGTGCTTTGTAAAAATGCACTTTGCCCTCTGAAAGTATAGCCCTTGCAGCCCACCGCTCATGTTTCCATCATACATGTTCTTTTGCTGGAAGGATTTGGGTTGGGGAAAAAGAGAATTCCCTGTCAAGAAGGATAGTGAATCATTGGATGGAGCAACTTACGTAGATTATGGCATCTTTTTCCCAGTAGTTCTTTAAAAATAAGATCCATTGCCACCCACCTGGGGATTTGAGGTGTGTCCTAAATGCAGGTGGAGGGATGGCCTTAAGATTCCTTCTCGGCATTCTATGATTCCCTGAGGTCAAAGAGGTGTCAGTCACCCAGCCCTAAGGCCTAAAAGATGCAGTACGGTGTAACAGGCTCCCACTGGGGGGACAAAATAATAAATACTAAAATGTATGTTGCCTACCTTTTCACGGTGAGTCACACAACAAGTGAAGAAGCAGCACGTGTAGCTTATGAGCCACTGATCAGCCGCTCCTGACCGAGAGGTACCAAGCCAGTAGGCCAGGTATTGCTTCATGTGACTATTCTTCTCTTCGGTCAGTCTTGCTCCCTTGCAGAGCCTGGGCAGGCTGTGAGTTGGGTCCGGGTGTTGCATCTATCCCCAGGGAAGCAGCATGGCTTAGAGGAAAAAGCACAGAGCTGGGAGTTAGAGTTCCTGGGTTCTAGTCCTGGCTCCACCATTTGTCTGCTGTGTGAGACCTTGGGCAAGTCATTTAATGTCCTTGGGCCTCATTTTCCTCATCTGTAAAATGGGTGATACCTGTTCTCCCTCCTATTTAGATTATGACATAGTCCCATGGGGGACTATTGATTAACTCACATCTACCCCGGTGCTTAGAACAGTGCCTGCCACACAGTAAGCACTTAAATATCATCTGAATAATTATTATCATCATTATATAATAATACTCTGACATTTACAGTTTGGGAGGTGGCTACTGATTTAGAGATAGAAATGAAACATCACTGTCTCTGCACAAATGGCCACTTCGTTTCACGATTCTGCCATCCCCAGACCTACCAAACTGCTCAGAGGTACCAAACAGTTAGGTACTCTACAAAGCCTTGGGAACAATGGGAACTCTCTCACCCCAGAAAGAGGCCTGCCCCGATGCTTTGGATGGTTGGCTTTGCAACTTTACGAGAAGCAGCGTGGCCTAGTGGGTAGAGAATGGGCCTGCGAGTCAGAAGGATCTGGGTTCTAATCCATGCTCCACCACTTGTCTGCTGTGTGACCCGGGCAAGTTGCTTCACTTCTCTGGGCCTCAGTTACCTCATCTATAAAATGGGGATTAAGTCTGAGTCCAAACTGATTAGCTTGTATCAACCCCAGCTCCTAGTACAGTGCCTGGTATATACTAAGTGCTTAACCAATACCATACAAAAAAACAAATTCCCCCAGATATCATCCTTCCCTCCCTTCAGTCTAGCTGAAGAAGAATTAATCACATTTAAGAGCTATTGCACTCAGTCTTAATTCACCAGAGAGATCATTCTCGTTCCTTGGGGGATGCTGGAACAAAGGAACAGGTCCAGGACTGAGTTCACTGTACAAAGTTGAAATGCATTTTGGGACAAACATGTTGGCCTGAAAATATATTGCAGATTGGATCAAAATAATTTAAAATGGCATGCTATCAAGTGTCAAGTCATTTTTTTTTAAATCTGCATTATGAACAGGTGCAGGTGAGCATTTAATACTCATTTTGATACAATCTATTTTCCAAATCTTGTTTGAAAATGTGAGGTAAATGTTATGTTTTAGGGTGTGTACTTTACTGATCTTTAACAAAATCGCTTTAGGAATAGAACTCCATTTTCCTACTACTCTGTCAATTTAATAAAAAAACAACAGGGTTGCCTTAGTTGACCACTGCACTGAATGGGCAAAAACCTCAAGTGGCTACTTCACCTGGGAAAATAGATTGCTCTTTTAGATCTACTCCAATTTTCTACTCCATCAGTTCTGCCAAGAATCCCAGGAGGACTGTTTTTTTTTTTCCTTTCCTTGTCCATTTGACAAAAAAAAAAAACCTAAAAAAACCTCTCTTCTTGGCTTGCTTTGAATTGGTCTTTTGAGGTACGATCTTTTTGCAAAACTTCATCACTGATACAAGTCCTGGCCTAATGCCAAAGTGAACTCCATGTAATATCATAAAGCATCAGTATAGTTTCTTATCACTTAGGAAATTGCTCCCCTTTCCGCTATACAGCATTAGAGTAGTTGTTTTTTACCTAGAAATGTATGTTCCAGTCCCTCAGTTTTAGCAAAATAGGTACCTTTTCACGGCATGGATTTTGCTGAATAGAGATATTTTCCATTCTAGATCTTCTACTTTTGCTTTTCAGCATTGAAGGTGCTTTTTGAACCTCTCAAAACAATTTTGGTGTTTCTTTTCTGCTTTTTAAAGCTACAGGCAACTATCTGAAATCCTTGTAGGCAGTGAAACAAACAGTGATAAGAAAATTATCTTTTATGCTTAATTCCCAGACTGGAGGAAGGAGCAGGCCCACGTAATTCAGTGCTGGCATGGTCAGTCTGGTTATAAATCTACAAGTGGAAGAGGAGGTTGGGAGGCGAGGTAACCATGCTGCAACCAGGGAAATACAGGAAACCAGAAGAATAAGCTATGTATCCTTGACTGCTATTGGCTTCCTGCAGCCCCATTACAGATCCATTTTGCCCATCTGTAATTTATTCTGTCTCCCCCTCTAGTCTGTAAACTCCTGATGGGCATGGATTATTTCTACCTTTCCTATTTTATTGTATTCTCCCAACCCCTCAGTACAGTGTTCTGCATGCAGTAAGCACTAGGTAAATACCAATGATAGGTTGATATATATACACCCTTGAAGTCTCTGCTATATTACACTGTTTGAGACTATGCTTCACTGTAGTGTGTAGTTCACAACACAGCAGTTGTATGGGTATCCTGCTGTCATTCCTTCTTCACACGAACCCTGACCAGCAAACCTGGGTTGTGCTGAGCATTGAAGTCATTTTAGGGATAAACAGAAAGCAGAGTTAGAGAGAAATAGCTGACACTCAGAGTCTGTATCAAAATCTATCTTAATCCCCTTTATCCAACAGGAAGGAGAACATAGCTGTGTGTTCTCCAATCACTAATGGCAGAAGAGACTTTCTATTTCTCTTTCTCCCTCCCAGATTCTCCCCCATGAGGAAAGCCAGCTCCTCTCTGCACAGGGGGCAGGGGTAGCCAGACTAAATGCCCAAATGCTAAATGCTTTCTACTATAAATTTACACCCCATAAAGAAACAAGAAATTGTGGTGCATGAATTTGAAAGAGCCAATGGTTAGGAAAATTCTGAGATCTAGAGACATCGAGGGTTCAATCCTTTCAGTGCACTTTTTTCTTCAGCATACCTAGTGCTCAGACTTCCTACTGTAGGGGAATATATATATATATATATACACACACACACACACACACATATATATATATATATATATATATATATATATATACAGAGAGAGAGAGAGAGAATTGAGTCTCAGATGATTATTCACTTTTCTCTGATCAAAAAAATGGTCAACTTACTTCACAAGAATGCCATCTGCTGCATGAATAGCTATTCACATTTGATTTTGGAGCTATATTGAGGAGCAGAGTGGCCTAGTGGGCAGAGCATGGGTCTGGGGGTCAGAAGGACCCAGGTTCTAATCCCATCTCCACCACTTGTCTGCTGTGTGACCTTGAGCAAGTCACTTAACTTCTCTGCGCCTCAGTTCCCCCACCTGTAAAATGGGGATTAAGACTGTAAGCCCCACGTGGGACATCATCATCATCATCAATCGTATTTATTGAGCGCTTACTATGTGCAGAGCACTGTACTAAGCGCTTGGGAAGTACAAATTGGCAACACATAGAGACAGTCCCTACCCAACAGTGGGCTCACAGTCTAAAAAGGGGAAGACAGAGAACAAAACCAAATGTACTAACAAAATAAAATAAATAGAATAGATATGTACAAGTAAAATAAATAAATAAATAGAGTAATAAATATGTACAAACATATATACATATATACAGGTGCTGTGGGGAAGGGAAGGAGGTAAGAAGAGGGGGATGGAGAAGGGGACGAGGGGGAGAGGAAGGAAGGGGCTCAGTCTGGGAAGGCCTCCTGGAGGAGGTGAGCTCTCAATAGGGCCTTGAAGGGAGGAAGAGAGCTAGCTTGGCGGATGGGCAGAGGGAGGGCATTCCAGGCCCGGGGGATGACGTGGGCCGGGGGTCAATGGTGGGACAGGCGAGAACGAGGTATGGTGAGGAGATTAGCGATGGAGGAGCAGAGGGTGCGGGCTGGGCTGTAGAAGGAGAGAAGGGAGGTGAGGTAGGAGGGGGCGAGGTGATGGAGAGCCTTGAAGCCGAGAGTGAGGAGTTTCTGCCTGATGCGCAGATTGATTGGTAGCCACTGGAGATTTCTGAGAAGGGGAGTGATATGCCCATGGACTGGGCATGGACTGTGAAGAAAAAAAGGCTGTATACCACTCCACTCAGGGGATTTTGCTCTTGCCTCTTATTCCCCAACCTCCCTTACTACTCACTTTAGTGGCTGTCCACCTTTCAGCCTGCCAACTGTTCCCTGGTCATTCCCCCCTCCTACTGGAGGATTCTCCCTCTCTCCCCTTCTATCATCCATCTCTTCGAGGCTTCCACCTGACAGCTAGCACAATTAAGGTTTTCTTTCCATTGTGATGCTCTTCTGGACTGTTGCTGCTATTCAGTAGCAAAGTCAGGTTTTCTGGAAAAGCAGCTTTGGAAAGTGAATAGCGTGCCTCAGTCTTCCTAGGGCCAAGTATTGGGTCAACCGTAAAAAACCCCATCAGAAAAGAATGATATGTAATGAGATCATCAGTGCCCCTACTAGACTGAAAGCATCTACTATGCAGAGGTGAGGCAGTTATTCTGAATTATAGAATCATTTTATGATATCCTTAACCCCCCAGTCTCACCCCTCCATCATGATTTATAGCAAGCAGGTTTTTTGATTCTCTCCCCGGGGGAAGGATTAGTACTACTAACTTTTGAAACAAAGTCAAAAAGTTTGGACTTTGTACTGGGGAGGTAATTCTATGTCCTATACTACACATTTCAGTGATCATTCAATCAGTCTATGGTATTAATTGAGAGCTTTCTGTGTGCAGAGCACTGTAATAAGCACTTGGTAGAGAACAGTACTATAGAGTTGATAGGCATGATCCCTGCCCACAAGCTAGAGGCTTTGAGGATTGGCAGTAGTGTCTGAAGATAGATGCATATCTTCCTTATAAAACCTTTGCCCAATGTGCTTCCATTAGGCCAGGGAAGGTGGGAAGGTCCAGTCCCGCTGATTAAACTGTGTCTGCTCAAGACAAGCCAATGGTCTATTGGCTAGAACTCTCCCCTCACTCCCACCGCCATCCCCTCCCCCCCCAAACACACACATTTTAGGATTGACACTCAAGGCCATGGGAGTCTTGCCTGCTCTATTTTTTGGGAATTGGAGGAAGCAGGAAAGCTGTGTTCATAAGGTATCTGCATATCTCCATGTCCTTTCGAAGAATGGGGGTCACCAAAAAGGCAATCAAAGATAGCAGAATTTTTAATTATCATTACCAACAACTTACCTCTCACTTCCCAATTGAGAGTTCTCTAATGTGGAAAAATTGCAACTCCCAGTTTGGAGCTAACTTATTTTACCTTTCATTTCTTTGGGCAGCAATTAGCCATGACAGTGCCTTGTTTATGTTTCTCATTTCCCACTTCTTCTCTTGTTAGATTTCCAGGAACATAGGAATCAATATCTTTATATTCCTCTGAGAGGCAGCATTATTTCCACTGCTAACATTAGGTTTAGATCAGGTAAGAGCATTTACTTGTAGGAAAGCGAGAGAAACTGACACATTGCTTTATGGGACTCAAAAACAGGGGCTATTAAAATATCTTTCAGAGATACTATGGTAACAGTATTAATCTAAAAGACCCCAGGGCATCTTTCTGAAATTTTATCTGATGTTTGTTTTGAAAAATGCTGTGAAACACCAAATGATCCATTCATAATCGCTTTTGGAAAGTATCTCTACTTGCGACTGCCCAAAATTTATTTTTCCACCAGCAAGTGGCCCTAAAAGCAGATCTGTGTTTTGCAATAATCACTGCCTAGATGTCTTATTTGGAAAAATTTCCTGTGCACATGGTCCTTCAACTGACATTTTAGCTCTTAAAATGAATGATTTTTAAGGAAATATATTGCACTGACCAAAAGCTTTAAGAAAAAAGAGTGACTAGCAATTTTCACCTGATCAAAAGGATGGTCAGAATGGCCAATGGTAGCTGACCTCTTCTATTTATAGACGTTGAAACGCTTGAGAAATGTTCAAGTTCACCACTTTGTTCCATACTCAATGTAAACCTGGCCTGGGGAAATAGGGAGAAGAATCTCCAATGCTCTGGGGAGAGTGCCCAGACTTTTGTAGCATGCTTTATTTAATCAGCTACCCCTTGATACTGGACTCCCAGCCCAACTCTCTCTCTCCGACACTTTGGACCACCTCTGGGGACAAGCAAGGGGTCCATTAGGACACTGTCACCTTGGAGGCGAGAGTCCATAATGCCTTTGCTGACTGGATATGTGTGGTGGATCAGTGGGGAGGAAATGTGAACACAAATGGGATCTAAGCATGGCAGCCGATTGACCTTTACCTCCCCTCATCCCATGGGGTGGGCTCCATGATTAGGGCTCCTTTACTATCCGCTGTGCCTCAGGATACCCCAAACACCAAATTCAGCTCCGCCTCCACTTTATAAGGCACGGAAGGAATCAGCTCAATGACTCATATATTAATGAATAATGAACTCTAAATCTTTGGAGGTTCCCCCATTATTAGTTCTAGGGGAAATAATTGGATGGCACAGGCAGAAAATGTGTAGAAAAGCCCGGGGGGGAAACGTGTGGGAAACTCATTTTCCGTGACTGTGCTTCAGCTACTTGGCTGGCAATTTAAACTCTCTCACCCACACACAGGACAGTGCACCTGGCTGCAGAATAAACACACTGTTACCTATCAGTTTGATTTATTGTGCTACCCGGAGATAAGCAAGGGAGGGCAAGGGGGAAAAAGTTTTCTTTTCCCTCCAACTCAGCTCTTGATTTGGGAAGCAGTCATACTTAGTCAGTCAGTCAAGCATGTTTATGGACCGCTTAC
Organism: Tachyglossus aculeatus; assembly: GCF_015852505.1. Taxonomy (NCBI): domain Eukaryota; kingdom Metazoa; phylum Chordata; class Mammalia; order Monotremata; family Tachyglossidae; genus Tachyglossus; species Tachyglossus aculeatus. The sequence continues at coordinate 5,838,194 of NC_052099.1, forward strand.
TGTGTGCAGAGCACTGTACTAAGTACCTGGGAGAGTACAGTACAACAATAAACAGACATATTCCCTGCCCACGATGAGCTTACGCCTCAGCATGGAACCTCAAAGGGGGAAAATCCTGAGACTACCATTTGGCACTGCACAATTTTAATATGGTGATGAGCTAGCTTAGGGGATTTAACTGATTATTATTAATTGGGTACTCGCTTTGAGCACAGCACCATACAAGGCTCAAGGAATGAATTCGATTTAGGTCCTCTGCCCTGAGGGAACTTACATTCCAAAAGAGAGATAAACAAATTTAAAAATAGCACCTCTTGAATGATCCAGATAGTTGCCCTAATCATCCTCTTGGCTTCGACTGTGATGGCAAAATATCGTAGAGGAAAAGTGAAATAGAGAACTAAGGGGAAAAATAAAAGCCATTATCCAAAGAACTCAGGTAAGAAATGTTCTTTAGCCATGGTTATCCAGGCAACTCAGGGGAACCCGGTTAATAGCACCAATCCAGAGCTAATGAAGGCTGAGAGTGGGATTGAGAATTGAGAGCCTCACTGGTCAAAATGGCTGCCCCCGCTACCACCACGGGACTACTTCCCTAACCTGAACAACCATTCTGGGACACTTCCTCCTACTCAGCTGAGTTCCAGCCCATTCCGACTCACTGCCTCTCTAGGAAGGAGGAGGCCATAGCTAAGAGTTGGAGTCTGTGGTCGCCTCTGTATGGCAGACTCCAGTGTTTCTGAGATGCAGGGAAAGCAGACAGGCTGTCTTCTGATTTATCCTCCTTGAAGAAGTTAGGGGTTCATTCTGTCAGTCTAATCCAGCCTGTCCCACAAAGGAGTTGAAGAGTGGTGGGGAGGCGGACAGTGGGAAAACAGACCCCGGTTTCTTATGGCTGGGACTGTGGAATTCCAGGATGCCCCTGCCACCGCCATCTGATTTGTCTCCCAAGTTACAATATCCAGTCCTGAATTGGAGCAGTACCTTGAGCACATAACAGACTTAAACTAGAACTGTTAAACTAGAATCCCTCCATTCCAGAGAATTAGTTTTAAATGATTAAAATGTCATTTTCAAATTTAAGGAGAGCTAATATATATTACATATACTATATGTAGCTTAGCTGTCCTTCAATTTGTATTATATAAATTACATGTAATAATAATAATAATGGTATTTGTTAAGCGCTTACTATATGCCAGGCACTGTACTAAGCGCTTGGGTGGATACAAGCAAATCAGGTCAGACACAGCCCATGTCCCACATGGGGCTCACAGTCTTAATCCCCATTTTACAGATGAGGTAACTGAGGCACAGGGAAGTGAAGTGACTTGTCCAAGGCCACAAAACAGACAAGTGGAGGAGCCGGGATTAGAACCCACGATCTACTGACTCCCAGGCCCATGCTCTATCCACTTTAGCTGTCCTTTAATTTGAAGACGACATTGCTAAGAGTAAGTTTTTTTTAAAAAAATCACTGAGTGTGGGTGTGACTGATAAAACTGAAGTGTCACAGACAATCCCTTCTATATCATATGTATGTAAGGAATGCCTCTTGCTACATTGTTACAACCATTACCTGTATGTAGTGGCTGGCACTTTTGTGCTTCTCCCTCACTGTTACAATCTTCTCAAAGTCTGCTCTCTAAGACAACCGCCCCATTTTGGGTTGCTGCACTCCAGGCTGACCTGCCTTCTGTTCATGTCTCTGACTGTCCACTGTTTGGCTACATCATCAAAGAATGGGCTCTTCTTTCAGAATTTTGTTCCCAGCATTCCAGGGGATGTGCCACATTTATTAAGGAATGCGATTCAAATTCCACATGAAGAGCATTCATTCATTCATTCAATCGTATTTATTGAGCACTTACTGCCTGCAGAGCCCTGTACTAAGCGCCTGGGAGAGTCCAAAATAATGATAAACAGACGCATTCCCTGACCACAACGAGTTTACAGTCCAGAGCAATTTGAGAGTGGTACTGGCAACGTACTTGTTCTCTGCTACAGAGATGACTTCACATGACATTTTCTTTGTAGCTATCCAGACAGCCAAACAGAGAAGGCGAGAAGCCAGCCTTCTGCATCTCATGCAACCCTACTGTCACAGTCCAGTGAAGGCCTAACACCTATGACTCAATTTTCCCTAGGTAAATGAGAAAGCCATGTCTGCCCCACTACTTGATTGAAGGAAATGCTGCGGGATTAGTTTCCCACAGTTCAGAGGTGGCATAAAAGGGTTTCGATCACTCTACTTTCCATGTTTGGTTTTTCATACCTGTAAAAATCGCAATCACATCAGTCTGCTCGGTTTTCGACTCTGGATAGGACCCCAAATATCATTAAAAAGGAAGTTTTAAGTGACTGCTTCTATGGGATGGCCAAAAACCAGGGCTGAAAATAACAGCTTTTTCTCAAACTACTGGTTCTTAGGATCCTAAACAAAGGATGCTTTGCATCAATGCCTTGTGTTTCAGATTTGGGCTTGGAGATACACTCAGTTCACTAATAATGTGTGTTTCCACTATGCTTTATGGAAAGCATGCTTTGGGAGAATTCTCAGAATAAAATGTGCTGTCAGAACAAATGATTGGGCTCACATGCCCACGGTTAAAGGGAACGAACTGTAACGTGAGGTTTCCTTGACACAAGTTTCATCAAGAATGTACCTCCCACATCATAGGAGATGCCTGTCTGTCTACTTGTTTTGTTTGGTTGTCTGTCTCCCCCTTCTAGACTGTGAGCCCGCTGCTGGGTAGGGATTGTCTCTATCTGTTACCGAATTGTACTTTCCAAGAGCTCAGTACAGTGCTCTGCACACAGTAAGCACTCAATAAATACGATTGAATGAATGAATGAATGAATAGGAGAACTGATCTTTTTTTTAAACAAAAGAAAAAGCAAGCCTCGTTCGCTTATATTTGATAGTGGCAAAAAGGATTGAAAAAACAAAATATTTCATAAGCCCACTACATATAGGTCTAAAGGCAGAAATTTACAGTGTGGAAAACTGACATTTCTGGTCATTACGGAAATAGTTTTAGTCTGATGCAGTGGTTGGCAAAATTTTGTCGAGGAGGGATGAGTGGAGGAATCAAACAGGGCAGCGGGGCCCATTCTCAGACCCTCGAGGTTGCAACGCGCTGGACTAAGGGTTTAGGAAAGTCCAAATATTGTCCTTACCTTTTCTGTTGTTTTCAATAAGGTGGTATGGTTTCATCTTTCAGTCAATCAGTGGTATTTACCGAGCACCTACTGTGTGCAGAGTACTGTACAAAGCACTTGGGAGAGTACAACACAACAGAGTTGGTAGACACGTTCCCCGCCCACAGTGAGCTTACAGTCTAGAAGGGAGACAAATGCTAATATAAACCACGGATATGGACATGAGTGCTATGGGGCTGAGGGTGGAGTGAATACCAAGTGCCTAAAGGGTACAGAGCGAAGTGTAATGTATCTGCTACCTCCTTTCCACCCCATTATTCACAGATTGTGAGCCCTTGGAAGCCAGGGACTGAGTCAAATTCTCATCCAAATATATTTTCTCAGCATTTGGTAATTTTTCAGCACACTGTAAGTATTTGGAGAAGCAGCATGGCCTAGTGAATAGAGCCCAGGTCTGGGAGTCAGAAGGACCTGGGTTCTAATCCTGGGTCCACCACTTGTCTGCTGTGTGACCTTGGATAAGTCGCTTCACTTCTCTGGGCCTGCCTCAGTTACCTCATCTGTGAAATGGGGATTAAGCCTGTATCTAACCTGATTACCTTGTATCTACCCCAGTGTTTAGAACAGTGCCTAGCACATAGTAAGCTATTAACAAATACTGTAAATAAATAAAATGAATACATTTAATAAGCACAAATGAATAAATGAAGTGAATACAACAAAAGCAGAAGATATAGTACATGCTCCCAAGGAGTTTACTAATGGGGGAGACAGGCATCAAATACAAATTGAGTATTCAAAATAAATAATTGACTGTACACACACATACACAAGCTGAAGAAGGGTATAAATAAATATGACAGTGTTGGAAGTGGCTGTTGGGCTGACCTTCTGCTCACTCTCCTCCCATTTTGCAAATGAGGGAACCGAGGCACAGAGATGTTAAATGACTTGCCAAGGTCACGCAGCAGGTACGTGGAGGAGCTGGGATGAGATCCCAGGTCCTCTGACTCCTCAGACCAGTTAGTGTGCCACAGAAACATCTTGCATAGTTTTTATGTGGAGAATGGAATTCATTTGAGGATTTTACACATTCAGGTCTGATTTAATTGATGTCAGGAGCAAAACTAATCATTTTTATAGATGCAGGAAACTAGAGGAGCACAAGATATTATTAATGCAGTAACATCTGATCGGTCTCATTTCCTGAAACATCAGAAAGATTTGGAGTGAAAACAAGCAAATTATATTGAAAACCCCATCCTTTAGTGGAAATTGATTTTCCAACACAGTCATGCACTTTCTGCTCAAAGGGGATTTACCATAGCCAGTAAGGACTGTTGGAGAAAGTAGCAGTAACAACCCCAAGGAGCTAAGTGGAGGCTCTATTTGTTATGAAAAGCCTCTTTGGTCCAAACTGGCACAGTGTTCTCCAAAACTTGGTCTGCCCAATGCCAAGATGCAGCTGTGTGTTTACCAGAGGCATGCCAGTCCCTCTGTAATGGCTATGAATGATAATCCTGGATAATGAATAATGATATGCTAATGCTGAAAGCTTTTGAAGCATCAGCTTGCTTGATAAGGCTTAGCAAGGTGACTTTTCCTTCCAAATGAAACTATACAAGCTTTCCTTAATCCACCTGAATGATAAAAGAGGAATAATGACTTTGGTCAAGCTCACAGGAATACTGTAAGGAAAACTGAAAAAGGAAACATATTGCAAAGTGTCATACCAGTTGCATGTTTAAATGCATATTTACCCAATCCTCATGCGTCGCCGCAAGAAGCAGTATGGCTTAGTGGAAATGGCACAGGCTTGGGAGTCGGAAGATGTGAGTTCTAATTCCGGCTCCGCCACTTGTCTGCTGTGTGACCTTGGGCAAGTCACTTAACTTCTCTGTGCCTCAGTTACCTCATCTGTAAAATGGGGATTACGACTGTGAGCCCCACGTGGGACTACCTGATTACCTCATAACTACCCCAGGGCTCAGAACAGTGCTTGGCCCCTAGTAAGTGCTTAACAAATACCCTTGTTATTATGATTATTATTACCAGGAGGTAACAAATAAAAGGAGACATGGTTTTGTATGTTTGGGCTTTGAAAACTGCCAGCCCTATTTTGATAGCTGGAAGAGTGCCTATAATCTCTAGGCTTGGTAACTTTCTTAGGCTAAGTGTGAGACTCATGCTTCAAGCCATCACAGGGGCTTTTAGGTGGTGAGAGGCATGGTGATTCATGGGAAGAGTATCCCCCCCACCTTACCTTCTTCCCCTCCCCACAGCACCTGTATATATGTATATATGTTTGTACATATTTATTACTCTATTTTATTTGTACATGTTTATTCTAATTATTTCATTTTGTTAATATGTTTTGTTTTGTTCTCCCCCTGGCCTGGAATGCCCTCCCTCCCGACATCCGCCAAGCTAGCTCTCTTCCTCCCTTCAGGACCCTACTGAGAGCTCACCTCCTCCAGGAGGCCTTCCCAGACTGAGCCCCCTCTTCCCTCTCTCCATCCTCCCCACTTTACCTCCTTCCCTTCCCCACAGCACCTGTATATATGTATATATGTTTATACATATTTATTACTCTATTTATTTTACTTGTACATATCTATTCTATTTATTTTATTTTGTTAATATGTTTTGTTTTGTTCTCTGTCTCCCCCTTCTAGACTCTGAGCCCACTGTTGGGTAAGGACCATCTCTATATGTTGCCAACTTGTACTTCCCAAGCACTTAATACAGTGCTCTGCACACAGTAAGCGCTCAATAAATACAATTGAATGAATGAATGAATATAGGAAAGGGCCAGGAGTTCTTCCCTTGGAATTCCAGGGAAGAGCCTGGAGGGAGAGAAGGGGACTCTTCCTCAGGGAAATTCCTCCTTTTCCTTTCCTTCCCTAACCCAAGAGAAAGGGTGATCAGACAAGACAAAAAAATGGAAGACCTTTCCAATGCAGTTCCTAGAGGTAATCTGTTTGACACCCAAAGTTTGGGATGTCAAGAGAACTTGGGTCACCTCAATCAATCGATGGTATTTACTGAGCATGTACTGGTCTGAGCACTTTGGAGAGTATAATACAACAGAGTTGGTAGACACATTTCCTGGCCACAGGAGCTTACAGCCTAGAGGGGGAGACAACCATTAATATAAATAAGAGAAGCAGCGTGGCTCAATGGAAAGAGCGCGGGCTTTGGAGTCAGAGGTCATGAGTTCAAATCCCAGCTCTGCCAATTTTCAGCTGTATGACTTTGGGCAAGTCACTTAACTTCTCTGGGCCTCAGTTACCTCATCCGTAAAATGGGGATTAAGACTGAGCCCCCCGTGGGACAACCTGATCACTTTCTAACCTCCCCAGTGCTTAGAACAGTGCTTTGCACATAGTAAGCACTTAATAAATGCTATCATTATTATTATTATTAAATACATTACAGATAAGTAAATTGGGGCTGTGGTGCTGACAGTGGGATGAATACCAAATGCCCAAAGGGTCTTGACCCAAACCAAGATGTACCTCCTCTCTGACAGAGGACAGAGCAGGTCTAAAGTTCCATAGAAATGCATTCCTAGATCTTTCAAGCCACTAGGATCATAAGAAAACCTCATCTTCAGGAGGCTCTACTGTGGGTATTAATAATGTCTCTATTGTGGGAAATTATTATTTTAAAATATTCTGCTTGTCAATTCCATTGGTACAGTTGTTTAATTAAAATTCTCCCAGTGGCAACGAAATGAACGAAAAAGACTTCATTTTCTAATGTAAGGTGCCTTTGCCTGGAACGGTGATTAAAACTCCCCGAGTGAGGAATTAGGTCTCTTTCTGATGGGCTCTGTGCTTCAAACTTTGGGTTTTAAACTCCATATTGAAAAATAGCAGTACAGCATGGGCGATGGCTCCTCTGAAGTCATCAGACCCCTCTTTTGTATCGGAGTAAACTGCAAGAACTTGCAGTTTTGACCTGTTAAACTGGTTTAGACTGTGAGCCACGTGTGGAATAGGGACTGTGTTCAATCTGATTATCTTAAATCTAGCCCAGCTCTCTGTAAAATGCTTGACACATAGTAAGCCTTTGACAAATATTACAGTTGTCATTGTGGTACCTCATCTACCTCATCTGTAAAATGAGGATTCAATCCTCCTCCCTCCTATTTAGACTGAGTCCCATGTGGGACAGGGACTAGGTCCAACCTGCTCAACTTTTATCTCCCCCAGTACTTAGAACAGGGCTTGGCACAAAGTAAGAGCTTTACAATTACCATTAAAAAAAAAGATTTAGTCCCTCCTTCTTGCCTCTTACCCTAAAAGGTAGCAGTCATTAAAGGTCTACACAGACAATGGTTTCATAATCTCCCTTCTTAATTGGTTCCAGTCTCTCACAGCCTTCCCACCCAAGAATCAAAGGTTACTGGAAATGTTATTGAGCCTTCATGTTGTCTGCATTTATTACTGAGGCCAAAAGGACCTGATTAATGAACAGAATTTTTAAAAGGTGACACTGACATCTTCTCTTGGAGGATAGCTGTCCATTGATGAAGCAGTAACAGTACTTTTATGAAGTCTGGAAATTCAAAACTCTCTCACACATACACATAGAAAAATCCAGAGTCAGGGAAAGACATTATCAGGTTTAGTGGCCCTTTCGACATACTGAAATCTTGCTAAATTATTGACTCAAACTTTTTTTTTAAACGGCATATTTGAAGATTAACTGAGAAAGATTCGGGGTCTTTTTTTGCTGTTGTTGTTAATGAGTGTGACTCTCCTGCCACCCAAAGCTAGTATATTTATGAAGAAGTTGTAGGACAGGGAAGGCTGACTCCAAGCAGGGTCACAACCCAGAACATCACTGTAATACTTTTGTGTAGTCCAGAAAGAGCAGTGCTTCTGTCAAAGTAGTGATAGTAGTAGTAATCGTGTTTATTCAATGCTTATGGTGTGTAAGCACTGTACTAAGCACTGGGAGAAAAATATATAGGGGGGAATACAGCCCCACCATCCTCCTCGTAACCTTGGCCTTATCCTCAATTCATCTGTCTCATCGAACCCACATATTCATTCTGTCACCAAATTACCTCGGTTCCACGTTCAGAAGATGGCTAAAATCGGCCCTTTCCGCTCTATCCAAACTGCTACCACGCTGATCCAAGCACTTATCCTATCCCACCTTGACCACTGCTTCAGCCTCCTTTGCTGACCTCCTGCCTCCTGTCTTCTTCCCATTCCAGTTCATACTTCACTCCGCTGCCTGAAACAGTTTTCCAAAAAAAAGTTAAGTCCAAGCTTCCCCACTTCTCAAGAACCTCCACTGGTTGCCTAGCCACCTCTGCATCAAACAGAAACTCCTTACCATCAGCTTTAAAGCACATCATCACCTTTCCCTCTCCTACCTTACTTCCCTGATTTTCTACTACAAACCTGCCCATACACTTCACTCCTCTGATGCCAACCTACTCACTGTATCTCAATCTCATCTATCTTACTCCCGATCCCTCACTCACATCCTCCCTCTGGCCTGGAACGCCCTCCCCCTTCGTACCCAACGGACCATCACTCTCCCCACCTTCAAAGTCTTATTAAAATCACATCTCTTCCAAGAGCCCTCTCCCAACTAAGACCTTATTTCTTCTACTTCCTCTCCCTTCTTTGTCACCCTTGCACTTGGATCTGTACCTTTGATTCATCCCACCCTCTGCCCCATGGCACTTATGTACATGTAGTAATTTATTTTAATAACCATCTCCCCTTCAGGCTGCTTGCTCATCAACTCTGTTATCCTGTACTCTCCCAAGTGCTTAGTGTAATGCTCTGCACACAGTAAGCACTCAATAAAATGCAACTGCTTGAATACAATTGATTACTATTGACTACTGGTATTACTAAATTATGTTGGCAATACCAAAAAACAAATTGATTTTGGAGCAAATTAAACCAGAGTAATCTTTGGAAGGCCAAATGATGACTTAGCATATTTTGGACACATAATCAGGAGGACTAATTCTCTGGAGAAAACACTAATGCTAGGAAAAGTCCAGGGAAAATGAGGAAGAGGCAGACCAGCAGCTAGATGGATAGAGACCATAAAAACTATAACAGAAGAACCATTAGAAATGTTGTGGATTATGGCAGAGGACAGGATGTTCTGGAGAAAGTATATCCATGGAATCTCTATGAATCAGAAATTACTCAACGGCACTTAGTAATGATAATTACTAAATTGAACAGTTCTTTTCCAGGTGGAATTTCCATCCAACCCTAGCCCCTTGTGGCCTTTCATTTTTAATGCAGTTGCCACTCTGTATTCACCTGGTATCCCTGGCCTCAAGTGCAGAACATATGCAACCACAAAAAAGACAAAACCCCAGAACAAGGAACATTGGTGGCACAACAGCAGATGGAAGGGAAGGTTATATTGCAGAAGTCTGCAAGGGCTTTTTCCTTTACCATATGCTCTAATTAAATTTTATGCCACACAGAGGAGCAATTTGGTTCATTGAAATATACCTTAAAGGAAATTTTTTCTCTAAATTACTAGTCATGCAGGCTGCCAATAGTACCCACTGCCTGCCTCGTCATTCAAATTTATCCAGGTATCCAAAAACCTACCCAGGCCATTAGGAAACCTGTCTTGAAGTGGATTAGAAAATAAAGGAACAAAAAGTAGAAACAGGACTTCATGAGGAGAAAAAAGGTGCCAGATTCCCTCTGCTACTTTTCCTGGTGAACGTGGAGATCATCGTATCTGGACAAAATTGCCCGCTAGAGGTCAAAGCCTGAGATGCCATTGGAATCTAAATCATCAGTGCTCAGTGCTGACTCTGCTTTCTTGAAGACCAAAATCCCTGCTGCAAAGTTGTTGGATGGACCGGGCTGGTCTGGTACTGGGGGAGCCCTAGGAAAATCGAACAATCAATGGTATTTACTGAGGACCTCCTGGGTGCAGAGTACTATACCAAGCACTTTGGAAAGTATCGTAGAATTGAGTTAGTAGGCACAATCCCTGCCCGCAAGGAGCTTACAGACTAAAGAGAGAGACAGACAGAATAAATGATAACTGGATATATACATAAGTGCTGGGGGAGGGAGTATGAAGAATTCAGGTCTTGTCTTGCTGTCAAGTCATCTCCGACCCATAGCGACTCCAAACCCAGATAGGCAGGGCTAAAGTTCTGGAGTTTGGAAGCTGTGGCCAGGGAACTAGAATCAGGAGCCAAGTCAGTGTTCAGGAGCCAGGACTACCATTCTTTTAGGAGAGTCTGGATTTCAGGTCAAGAAGTGGTCTGGGGTATTTGGAGCAGGAGTTGGTGGGGAGAAGGCAGGGCTTCATGACAGTCACCTTAGGAAATAGCTCTATGACAAATATGGTTCCATACTACTGCTTCATAATTTAATAATAATAATAATGGTATTTGTTAAGCACTTACTAGGTGCCTATCACAGTTCTAAGCACTGGGGTAGATACAAGGTAATCAGGTTGTCCCAGGTGGAGCTCACAGTCATAATCCCCATTTTACAGATGAGGTAACTGAGGCACAGAGAAGTTAAGTGGCTTGCCCAAGGTCACACAGCAGACAAGTGGTGGAGCCGGGATTAGAATCCACGTCCTCTGACTCCCAAGCCCATGCCATTTCCACTAAGCCACGCTGCCTCCCCTTGAAGCACTGCATATCACTTTTTTAACAGCTCCTTTAGTTAATAAATTAGATATTTAATAAATTTACATACAAATTAAACATTATAAACTACTTATATTAATGACTCCCCCTCTAGACCAAAAGTTCCTTGTTTCCAGGGAACGTGTCTACTCTGTTGTATTGTACTCTCCCAAGCACTTAGTACAATGTTCTGCACACAATAAGGGCTCAATAAATACGATTGAATGAATGAATGAATAAATACTACTGATTGATTGACTGACTGGTTAATTAAGCAGTACATATGTGTCATGTAAACAAAATACGAGCACAAATTCAACATCATTGTCATCAAAAAGTGACTACACCAAGTTACAATGCACTTTTACAAAACCTCAAGTTAGGGAAAATACATGCTGTAGTACTCACCCATTCTGACACAGCACACATGCTCACAAGCAGTTTCTTCTATAATACAGCATGCCAAACCCAAACAGACTCACTCTGTGGGAAGAATGTTCACTAATTCCTTAATTGTGGTCAATCCTCAATATACTCAGGTCTGTCATATTGCACGGCGGGGGGGTGGGGGGGGTTATGGTATTTGCTAAGCGCTCACTATATGCCAGGCACTGTACTAAGCATTGAGGTAGAGAAAAGCTAATCAGGTTGGACAAGGTCCATGTCTCACAAGGGGCTCACAATCTTAATCCCCATTTTACAGATGAAGTAACTGAGGCATGGAGAAGTTAGGTGTTCTGCCCAAGGTCACATAGCAGACAGGAGGCCGAGCCAGGATTAGACTCCTTCTGACTCCCAGGCCCATAGTCTATCCACTAAGCCATGCTGATTCATGAGTATGCATCATGGCAGACCTGGGCTATTTGGGGTTGCAGTCCCAAGTGCCTAAAAGCCAAATATTAACAAAATAAAATTGTCTGTGAGTCCAGAAATCAAGTGTCACCCATCAACAAGCTCAATCACTAACCAGCCTATATCCTGACAGTGCTTCCTCCACAATATTCACAGAATCCACCCCTTCTGCTGCATCCAAATGTCCACCATGCTGTTCCATGCACTGATCACATCCCAACTTGGCTTTGGCATCAGCCTTCTCACTGATCTCCCTGCCTCCAGCCTCTTCCCTCTCCGGTCGATCCGTCATTCTGTTTCCCAGATTTTCTTTCTAAAACATCTTTCTGAACATGTCCCCGCTCCTCAAAAGCTTTCAATTGGTGTCCATTCCTCTCCGCATCAAGCAGAAACACCTGACCGTTGGCATTAAAGCACTCGATCAGCTTTCTCCCTTGTTTCTCCTTTATCCACTCCCTTGTTCCACACCGTCTCCATTCTCAAGCTTCGTTGCTCTCAAGGCAAACTATTCACCGTGCTTCATTCTTGTTTCTCCCACCCCTCAACCTCCCGCTCATTCCCTCTCCTCTGCCTAGAACTCCCTCCCCCTCACATTCAATCAATCAATCAATCGTATTTATTGAGCGCTTACTATGTGCAGAGCACTGTACTAAGCGCTTGGGAAGTACAAATTGGCATCACATAGAGACAGTCCCTACCCAACAGTGGGCTCACAGTCTAAAAGGGGGAGACAGAGAACAGAACCAAACATACCAACAAAATAAAATAAGTAGGATAGAAATGTACAAGTAAAATAAATAAATAAATAAATAGAGTAATAAATATGTACAACCATATATACATATATACATATATACAGGTGTATATATATGTATATGTACATTCGACAGACCACTACTCTCCCCACCTTCAAAGCCCTTCTGAAATAACATCTCCTCATCTTCCCCTCCTACAATCCCCACAACTGTCACCTATGTGCCACCTAAGCACTTAGGTATCTCATCATTTATGAAGCAAGACTCCATCACTTATTGTCATTCATCCTTCATCTGCGTCCTACTGTGTCAAACCTGATTATCGTGTAACTACTTGGCATCTACTAAGAGCTCAATAAATATTATTGTTATTAATAATCTTATTACCTTCACAGTTAGCACCTTGTTATCAGTTCCCCAGACAACTTAAAACCCACTTTGTCTCCCAAACAGTAATGCTTCAACACTTCTCCTGTCTTCCATCTATCTCTATTCTCTCTCCCTTATCCTTCTCCCTCTCCTTTTCTCTCCCTACTTACCTCCCTTCTTTCATCTCCTCACATGTCCTCCACCCAGAAATCTATCTGCCCCATCAGACTGATGGAGACAACTGCATTTGGAGTGATCTGTGGGGGAAAGGTAGTAAAATATGGAGAAAAAAGCAGGAGATATTTATCTGGAAAAGAAAAACTTAAGAAGAGAACTCTAACCGTTCATTTTTTCTAGATCGAAGATGTCAAAGCTACTAAAATATGCCAAATTGCAGCAATTTTCGTAAATATTCCCCCAGATTTTGTTTTCAGATCAACTCCGCACTTGGCTGTGTCATAAATCACGCAGGAGGTTTTTTGAGGTTTTGAGGTTTTCTAAGCCCTGAGCAGAAGGGTTATTAATAGAAAAACCTGCCTAATATTATAGCACAAGCACATATGAGTAAGGTACTTTATCACCCACAGAGTTGAGATCTCCACAGACAGCATTTAAGCATAACAAGGTCAAGGACAAAGTATCAACACCCACTCTGAAATCTTTTACTGTTGTCAATTTAAATAGCTACACTCTTTAACCAAATGGTCTATTTTTAATTCTAGCATCAATGGTTTACAGTTCTCAAAACTCTATCTGAAGGATACAGATTTCCAAGTGCTCTTTTTCCTTTATTAATTTGGAATGTGCCACACCAGTGGGGTTTGGGGATTTCTCTTTTTCTAACTGACTTTCTTCTTCGGTCTGTATATTTTGTGAAAAAACATGGGCTTGTAATAATAATAATAATAATAATAATGGCATTTATTAAGCACTTACTATGTGCAAAGCACTGTTCTATGTGCTGGGGAGGTTACAAGGTGATCAGGTTGTCCCACGTAGTGCTCACAGTCTTAATCCCCATTTGACAGATGAGGTAACTGAGGCACAGAGAAGTTAAGTGACTTGCCCAAAGTCACACAGCTGACAATTGGCAGAGCCGAGATTTGAACCCATGACCTCTGACTCCAAAGCCCGTGCTCTTTCCACTGAACCATGCTGCTTCTCACTGCTTCTGTATGTTGTACGCTGTTCTGCACGCTGCTTCTGTAGTTGCAGGCTCTTCCTCATAGTCCCAGAGTGGCAAATCTAGGGGGCCCGGGGAGGGAGGAATTTTTCAGGAAAAGAAGAAAATAAAGAAATATGAACTTGTATAATGTAATAGTAATATACTTGCGTGTAACTAGTTATAGATGATATGGTATTGTTCTAATGTTAATGATGATATAATAATATAGACACACACATGTATTTTTCCACTGCAGTTTGCATCGTACAAACAAGCACATTGTAACAAGGTAACCAGTATGACAGGATTCCTTGTGGTGGCCAAGAAGCATACCCCAAAAGAACACTTCCTTTTTTTAACGAATGAGGGACTGAAGGAAAAAAAAAAGGTTGAGTGGAACCCAGCATAAAGCACATGCTAAAGGAAGAAGCGATGAAGATGGGTTATTACGGAATTATCATCATCAACAACATCGATTCCTATGGCGTTGCCAACTTCTCGGCCAAAGAGTAGTGCCGTGTAACTTTCATGGTAAGTTCTTACTATAAACAACATATTTTTTTACAATTATTTGAACTTCTATCATTTACATATGAATTGCCAGCTGTGTGACTTTGGGCAAGTCACTTCACTTCTCTGTGCCTCAATTACCTCATCTGTAAAATAGGGATTAAGACTGTGAGTCACCCGCTGGACAACTTGATCACCTTGTAACCTCCCCAGCGCTTAGAACAATGCTTTGCACATAGTAAGCGCTTAATAAATGCTATCATTATTGTACTAAGGGATGGCGATGAACTTTGCATCGATGAGTTGCCCCGGCTGCCTCCTAAGGAAGAGCAAAGAATAAGAGAAGCAGTGTGGCCTCTTGGAAAGAGCACAGGCCTGGAATTCAGAGGACCTTGTCTGTCACTTGTCTGCCATGTGACCTTGGGCAAGTCACTTAACTTCTCTATGCCTCAGTTCCCTCATCTGTAAACTAGAGATGCAATCCCTGTTCTCCTTCCTACTTAGACTATGAGCCCCATGTGGGCCCTGGAGATCTTTTATCTGTCCCAGCACTTAGTTCAGTGCTTGGCACACAGTAAATGCTTACCAAGTACCACAGTCAATCATTATTAATAAGTCAAATTAACCATCTTGGAAAACAGGAGTGTTTTGAGTGGGTGTTCTTTGGGGGTTGCCAACAGAGGAGTGTGGTGATTTTGCCAGTTCTAAATTAGCCAGGCATCCCGAATGAGGGCCTCGATGGTTTAAGGGACTAAATGTAGATGCATCATCCCTCACGCTGAAGATGAAGCCTCTGGGGGTGAAATGCTAAATGTGGCGGTGAGAAAAGCTGGGATTAAAGTGTGTCAACTACTTTTGTAGTTTTGGATAAAATCTCAAATGAAATGCCAAATATCTGTAACCTCATTTTGCAGTCGGGGCTGTAAATGCAAAGTGTTTGGGTTGGATCTAGGACCATTCCTCAAGTGTGAAAAACAATTTGTGTTCACACTCGAAAACAGAGGAATCACTTGCAGTGTACGTCACACCTGTTATAGAATTATGTTGTTAGAAGCAATTTATAGATAACACTACACTAGGTGACTGGCATGGTAGCATGAAAACAAACAAAAAAAAACCCAAGCATTGAAGCGGACCCCACCCAATACTATGCCACCAGAAAGTTTGTCCAATTCGGCCCACCGGACTGCATATCAAGGCCCGTTTTCCTTGAGATTGCTTGTTTGGATTGAGTCTTAGTATTGACTCTTCATGATGCTTCAAGTGCCTAGTACAGTGCTCTGCACATGGTAAGCGCTCAATAAATACGATTGAATGAACTGAATGAATGAATGATTGACTTAGGCCTGGCTGGAGCTTGGGCTCTGAGGACACCATTGAGATTGTCCAGAATGGAGCAGGGTGGAGGGTCATGAAGGGGGGTCTTGATAAAGCATTTGATGTGCTCTGTCAGTCAGGTTAGCATAGGTGGAAGGGTTTCTGCTAACTCCTAGGGTGGGTATGGGGGTGGGAGTCATGATAACTGTGTTGTTTATAATCCATTGCTATCATTCTTTGCATCTCTCTATCCTCATTTACGTTAGAAAGCCCTTCGTGGCACAGAGTCTCAGCCTTAACTATATCTACCCCAGCACTAAGCACCCTGTTATGGTACATAGGAACCGTGCTTAATGAATACCGAAAGCAAGTGACAGCAGCATGAACCCTCCACAGTTCCTATTACCCAGACCTCCAGGGCCCACCACGTGAGAGACAAGTGGCCCAACTGCTAGACCACCAACTCTCCCATCAGCCCCCTGCTCCAGCCTGGGAAAACTAAGTGACAACGTGCCTTCTCTACTTTGGAATGATGGGAAGGCCACCGCCAGGACTGTGACTGTTGGTCTGAGCTGTGAACATTCTGAAATCCTGCCGATCCTGTTGAATTTATCATCATGCTTGTCTCCTCTATTTTTGATTCATCTTTATCTGTCTGTCCCAAGCTCATCTGCCATTCCTAATCCCGATACTATCCCCAAACTCTATTAATAATAATAATGGCATTTATTAAGCGTTTACTATGTGAAAAGCACTGTTCTAAGCGCTGGGGAGGTTACAAGGTGATCAGGTTGTCCCAAGGGGGCTCACAGTCTTAATCCCCATTTTCCAGATGAGGTAACTGAGGTCCAGAGAAGTTAAGTGACTTGCCCAAAGTCACACAGCTGACAAGTGGCGGAGCTGGGATTTGAACCCATGACCTCTGACTCCAAAGTCTGTGCTCTTTCCATTGAGCCACGCTGCTTCTCTATTCTACCCTTACTTTTACCTCAGGAACTCCTTGGGGGCCAGGGATGGTATCAATATCACACCCATGTACATCTGCCCCAGTACTTTGTACACAGTAGGCACTTGATACACACTGTTTTTTGCTTCTAATACTACTCCTACTACCATAATCCACCAACTATGAACATTTGTGATATGAAGACCACCCTTCTACAGTGCACTCGAGCATGCCTCTTACTCATGGAATTATAATGAAATGTACCATTTTCCAGCCTGGAGAAAACTTGATCCTCTCCTGGAGACCCATCATCTCTGAATCCAAGAAGAACATGTCTGCACAGCACAGATTTTTCTGGAAGCTTCTGAAATCTCTCAGTAATCTGGATCTGTCCTGATGTCCTCCCTAGAGATTTCTTACCCCACCTTAAAATTGCAGTGCCACCAGATGTGGAAGCAGCCAGACTTTCACCAGAACTGCTGTTACTGGAAAACTCCCCCTGAGCGTCAACTATAAAGCCATAGACCACACCCATGACCAGAATCTGAATTCTGCTTCAACCCCAAAAGTTGAGATGAGAAAAACATCACGGAATCACCCAACATCTAAACAACAGAATGCAAGGAATGTGTCTTCCAGCTCTGTTATATTGTGCTCTCCCAAGCACTTAGTACAGTACCCTGCACACAGTAAGCACTGAATAAATACAGTTGGATTGGAATATCAAAACTATATCACTGTCTGACAGCGGGGAGACTTCAAAGATGTTTGAATCACCGCAGCAACATAAGAAGTACTGGATTGATCTTCTACTCAGGCTACAAACTTGGTCCCACTAGTATGGAAAAGCAACATCTGAAGCCATCCAGAAGGCTAACACTCAAGCTCCAGGGCCACAGGAGTTTTGCAAGATGTTTTGTGACAAAAAAGATATAGTCAACCATAGTCCAACAACGTGACAACAAAGGATCTTTGGATGACCACCATAGCGGCCAGCAATCAAAAAAGGACTTGCTCTCCTTGAGCAGACATTTTGCAAAGATCAGGATATCGAGAGGCAGGCTCAAAAACAGAGACCACAGATAGGATTTCACTACTAATAGACTAATATTGGAAAATGAAAGACATGTTTGTGTGTGTGTGTGTACATATTATTGAGTTAGTGCAATGCAATTTCTTTTCAAAGTACTGCTTTAAAAAGATAATGGAAAGGAGAAAGATTTTACAATTCACTCAGCACCTCTTTGAGGGCTATGATGGGCAGTGTCAAAATGGAGGCAACTCGAAGGAGTTGCGATATGAAAATATGGGGAAGGGGAGAGAATGATTGACAGTGGTAAAAATAAGAAGATAGAAGAAAAATAGGAATGATCAGGGAAGGACTATTCTAGAGGACATTTGGGCATTTGAAGGGCAAGCTGCAAGTCTACCCTGCCCCTAACCCCAATATCATGCTTAGTATAGTGCTCTGCACCGTAGAGAAGTAGCAAAAGGAGTCAAAAGGTTCTGGGTTCTAATCCTGTCTAGGTCACATGTCTGATGTGTGACCTCAGGGAAGTCACTGCACTTCTCTGGGCATTGGTTACTTCATCTGTAAAATGGGGATTGAGACTGTGAGCCCCACACGGGTCAGGGACTGTGGCCAACTCGATTTGCTTGTATCCACCCCAGAACTTAGTACAGTTCCTGGAACGTAGTAAGTGCTTTACAATTATTATTATTATTATTATTACCATGTGGTCACACAGGATGCCCCTAACCCAAATAGTCCTACCCCTTGGAGCTCCACCCAGGGGCCTTGTATCACAGGAATTTCCCCAGTCTGACTGGGGACTTGTTGCCGACTTGTACTTCCCAAGCGCTTAGTACAGTGCTCTGCACACAGTAAGCGCTCAATAAATACCATTGAATTGAATGAATGAATGAATGAGTGAATGAATGAGTCGAGGAAGTCCCTCCTTAAGAGAGAGTGAATCATGGGTAGCTACAGCAGTATTAGCAGGAGGATGTGTTGGGTATCTACTCAGTGCAGAGGGCTGTACTACCTACTGAAATAAGCACATAAGTTCAAAAATTAGGACAAAATGAAAACAAGGGTAGATGGGAGGTGGGAAGGTAAGCGGGACTGAGAGAGGATGAAGGAAAGAGAAAGAGAGTCAAGCAGGTGGTTGGTAAACAACTGTAGGATGCAAGTAAATAGTATAATTCTTTTAATTAGAGAAAAACAAACAAGAATGACAAAAGGATTTGAATAACCACTGTGGTTTTGCAATACTCAGGGTTTAAGAACTCTTTTTCTTTCTTCCAGAAGCTACAGATGTTTGCAGAGCCCCAGAACTTCAGTCTTCAACCTGCTCCATCCTTTAAAGCTATTTACCATGTTGGGGTATCTGGTGGGTATTTTATTTTTCTCAACTCATACAACTCAAGGGAATTGTGATCACCATTAACAAATATTCATTGGTCTTGATTCTCCAGAAGCACCAGGATTAAAACAAATGTTCATGGTTTTACAGGGAGAAATATCAGTTCCTCCCCACATCAGTTTTTTTTATGAGTTTTTTTTTTTTTTGGCATTTATTTTGCCCTTACTATCTGTCAAGCACTGTACTAACAGCCAGGGTAGATACAAGTTAATCAGGCCGAATACAGTCCCTGTCCCACATGGGGTTCACGGTCTAAATAGGAAGGAGAACAGATATTGAAACCCCGTTTTGCAGTTGAGGAAGCTGAGTCACAGAGAAGTCAAGTGACTGGCCCAAGGTCACACAGCAGGTAAGCAGCTTGTCAGGACTAGAACTCAGGTCTTCTGGCTTCCAGGCCAGTGCTTTACCACTTGGCTGCTCCTTCTACCACCCCTGCCACTCTCTATGCACAAAATAATAGTACTGTGGTATTTCTCAGACTACAAAGTCCTTACAGTAAAGTGAAGTAATTTTTTGGGCTCCAGCATAGTGCTAGGCACAGAACAAAACATCAAGCATGGTTTTCAAAAACACCGAATTGCAACTATGTTAATGAGAGTGACTACTATTATAAACCAAAAAGACAGTATTCACATTTTCTTTTTCAAAGAAAATTGTCATTAAAACTGACTGCTGTTATAAACCAAAAAGACAGTATTCACATTTCCTTTTTCAAATTAAATTTTCCTTCCAAAACCTGATTTTAAGAAAAATCCGTTTAGAAGGTCAGAGGAAAGTGAAGAATTCAGACCTCATCTCTCAAAAGGCTGCACTGCTTTATAATAAGGATTGACATTTAAATAAGTACAGAGTGGCATCTTATCAGGATATTCTCAAGAGTCCCATCGAGATGAAGTACAGTTATTAGAGACTTTGCCAACTGTTGGAACTTCAAATTATTACTGTTATGTCCCGATGGGTCAAGGTGGCATTATGATGCACACCTAATTCAGGTTACTCTGAGCTAGTCTAGTCTTATCAATGATGTTGCTTTTTCCTCCAAAATTTGTCTGCCTATATTTTTTTCCTACTTAGGCTTCGCTCTTCACTAAGAACAGATGTGGAGCCATCGTTTGCTATTAAGCTACTGTACAAGCTGAACGGTACTTAGCTTTACATTCTATCTAGATAAAATGGATATTGAAAAGAAAATAGGGATGTACCCTCCAGGTCTGCCCTCGATCAATCAATGGTATTTATTGAGCACTTACTGTGAATGGAGCAATGCACTGTGAATAAAGTTTGGGGGTATACAGTACAACAGATAATTAATAATAATAATGGGATTTGTTAAGTGCTAGCTATGTGTCAAGTGTCTAATTTTCTAATGTGTCTAGTGTCTAATTATGGTACTTGTTAAGCTCTTACTATGTGCCAACCACTGTACTAAGCACTGGGGTAGATACAAAATAATCAGGTCCCAGATGAAGCTCACAATAGGAGGGACTTGAATATCAGGAAGAATTGCGTGCCATTCCAAGGAAAGAACAATGGATCTGAAATGTTTGGAGATTTCTTTGCCAATATCACTTGGTATTCTAATATTTATTCAGATAGCTGGCTCCACTATGATGAGCTACCGAAGCACCCCTACTTAGCTTTGACTGTTGAATGGTTTGCATCGTGCAGTTCTAGAGTCCCAGTGTTTCATGGCAAGCTGAAAATGGGTTCTGGTCTCTTCACACTTGTATTCTTTATTTGCTTTTTCACAGTCAAACATGGGCCAAAAGTTTGGAAAATTATTTAAATCCTGAGACATTCTGATGTAGTTGTTTCTTCAAAGAAGCAAAGCTATTTGAGACATATCCTTTGAGCCTTTTAGAAGAGATATCCACCAAACATGGGCAGCCTTTATCCACCACCAATCCTTATGCCCAACTTGGAAAGAAGGCATTGTGCCTAGGCATTTTAGCACCCTTGCAAGAAAGAAAACTTGAGCCTCCTCATAGCTAGTCTTAGAGGTGAGTAAAACAGGCCAACAAGTTGAAGAAGCCACACTTTCCTTTTCCGCAAGCAGCTGAATCCTGGAGGCAGTGATACTGAGGAGATCTCTCTTGCTCTCTCGCCTGCCTCAGTGGGGCAAATTGGCCCTTGGCATTCAGAGTGAAGAGTCCAGAGAGAAGGGTTAAAGAGTGGAACTCCCCCCTGCTCTGTAAGTTCTGTTCCTTAAACATCATCATCATTCTGCTCTTATTCTCTCTTATTCTTTCAGCCATGCTTAGAGAAGCAGCATGGCTCAATGGAAAGAGCACGGGCTTGGGAGTCAGAGGTCACGGGTTCAAATTCTGGTTCCGCCAATTGTCAACGGTGTGACCTTGGGCAAGTCACTTCACTTCTCTGAGCCTCAGTTCCCTCATCTGTAAAATGGGGATTAAGACTGTGAGCCCCCGTGGGACAACCTGATCACCTTGTATCCTCCCCAGCACTTAGAACAGTGCTTTGCACATAGTAAGCACTTAACAAATGCCATCATTATTTTTATTATTATTATTATTATTAAGCACTTGATCCCTTCCCCAGACCGAGCCCACGGCAGGGTTGAAACCCAGAACCAATGGCTCCCCAGTTCGATTCAGGGAACAGTCTGAGGATCAGGACTACTGAAGAAGCAGGGAGCGACACTTTTTAAAGCCCTGCTCAAATTTTTTCCCCTTGACTTGACACCTTGGGATATCACCCTGCTCAGAATACCCTAATCACATGGCTCTGCCCCGTCACACTCAAGATCCACCCAATCAGCAAAGAGAATCATAGCAGCAGAAGAGCATTGCGATGCTGTTTCAGAAGCAGGGTAGTGATGCCCCTGGCAGAGAGCTAAGTGGCAGTCACTCTAAGACCAGGTGCAGCTCCAGAATTGCTCTGGACAATGCCTACCTTGCTATCTTTTTTTTGGCCAATTCAATTTCCACTCTATTCAGTTGGATTTAATTCACTTAAAACTTTGATGAATAAGGAGTTGGGCAATAGACCCGTTTTCATGAATTTACCTATATTTTTAAAACAAGTGACTTTTTTTTAAGCAGCAATGGGGCAGTTCATTTTCACTGTGCCAAAAGAGAGTATTTGGGTCTTTTCCAAGAACAGGCTGTGATGAGCAGAAAGACTGACAGAGAAAGATAAGGTGCAGTATCCCCTGGAGAGGGAGGAAAAAATAGAACAAGGAGAATTCTTTCATAAATTATTTCATGATCTTTTTGCTTCTGTTGTTTCCTTATTAACAAAGACAATTACTAAAGCCACACTATCTCCTTACAAACCCATGTATTAGCTATTCTTAAGAATATTGATAGGTGGAAATATTCAGAAGAATTCAAAATCATTAATGTGACATTAAACTAACCTTTCACAATCCATCCTAAGAGACACATCTAACCTTTCGATTTATGCAATAAAAAAGAAATCCTACGTGAGTCAGCATTTGTTTTGACTTTTTTGGATAAAATGAAAAAACTTTGTAATGGCAACATACAATGAATGGATATAAGATAATAGAAGATGAATTCTGTCCCCAGAGGGGAATACAAAGTCACTGTATGCAGCTTCAATCAATGGTATCAATGTTGGGTGCTTACTGTGTGCAGAGCACTGTACGAAGTGCTTGGGAAAGGACAGTACAACAGAATTCACAGTCACTTTCTCTACCCATAACAAGTTTACAGTCTAGAGGACTAGAGCTTCCAGGCTTCAAGGTATTGGTGACACCATCTAGACTGTAAGCTTGTTGTGGACAGGGAACGTGTCTGCCAACTCTGTTGTACTGGATTTTTCCCAGCAGACAAGAGGTGGAGCGGGATTAAAACCCAGGCCCTCCGACTCCTAGGCATGTGCTCTTTCCACTAGGTCATGCTGCTTCTGTGAGGTATAAGCATATGCTAGGAGACCCTCAGTGGGAAGGAGAATTCCACTCCAGGCAAAATCCCTGTAACTGGTCATTCATCCTAGAAAAGGGGGGTACCCTAGATCTAGGGATCTCCAGGAGGTCAAGGAGGAGGTTGGTACCTCCAGATGTGATAACATGATGAGTGCTTGAATCAGAATAGTGACTGGGTGGAGAGAAAGGGGCAGGAAAATAGGAGAAAAAATTTTGGAGGGAAAATTGGCAGGATTTGACAGTTGTTTGAATGTGAGAGCTGAGAGGCAGTGGGGAGTCAAAAATGACACGAAGGTTGTGGAGTCAGAGTCAAGGGGAGGAGATGGAAAAAGAAAGGGGAAGGGAAGGTTTAGAAGGAAAGATGAGACGTTCAGTTTTAGACATGTTGAGTTTGAAGCTCTAAGTGGAGCTGTCTTGGAGGCAAGAAGAGAAATGAGACTGAATACTGGAAGAGAAGTCAGGCCCAGTGAGATAGGGAGGTAGCCACGCTCTTTTCAAGACCAACAGGAGGGTTACGACTACTAAACAAATCAGTGTATAAGAATACTGAGTTGGCTGAGGGGTTGACATGACCAATAGGGTTTAGGTATTAATCATACTAATTTAGAATGGTTTCTAGACTATGAGCCCGTTGTGGGCGGGGATTGTCTCTATTTGCTGCTGAACTGTACTTTCCAAGTTCTTTGTACAGTGCTCTGCACACAGTAAGCACTTAATAAATACGATTGAATGAATAAATCGGGGAATGTCTCTCAGCAGTGATGGCTTTTCCACAGGACTTTGAAGGGCGATACATATGTGGTCAATTAATAGTATTTATTAAGTGGCCATTGTTACAGAGCACCGTATTTATTAGTAATGATGGAATTTGTTCAACACTTATTATGTCAAGCACTCTTCTAAGCCCTGGCCCTTCTAAGTTAATCAGGCTGCACACTGTCCCCGTCTCCCAGAGGGCTCAATCTAAGGCCTTGAGAGAGCGCAGTAGAAGTAGTTAAGCATAAACTCATGTACATATCCCTTTTCCCTTCTTCTCTCTGATCGGTAATTTATCTTAACGTCTGTCTCCCCCACTAGATTGTAAGTTTCTTGAGGGCATAAGTTTCTTGTATTCTAACTCTAAAGTATTGTAATCTCCCAAGCATTTGATACAGTGTTCTGTGCACAGGAGCTGCTTAATAAATATTATAGATTGATTTAGCTTGATGAAGCCAAACAGGGAGGGCATTCTATGCAGGGGAAAGGTCTAAGCAATGGGTCAGAGGCAGGAAAGTGAAAAGACAGAGACAATTAGGAAGTTCTCTTTGGAGGAACAAAGGACAAGATTGAAGTTAGGGCAGCACCTAAGGGTAGCAGACCCACCCTTTTGTTGACCTAGGAAGTAGCAGATGTGCTTAAATTACCTGCATTAACACATGTTATGCAAGGTAATGCAATGGTGCTACACACAACCATTTGCAGAAATCCTCAGAACTTCTAGAATTTCACCAAGGGGACCCTGACTCCCTCTTTTTCTCCAGAATCATTGAATTCCCCTCCCTACAGATTCCTACAAAAACAGATCCCACTTCCAAGCTGCAGGACTCAGTGGCAAGAGCCCAGATCAATCAATCAATTGTTGGCATTTATTGAGCACTTACTATTCATTCAATCGTATTTATTGAGCACTTACTGTGTGCAGAGCACTGTACTAAGCGCTTGGGAAGTACAAGTTGATGCAGAGCACTGTACTAAGCGTTTGGGAGAGCAACGTACAACAGAGTCAGTAGACTGGTTCCCTACCCACTAGGAGCTTGGAGTCTAGAGGGGGAGACAGTCATCAAGTCATCAATAAAAAAAATACAGATATAAAGATGGAGGGAGACTGGGCGCTTAAAATTAAAGTACTGGAATTAAAGGTATCTGGTTTTATATCTTTACTGGACAGGGAAAGATGGTTTATAATAATAATAATTATGGTATTTGTTAAGCGCTTACTTTGTGCCAAACACTGTTCTGAGCGCTAGGGTAATCAGGTTGTCTTACGTGGGGCTCACAGTCTTAATCCCCATTTTACAGATGTGGTAACTGAGGCACAGAGAAGTTAAGTGGCTTGCCCAACATCCCACAACAGACAAGTGGCAGAGCAGGGATTAGAACCCGCGTTCTCTGACTCCCAATCCTGTGCTTTTCCCACTAAGCCACGCTGCTTCTTTTGAAAACCAGATGAATGACCACTCTCATTAGGGTTTACTAGAAGAAGTCAGATAGGAAAGAGGGAGCCAGCTGCAGATTGCCATACTTCTGTTTCAGGGGGAACAAAGCCGCTAATATCTCTCCCCTTGAAAAACATGGAGTTTGAGGCAACTTTGAGTCAAAATGACATTTATTTTGCCCCCTGCAGTTTCAGTCATTGTTTTATTGAACACATCTAGAGTCACTCAACCCTCAAGGCTCCAGAGTTGAGTGTTGTTTAGAGCAAAATGGGTCACCTCGCCAATGCAGCCCAATGTATTTCAACCCAAATGATTTGAAGAAGGAGAGAGAGTATCCTCCCCTAGCCCCATCTGGCCAGGTCAGGGTCTTATCTCACTTTGATTTGCCCTAAATCAATACTATTAGCCATTCCGTGCAATTCACTTTTTCCCAGAATTCCTGCTGGTATCTGGTGAGCATCCTAGCCTCTATTTCCATCTCGGTGCATTTGCTGTTTATCTTACTCCATCTGCTGGGTTACACAGGTCTCTGCAGGGGGACTACAATACATTTCAGTTCTGAGTACACTAAATGTGTATATGTTTATAATCTATATAAATATTCCACTTAGAGCATCTGTCTCTGAAATGTGTGTTTTTTGGGGCTGCGCATGCCAGCAGGGAAAAGAGATAGGGCCCCCAGCTCTGAAGCAGCACGCTGATGTCAGTTCATAAGGCAATGGAGCCTAAGACTGGCTGGAGCTTCCAAGGCCTAGGGCCTGACAGATTGCCTAGTGGATAGAGCCCGGGCCTGGGTGTCAGAAGACCTGGGTTCTATTCCTGACTCCACCACTGATCTTCTGGGTGACTTTGGGCAAGTCACTTCACTTCTCCGTGCCTCAGTTACCTCATCAGTAAAATGGGGATTAAGACTGGGAGCCCCATGTGGGTCATGGACCATGTCCAACCTGATTAGCTTGTATCTACCCCAGCACTTCAAACAGTGCTTGGCACATAGTAAGTGCTTAACAAATATCCTTATAATTATTATTATGAAGTGGGGGGAGGGGGGTGGACTGGACTAGAGCCAGTGCAGGCTGGAGCCAACAAGAAGATCCTCTCCCTCTGCAATCCCTCAATCCCAGAACCCTGAGCCAGAGGGCATGACACTTCCAGGCCTGAAGTAACTGGGGTCAGAGCAGTATGGAAACAGATCTGGGGACACCCTGGGAGCCCAAGAACCCATGGCTGGCTGACAGATGAAGACATCCTTGGGGACAGGTTGTGACAGGGTGCAAGTTTAAAAATCACCTCAACCACGGCCCCCACCTCCAACCTCTCCCGTCCATCTCTTTCTCCTGCCAACCATCTCCTGATTGATTCAGGAGAAGCAGCATGGCCAAGTGGATAGAGCATGGCCTGGGAGTCAGAAGGAACCAGGGTCTCATCCCGGCATCCCCGGTTGTCTACTGTGGGACCTTGGACAAATCACTTCACTTATCTGGGCCTCAGTTTCCTCCTCTGTAAAATGGGGATTGAGACTGTGAGCCCTATGTGGGACAGGGACTGTATCCAATTTGATTAGCTTGTAACTGCCCCGGCGCTTAGAACAGTGCTTGACACAGTGAGTGCTTAACAAATACCATCATTATTACCGTGCTGGGCCAAGACAGAACAGGAATGGTGAGTTCTGAGGCTAGCCAGAGGAGGCACAATGAGATTCAGATTTAGCACGCTCCTGGACAGGAAAGTAAGAGATGGGGGACCAAGAGAAGAGGCTAAGAGGGAAAAGGGAAGTAGCGTGATTTAGCAGAAAGCACAGGGGTCTGGGAGGTAAAGGGCTGATATCCCTAGAGGAAACAGCTTAGCTTGCTCAGTGACTTTAATGTCAGCTACTGAAAGAAACATGAACCTTTGAAATAAAAGCATCATCTAGAAAGAGGAATAAAAGATCATTCCAATGACAACATCCTCCTGAGCAAAATGTGCAGAATGTGACTTTATTATCTAATATTTTCTTCCATCAAAAAAATACATAAGATTAATCCCTCTAGACTTTGAACTCCTTGTGGGCAGGGAACATGTCTACCAACTCTGGTATTGTATTCTCTCAAGGCCTTAGTACAGTGCTCTGCAAACTGTAAGAACTCAACACATACCGTTGATTGGTCGATGAATTCCACTGCCCGGGTTTTTGGCCCCGAAGTCTTCGTGACTCGACCAAGACTCATTTAAAACAGGATCGGCCTACACATTTCACTGATATTTCCATTACTCACACCTGGAATCGCAAAGATGTCCAAATTCCCCGTGCTACACTAGGAATTGATGATTACTAATCACCGGCTCATTTGCTCAGTTATATGGCTTCAACTGGATGCTAAATTGATGACGGCACAGAATCAACTGTACCAGATTTCCCAACAGAAAACCAATACCAAAAGATTAAAGACTGACAAAAAGGAGCTCTCCATCAACACTTAGATAGAAAAGGAGTGAATCTTAATCCAAAAAACTAAACAAGCTCAGCAGAATTTGGGATGTTTTTAAGACTGGATTGTCTTCTCGGTAGCATCAAGACTGATGAAGGCAAATCACCAGAAGAACCAAGAGCTGATCCACCTCAAACCAACCCAAGGACATTCGTACTTGGCAACAATATCACTTCCAAGCCAAGCAAGCTGTATCACCAGAAGCAGCGTGGCTCAGTGGAAAGAGCATGGACTTCGGAGTCAGAGGTCCTGGGTTCTAGTCTTGGCTCCGCCACTTGTCTGCTGCATGATCTTAGGCAAGTCACTTCACTTCTCCTAGAAGCAGCATGGCTCAGTGGAAAGAGCACGGGCTTGGGAGTCAGAGGATGCGGGTTCTAATCCTGGCTCTGCCACTTGTCAACTGTGTGACTGTGGGCAAGTCACTTAACTTCTCTGTGCCTCAGTTCCCTCATCTGTAAAATGGGGATTAAGACTGTGAGCCCCACGTGGGACAACCTGATCACCTTGTATCCCCTCCAGCAATTAGAACAGTGCTTTGCACCTAGTAAGCGCTTAACAAATACCATTATTATTATTATTATTATTATTATTATTATTATTATTCTCTGAAGGCAGTGGGTACTTACATTCATTCAAGGAGTTTGGACAAACAGGGAGCAGGGAGTTGGGAAGGTAGCTGGAGGGAGCTGTGGGATTAAGAAAAGTTTTCTTTTTCGTATAGCTAGAATGGTATTTATTGAGCACCAACTGAATGCAGTGCACTGTACTAAGCACTCTCTTATGGTCTTTGTTAAGCACATTCCCTGACCACAAGGAATCTCACACTAACATGTGAGACTTGAGCATGTTTGAAGGAGAAGAAACCATCCAAGAAGACTCCAAGAAAAATGGAAGAAAATAATATTAAGACTAATCTTAATCTACTGTCCTAGTAGACTGTGAGCTCATTATGGGCAGGGAAGGTGTCTACCAAATCTGTTATATTGTACTCTCCCAAGCTCGTAGTAGTGTTCTGTACACAGTAAGTGTGTAATAAATACAACTGATTGAGTGATTGATAGTAATCATGCTAAGGAATTTAGAGGATCCCAACACTGTCATAGGCCTCCATGGCCTTAGCCAACATCCAAAAATCATGCTTTGGTTTCTACCAACTACAAAATAGATATTCTCTAGAATTGGGCTATGGCAAAAAAAGGTTTTTTTTAAATTGACTTCACTCACAATTGTAAACTGCAATCAGAGTTCAATCAGGAGCACAGCCAGTGGGAAGATGATTGCTTAATAGAGCTGGAATATATTATCCAACCCACAGTCATTACCTATATTCAAGGATACTTTGATTTGCTTTTTGATCTCAGTCTTTTACCTTTGAATTGCTAGGAGAAAAAGCCCTCTAGAAATGTCCAGTTCGAATGTTTGTAAGAGTGTATTACTCTACCTGACAATTGAAAACTTGACAGTGTGACGCATCTTGTGAAGCACGTTTCCTTTCTGGGTCATACACATCAGAAAGACCCTGGGGGGAATTCTCAGAACACTGACAGGTCGGTTGCAAAGGAGCAACCATTGGAGGCTTAAAAGCGATATACCTTGCTAGTCCCTTCTCTAGGACCTACGTGTATGGAAAAAAATGACTTGTTATCTATGAGAACCACACACAGAAGCAAAGTTCCTCACTTCTCCTTTGGTAATCAGTCAGTCGAGCCATAATATTACAATTCAAAACCAAATTCGCCCCTGAACTATTAGTGGGCTACCGCAAGCACCGATATCTTCATTTTTCCCTTCCAGCTGCCAATCTCAATTATGCCCTTCCTAAAACAGTTCCACCTTCCTCTATTTATTCCCATTTTCCCATTCCTGCCGCTTACCTGTTTCATCGACTCTCTCTCCCTCTTACCACTCCACATGCTTCTCTTGCCGTTCTCAGAGTCCTCACTCTCCCACTCCACCAAGCTTATCTGTAAAATGGGGATTGAGATGGTGAGCCCCATGTGGGACAGTGACTGTGTCCAAACCGATTTGCTTCTATTCACCTCAGCACTTAGTATCGTGTCTGGCACATAGTGCTTAATAGATAGCATAATGATTATTATTATCTTCTTAACATCCACCTCCAATCCCTGGCTCATGCTCTTCCTCCTGCCTGAAACTCCCTCTCTTCAATCTGCTACACTATGGCTTTCCCAGTCTTAAAAAGAGTTCACAGAACTCCTCATATTCCCACCCAAACCCCACCTTCCCACTGAGTTTCCCATCACTGTAGACAGCGCCACCCACCTCCCTGTCTCACAATCCTATAATCTTGGCCGTTATCCTCAACTCATCTCTCTCATTCAATCCACATATTCAGTCTGTTGCCAAATCCTGCCAGTTCAACCACCACATTGCTAAAAGTCACCCTTTCACCTCCACCCAGTTGGCTACCACAGTAATCTAAGCACTTATCTTATCTTCTGCTCACAGTAAGTGCTCAATAAATCTACTGATTGATTAATTCTGAAATACCACCTCCTCCCTACTTTGATCTTAGCACTTTTACACCACCTTAGTACTTTCACACTCATAATCTCTTGCTTGCACATATCAATTTACATACTCTATCCTTTGAACACTTTGTCCTCATATTTGTAATGTATGTTATGTCTATCTTCCTCAGTAGATTCTAAGGTCATAGAGAACAGGTTTTCTTCCCCTATTGTATTCTTCCCTAAAGCTTAGTATAGTCCTCTGCACATAGTAGGCACTCAATAAATACAATTGATTTCCCAGCATGCCTTCTCATTCTCTTAAAATCATTTTCAAAGGATAGAGATGCCACCCCCATCTAGTAGAGATCCTGCAGATACTCTAGACTGTAAGTTCCTTGTGGGCAGGGAACACACCTACCAACTCTGTAATAATTACTCTCCCAAGTGCTTAGTACAGTGCTGTGCACACAGTAGACACTCAATAGGAAAGCTATTTATTTGCCAAAGCCGCCCCTCCCCACCCCTCACAACCTCCGTCTCCTTGTTTTTTTCACCCACCTTACACTCACTCTCCTTAAGCAGGAAATGTGACCACTATTTTTGTTGTACTGAAGCCCCGGAGGAGCAGAGGTCTCTGCATTCTGGAAAGCACTTACCCGTGACCTGTTGGGTGAGAAGGGAAGAGTCAAACCAGTTGAGCTCATAATCAGTAAATTATTTTTTTTTTTATAAAACTAGGTATTTTGAGATTACTTGAACAATGAATTTGGGTCTAACTGTAACTACTCCAGCAATTGTGACTTCACAGCAAGATCCAATTGAAGCAGAAGATACATAGAGACAAAGAGCACTCTTGGAACCAAGGTAGCTGGACTCATTATGGAAATAATGTGAGGAAATGTGCAAAAATGTCTCCCAGGGAACTGGGATATTTTAATCTGCAGGATTTGACAGAGCCTCCCTTTCAGGCAGGTCCTTTTGGAACTGTCTCTGCAAATAATATTCACCTACTTTATCTGTGTGGACGAAATCATTATACATCTTAGGGCAGGAAAAGAATTCCCCAAACTGTCTGGATTGCTTTTCAGAGGAACCTTGGGCTGCAAACTGACCTGCTCTCCTTCTCCCAAATGAGTTCTGTGAGACAGGTTGGCCATCACTTTCCTCCTCCTTCTCCTCTGCATTTTCAAGGCTAAGAACAGACAAATTTGGGTTTCCTTAAAATGGACTAAATGGTCATGATTAGAGCGGCCTTAGAAGTAACGCTCTTATTCTCGTCAGAAAATGAAGTGTGGCAATCTGTCGGTATATACATAGGGGCCACCAAATGAGATCAGAGCAATTAAGCTGCTGAACTGAATTTCATTAGCCAGGAAGAGACCTCAAACCGTCACCTGTCAAATCAAACGGAGCTCCCAAGCTATTACGTGCTCTGAGCAGAGCTGCCAGTGGCAACTGTAAGAGGGCTGGTGAACTGATCAAACAACCTTGCTAACCCTGTTTAGAAGCCTTTTCCCTTCCTTTTTGCCCTTGGACGGGGTCTGAAATACCACAGAGTTAAGTCTTTCAGATTTCAGAAGACTAAACTTATTCTTGCTACACTTTCTTCTTACTACAAACTCTATATCGTTTACATCCATAGTTATGCCAATTGCGTGTTTACCACTTTGTTCTCTCTATTAGACTGTAAGTGTCTTGAGGGAGGGGACTTTGTCTATTCTTTATCATACCCTAAGTATTCAGTAAATATATATTGAACAAACTGACTGGCTGACCACAAGAGAGTGAACTTACTTCATTTTGTTTTTTTCAAAGGGCTTACACTTCTTGCTTTGAAAAGAGATAATCATTTTGAAATTGCATGGTGAAGCAGGCCAGGGGTTTCTAAAAGTTGTGTTTGTATTCAGGTCTTATCAAGTTGTGGACAAGGTCTTTTTTGTATCCCTCTTATTAAATCTTTGGATCTTAGAAGGCTCAGTCAAGGATTCTTCTGGGTTGTAGAGAATGCTACCACAGACACATCTACGTATATTGGGTGAAATACGCTGATCAATTAATTGATCGAGCAGTTGTATTTGAGCACTTAATGGGTGCAGAACACTGGACTAAGCACTTGGGAGAGTACAACAGAGTTGGTAGACACTTTCTTGGCCACAGGGAGCTTACAGTCTAGATGGGGAAACAGACATTAAAATAAATTACAGATTTGTATTTAAGTGCTGTGGGGATGAGGGTGGGGTAAATAAAGGGTACAAATCCAAGCGCAAGGGTGATGCAAATGGGAAATGAGTAGGGGAAATGAGGGCTTAGTCGGGGAAGGCTGGGAGTTCTAGGCCAGTGGCAGAATGTGAAGAGGAGTCGGCAGCAAGATAGGTGAGATCGAAGTACAGTGAGTAAATTGGTGCTAAAGGAGCTAACTGAGCATGCTTTCTTTTTGATGTGGAGGTGGACGAGCAACCACTAGAGGGTCTTGCGGAATGGGAAAACATGGACTGAGTGGCTTTGTAGAAAAATGATCCAGGCAATAGAGTGAAGCATGGACTGGAGTGGGGAAGAGACAGGGAGGTCAGCGAGAAGGCTGATGGAATAGTTAAGGCGGGACAGGAAAAGTTCTTGGATTAATGTGGTAGCAGTTTGGATGGAGAGCGGAGAATGGATTTTAGAGACATTGCGAGGGTAGAACCCGCATGATTTGGTGACAGGTTGAATATGTGGGTTGAGTGAGAGCAATGAGTCGAAGATAATGCCAAGGGAGATACATTCTCGTCTTCAAGGATCTTACAGTGCTAATTGATTCTAAACTCCAGTCCCAGGGTCATTTGATTATTATTATTAAAGTGCTGGCTCAGTTGCCTCCTACCTCGGATAGTGGTGTGCAAAGCAGTGGCAAAAGAGGGGTTGGCTCAGGGTAATTACACAAATAGCATGGTTGCTTCCCACTCTGTGGCATGAAGTTGTGAGAAAACGCCTATGAAGGAACTGGAAGTCACAAAGCAGGACAAGTAAAACCAAGGGTGAATGGAAAGAAGGCAATTACAACTGGTTTTTATGTTGACCAGGCAGAAAGCAGCGTCTCTTACATCCAGGATCCTGTAGCGGGTCATTTGTAGGCAGTTTCTCGCTTGAGGTTTTTGTTGCTTTAATTGGTCTGAGGAAAAAAAAAAATGTCTGAATCCAAATTCGAAGACTTGGGAGTTGATTCCAATCAGTGATACTTTTGTCTTGATTTGCTCTAATTGAACATCATGTTTTCCACTTTTACTGTAATTCCCAGGTAGTTATATGTCCATCCCTGGGGTCTAAAACCAAAGAAAAGCCTACAGCGACTAAATCCTCATTGGATTTATTGTCTTTCCTCAACTTCAGCTGGGATCTGGAGCTTCACTGTTTAAGGCAGCATTCAAGCAAGCCCAGTCAAATATGTTTACTCTGAGTCCCAGAGGAGTTTAATGAATCAGGTTTTTACAGAATATGCTTAGTCTTCATCAGGGAGCAGCACAAACCTGCACACAGAGAAAGCAAGAACAATGATTCTGTTGGGAACAGGGGTTAATTATCACTGGAAATGTGGACTACACTGAAATCCTCTACTCATTACAACCTCAACTTCTTTTTCTCCTGAATCAAACTCTTGGATTCACCTCTTGTTGGTTTTTTGTCTCCTTTCTTCCATTCCCAAGCCTATTTTAGTTCACTCCATGGGAGCGGTGATTTATCACCTAATTAGCCAATGTGAGGCTTGCATGATAAAGTATTTCCACAAAAATGGCTAGGTTTGTAGGGCTCAAGGCTGCATTAAAGCAGAGCAGGAGATATAAGCTTAGTCACTTCAAAGAAAGACTGAGAACCCCCTGCTCTGTCTGTATCTACGGATTAATAGTGAAAGGGTCCACAGATGTTTGCCAACAGGGGATTTCCGGGGAAACCGGGGGATGTTTTATGCTAAGGAGTAGACTGAGTTGTTTGCAAAAGAGGTAGAAACTTTTTTTATATTGTATTTGTTAAAGGCTTACTATGTATCCAATACTGTTCTAAGCCCTGGGATAGATAGAAGTTAATTAGGTTGGACACAGTCCCTGGGGCTCACAGTCTAAGTAGGAGAGAGAACAGCTACTGAATCCCCATTTTACAGTTGAAGAAACTGAGGTACCAAATAAAGCAACCTGTCCAAGGGCAGAGGCAGGATTAGAACCCAGGTCCTCTGACTCCCAGGCCCGTGATCTTTCCACTAGGACATGCTGCTTCTCCGTGAAACCTGTCAGCATCAACATCGGCAGTTCTAAATTGGAAGGAAGTCAAGATGTCATCTTGTCCAGATCTATGCCTCCATCTGAGATGAATGGTTGTCCATCTTATTTCTAAATAGTCACTGTGTCCCTTTACAGTTTGCTTCAGTGTTTAATCTCTCTTCATAGTGAAGTAATTTTTCCCTGTGTCTACTCAAATGGTCTCTGTATGCCAAGACGAATATACAAAAATCTGTAAAATCATGAAGGATGTGGTCAGGATCGAATTACTGTTCCCCAAATTCCACAATACCAGGACTAAAGGATACCCATTAAAACTAGAAAATGGTGGATTCAAGACAAATAAAAGGAAACACTTCTTTACATAGCAGGTAATAAACACTTGAAATTCATTATGCCAGGAAGTTGTGCAGATGGAAAATATCAATAGATTCAAGAAGAGTTCAGCAATAGTAGCAGTAGTAAATAGTCTTAAATACTTACTGTGTCCTAGTGTTTTTGGAGAGACCTCTAACGCCCTCAAATTCCCTCTAGTAACCCTTTATAGACCACTTATTCATGAAATTATCCAAACTCCTTTTGCACTAATAATAATAATTATTATTATTATTATTATAGTTATGGTATTTATTAAGCACTTACTTTGTGTCAAGCACTGTTCTGAGCACTGAGATTGATACAAGTTAATCAGGTCAGAGGTTCTCTGTCCCACATGGGGCTCACAGTCTAAGAAGGGAGGAGAACAGGTATTGAATCCCCATTTTACATTTATTGGGTGCTTACTGTGTGCGGAGCCCTGTACTATGGGCTTGGGTGAGTTCAAGATAACAGAGTTGGTAGACCTGTTCCCTGCCGCAACAAGTTTACAGTCTAGAGGGGGATTTTAGTTGGGTTTTTATAATGGAGAGAATGATGATCTGTCAGATAATAATAATCATGATAATAATAAATAGTATTTGTTAAGTGCTTACTATGCACCAAGCACCATACTAAGCATTGGGATAGTTACAAGATAATCAGGTCAGATGTATATCCTGTTCCACAGGTCTACCCAAAGCCCCAGGACCTCTGAAAGGATTTCATGGGGAACGGTTGAATTAGGAATCTGTGAGCTGCTGCCCTTCCAATACCACAGACCAAAAGAATAAAGCCAAGGAGACTGATCGATGCCAGTACTCATGTTGATACAGGCAGGCACTTACCCACTCACACACTAGCAGACATCCACTCTCCCATGCTGACACAGACCTCCCCCATCCCCCCAGTCAGACTTTGACATTTTCTATCCCTTTTGAGTTCGGAACACCTATTATTTCACACCTGGGTTTCAGTATCCACCACAATTCATATCTGTAGCACACCCCAAGATGATCTTGATAATATTCTGCCACCATCCTGTGACAGACTCAGAATGCACATGAGGCATGAGAAGCATTTTTGGCTCAACTAACCAGTCCTTCACCCTGAAGGCTGGCTTCTAAGTCTGGGAGGGAATGGCACCTGTCCCTACTCCTCACTTTGATAGCAATCACTCTTTACTGCAGGTTATACACACACACACACACACACACACACACACACACACACACATTACCTCAGGCCCCCTCTTTTGACTATAAACAGATAACCAGCATTGATTTGGTTGAAGTTTGGGGGTTTTTTTTGTATTGCATTTGTTAAGTGCTTACTATGCACCAGGCACTGTACTAAGTGCTGGGGGTGATACAAGATAATCAGGTTGGACAAAGTCCATATCTTTCATGGGGCTCCCAGTCTTAATCCCCGTTTTACTGATGAGGTAACTGAGGCCCAGAGAAGTGATGTGACTTACCCAAGGTCACACAGCAGACAAGAGGAGGAGCCAGGGTTAGAACCCAGGTCCTTCTGACTCCCAGGCCCATGTTCTATCCACTAGGCCATGCTGCTTCTCAACTGCAGTTCAACTGCAACAAAGGTTGCCCACTAGAATCCTAAGCTAGATCTAGTAATAACTGCCTATTTCTGTTCTGGTACTTGCTCTTAATTTAAACCCAGGAATCACCGCCCCCCTGAATCACCACTGTATTTCTTTAGCAGCTCCTTTAAGGACACACCATCTCCAGGGTCTTTTCTGTTAGTTCACCTGGCTGAACTTCAGCCTTTCTGGAGAACACCCGCAAACAACTCTGTTATATTGTACTTTCCCAAGCACTTAGTACAGCGCTCTGCACACAGAAGACTGTTAGCTCGTCTCTAGACTGTAAGCTCATTGTGGGCAGGGAATGTACCTGTTTATTGTGATATTGGACTCCCCCAAGCTCTTAGTACAGTGGTCTGCCCACAGTAAGCACTCAATAAATGCAATTGAATGAATGAACGGTAAACACTCAAATATCATTGATTGATTGCCCGCTTCCTTCCTCAACGGATATCTGGCAGGGACTGATTCTCCCTATGGCTCTGGGATTTTCCCCAACGTTCCTTGCCCTCCCCTCCTTCCCCAGGTCCTCCCCTGCAATTGACTGCTACAGCTGTTATCGCCAGATGAGGAGTGCTTGTCATCCCACACTAAACAGCTTTCACTCTGGGAGGGGGTTTTAGTCCCTAGTCAAGGAACTTTGGGGCCTTTCCCCCTTTTTCTATGCGAGGGAGGAATAGTCTGCTTGGACTATCACCCAGACACCCACATAAGAATAATGACAATAATAATTATAGTACTTATTAATTAATCAAGGGTATTTATTGAGCACTTACTAAATGCAGAACACCGTACTAAGTGCTTGGGAGAGGACAATACCAAAGAATTGGTGGACACGTTCCCTGGCCATACATATCAAGCACTGTACTAAGCACTGGGGTAAATACAAGATAATCAGGTGGGACATAGTCCCTGTCCCACATGAGACTTATAGCTAAGTAGAAGGAAGTAGGCTTTAATCCCCATTTTACAGATGAGGAAACTGAGGCACAGAGAAGTTAAGCGACTTGCGGATCCGGAATAAGAACACAAGTCCTCTGACTCCTGGGACCAAGCTCTTTCCACTAGGCCACGCTGCCCTCACTGTGACCCAAGAGCACACTGACATGCGGATATGTCATATACACTGACATGCGGATATACTTAGTCACACACATGGAATCACACCCAAAGAGGGAAACCCTCACATATGCAGATGTATTCTACAGGAACACACAATCTGGGGCACAAAGAGCCAATCAGAGAGACCGAAACAGAGAGCCAGAGAGCAAAACACCCAAGAACACAAACTTTCTGAGTTTTCTCAGAAAGAGTGACCAGGACATCCACCATTTGTAGAAAAGGATCTTTGTTAGTTATACAATCTGCTAGCTATTACCAGCTGTGAAAATTTATGCAACAACATATGTTGCCCCTAAGAGGAGGAAACAGCATCCCTCCTACACACACTCCCAAAGGAAAGAACCAGAATAGCAAGCTACTCTGTGACCTGATCTCCCTCCAGTAACCGCTGGGCAAGTACATTGAACTGGCTTCTTCAAACTGTTTCTCTGCAAAAACCTAGAACCTGCAACATGATACCATAAGCAGGCAGTGTCTTGAGGGCTGCTTGCCGCAATCTGGATCTACGACATGATAATTGCACAGCATCAAGGAGGCTTGCCAACACTCTTCATCCAGTACTAAGGGAATGGACCAGTGATCTGCTATTGTATACAACTGAGCCCAACCTAATGCAGAGAGAGAAAAAAAAATTCCAGAAACTGCCAGAATAGCAAACACTGTGAACGACAGAGCCGGAGTAATGGAATGAGGCAGATGCAAGACAGAAAGGCAAAGAGTGTGCCAGAGAAGCAGAGATGGAGCTACAGAAAGGCCAAGGCAGAAACAGAGAAGCAGAGAAAGGCAGATTTCTCTCTCTGCATTTCCTATCCCTTCTAGGTTCCCTCAGCTCCACTGACCCTTATGTCCCACCACATCTGCTCATCTATTTTTACTTTTGTCTTCTTTTCCTCCCCCTCCCTTAATCAATCAGATTTATTGAGAACTATGTGCAGAGAATTGTACTAATCACTCAGGAGAGGACAATATTAGGGAGTTAGTAGACACATTCCCTACCCACAACAAGCTTAAAGTCTAGAAAGGGAGACAGACATTAATAGAAATAAATCCCAGATATGCACGCAAGTGCTTTGGGGCTGAGCGAGGGGTGAATAAAGAGTGCAAATCCAAGTGCAATTTCCTTCTCTTCCTGATTCATCTCCTTCTTCTCCTCTTCCTCCCCTTCCCAGGAATGCCGAGTCCCATTTTGGGAAGACTCCTCACCTGGCTTTCCTTCACCCACATGTTTCTATCTGGCCACTGGCTTTGACTGTTTCCGTCACTATGGTGGGTAAGGACTTCCATCTCCATCTGCTGCCATATTTTGTCCACCTGGTGGATGGTATCAACCTGCCTATTGGAAAGAGCCTGGGCCTGGGAGTCAAGGACCTGGGTTCTAATCCTGGCTCCACATTTGTGTGGTCTGCTGGATGACCTTGAGGAAGTCACAACTTCTCTGTGCCTCAGTTACCTCATCTGAGGTAAAATGGGGATTAAGACTTTAACCCCCATGTAGGACATGGACTTTGTCCAACCTGAGTAGCTCGTACCTAGCACGTAGTTAGTGCTTAACACGTACTATAAAAAGGGGGGGAGGGGAGATTTGATTGGTCAAATTTTCTTTCGCAACTGAGACCAACAAGGGAAAAAAAGATAAAGCGGTGTACTTTCTGGAATTCAAAGTGGGAGTTGGAGTTGGGCTTCCAAGAGGCAGAGCCTACACAGGGGCAAGGGCAATGGTGGTAGACACAAGGAAAGATCAAAACAGAGAAAAGGACAGAGGAGGAAAAGCAACAACAGAAAGACAGATGGGAAGCAGAGAAAGTTGGTGAAAGACAGAGAGATGGGAGGAAAGAGACAAAAAGATCTAAGAAGGAAGAGAAACAGTTAAAGATGACACAGGTATACTTGAATGGCATGTATGTGGAGCTGATGGCACAGCAGTAGCAACTAAGAGGGGAGAGGTGAGGGAAAGAACAAGAAAGAGAGAGGGGGAGAGAGAGAGAATGAACGAACAAGCACAGCCCCTCCCCTTCTGTCTTCTCCACAAGCAGCTGGCAGCCCTTTTGTGTCCTGGAGCTGCTGCTGCTAGTTGCTAAGCCCTAGAGGTTTCCAGCATGGAGAAGCTGTTTGCAGGGCAAACATGTGGGAAACCTTTGGGGCTCAGCCCTTGACAGTAATGGTGGCAGTGACAGCAGCTCTGGAGTAGGGCTGTTAGGAAGTAACAGTCACGGAAGGGTGCCTTGTCTTCCCACTCCCTCTCCCTTTCCTCCCTCCCCCCTTTCTCTCTCTCTCTCTCTCTCTCTCTCTCTCTTCCTCTCAAACACACACACACATGCACGCACGCACACACATACACACACACGTCTACCCTGATCTCTCAGCAGCTGCTGCCACAATGGCCACTTTGATCCTGATGGTCAAATCAGTCCTCTTAGAGTTCCTGATGGCCATTTATCAAATGGTGGGCTGGGACCTCAAATTCAGGAGTGTCCTACTCAATGCTGGACTCCTGGACACCTTAGTGAGATAGTCTATGCCCCCAAATAACTCATCTTCATCTTGGGCCTCTCTCCAATCAATCAGTGGTATTTACTGAGCACTTGCTATGTGCAGAGCACTGTATGAGCACTTGGGAGAGTCCAACAGAGTAGGTATAGACGATCTCTTCCCACAAGGAGCATACAGATTAGACAGGGAGACAGACAGACAGATATGCACATAAGTGCCAAGGGGTGAATATCAATGTGCTTAAGGAGAACAGACCCAAGAGCATAGGCGACACAGAAAGGAAGGCTATGACTGGGAAGGCTTCTTGGAGGAGATCTGATTTTTAAAAAGCTTTGAAGAAGAGGCAAGAGGTTGCATGTTAGAGACAAAGGGAGAAGGAGTTCTAAGTCAGATGGAGGATGTGGACAATGGGTTGGTGGTGAGAAAAACAAGATTGAGGTCCAGTGAGGAAGTCAGTGTTAGGAGAACGAAAGGTGCCCGTCGGATTGTAGTAGGAGATCAGCGAAGTAAGGTGGAAGGGAGACAGCTGATCGAGTGCTTTAAAGTCAATGGTAAGGAGTGTCTCCTCGATGTGGACAGGGATGGCAGCCATTGGAGCTTTTAGAGGAGATGGAACAATTTTCTAGAAAAATGATCTGGGCAGTGGGGTGAAATATGGACTGGAGAGGGGAGAGACTGAAAGCAGGGAGATCAGTGAGGATGCAGATTCAATAGCCAAGATGGGAAATGAAAAGTGCTTGCATGGGAAGAGGAGCAGTTTGGATGGAGAAGATGGTGAGGATTCTGGAGATGATGTGAAGACAGACTTTAGGATTTGGTGATCGACTGAATAAGCAGGTTGAAGGAGAGAATGGAGTCAAGGACAACGGCAAATCTGGGGCTTATGAGATGGGGAGGATGGTAATCTTGTCCACAGTGATGGGAAAGTCAGGGGGAGAAAAGGGCTTAGGAGAGAAGATGCCCATAAAGTAGCAAGTTCAATTATAATACCTTCTTTTTCCTGTAGCACTTTTTATTGTTCCAGACCGCTTTCACAACAATGATGTCACTTTATCCTCATGATATCCTTGTGTGGAAAGAGGAAACAGGTATTATTATTATTATTATTCCTATATTATAGATGAGGAAACTAAGTTCCAGAGAGGTTAAATGAATTGCCCAAGGAGACAGAGCAGGACGGGGCAGAACCAGGACTAGAACCCAGATATTATTATTACTATTATTATAATTAATCACTTACTATATGCCAAGCACTGTCCTAAGCATTGAGGCAAATAAAATAAGCATCTCTGACTCAGTCTAAGTGGGAGGGAGAACAGGTCTTTTATCTGCATTTTACAGATGAGGTAACAGGCACAGAGAAGTTAAGTGTCTTGCCTGAGGTCACAAAGCATGCAACTAGCAGAGCTGGGACTGGGGGGCAATGAGGAGACAGTAAGTAGGGATACAAGGGGCAGGGCCAAGGTGCCAGAGGGCGTTCTGAGGAAAGGGGGACTTGGCTGGACAGGCATAGTAGGGAATGTATTGGGGAGCAAGAGATCAAGGGGATGGAGAATAATAACAATAATAATAATGGTATTTGTTAAGCACTACTATGTGCCAAGCATTATACTAAGTGCTGGGATAGATCCAAGATGGGCATGTCCCACCTGGGGCTCACAGTCTAAGTTGGAGAGAGAGAACAGGTACTTAATCCTCATTTTGCAGATGAGGGAACTGAGGCACTAAGAAGTGAACTGACTTGCCCAAGGTCACCCAGCAGGTAAGTGGCAGAGCCGGGATTAGAAACCAGGTCCTCTGACTCCCAGGCCTGGGTTCTGTCCACCAGGCTATGCTGCTTCCCAGCTTGGAGAACAGAGGGAGGGGACAGAGGTAGGAGCATTGCCCCCCCACCCCCCCCAAAAGTCTCAGTCATGTGCCCAGGAAAAGTGGTCAGGGGCCCTGGATTTCAGGAAAGCCGCTTTGTCCAAACTCCTTTTGGCCCGGCACACCCAAAAGGCTCGTCCCCAGAGGCCCCATTCCTAGAAGCCATCCAGTGGTCCGGATCCGTGCCAATTCACCTGGCCTGTTTAGTGGGACTAGACTGACCTTCAGTGAAGCAGAATGCCTTCACTTGCATTTTTTTTTTAATTTTCCCACTAAGTAAATACCAGGTCAGCTCAAACATCTGGGAAAGCAGGGACTGAGAAAGGAAAGGAGGAGTTGGAGGCACTCTGAATGCTCTTTCTTCTGCTGAAAACCCATGAAGGAGCTGAAATGGGCAGATGGGGCTGAAGCTCACAGAGAGAAGAGCTGTCACACTCACTTCAGCCCCCTGCCAATCATCAAGGCAGATGCCAGAGTCCAAGCCAACAAACAATTTTGTCTACCTTCCCAGGGCGCTAATTAATTGGCTTGACTCTAAAGCCCCTCTTGTTATGACAGAGCTCGGGGGCGGGGGGCAGAGAAGCAGGAGGACTTTCTTGCTAGGCAATAAAAATTCCGTATAAATTAACAATTAGAAATAGAGACACAAAAATGAACGGCCAAAATGAACCCAAAAAACGAAACAAAACATGAGACCACCAAAAACGAGACAAATAGAAGGAAGGACAGTACTGAATCCCACATTTTGCGGATGAGGGAACTGAGGTAAGGAGAAGTTAAGTGACTTGCCCAAGGTCACACAACAGACAAGTGGTGGAGCAGTATTAGAACCCAGGTCCTCTGATTCCCAAGCCCGGGCCCTTTCCACTAGGCTATGCCATCTCTCCAGTAAAAATGGGCCACACTCTTTTTTTTTTTTTTGCATACAGACTCACTACCAGAGATACTCACACACATAGATGGAGTCACGTTCTCAGCAGCGAGCATTGTCTTCTAACCTAAAGAATGACCATCTCTGTACATATCAAAAAAAGAGGATGGTTTCCAAACAACATTTGGATTGCTATGCCTAGCGGATCGAGCACTGGCCTTCTCCTCAACACGCTATCCAACCTTGGCTTCACAGACTCCGTCCTCTCCTGGTTCTCCTCTTATCTTTCCAGTCTTTCATTCTCAGTCTCTTTTGCAGGCTCCTCCTCCCCCTCCCATCTCCTTACTGTGGGGGTTCTCCAAGGTTCAGTACTTGGTCCCCTTCTGTTCTCGATCTACACTCACTCCCTTGGTGACTTCATTCGCTCCCACGGCTTCAACTATCATCTCTACGCTGATGACACCCAAATCTACATCTCTGCCCCTGCTCTCTACCCCTCCCTCTAGGCTCGCATCTCCTCCTGCCTTCAGGACATCTCCATCGGGATGTCTGCCCACCACCTAAAACTCAACATGTCCAAGACTGAACTCCTTGTCTTCCCTCCCAAACCCTGCCCTCTCCCTGACTTTCCCATTTCTGTTGACGGCACTACCATCCTTCCCGTCTCACAAGCCCACAACCTTGGTGCCATCTTCAACTCCGCTCCCTCATTCACCCCTCACATCCAAGCCGTCACCAAAACCTGCCGGTCTCAGCTCCGCAGCATTGCCAAGATCTGCCCTTTCCTCTCCATCCAAACCGCTACCCTGCTCGTTCAAGCTCTCATCCTATCCCGTCTGGACTACTGCATCAGCCTTCTCTCTCTCATCCTCGTGTCTCTCCCCACTTCAATCCATACTTCACGCTGCTGCCCGGATTGTCTTTGTCCAGAAATGCTCTGGGCATGTTACTCCCCTCCTCAAAAATCTCCAGTGGCTACCAATCAATCTGTGCATCAGGCAGAAACTCCTCACCCGCGGCTTCAAGGCTCTCCATCACCTCGCCCCCTCCTACCTCACCTCCCTTCTTTCCTTCTCCAGCCCAGCCCGCACCCTCCGCTCCTCTGCCGCTGATCTCCTCACCGTGCCTCGTTCTCACCTGTCCCGCCGTCGATACCCGGCCTACGTCATCCCCCTGGCCTGGAATGCCCTCCCTCTGCCCATCCGCCAAGCTAGCTCTCTTCCTCCCTTCAAGGCCCTACTGAGAGCTCACCTCATCCAGGAGGCCTTCCCAGACTGAGCCCCCTCCTTCCTCTCTCCCTCGTCCCCCTCTCCATCCCCCCGTCTTACCTCCTTCCCTTCCCCACAGCACCTGTATATATGTACATATGTTTGTACATATTTATTACTCTATTTTACTTGTACATATCTATTCCATTTATTTCATTTTGTTAATATGTTTGGTTTTGTTCTCTGTCTCCCCCTTCTGGACTGTGAGCCCACTGTTGGGTAGGGACTGTCTCTATATGTTGCCAACTTGTACTTCTCAAGCGCTTAGTACAGTGCTCTGCACACAGTAAACACTCAATAAATACAGTTGATTGATTGATTGGCCTGGAAGTCAGAAGGAACGGGTTCTAATCCCAGCTCAGCCACTTGTCTGCTGTGTGAACTTGGGCAAGTCATTCACTTCTCTGGACCTCAGTTCCCTCATCAGTAAAATGAGGATTAAGACTGTGAGCCCTGAGTGGGACAGGAACTTGCCTGTGTCTACCCCAGTGCTTAGTCCAGGGCCCGGCACAGAGTCAGCACTTAATAAATACCACAATTGTGTGAATCTGATCTTGCAATGAAGATTCAGTTGTCCAAGGGTCAAGACTGGTCACTGGTCAAGACCGGTGAGCATAGAGACAGAGCAGTCACAAGTCCCTAGGTCTGCCTCTGAGGACAGAGAGGCTAAAAGCATTGTCCATCACTCTCTGCATTCCCTCCTCCCTGGCATGGAATATACTACTCAGCTTGGTATAGCCTAAGGAAAGAATAGGTCTCTGTGTTAGCAGATTAAAAGCCTTTTGAGGGAAATTTCCATCTCCTTGTAATCTGGGCAAAATGAGGCGTTAGCCTCATGGTACTTAAGTATTATTCCCTCCAGAACATCTATGTT
The DNA here is from genome assembly GCF_015852505.1 of Tachyglossus aculeatus. Classification (NCBI taxonomy): domain Eukaryota; kingdom Metazoa; phylum Chordata; class Mammalia; order Monotremata; family Tachyglossidae; genus Tachyglossus; species Tachyglossus aculeatus. The sequence goes on from NC_052099.1 coordinate 5,883,098, forward strand.
CAAATGCCACTACATTGGACCCGTGTTGGCTAGGGATGAATTGAGAACTGCCAGGCTTGTTATTGCCATTTGGAAATAAATCCTCCTCCTGCTCTTTCCCTAAGCAGCACTCATAAAAAATTCAATAAAATTAGGTTGGCAGGAGCAAGCATTTCCTCAGTAATGTGCTGCTGACACTGCAGACTTCTCTGCTTTTTAACTTAGCACATATTTTCCCCTGAATGTGTGGGGTTTACAGTTGCTTAGTCAGGATTTTAACTCCGAAACTAGGTTATCAAGTTTGTAGAGACCTGCAGAATAAATCCTATTCCAATTCCTAAACCTACACTTAGCTTGGGTGAATGGGAAGAGAGTATATGAGATGAATACGTTGCAATTTATTTGCAGTTGTTCAAGGGCATAATAGGTAACATTCCACCAGCACGTTTGTTTCAAAAGACAGAATTTGTTTCCATATATGAATCTACCTCACAAATAGACGCTGTCTCTCTCACCCAGACTAGTGGTGGTTTATCCTGGGAGGTGTAGAAGGGGATCCTGCCGGTACTGAGAAGCAGCACGGGCCCAGGAGTCAGAGGACCTGTGTTCTAATCCCAGCTCTGCTATTTGCCTGCTGTGTGATCTTGGGGAAGCCACTTGACTCCTCTGTACCTCGTTTCCCTCATCTGCAAAATGGGGAATTCAATACCTGTTCTCCCTCCTACTTAGATTGCACACCCCATGTGGGACCTGATTATCTTGGATCTACCACAGCACTTAGTATGGTCCTTGACACATAGTAAGTGCGTAACAAATACCACTCATTATTTCAGAAATCAAGGAGTCGCAGCGGCGGGGGAAGGTGCTGAACAGATCTTCAGTTATCAGATCAAGTAAGCCCCATGTGGGACCTGCAAATATTGTGTCTACCCCAGCACTTAGTAAATAGTAAGCGCTTAATGAATACCACAATCATGATTATTATTATTGCAAATAAAAGACCTGACTGGAGGGATTAGGTCAGGGTGTCTTTTTCTTCTCCCAAAGGCAGAGTTGAGATGAGTAAATGATGGATGGGATGGAGAGTAGGGGAGGAAGAGGAGGATGGGTGGGGGGAAGAGGATGATGTGGGAGGAAGAGGACTAAGGAGGACAAGATGTTCTAATGACAAGGGTTTTTATGAGACTGTGGGAGACCCCAGATCTGTAGGACAATGGGAGATGCAATTTCAGAAACCTTCTCAGGTGTCAATAAAACATTGCAGTTTAGGCTTTATTTCACAGGGAACCTTCCCCAAAGGGACATCAGAGACCATTTAAAAAGCCCTTGAAGAAAAGTGAGAACGTTTTATGCAAGCAGCGTGGTCTAGTGGTAAGTGCCCTGGCCTGGGAGCCAGAGTACCTGGGTTCTAATTACAGATCTGCCACTTGTCTGCTGCGTGACCTTGGACAAGATATGACTTCTCTTTCCCTCAGTTACCTCATCTGTAAAATGGGAATAAAGACTGTGCATCCCATGTGGGACGTGGACTGTGTCCAAACTATCTTGTATCAACCCCAGTGTTTCGTACAGTGCCTGGCACATAAAGTGCTTAATAAATACCATGTCTGTAAATACAAATTCATTTATATACACAAACATATATACACATTCATTCCCTTCAAAGCCATGGTTTCTAGGCAGCTAAAAACTCTATTTACAATATGGAGCTTAAAAATAATCTCTGCAGTATTTTCCACTTGGAAGACAGGATGAGCCATTTTTAAACCAGAGTTTTCAGATTAAGATATGAAAATGAAAACTTCCCAAAATCTAGTCAATTCAGAGGCAAATGTGTGCCACCAGAATTTTGGATTTACTGTCTGTATCATGAAACCCAACTTTCGTCTAATAATCTCAAACAAGGAAACCTGCAGTTTGGAAAGCAGTAAAAGAGCATCTGCAGGAACAGTAATTTTTAGCATTTCTATATTTTTGTCTTTTTGAATTGTGTGAGTGTGTGTGTGTTCTGCCACAGGCAATTTTAGTAAGCGAAATGAATGAGGATTTTACTGCATCCTGTATATTTTCTAAATTATGAGCTTCATCTTTTATGTGGAATTTTCTTAAATTCACCCAACCCTTTCCAAGAAGGAATTGAGCTATGTTCAATATAAGAGCTTGAATTCACTCTCCCTCCCATAGCCAAGACTGGCAGAGTACTGGAAACTCTCCAGGTGCCATCCTGAGTGTGGACTGCCTCAGTTACCCATCTGTCAAATGGGGACTAAGACTGTGAGCCCTATGTGGACAGGGAGCTTGTATCTTCCCCAGTGCTTAGTACAATGCCTGGCACATTAAAAAAATGTGACATGTACTTTGATTTGGAGAAAAAGACAAAAGCTGAGAGGTATAGCATATTCCCAATTTCCACACTTCCTTGCCAAATCAATGCAGGGAGGAAAGATTCAGCTCTTGAATTCCTAATGAGTAGAATGTATATATGAATACTTTGTGTAATGGAGAAAGTGCCAAACTTGGCAGAGGGCCAAAAAAGATGGCTAATGACTGGAAGTATAACCCTTAACAAAGCTTCCCCTACCCCCACCTTCTCCACTTACAAAGTGAAAGTATAAAAAACCATCCCTACCCAGAGTTGAAAGGGACACTGAACAGCAAGTAAGCAGCTTGCCCTCAGGGTTCAACAAACTCTTTCAGTACAGTGCTCCCCAATGTTTTGGCTAGTGGCACACAGGAACTCACAAGCCACTCCACATGAGTGGCAAGGCCTTGGTTTAAGCTCACCACTGTCTTTGATTTCACTGACCACATATAACGAATTCTCTCGGACATGTATCCAGTACCTAGAAGAGTACCTGGTACATAGTAAGTACTTAACAAATACCATAATTATTATTATTATGTGTCACTGAACAGGCTACAAAAAATAAAGACAAGACACCCCCCAAGCCCACTGTTAAATCCTCAGGCACACCAAAAGGTAGTAGTAGGTCAATCCTATTTACTGAGTACTTACTGTGTGCAGAGCACTGTACTAAGTGCCTGGGAGAGTATGGTACTACTGACTTGATAGACACGTTCGCAGCCCACAGTGAGCTTATGCTTCTAGGGCCTAGTGGGCAGGGTATGTGTCTGTCTCTTATATTGTACTCTTCCAAGCGCAGAGTATAGTGCTCTGCTCACAGTAAGGGCTCAGTAGATATGATTGACTATTAGTAGTTGTAGTAATTGTATTTGTTTACTGAGTACGATGCACTGTGCTAAAGCACGTGGGAATGCACAACAGAAGTAGAAGACATAGTCCCTGACTGCGAGGAATTTACAATCCAATGGAGGCACGGATGCGAGATTATCTAGGAAAATAGCTTTCTGCCCTCTTTCATGAAAGAATGCTATGTGAGGGATTCCTGAAGATCTGAACAGATCAGATAGCGCCCAATCTGGGCTCAGTAAGGAGGGCAGCGTTGATATGACTCAGATCCCCAGACCTCTTTCAGCTTTCTGTATTAGCTCTAGTGGAGTTACTTGATGGATAGATGGAAGCCTATCCTCTTTAACCTAACTTTCAAGCCGATACATGCTCATTATTTCCTGCTGAGAGTAATTAGGGCAAGATTCAAGTGTCTTGGCTTTCCCTCTAGTGCTTTACAGACTTAAAAGTGTGAGGATGAGCACATTCTATGCCCGATGATCTAAATGTAGTACATTTGTAAAAGGTAGCCTGTGAGAAAAGGTGTTTTTCCAGGTAATTCTTTTCAAGTTTTCCATAAAAGTAGATACAGCTGTCTTTGAAAAGTTTCTTCAAGTCTCTACCGCAAAGCGTGAAGTTGCTGCTTTGCTTCAAAATGACAACTCGCCCTTTCTTAGCATCCTGTAGGTAGGCTATCAAGAACAAATAGGATTAAAGCCCACAGCACACTCCCCCACAATCCCTGTCCTCTTTCATTCCCATTGCCTGATTTTCTTGTTCAGCTGTTAAAGTTATTTGCACAAACTGCCAAAGCAGCCCTGTTCAATACAGTAAACTCTGATTACACATCTCTCCTTTTTAACGTCTGCTGGATATTCCCCAAGTACCTAATAGTGCCTAATAACACTCTGCATGGCGTAGCAGATAGAGCACGGGCCTGAGAGTCGGAAGGGCCTGGGTTCTAATCCCAACTCCTTCACTTGTCTGCTGCTTAACCTTGGGCAAGTCACTTCCCTTCTCTGTGCCTCAGTTACCTCATCTGTAAAATGGATATTGAGACTGTGAGCCCCACATGGGACAGGAACTGTGTACAAATCTGCTTGTATCCACCCTAGCGCTTAGTGCAGTGCTTGGCACACAGTAAGTGCGTAACAAATACCATCATGATTATTTAGTGTTCTGCCTAAACATAATAATAATAATAATGATAATAATAATAATAATGATTATGGTAATGCCCTTGCCAGTTGTTCCAGACATTTAACTCCCTCCTCAAACCCCGTCCCTCCGCCTCCCTCATCTCTTGCCCCTAATTACCTGGATACCTACTTTATTGAGAAAATTGAAACCATCAGGCATGATCCCCCTAAAATCTCCCCAAACTGCTCTCCAGGCCCTCCCTCCTCCTGTCCCTCCTTCAATTCAACCATCTTTCCCAGTAGTATCTCAAGAGGAGATTTCCTGCCTTCTCTCAAAATCCACTCCCTCCACCCCACCCCTTCGCACCTTGTCAAAGTGCCTGCCCCCTCCCTGACCACCATCTTCAACTGTTTGCTATCCCATGGCTTCTTCCTCACTGCTTTCAAACATGCTCATGTCTTCCCTATCCTAAAAAACCCCCTCCCCTTGACCCCATGACTCTATCCACCGGGCCCCGCAGGGAATGTGTCCTGTTACATTGTCCTCTCCCAAGCACTTAGTATAGCAGTCTGCACACACTAAGTGCTCAATAAATACGATTATACACCAAGCACTGCTCTAAACACTGGAGTATCTACAAGGTTATCAGTTTGGACACAGTCCCTGTCTCACAAGGGGCTCAACATCTAGACATCATTAAAGACTGAGGATGAGAATGACTCTCCAAAATCCAGGGTACAGTCACTTTACCTATGTGCTCCCCATTCAACTCCGCAAAAACGTCAGTGCCATTTGTAGCACTAACACAGTCAGCAGGGCTCCTTTCTCCTGCAATAAGTAGCTGCAAATACCACATCTGTTCTCAAAAGTGCTTGAGCCTGCCAACAGTGAATGTGCAGGATTCTTCCGCCTCCCAAAGGTCAGTCAACTGCTGGAAACTCACCCAGGTCTCTCAACCATTTCCCCAGTGTATCTCCTGGGATTACATCTTCTACCTTCACTCCACTTTAATTCTCCTTTGTCAATTGGAGATTGGAAGCTGTCAACTTTAAGAGGTTATAAATAGCACAATAGAAAAAACTTCTCGTTCAAAATTAACATCATCCTAATGGCAGTTAAATGAATATTAAAGCCAGTTGAAAATTTCAGAAGCTGTCACCCACACAAACCCCCTACACACACGAAAATATCTCTCACTTTGAGACAAAATGACAGCCACCTCAGTCGTGCTTATAGCGAAAAAATTTTCTTGGCAAATATTCTTAGTCTCTATCACATAAGTCTGCCTCTTTTTATTTTATTCTTATGGTACTTATCAAGCAAAAACTACATGCCAAGTACTGTGCTGAGGAACATTTGCAATGAGAGGCAAAGAGGTAAAAGAGTATGTGGCACAATGTGGCCACAGCTTTGAGTCCCTCATTGGCCTTTCAGCCACACACACCCTCATAGATGAATTTCACCATCAGCCGTGTCTCTTTGAATATGAAGGACATGTATACACACACACACACACACACAAAATCAGATCAGAAACAATCCTTGATCCACATGGGGTTTTCATTCTAAGAGACAGGGAGTGCAGGGACCCTATCCTCATTTCACAAATGAAAAAAACTGAAAGAGAGGTTAAGTGATTTGCCCAAGGTCACACAGTTGGACAGATTAATTAATTTTGGTATTTGTTAAGTGCTTACTATGTACAAAGCACTGTTCTAAGCACTGGGGAGGATACATGGTGATCAGGTTGTCCCATGTGGGGCTCACAATCTTAATCCCCATTTTATAGATGAGGTAACTGAGGCACAGAGAAGTTAAGTGACCTGCCCAAAGTCACACAGCTGACAAGTGGCAAAACCAGGATTTGAACCCATGACCTCTGACTCCCAAGCCTGTGCTCTTTCCACTGAGCCACACTGCTTCTCTGAGGCAGAGTTGAGAGCAGAACCTGGAACTACTAGCAGTTCTTGTTGAATGAAGTTCAGCCACCCTGAACACATGTGCCAAGAGGGTGACCATCTCCCCTGCTAGATTCTAAGCACCTTGAGGGCAGGGGTTATGTGTTCTGATGCTATCGATGGTCTTAGTGGAACAAGCCAGAGCCTGTGAGTCAGAGAACCAGTGTTCTAATCCCAGCTCCACCATTCGTCTGCTGAGTGACCTTGGCCAAGTCACTTAACTTCGCTGGGCCTCCAATTCCTTATCTGCAAAATGGAGATCAATACCTGTTCTTCCTCCTACTTAGACTGTGAACACTACATGGGAACTGATCAGCTTGTATCTACCAGGGCATAGGACAGTTCTTGACACATAGCATATAACAAATGCCACAATTATCATTAGTAGTACTACAAGTGCTCTGCACACAATAGTTGCTCAATGAATATGATTGATTGATCCCAATTCCCCATCCCACAATCTTTACTTTGGCTTATGAATGCTTAGCCAGATGGAACAAAATGGATGGAGATTCCCACCTGGGCAATTGAGACACATGGCTGCTTATCTTGCCCATTCCCAAAGGTGTTTATTGAGTGTTCTCTGTGTGATACTGAGCTGCATGGCATCTGAAAGAAAATAAAGTCAAAGCAGTTTCTAAAAGAGGGAAGGGCTTTCCCAATTTGCCAAATTACATGGCCCCAAACGTTTTTTTCTGCCCCTATGTGCAAAACAATGGAATGGGAAGTTTTTTTAAATATCTGCTAAGCACTTATTATGTGCCAGGCACTGTACTGAATGCTGAGGCAGATACAAGTTAATCAGGTTGGACACAGTCCATGTCCCACACGGGGCTCACAGAATTAATCCCTCCGGGAAATACCCAACCCGTTTTGTGTCTCCCCAAGAACAATCAGAAGGCTCCAGGAGGGAAAAAAAAAATGGGTAACCCCACACCACCTAGCACTTAATCAGTACTACTGCCACTACCGCTACCCACCACACTATAGGACCCTCCTACCCAGCCATTCGGTTGGCTGGAGTGACAAAGCGGCACTTCAACAGAGTGTCTACATGTCAGCAAACAAACATTTCAATGGGAAACAGCCTCGCCATATGACAGAATACAGAATTTAAAAATCCTCTCTCAGGAAAGATTTTGCAGAGGAATTTGGTTTGACTGCAAAGACATCGCCACTCAGTCCCACATGCACCATTTTATTCTCTTGCCAAAGAGCTTGCTCACTGCCTTGTAAATGGGGCAGAAGTGATTCTGAGACTCAATGTTGATTTACTATTTAATGCCTCAATCAACATTTTGACATCATTAAAGCAATTGGCTTCTTTCCTGTCATTTGTTAGTGTTTCAAAATGATGACAGATCTCAAACACATATGCCATATGAAAACAAGGATGAAATAAAGGCAGGCAGGGAATGTGTCTGTCTATTGTTATAGTGAACTTTCCCAAGTGCTTAGCACAGTGCTCTGCACACAGCACAATCAATACAATTGACTGAATGGGGGTCTTGTCTTGGAAACAGTTCTCCCTTGCCTGGAACTTGCCCAGGGGAGCAAGCATCAGTTTGAACACACATAAATTTGGATATGGGGTATGGCAATCGTGGCATTTGTTAAGCGCTTACTGTGTGTCAAACACTGTTAACGCTTGGTAGATGAAAGCTAATTAGATTGGACACAGTCCCAGTCCTACATGGGGCTCAGTCTTAACACCCATTTGACAGATGAGGGAACTGAGGCACAGAAAAGTTGAGAGACTTGCCAAGGTCACACAGCAGACAAGTGGCGGTGCTGGGATTAGAACCCAGGATCCTTCTGACTCCCAGGCACGGGCTCTAGCTACTAGGCCACACTGCTTCTCAAACACTAAGGGTTTTGAGCTGGTCTGAGGGAGTGTGGAGGTGCCGGATGAAAGGGTGTCTGGTATCTTTGAATGCCATTGAGGCCCATCCTGGGTCCGCTTTGACATCAGAAGAAACTGAACTGCAAGAGAACTGCACAATCAGAGTATGACAAATGCCATTAGAGGGCCGGGTCAGTGGTACACCCGACCCAATGTAATTTTTCTGATCGTATGGGGGAAATCTATGAATGCATTAGAGACCTATCTGTGAATCTAGCCAAACGCCTTTGCTGGCACAACTTCCTGGGATAACAAATTCCTCCGGCCCACCACTTACAGCGTAAAGAAAGACGCCCTTTCATGCTTCAACAGATGGCCTCGGTGTCTGCCCTGCCCACACCTCTCAGGGCTTGGTAACGATTTAACTATGGGCCTTGTGATCCTCTCCGAGGGGTGCTGTAGATTCTCCCTTTTGCATTGAGTCCTGTATTTTGATCCTCACATCTGCTGTATGCCCGTGGGCAAGTTATTTATCTGCTCTATGCCCAATTTCTTCATCAATCTACTGAGCACTGTGTGCAATCGTTCTGGTAGGGGACCCATAGGGTTTTCTTGGTAAAAATACGGAAGTGGTTTACCATTGCCTCCTTCTGTGCAGTAAACTTGAGTCTCCACCCTTGACTCTCTCCCATGCCACTGCTGCCCAGCACAGGTGCATTTGGATTTGTAGCAGATTGCCTTCCTCTTGCTAGCCACTGCCCAAGCTAGAAATGGAATGGGTATGCCTCTGCTCGACTCTCCCTCCTGTAGTTGAGACTGGTAGAGTTCTGGAAACTCTCCAGATGCGACCCTGAGGGGGGAATATATATATATATATATATATATGGGGGGGGGGGGGGGTGCAACACACACACACACACACACACACACACACACACACACACACACATTCAGCACTGGCAATCTCTGAATGTAGAAACAGCAGAACTGTGCACATTAGGAGAAAACTCGGAATTGACTTTCCTAACTCTGGAAGAGAACATTTTCACTTCTAAAATAAAATTAGAAAACTAATCAAAATCATAGCTGGGTTAATTCTGGGCTTATTTTTCTTATACCCTTTGAGGTGCTAAAACAATTCACTCTGACAGCATTTGATGAAACACTGTGCCAGTAAATTCTAAATCTCGTTGCCAGATCAGTTCCGGTTAGCTGAAATTTCATCAGAAGAGCTTCAGTGATTAATTTGCCTTCTAGTCCCGGGAAGTTGTCTATGGAAATCAATAAGGAGTCTGAAGTCTTAGGTGTCACCACCCTTCCAGGGCACCAAAAGGGACTAAGTTCCCCAAAGGAACTTCGAAGGATGGGAAGGGGAGTCAGAAAACCTGGGTTCTAGTCCCAACTCTGTTACTGGCCTTCTCTGAGCATAATAATAATAACAGCATTTGTTAAGTGCTTACCTTGTGCCAAGCAATGTTCTAAGCAATGGGTAGATTCAAGGTAATCAGGTTGTCCCACGTTGGGCTCACAGTCTTAATCCCCATTTTACAGATGAGGTAACAGGCACAGAGAAGTGGCTTGCCCAAGTTCACACAGCAGACAAGTGGTGGAGGTGGGATTAGAACCCACAACCTCTGACTCCCAAGCCCATGCTCTTTCCACTAAGCAGCACTGCTACTCTGTAACACAGGGATGAAATTCCTACTGGCCTTGCCCTTTAGATTGCGAGGCCCATGTGACACAGGCGCTGTGTCTGATCTGATTATTTCGCATTATTATTATTGTATTTATTAAGCACTTACTATGTGTCATCTACTGTTTTAGGCGTTTGGGTAGATATGAGTTAATCAGGACACAGTCCCTATTCCACGTGGGGCTCATCGTATAAGTAGGAGGGAGAACAGACATTGAATCTCCATTTTACAGATGAGGAAACTGTGGCACAGAGAATAAGTGAATTACCCAAGGTCACACAGCAGGCAACTAGCCAAGCATTGATTTACAACCCAGGGCCTCTGACTCCCAGGCTCCTGATCTTTCCACTAGGCCATACTGCTTCTCAGCCACCCAAGTAGTTAGCAAAGAGCTTTGGCCCACAACAAGCAATTAATAAATACCACTTATCTTGGGCAACTTACCTGTTTGGTAGGGCACTGGGGCGGAATGATTATTCACTAGAGTCAATTTTGAAGTCTTAAAGGCTTAAGTTATATTCACAAGACTTTACAATCAAGTTTTCCTTTGCCAGAACTAGAATTCTTCCCAATAATATTGGTCACATTTCTCTTTTCCTATGATCTATTTGGTGAACAGTTGCTCTTCAAGAAGCATTTTTCTCAGATAAAAAGGCTTTCTAACTTGCCATCAGAATTGAAATCGAATTCACTTTTTGCCTCCAACCAGCATGGAAATCATGTAAATAAAATGCAATGGTTAAAGCATTTATTTTATGTCCAAAAAAAAAAAAAAAAAACAAAGAAAATTTCTACAATCTCTTGTATTATACAGAAAGCAATACAAAACATTAATTTATAAAAAATCCTTTTAAACAGGTTATTTCAAAGGTCACATTCACCATAGATGCTGATGCCTTTATCTCTTCCTGAAGTGAGGTATATATGCACATCATTTCTACTGTAAACCTGAGCAGATTTCTTGCCATACAGATATAAAAAATACAAACAGATGTGCAGTATTAAAAGTACAGTGTATCCCTGCTGTTGAGGATGATTTGCAGTTCCCCCTAAAAGTTCTTTTAATCATTCTAGTATATAGGGAAATGCTGTTATTTATATATTTCAGGTCAGTTTCTATAGATGCCTGGTACAGAATGTAACATGGGTATAGAGAGAAAGAAAGAGAGATACCATAGATATTAATGGGTTTTTGAATGCACACGGCTTTATGCTGGGCCAGCAAGCCTGTGTGGAAAAACACTGGTCCCCAAGTGAAAAACACCACAAGTACAAAACGGTGATAAAAACGACTGCCGCACAATGAAAGCATCTGGGAGACAGAAGAAACCCAGCCTAACGAAGGGGTGATAAATTTGGAAGCTTTCTATTTTCACCACTCAGTAAAAATAATAAAACTTGTTTTTTCTAGGCAGTATCTGTCCTGACACTGGATAGGGAAAGGCTTAACAAACCTGTTCTCCCTCTGCAATTAATGGGCACTGATGCACTTAGATGTGACATGCACGTTTGGAGGAGAAAAGGGGCGCCGCATGGTTTAAGACCACGGTGGTGTCCTTTACTTTGCAAAACAGCAACTCCAGTATCAGAAAATTCTTTTTTTCACTCCCTAAATGAAGGAAAGCAATATCCGCTTTGCAGTTACCTGTATCTAGATTAATTCATTTTAAATACATTTTTCAAGTGGAGTTACAGCCCAATTCTTGCTCACCTTCATACAGTTAGCAAAAGAAGCTAGAGGGCAATCAAGATTTCGACTAATTCTTTGAAGGGAAGTTTACCTTTAGCTAATGATCCCACAATGATAGGTAACATTTTGGCCATTACATCTCTCCTCCCTTCCAATCCCACCTTATTCCAACTATCTGCCCGTTGAAAAATGCTCATGATTTACTCAAACCCTAAAAATTAGGGATTTGGCCAGACTGCATTTTCTTACTGCCTTGTTTTAGTGAAAGAAACACAATATTGGACACCAAACAAAACCAAACACAACCACGAGAGAAATTAGGAATGCTACTATTCACATCTCTGAAAGCACTGTACTTGCAGCAATGTACCACACTTGATACCTAAATGTCCAAATTTGAGTTTTCTCCATGCAACAGATGAATAGTATTTGTTCTCTTTATGTACAGTTCCTGCCAAACATTTGGCACAAACATTTGCCAAATTAATTTGGGTTTTTTTTTTAGATTAATAGTGACATTTTGCAAATGCCAGTGGTGAAGTTAGTGAGGGAGGTAAGGGGAGGTGGAGAAAGAGGAGGCGTGGAAGGTATATTAACTCAATTTGACATACTCATAGTGATAGAGCTATATCAATATCATTTTTTTTTACTTGTAGCTGCAGTATTTGCCTGGCAAAGATATTAGCAAATTGTTCTATCATGATTTTACAAGACTTTTGGAGAATAAACTTCCAGCCTGCAGAATTTTGGTTTGCTTTTTTTGCTTTTATTACAAGCATATAATATTAATTGGCAAAACACTGAATACAAGCTTCACTATCATAAAAATCAAAACATTAAGCAATATTTCAAAATGGTTTTGTTTTGTTTGCTTTTGACAAAAACTAGCCACCAGTATTACAGAAACTACACAGCAACACAAAGCATTAAAATGTAAACTTTCAAATGAAACAAAATACTTGTATAGTTGTTTTAGTATACTGGGATCATGTCAGTAACTCTGAATATCGAGGGTAAAGGCTTAGCAGTGCGCTGGCTTACTGTCCGGTGTGTCACTAATTTGAGAAATTGCTTACTTCATGCCCATCTTTCAACAGTTAAGCTCGGGCATGAATGAAATCGAGGTAATAATAAGAACATGTAATTCCCCCTGCCTTCCTTTTACCAAAAGGTGCTTGCATTTTCCTTTTAGGGATTTTTTTTCTTTTTAACCAAAATAAAGTGAGTGGAGTTCTAAGTCAATCTCATCCAATTAGGTAGTGGTCTCTGCACTTTGGACCCAATGGCAAAAAAAAAAAAATATTTTTTTTTCAAATCATAGTCATATAACATTATAGGTTATAGGAAGGCTTCCAAACCCTTCCCAATGTCCTTAATTTTAAAGCAGAGAAACACTGGCATGTTATCCTAAGGTCACCGGTGAGGTGTTGGAATCGAAGCAATTACCTGAGGAAATACAGAAATGGGGATTTTCTGTAAAACATACTGTTTAGCTATTTCATTTCTTTTAAAAGACTATTATTACAAATTCATCAACGTCTGCTCTGCTGATGTATAAACTGGCTGGCTTGTTCCTATAACATTTACCTAAATGATAGATTTAAAGTCACCGTAAAATAAGCATTATGCTTATCCTCCATTAGAAAAAAACAAATGAATCTCTAGATTTTGCCGTTACAGAGATAATAGAGCCAAGCCGATTGGAAAAGTAGCACCGTCATATCTGTAGTCTGATATTTTACATGGTCCCATATTCCTAGAGGTTGTAGCATCATGTATACTATTGCACAACAGATGAGAAATACATACTTCCAAGTCAGATGGTACACAAAGATACCAGACATAACAATGGCATAAAACCAAGTTAAGATAGGCTCCGAGTCTTGCAGATTGCTTTCACACTTCACATTAAGATTTCTTGCCACATAATTTATTTTTAAATATTGCTGACAGGTAGTTCTTGCACACACACGCAAAATTTAAACCTGAAAACTTCACTCGATAAAAATGGCAAAGAAGAAAACTCCCAAACATCTCCAAGTACATTTTTTTAAATCCTGCCTACGTTTCCTTTCAGTTCTGCAGTGAGTTGATGCTACATTACAATTTAAACCTGTCTAATGCATCTTTCAAACCTATTGCACAAAAGCATAAGTAATGCTTTTTTATCCATATGAAAAACAAACAAAAAGCTACTCAGTAAAAGGAAGAAGCTTGTAAAACATTTCACAATTTTATTTTATATGCCCGTAAATAAAGCTGGACCATTGAAACCAAAATATTTGGATGGCAAAATATGATAGAAGGCTTAAAATAGAATAAATAATTTTATAAAGTTAAGTTTTCTTTTTTAATCCCCCCCAACCTTAAATTCAATATTATATATGCTATCTGAATTCTATTTTCACCGAAAACTATATCTACTGAGACTATATGCCTCGGTAATTAGTCTCATTGGTCTTGAAGATAATGCAACAAGATCATTCAACTGTAGTTGTTTTAGTCTTAAACCAGCGTAAATATTTGTGAAAACTACTTCACAGTCACTCCAACTGTACAAAACCAAAACAATACAAACAAAACAAGGCAAACTAAACTTTCTTCCATGTTGGGGAAAAAAGGGATACTTTAAAATTCTCAACTTTGATATTAAATGAACAGTCTCTTCAGCTCACCCAAGTGAAGGAGAACTTGACTATGAGGCTTCCTTCTAACGGTAATATTGAATTTTATTCCATTTCTCCTACTGTAAAAAGCACCAAAAAAATTCAACCGAATGGGGTAAACGCCCCAGAGAAATCTTTTCTGAAGTGAAGATATTTGACATGGTGTTACTTTAGAAAAATAGGTAATTTGACAGCTGAGTTCTCATCAAGTTAACGCCTTATGGAAGCAGAGTTAAACGGAGTAATGATCCACGGCCAGCTTCGATGTTATCTACATACCCATAAATAGGTTACCTATATTTAAGTATATTGACATAGCACCATAGCGAATTCAAGTGATTTCAAAGACAGCTATAAACTAATAGATACATATATGTATATATAGTTTAGATCATTACAGCGATGCTGTGTAACCACTGACATGTGAATTTGGTAAACTTGCAAATTTTATACCATTGAATCCTTCCTCAGTTCCACCACCTGGGAAAATACCCAAGTTCTAATGTTCTACTTAAAACTGTGCTGCAGTAATGTCTGGTCTTATCAAATGCTTCAGCAGTGTACGTATTTTGAGGTAGACAGATAATTTTCAAATGTGCACATAGATGTATTAAACCCTTAAACAGAAGTCTGATAAAAAGGATTAGGACAAGGTACCAGGCCATAAGTTTGGAGAAGTCAACCCTTCAAGAAGTAAAACCATTCCTGGATTATGTCCATCCAAAGTCCTATGCATTAAATGGAGTTTGCTTCTCAACAGCTATCATGTGAAAGGTCACGTGAAAATGAATTTTGTGAGATGTTCAGTTGAATAAATTAAGCTAAAATATTCAATTACACCATCATTTTATGCATATTAAATTATAGGAGGTGGAAGAATTTAGAAAAAAACCTGAGTGTGAATGAATTCAGATAAAACTTCTGGTGAAATAAACTCAAAGAAAAATCTCACCCACAAAAATATAACACATTTTAAAAGTTTTATTTTGCCTAAGATCCAACCACATTACAATACCATCCTGGATCTTCTTATGGGTGTAACTTATAACGAGGATATTTTAGAAGAGATTCCCCCTTCTTTCCTTCAATTTCACCTGTTCTCTTGCTAGAGGTTACTACTCTGAGCAGAAACAGGATGACTTTGTTTCTCCTGAAGTTTCAGTGCACTGTGGTATTTGCGATACCTGAAGCAGTGTTTTGTTTCAGTTACCAATGAAGGAACATTTTAAAAAAAGGGCTGGTGGGGGGAAGATACCAAATTCCACTAGAAATGAGAAATTCCACAAAGATGGAGCTAATTTTTCTAGTGGAGGTTGGGAGAAATATTTTCAGGTTTACTTTTGTTAACTTACACGATTTTGGCCATTGAACTGAATCAATTTTCCCGAGTGCTTAGTATGAGCAGAGCACTGTACTAGGCACTTGGGAGGGAATACAACACGATTAGTGTACATTCTCTGCCCATAACCAGCTCACTTCTGCTCACCCTTGCCTGTTCATACTCCATATCATGAAATAATTACATATTTGCTTCTGAGTTTCGCTTGCTTGGCCAAACAGATACATCTCTGATTGGTCAATGACTCCCATTTAGGAGAAAAAGGGTTTAACAAAATGTATATTGATCGGTGTTTTCCACTTATAAAAATGGAAATACAAATTTCCATTGGGTAAGACAGGATACTATTCCCTTTGGGTAGTTTCAGCCAGTTTATACCCCCAGTCAATAGTTTCCGTTTAATGTAAAGCTTGTGGAAATCACCTTCAATTCAATAGTAATCATACGATATTTGGGGAGGATTGGGGTTTTTGGATGTGTGAGCTCGCACTTTTTCTCCTTGAAATTGCAAATCAGGTATCCACTACAAAGCACTGATCGTAAGAAACAGTGTGCCTAGTGGAAAGAGCACTGGCCTGGGAGTCAAAGGGCCTGGGTTCTAATCCCAGTTCTGCCGCCTGTCTGCTGTATGACCTTGGTCAAAGCATTTCTCTGGATTGATAAAACAGAGAAAAAATAAAGATGAGACCAAATGGGTAGTAATTAATAATAATTATCATTATGGTATTTATTAAGCGCTTACTATGTGTCAAGCGCTGTTTGAAGAGCTGAGTTGGACACAAGAACCTACAAGTCTCTACCCCAGTGTTTGCAACAGTGCCTGGCACATAGTTAGTGCTTAACAAATACCATAAAAAATTAAAAAAATAAAATAAAATTGAGTGCACTGAGGCACAGAAGTTTTGCCCAGGGTCACACAGCAGATCAGTAGTGGAGCTGGGAATAGAACGCAGGTCCTCTGACTCCCAGGCTCTTTCCACTATACCATGCTGCTTCCCATGAATCAATTCCATTAAAACAAAATGTTGGTTATTTTTCATTTTTCATTAAGAGTGCCTACAGGAAAACTAGAATTGGTCTGCAAATACTATATCACTGTTAAACTCTTGAAACAACCATGTGGGCCATTACTCCGCTGTTGAACACCACAAATTAATGAGAAATACTTCAGTCACTCTGTCTTAATGAATGACACACTGAGAGACAAAGGCTCTCACTGAAGAAAATCCTCCCCAAGAAAAGATTGTAATTCTGCAAGCTCTAGCTATCTTTGCCATATCTACCTTAAAATAAATTTGAGTGGTTTATGAAGCACATGTGTATACACTTGTTAGATGATCTTGATGGCATTTATGCTGCAGTAAAATACTGGGACCGATCAAGAGAAATTCCTTGACTGTATTATCATATATAGCAACAAAGAGCATGGAAACTGAGCTAGCCACAACTGAACTCAAAATTAATGAGTTTCCCTATTGATATATTCTAAAATATATGTTTAAGTGAAATGGCTATATATTAAGCATTCAGGAAGTTAGAAGCAGCATAAATATCAGCACCAAAGGGAATTTTCAATGACCTAGGAAGGATTCATTGAAGAAGAAGAAGAAGAAGAAGAGGAGGTTTGTGGCATAGAATAGGGCCAAACTCGTAAGATATACTGAAATGACTTTTGAACTTTTCAAAAAATAGGAAAGGAACCAAGGGAATTTGGTGTCAGAAGAGTAACGTCTATCACCCTACACTTACTCATCTATTTTTGTGTAATTGCAACAAAGAGATAAATTCTACTCAGCTACATAAAACTGTGAAGTGTTTTCAGTATCTGTAAACCTAGTGCTGGTAGTGTCTTGTTGAGTCGTGAGTTTTTTCTTTCATACAAAAAGGTATAAATATTCTGTCCAGAAATAGGAGTCACACACCACCTAGGAGAAATATTCTGAAGAATGGTCTGCAGTGAGTTCATTAGTTTTCCAGAATGATTCTTCCGTTTTGTGTCACATATGCAAGTTAACTGATGCACTAAGAAGGTGCCTGATGATAGTCTTTGCAAAAAACTTTGTCCAGAAGGACAATAAAGTTCCCTTACAGCAAGTCCATTTTGGGTCTGTAATGTAGCAGTAGAGGTGCTTTCTGTGAAACAACCAAAAAAAGAGTATTTTATTAATGGAGCCAAGCATAGGGTCAGGCACAAAAATACTCATATATATTTGAATACAAAATAAATGACTGAAAGCAAATCTGTAGATGCAGCTTCTAAAATATGTTTGCTGCTAACATTCACACCATAAAGGAAAATCAAACATGAAATGATTACCCATAAACCCAGACCCCAAATGAATCTGGACCAGGCTGAAGAGTCATTTTTTCTGAAAACTTCAGGGAAATTAGATCCCAGGCATGCCCTACACCTGCAACGAATCACAACCAAGGCAGATGCAACCTTTCATATGAGCAATGCGATCTCCATGCTAATCCAATCTCCATTTCAAACAGAGAACTGGGCAGCTTGCTTCCTGCTCAGTCCTTTAGAACTCCCCTTCCTCCTGTCTGGTTCAAATAGTCAACCAAAGCATTTATTGAGCGTCTATTCAGTGCAGGGCATTATACTAAGCACTTGGGAGAGAACAATAGAATTAGCAAACGTGAGCCCTGCCCCTGAAGAGCTCAAAAATCGGGGCTAAAAAGAATAGGAGTTGGGGTGTAGTGTGACTGAATGCCTTAAAACAGTGTTTCTGTTTGATGCGAAACAGAATGGTTAACCAAGTTCAGTACAAGCAGAGAGGAGACCTGTGAGGAGACTGATCCAGAAGTCAAGTTGGGATAGGGGACAAGTTGCCTGGAACAGCAGGATGGCAGTTTGGAAAGAGAGAAAGGGGGTAGACCTTAGAAATACTGTAGCATAAAAACCGACCAGACTTAGTGACAGGCTGAATACGGAAGTTGAAAGCAAGGAGTTAAGTCTAAAGATAATGCCCCAGTTGCAATCTTCAAAATTGGGAAGGACGGTGAGCTCTAGACAGTGAGTTCCCAACTCTACTGTATTGTTCTCTCCCAAGCATCTAGTACAGTGCCTGGCGCACGGAAGGAGCTCAATAAATCCCGCTGACTGATTGGGGTCGTCAACAGTGATGGCAGTGGAGGAAGTTCAGTGGAGGAGAGGATTTGGAGGGATGTTGAGGAGCTCAGTTGAAGACAACTTGAAGTGTCAGGGGGACACCCATGTTAAAAGGTTCTAGAGGCAAGAGGAAATGCAAGGTTGGGGAAATGCAGGTAGACGGGGGAGACATTACCACATAAGTGTCTGAGCTCCTCAAACGAGTGAGTGTAAAGGGAGGAGAGAAGCAGACTCGGATGGAGTCTTGAGGAACACCCACTGTTAGGGGGTGAGAGGTGGGTGAAGAGCCTGTGAAAGTGACTGAGAAGGAGTAGCCTAAAAGAGGTAAGAGCCTAACCAGGAGAGACTTGTTCAGTTCAACGTTGACGCCCCTGCCGCATTTTTCAGGCCTCGGTCCTTCTCTGTATGACCTGGTACAGTGTGTAGTGGCTGTACCCCTTGCCAAGAGGTGGCTACAGACGAGGTCTGATATGGCCTAGTACAAAAACCACAGTCCTGGGAGTCAGAGGTCCTGGGTTCTAATTCCAGCTGTGCCACATGCCAGCCGTGTGACCTTGGGCTTCTCAGTGCCCATTCCCTCATCTGTAAAATGGGGATTAAGACTGTGAGTCCCCCGTGGGACAGGGACCGTTTCCAACCCAATTATCTTGTATCTACCCCAGCACTTAGAACAGTGCTTGACATATAGTAAGCACTTAAGTCCCATGGCCATTATTATTAAGTCTGGGATGGAAACAGGGGAAGGGAGATGGAGAGGAATTAGAATGATAAACCCATATCTGAAGAGCGTGTCTATCTGCATCTGTGTGTGTTATGCTGTCAGGTGCCTTTGACTGGGGTGAGTGAAGCTGTAAGGATATAAGCAATGCCAACACTGGGTGAGATCAATGGCCCAGTTCAGCTAAACATTCTGCCTCATTCTGGAGAATCATCTGTCTTACACCCTTAAATTTCCAATTAGTACGCCATTGTGGACCACTTGTGGTAAGACTTGGAATCAATCAATCAATGGCATTTATTGAGTGCTTACTGTGTGCAGAGCACTGTACTAAGCGTTTGGGAAAGTACACTTCAAAAGAGTCAGAAGATGGTCCCTGAACACAAGGAGCTTAGAGACTGGAGGAGGAGACAGATATTAAACATATTAAATTACAGAAGATCTGTACAGAAGTGCTGTGGGGTTGGGGTGAGTATCAGATGATACTGCAGCAAGAGTTTCTCTGCATGTGTCAGGGATGAGGGCACTTTCAATCACTTGGAAGAGTCAACCCAGACTTTGTGGATCAAACAGAATGCCTACAAGCCTAATTTTAAAAAAAAAAAAAATCTACCGGGCTACTGTCGATTCCCACTTTCCAGTGACCTTCCATTGAAATTGAATGATTATTCTAATGTCTACGGAGATTCTTAAGCTCCCAGGAGAAAAGCATGATGCAAATACAACTTGTTATTATGTAATGGAGTATCCTGAAAACTTGAAAAATGCATTATTCAAAGCAACTGAAACCTACCTTAAATCTCCATCTGGTAACAACTACAAATTTGAGTGTATGGTCCTTGCCGAGGATTTCTTCATTGCATAATATGTCCAGCTAAAAGAAGAGGAACAGGTGCTTAAATTCTGGCAGAACTATACCATATACAGTACCATTCAAATACTCATTTCAGTTTAAAATACATGGCCTAGAAAAAGTAAGTTGTTTGCCATTTGATTGTGACATCAGTAATTCAGTCTTCTGAATGTCCCTATAGCTGGGGACTTCTGTATGTTTAAAACCAGGCCATGGAGGTTAGAATTAGAGAAAATTCAGACAACAAACATCTGCCAAAAGCACTGGAATACTAAGAACACTGAGAAGCAATGTGGCCTAGTGGAAAGAGCATGGGTGTGGAAGTCAGAAGACCTGTGTTCTAATCCCAGCTCTATCACCTGCCTGCTGTGCAACCCTGGGTGAGTCATTTAACTTTGCTGTGCCTCAGTTTCCTCACCTGTACAATGGGAATTCTATGCCTGTTCTCCCTCCTACTTGATTGTGAGCCCCACGTGGGAAAGGGACTGGTGGGTCTGTCCTTTTTATATTTTATCTATCCCAGCACTAAGTACAGTGTTTGGCACATAGTGAGCAATGAACAAATACCAAAATTATTATCTTTATTATGACTAAAGATTTATTGCTCCCATGGTGCAACTACAAGTCTGGCTGACAAGCTACATTTCCAGCAGACATCTCTAAAATTAACCAATCAAGAAAATTTTGGTTCCTCACATCTCTTGGAGATGGTGATAATAGAATCAAGTGGAAGCATTTGCTATGGAAGCAAAGGACAAATCACAATATCTTTCTCAGAATATTATGGAATATCTCCGAGTCCATCACCATTCGTTTTAGGAGAACTACTGCCGTTTTTTCTATTTTTAAAAAAAGAGAAATTTTTTATACAATACAGTAGATTTAATGGTAAATCTATGAAGAATGCAAGTCTATCCTGAGAATGAGGGTTGGAGATTAGAACAAGCCAAAATCTGTAGTTTGCAATACTATTTCATGCTGCTTTTAATATATTTTCTATCCTTTTATAACACTTCAAGTCATATACATTGCAAAAAGTTTTTTTTATAAAGAGGAGTGTGTGCATTTACTGGTAATAAGACTGTATATGGAATGTCTCATATTGGGGTGAACTATTACCTCATTAAAAGACGAAAGGTTAAGTTTTTTGGCAATGAACTTCTTTAGATGCAAGACGGTTGCTTGTGCTGAGCAGCGAATCCATTTTCGTTTCAGTCCACGCAATTTGCTGCTATTGCATTCCAAGCAGATGCTTACCTGGAGGAGAAATGCAGTCCGGACTAGTTAATAGGAATTCCTGCAGCTATTATTCAGTCCCCTGGAATGCTTTCTTAAAATATGAATAAATGCAAGTGAAACCAAGAACTTTAACATGCTTGAATTCAGTACAGCATTACCTCTGCCTTGCCACTAAAACGGTACTTCTCAACCAGTGAGCAATGCACCCTGATGTGTTGTGAGCATCCACCGCTGTTGTCCTCAAGGTGACGGAGGCAATTTACTCCTTCTTATCTCTGCTCTTCCCCAATCCCACCTCTCCCCACCCTCCTTCTCTCTTTTCCCAGCTACACGTCTTGGAATGAATGTGTCTTTTCTGGCAGATGTGTTCATGTGGTGGCTCTCTCTTGCCCTCCATAAACCATCAAGCAAGGTTTCTCAAATTTTAAAACTTGGTATGAATGACATTTTTGCCCTTTTTTCCCCCGTGTGTGATGACTACTCATTTTGTATTCCTTATTCAACAAAACTTCAAGTTCCTAGGTGTGCCTTGAGGGACAACAAAGGCCAAAAGTGCATTTTAAGGGGGCGGGGAAGAGAAGGTTGAGAGCTACTGAATTTGAACCGACACCACCTCCCACAATGATTTCACCTATGCTCTATGTAACTCCCTGCCATCAACAAGAAAAAAAAAATACAGCACTGTTTGTTTTTGTTGTACCCTTTTCACACTGACTGTTTGTTTGCCTCATACCCTTTTCACAATGACTGCAGAACAAATTCATTCAGCAGAGAAGAAAAAAAAATTATAAGATGTCGATCACCGATTCTGCAGTTACTCTGGGGGACACCCAAACCATGCTGACCCAGCCCATGCAGGGTCAATCTCTGCACACATGCAGTGTGAGCCCGCAGCACATGCCGACTCCTGTCTGCACGTGGCCCACAATGGGCTCAGCCGAAGGAACAGGAAAGTGTGTGCGATCCCCCTAATCATCCGGTTTCAATCAATGGCATTCACTGAGCGCTTACTATGTGCAGAGCACTCTACTAAGCACTTGGGAGAATACACCACAACAGAATTAGCGCAAAGATACCGATGTGCTCCTCCTCCTGAGATATAAAGATAAGATACATTTAGAGAGGAAGGTTTGTTGTTGGCTGCCGCCACACAATGAACACCTTCTCCCTGCTTTCTCCAAGGGTAGAACATGCAGAATGGTAGCGAATGAAGGAAGATTGGTGCAGGAGACTCCTCTCCACTCTGTATCAATCATATTTTTTGAGCGCTTACTGCATGCAGAGCACTGTTCTAAGCGCTTGGGACAGTCCAATGCAACAATTTAACAGAGACATTCCCTGCCCGCTGTATTTGGGAAATGCCCATTCCCTAGCATGTTGAAGAAAATAAAGAGTACATCCTATCATTTGTGATGTTACGGGCCTCTGGAAGTACAAGTCACAAGTCAATAGTGCTGACTTGGGTTGCCTAGGCTGAAGAGGTCGATTATTTGAAGATGTCATTTACACAGACAGGACATTTAAACCAAAAAATGGTAGATGTGTGTTAAGATGGAGACATTTTTCCACTTAGGAAGGCTCTTGGCTGATGAATTAGGCATCCCATAGGGCCTCATGGGGAGAAGAGAAAGCCAAAAATAAGGAGAACAGCTGGGTACAGCAAGGGATCTGAACAGTGATTTGGAAAGGAAAGAAGTAACAGCTAAAAAAGCTCTCAAGAGAACCCAAGAGTTGTGCCAATTTCCAGAAACTCCTCAGATTGGTTGAATCAACCCAGTGTCTGACAGGAAGGCATTCCCTAAAACTAAATGAGGAGGGGGTGATATACAATTTAAGGGCTAGAGTCACTGAGGAGACCCTATACCAAAATGCATGCTGAGCTTGTGGACATCGAGGTTCAGTCTAACATTCATTTGCCGAGGTCGGTACATTTGTTCCTCAAGATGTCCAATGGAAGTGCACCAAACTGTTCATAATACAAGCAGAGAGATTCAAGAAAAGGACTGTTGCAACAGAACTATCCAAATGGGTAAAACCTGGAAAGAATCTTACTGGATATGGGCACTGAAAAAAGCCAGGGCATCAGGGGAGGTGAGTGGTTCAGCTCAGGAGCTGGCAAGGATGCAATCATTTAAGTTCACTGCACTCCCCCCAGACCTACTTTCCGAATGGGTTAATATTAGAGAGGAACAGTTAGAGAGACATTAACATTAGAGAGGAACTAACAGGCAACAGTTCTTGAGACGAGATTGAAATTTAGGCTCAATATGAAGGACACAGAATCAGCGTAAAATATGGCAACAGCAAGTCACTGGAAGATGAGTAACTAAATGGAGATAAAGAACTAAAAAGTGATAAAGAGATTCCAGATGAGAAATGCTTTTGAGTCCCCAAAAATGTACTGGATTCGGTGGGGGGGGGGGGGTGGGGGGTGTTGGGGGGAGAGGAAAGGCCCCAAATTCTACTCTGACACATAAGTAGTGATAAGAGGGTTGTAACTTTCTTTTTACTTGGAACCAGTGAGGCCCTAGTGGATAGAGCACAGGTCTGGGAGGCAGAAGGGCCTGGGTTCTAATCCTGGCTTCACCACTTGTCTGCTATGTGACCATGGGCAAGGCACTTCACTTCTTTGGGCTTCAGTTACCACATCTGTAAAATGGGGGAAAAGACTTCAGCCCCATGTGGGACATGGACTGTGTCCAACCTGATTAGCTTGTACCTACCCTAGCACTTAGTATAGTTTCTGGCACAGCCAGTAAGCACTTAAATCCCATAATCATTATCGGTTTTAGGCAGATCACTCAATATGTAAGCTATAGAAAAAAAGGCAGAAACCAGCATTATCTCCTTGTCAATATGTAGCTACCTCTCTCTGGCAATTCAGCTTTCAATCCTCTGTCAAAAGCATCCTAGAGAAAAGCATTTTGCTTCGACAGAGCATTCAATTAACGGACGCATTCTGTTATTCAGAAAAAATACGAATATCAATACTTGAAAAAAAGGATTAGCGACGAAGGGGGAGATAATCTACCTGTTCATCGCTTCTGTGATAGTCATTATCCTCTTCTTGTTTCTCTTCTGATGTGTCTTTGTTGGAAGTGTCATCTGCTTTCGTTTCACCTTTAATATAAATGCAAAATGCTGTACTAATCCAAGATGTTAAAATATAGGGCAACTTCAATTTCACAATGTAGTCAATGCACATGAGAAATATTTATCTGAAAACTTATAGGTAGATTTCCCGAACAAAAGCGTAAACAAAGACCAAAGTTGACACATTCAGAAGCGGGCCACAGAATTTTGTTCATAAAAAGCCTTTCTCCACTTCCCAGGTCATTTTACATGAGGAAGAAGGCGTTCTAGGAACACATCACCTAGGAGAAACTGAACCGTGACGGGTGGAGAAGCAATGAAACAGTGTGGTTTGCTTGTCCACAGCTGGGCTTATACCAAGTTAAGAAAAACTTTAATGTACATGAAATTACAGAATAACACATAATAAGTTGTGTGGTGCAATGACACTGTTATCGTTAGACTGCAGTCCTCAGGAAGGACTTAGAGAAGAGCTCACGCCTTTTTTTTTTCCAGTTCTGAAATTAGTGAACTTCAACAAAAGAGAGAGGTAAAAACTCCATATCGTTTAAGGATTTGGTTTAATCAGTCTTTTTTACTTATGCAACAATAAATGCTTTCATCTCACTTCCCCCAAAGAGACAAATACACACACACACCCCTCATAACCCCCACCTCAAAAAACCATACGTTATAAACTTAAGATGATAATCAACTAAATCGACAACAAAAAGAATTGTTATCTATCCAAAACAGTACACTCAACCAAAAGGACCAATACAACTAGATCCCAGTGCCAAACTTTACCACAGCCTGGGAGGCCAGCACCCCATTCTACCCTACCTTTTCTCATAACCATCCAAGCGATGGTTTCTGTACCTCCTATACAAAGGGTTGTGGGAAAATACTGGAAAGGAACTGTCTTCACAAATACAAGAAATAAATGAAATTGCATCTCCTCCAGGAGATCTTTCCCAATTAACTTCTCATCCCTTTAGGTCATATGGCCCCAACCCTTGCAACTCCTCTTTTAGCATTTCTATGTCACCTCCACCCCCGTGTACTCATAACCACCCAAAACACTTGTGTATATCTTACCTACCCTATTACTGAAGCACCTTCTCATATGCATAGCCCTATTTCCTTCATCCTATTGATAAATTATTTTACCATGCTTTCCCCTGGATCATAAACCCCTTAAGTGCAGAGATCATGTCTACTAACAACTGTACTCCCTCAAGCTCTTAATACAGTGCTCTGCACAGAACAGGCACTCAAATACTACCGATGGTGATGATGATGATGGTGATAATGAAGAAGAAATGTACGCTACCTCTGAATGTAAACTCCTTGAGACTAGGGACTCAGGGCAGGCTAAGGCCTTGGAGGGAAAGGCTTTTAATCATACTCAGTACAGCACATCACACCTTCATACTTGACCTCTTCAATCGCTCATTGAAAGGTTCAACTTACCATTCCTATGGGAGTCTAAGTGTTGCTTTGCAGAACAAGTTTCTCCTTTGATGTCCCCTGGCACTTCCATGCCCAATTTGTGGTAGAAATCTCTCTGCTTTTTCATTTCCGCTATTAAAAACAAATTTAACTTTTAAAATAAAAGACCAGCAGGAGGTTTCCAAATTACCTCAAAATCCTGCCCATCAGAAATAAGACCACTGATCAGAACATCATAGTGAAGACTAGAAGCAAAGGAAACATTTAGATTGTAGGCTTCTCAAGAGCTGGGACTAAGTCTATTCTATATATATATCCCCAAAGCACCTAGAAAAATGCCAGGCATCCAAAATGCATCTAATAGATGTTATGATTATGATGATGATGAGGAGGGGGAGGATGATGATGATAAAGTAATTCCATCCTTTAACAGTCTCTTTGTTCCTTCCAACCTCACTGCTCCCACATCACCAAACGAGTACCAACAGCAAATATTCCTTGGGATTTGGGCTATAGCCAGCTACTATTCAACGCTGGATTTTTCAGTTTGTGAATTATCCCAACTCCGTCCCTGTCTTCTCCCTTCTATTAAGCCTGCCTTTTGGAGAGCCAATTGTCCATTATTAACAAAAGACTAGGGGAAGGGAGAGAAGTAGAAAATCCAATCCACCAATTTCAAGAATAGAACAGTGCCTGGCACGTAGTAAGCGCTTAACAAATACCACAATTATTATTAAGTACCAACTACTTTATGATGATGATGACGATGGAATCTCTCATCACAAAAGGCAGATGAACCTTGATCCTAAGACTTCAGGACCAAGAATCCGCTATACAGAGGAATTAATTGCAAGATCCTTATATTAATGTCGGCCTCCCCCTTTAGACTGTAAGCTCCTTTGGGGCACAGGGAATGTTGTACTGGTACAGTGCTCTGCATATAGTAAGCACTCAATAAATACCATTGGTTGACTGATTAGAGAGCTAAGTGGCTTGGGTAGCACCCTTCACACTCTCTTGTCCCTACCAACACCATAGTTACAACACCGAACTACTTGAATTTTTTCTGCAGTGCTTGTAACAACATTAAGGGAACCTTCTGTTTGAGAAATAATATTTGCTTATTATTATGTCAACAAAACACGGAGAACGAAGAGAGAAAAACCTGGCCTCAAATGACCCCATCCCAGATACCCGAAGTTATCCCAAGGTTCAGGGGACTGTGTCATCGTTCACTCCTCCAATTCCCTGGGCTGTAAGCCAAATAAAAACTGTGGTGGGGTGTTTAGATTCATCCTGAATTTTGCTCTTTACAAGCTACTACAATAAAGAATACTTCTCTTTTTACAGGATTTTAGACCTTCAATGAATGTGGAGGCAGCCCAGAAGGGACTATGCTGAAAAGGTGGGAAAACAGCCCTCGGGAAAGAAAAAAAAATTGGGTTTATTTAGCCCAGCAAGGAAAAGCTTAGGTTAGACAATATTGGTAGAGGTAATATTGTAGAGGTAAACATGAACAGCTATATCTGTTTCAGTTGAGGCCAGGATAAGAGGGTATAGGAATATATTGCATCAGAGGGGATTTAGGTTGGACAATAGAAAGAACAGAGCTGGTGGAGTCTCTCTCTGTGCAGATTTTCTTTTTCCAAGGGTAAACAAATACATTTCAGAATCAGTTTGAGTAACAGTTTTCTTCAGGATAGGAAGAGAGATTATATCTCCATGATTCTACGATTAATATACAGCACCAGAGAAACTGCCATAATGGCTGTTCTTTAAGTTGCTTGAGGTTGGTTTCATCCTTTCTTGTTAACTTAAAAAAAATCTATATAAGCAGCCATTTCTGCCATGCAAAGTTGAGTGGGCACACTGGCCAGTATCTCCCAAAACCCTACCACTCAAGTACAGGGAGGAAATGTGCATATAGCTCTAAAGAGAGACAGAGACAGAGAGACAGAGTGAGAGATCTATCTTAAAGTTAAGTCTGGGAATGAGCAGAGCATCTTTTGGTGAGTGACACAAACATATGGAGCTAACCAAGAGGGGAAAACTCAAGAGAAAATTACAAGAGGAACCATTAGACAGGTAAGACAAGAAAAAGTAAGTGACAGAAGGAATGAGCGGGAAAGAGAGAGAATGAATTTAAGAGAGATAGGATCAGATGGAAAATGGAATGACAAAAATGGATACAATTTTAGCATTTTTGAAAAAGATTTAAATATCCTTTTAGAAAACCACAAGAAAAAAAATCTTTTGAAGACATGCAGGTAACTGCATCCCTCAGACGTTTTTAAAATATTTTGAATGTACTGTGTGGAGAGCACTGTATTAAGTGCTTGGGAGAGTATAACAGTTGGTAGACACATTCTCTGCCCACAAGGAGCTTATGGTCTAGAGGTATTTCTACGGTCTGTCAGGTTTCCAATAGTCACTTTAGCCCAGGGGCCTTTCCAGAGGCTTAGAAACAAAGCTGTGATAATAGACAGCAATTCTGCTTTAGTCCAGGGATATTTCCTTCTGTGATTTCTAGCTCCATCTTCTGCTCCAGACTATAAGCTCCTCATGGGCAGGGGACTCTGTTGTATTCTCCCGAATGCTTAGTACAGTGCTCTGCACACAGTAAGTGCTCAGTAAATACCACTGATTGATGGTGATGAGACAGCAATTTCGCACCAAGAGGCTATATTTATGTGATTTTGTTTAAATGATACTTTAAATAGACCTTTTCCCCTGAATCTTGAGGTGTCAGTATTAGCATGCCTGCATGAATATTTTCCTGGACAAACTATTGTACTTATAACCCCCAAAACCTGGTCGGTCTCCTACTTAGACCGGGAACCCCACATGGGACAGGGACGGTGCCCCACCAGATTGACTTGTATCTCCCCCAGCGCTTAGAGCAGTGCTTAACACATAATAAGCACATCATCATCATCCCCAAATCATAGTAGCAGTCCCTACAATGTCTTGGAAAATGGTGTACTTCTTCTAGGGGAAATTGGGAGTCACGGGAGGACTGTTAAGAGGGGTTGCAAATAATAATAACAATAATAATAGTAAAGCACTGGGATAGATACAAGTTAATCAAGAACACGGTCCTTGTCCCGTAGGGGGCTCACAGTTTAAGTAGGCTGGAGTAGGACTGAACCCCCATTTTACAGATAGGTAACTGAGGCAGAGAGAAGTTAAATGACCTGCTCGAGGTCACACAGCCGATGTGACAGAGACAAGACTAGAACCCAGGTTCTCGAACTCCCAGGTCCGTGCTCTTTCCAGTAGGCCTTGAAAAGAAGTCAAATTGGCACACTTGATGCATTATCTTGTCTACAGAATGTAAGGTGGCACCAAATAGGAAACATTTGAAGTGGTGATTCCTAGAAGGGAAAGATCAGAGTTTGCCTCAGTGAGAAGTTGTCAGAGCCTGAACAGAGGCTCTGGCAGTGGGGATTGAAAGATGGGAAAAACCTAAGCTACAGTCTCTCTGGGCAGGATGTGCCAAACTTGGCCTGTGGGAATGAGGGGGAATCTTGAGCTAAAAATCACCCCAAGATTATGCAGCATAATGGTGGTGCCAATTGGAGAGCAGCTCAAAAGGATGGTTTCAGGGGAAAAGTGAGCACTTTCTATTAGCAGTGTAGCTATTTTACTATTCAAATGAAACATACCATGACTTACCTTCTTGCAGGCCTGGTACCAGTTTGTAAACAATATCCTGCATTGTTCTGTCATGACTGGCAGAATAAACAAAACAGGGGACATTAGAATCATTACAATTCCACCTTCCGTTGAACTTTGCCATTTCTATTCTGCAGGTAACTGCTTAATATCAAACTCCAATACTGAACAGGTTTGGAACTCAAGAGTGGAATTAGCTTGCACTGCACAGTAAACCAAATTACATGAAATATATCTAACAATTCACGTGGGGGGAAAATAATGAGTTTAAAGCCATGGGTGTTTAAGTTTGTGCTACCACAAGAAAATTCTATTTTCACAAAACTGATTTTTTGCACATGTCACTTGACTTAGATGTCAAATACATGCGAAAAGGTAGAAGAAAAATGATCCAAAATATAAAGAACACTTTTAATCAAAGGCATTCATCTTTTCAGTCTCCTACGAGGTAATCAGTTAACACCCCAGACTTAGGTGCCCAAGAATACGATCAACTATACATAGCTCAGTCCTCAAGTATATTACTCTCAGTAAAACAAAATCCAACATGATTCAATCACAGCCACTTCCACCTAGGGAAAGCTCTGTAATCAAATTCAAGGTGGCAGAAATGAGTATTATTCGAGGTGTGAAGCACAGATGTTTAAGATTAGCATAAAGTCTGAAAATAAATGATTAGCAAAAAGTCTAAAGTATTTCTTCCTCTCCCCAGGTAACCTTGGGTTTTTACAGATGATGAAACTGAAAAGTCCTAATGCTATTTTCAATTACTAAAACAATTGGACTTGCTGTTTCTGCTTCGCACATATACTATATATCCAGGACTTGACTAACTCAGAGGACATTTGATCATTGGTATGATGGAACCGATAGCATGGGGGGCAGAGGAGTGAGAGGCGGGCAGAGAAAGATGGATACTGGGATCATTGGCTGCCTAGCTCTGTTACTGCTCTACCTCTAATCTACCATCTGGCATCATTCACGCTAGGAAAACGTACCCTATAGAGTCCCGCCTTTCCTTTGGGGCCTGTTATAACTTTCAAAGTCCGGTGGCTGAGGTAGTTCAAGTCTATTCATTCCCAAAAAACAGAAACAAAACAAAAAAAAAACCCACCAGCAATGAAAACCCCCCAGCAATAACAGAACCCCAATTTATGTCACACAGGGGCTAGGAAATTCATGCCATTAATGACTGAGATCGGTTCCCACTGGGGCACGTGATAACCTCATGTGAACTTTGGAAACTACAGAGTTTTGGTGTTGGTGATTAGGGTCAATCCTTTCTGGAATTCCAATAAATTCCATGATGGTTTTAGGCCTGCATTCTAAGAAAGCCTCGGCCGTTTGGTTGGGCCACAGACCTTGGTCTCTGGATTGACTGGCAAATAACAGGCATTACTGAGAAAGAGAGGAAGAATTGAGGATAGATTCTGATTGTAATGTGCCAAGCCCAGTCCTGTTAAGGCATGGGCTGGGGCAGCAGCGGGCCATCGGCAAACAGAACGTGCTCCAATACTCTGGCCCCAGATGAGAAAAATATTCATTTGGAGATCCTGATCCTAACCAGACCAGAAAAACAAAATAATTGCACTATTTGTTAAGCGCTTACCATGTACCAAGCACGCTACTAAGTGCTAGGATAGACTCAAGCTCATCAAGTCAGATGCAGTTGCTGTCCCATGATGGACTTCCAGTTTAAAGGACTGAGAGAACAGGGATTGACTCCCCATTTTACAGATGAAGTGACTGAGACCCAAAGAAGCTAAGTGACTTGCCCAAGCTCACAAGGCAGGCAAGTGGCAGGGCTGGGATTAGAACTCGGGTCCTCTGACTCCCAGGCCTAAGCTAATACTGCTGGTGAAAGTAACTGGGCAGATGATACCGTATGAAGTGAAAGTCTAACTTTATTAACACTGAATCATCTTGCTTGCAATGAATCCTTTTCCCCAGCCTCAGCTTCCCTCTTCTCCCTTTCCCAACAAGATTTTCAGCTTAAATTAGGGTTTCAAGCTGCTGGCTTCGACTAAAGGGAACAGAGATAGAGGAGGATGGATCAAAAACTCCAGGGAGGGGCAGGATTTAGGGGTGAAACCCCTTGTAGGCTGACTCACTTAATAATGTTACATTAATAATGCTAATTATTTTAATCAATGCATAAATCACTACTATTCGGGATGTTTCTTGAGGGGATTTAGAGATGAGGCCTGTAATAACAGAGTACACATTTGAGACAGATTCTAAGAAACTTATAATTGGGTTTGGGACTTTATTACAGAGGGAAATAAAATCCACTTTCAGTTATTTTTTGTTTCAGGCTGGACGATAAGCAGCTGACTTCTCTACTCTGGGCTACTCAGCCTTGCAAGATTTGGTCCTATACCCACTGTTCTTTGGGATACAGTATAGCCCAATACACTAATGCTGAGTGACCAAAAAAAACCACTGATCTGGATAGCTTCATTGTGTTCTTCCCCCTTAAGCAAAAAACTGGGTGCCATTTTGTTATCTGGAGCATGTGGAACTTGGCCTCCCCAGGGTAGGAAAAAGGTCTTAGGAAGAATGTTAATAAAGCCATATTCTAGTTGAGATGGACCGCCTGTGTTAACGGAGAACTGGTCAAGATCTTCCTTACCTAATTCGTCATTTATAAGCTATTAAATCACTGCTTGATCATTTTTTCCCCAAACCACCTGCATCTCTTTAATAGTTTCTCTTTGACTTGTTTGCCATGCCTTTAATTCATTTTTGCTAATCTTCTTGGACCTTTCTCCACTTCCTATATTCCTCATGTACGTTGGTGAGTTGCGTAGCTATCTTGTGCCACTTAGCGTCTATTAGATCTGGGCAATTTTTTTTTAATAAACATTCTGGCTTTTACTCATTTCCAGTCAAATGGCTCAAGGTTAGCTCACGTGCCTTTTCTTTATCTGAAATTTATCACCGGAGCACAGACGTTTCCATGGTTGGTTTCTGACTGAAACGCGGTCAAATTAGAAACAGATACCCCTGTACGGTCACGGCTCCATGGTAGGTCTTGGAACATGGTACACTCTGTGTGCCTGTCCCTAGCCTGGTCACTGAACCATGCTCCTTCAGTATCCGCTGGACCAAAAAGTGGTCTAATCCTGCAAACTTTCCTAACTTGTTGATTTACAAAGTCAATCCCTAGATTGAGAAGGAGCTGCCCAGCTTGTAGGATGCAGGTACCTGTTTCAGAATGAGGCACCAAATAATAAAATGGATTCAACCAACCTGAAGACCTAGAGAAAATTAAAGTGTCCAGTCTTCTTTCTGGAGACCTACATGCATCTGACACACCCAAAGTCTATAGCGGTTTCAACCGACCCTGTCTATGTGTAATACTGAACAGCAAATGGTGAGATGGGAATCATGGACAATGAGACCCTGGAATGTAGTCAGCCCACCACCACCCAAGCAACACTCATTGCATCACCCCTCCGTTGAGTGACACGTATGTGTGGGGGATGGATGACTGCATGATACCCCAACAACTGCTTTACACTGAACTGAAATGGCAGAGTTGTACACAGGGTGGATAGAGGAAACACTTAAAAATACAATGACCCAAAACTTCACACAATGTGGCATAGTAGTGGACAGCTAGGAGACAGCAGCAGAAGGCAGATCAGCCCTGGCATACAGCAATCAGAAATGGGATGACTGCCTTGGAGTAGAGGCTTCAGGAAGACTGGGATGCCCAGGGAGAACTGTAAGCGCTTAGTACAGTGCTCTGCACACAATATGATTGACTGTAAACAGGTCAGGCACTGTGGGTAATAAATACAACAAAGCAGCAGTGGACAATCTGTACATGCACTTGATGAAGAGGGGATGGTCAGGCACACACTGATCTTGTTAACTACACTTGTACGCAGATGAGACTCCCATTCACAGAAGCACCATCTTTAAACCTGAAAAGCAGACATATATGTGTAGGTATATATAAAAACATAAAATCCCTTTAAGAAGTTTCCCCCTTATACACCCACACTTTCAGGAATTTCGTATCTTATTGGTCAACGTAGTTTACTGACCAATGCATATACAGCA
The DNA here is from genome assembly GCF_015852505.1 of Tachyglossus aculeatus. NCBI lineage: Eukaryota > Metazoa > Chordata > Mammalia > Monotremata > Tachyglossidae > Tachyglossus > Tachyglossus aculeatus. The sequence continues at coordinate 5,916,795 of NC_052099.1, forward strand.
CTACTATATGCTGTAGGATTCCAAATTACCGTACTCAGGGAGCGCTCAATATAATGGGGGGAGGAAGGCAGGAGAAGAGGGAGGGGATATACACAATGAAAATCAGAAACATATGCATTAAAAGTCAGATGGGAATACAAACAACAGAATCATGACTATTATATAAACTGCAGACAGAGTAGCATTGGCACTTAGGTAAGCGTTCATGTGTGAGACATCTTGGAGGAAGTGAGTTTTTCAGAGAGTTTTCCAAGGAATGGAGGAGGGAAACGGCTTGGAAAAGAGGTAAAAGTCCCAGCAGCAGGCATGGAATGCACATAAATCAATCAATCGTATTTATTGAGCGCTTACTGTGCGCAGAGCACTGTACTAAGCACTTGGGAAGTACAAGTTGGCAACATATAGAGACAGTCCCTACCCAACAGTGGGCTCACAGTCTAAAAGGGGGAGACAGAGAACAAAACCAAACATACTAATAAAATAAAATAGAGTAGATATGTACAAGTAAAATAGAGTAATAAATATGTACAAACATATATACATATATACAGGTGCTGTGGGGAAGGGAAGGAGGTAAGATGAGGGGGATAGAGAGGGGGACGAGGGGGAGAGAAAGGAAGGGGCTCAGTCTGGGCAGGCCTCCTGGAGGAGGTGAGCTCTCAGTAGGGCCTTGAAGGGAGGAAGAGAGCTAGTTTGGCGGATGGGCAGAGGGAGGGCATTCCAGGCCCGGGGGATGACGTGGGCCAGGCTCCAAAGTTAGGGGATCATTTGTGGAGCACAAGAACCTGGGTTCATTTGGCTGAGAAGAGGAAGGGATGAGGGCAAATAGGGGGTACAGGGAGGAGAAAGGGAGGAAGATCCAGCCGATGGGGAGTTTTAAAGCTCATGGCTAGGAGTTCGGATTCAATGCGAGTGGCAGCTGAGGAGAGTGTCATGATAATGCTTAAGGAAGACAGGTCACCTGTCTTGAATGGATGGCAGAGGAGAGAATCTATGGACACAGGGGCTGATTAGGCAACTTCTCCAGTAGAACAAGTTGGAATGGAGAAAAAGGGAAGCATGTAAGAGAGCTAGTGCCCATGGGCTATACAGGTGGCCATATTCTTTCCGAGGGTAATCTCCGGCCCCCTTGAATGGTTGACACAACCTGAACTTTAGCCCCCACTTACTTATCCAGTTCTACTGTTATCTCCTGGAAATTTTTGTTTGTTTACTGGAGGAAAGGACAGAACCTTTTGAAAAATCTCCTGAGAGGTGCAGGTGAACTAGCAATGGTGAACTAGCAGCAGGAAAGAGTAAAGGTGCCAGGAGGCCAGGTTTGGAGGACTGAGGTACAGTCAGTGAGGCCAAAGCCTCAGCCAGGGTGTGGAGAAGGTGGTGCTTCAAAGGTGTGAAGTGCTTGGACCTGAGCTGATAGTTATCACAGAAGCAGGTGCTGGGGCTAAACTACAGCCAGGATTGAACATTTCTACAGAGACTTACTCCTCCCTCTCCTCTGCAGGTGATTCAGAAGCAGAGGGTTGTTTCCTGCTTCCATTTCCAGATGTTTAAGCATCCAGCACAACATCATTCCGGCAAACTGAGTGTGCTATTGCGCATCTAGCTCCCATGCAAAACAGCTCCTTAAGGCCATGTTGAAAAGATACTGTAGGGCAGCAAAGCAGAAATGCTTACACACATGCACACTTCCCAGACTCTGACTCCATACTCAGCAATGCTGTGATTCCTATGGTGTACTGCCCATGAAGAGATGTGGCAAAAGCCCCTTCCTCCCCCACACGGCCCCACCCCATTCCTGACTTGAGTCCACGTGTACGTATCCCTTGGTGGGCTTCAAGACCATTCGTTCTCTCCCTCCGGAGGGAAAGATAGTTGGGCACAATGTATTAATGGCAAACGATTCCTAAAATGTAGTCTAATACAATAGTGCCACTTTCCGGTACTTAAAAATACAGGACGGTGTTTCTGCAGTCACGATGGTGATGACGACGGTGTCTGGAGTCAAGAACGACAGACGAGCCGCAATCCCGGAACGTCAGAACTGAGACCTTGTCCAGGGGAATAGCTTATCGCGCTCGTGGCCTGAACGGTGCCACTCGCGCTCCCTCTCCCCTGCCACTACACGCATTTCTGCTACTAAGTATAACTGGTAATAAAAATATACCCAACAGGAATTCATTGAAACCCCACCACTTAGGATGGTTAAAGTAGATACTAAAACAGAATACTCCTCATAAAACCGAACAAGTTCTTTCAGCTCACCGCGTGCCCCCTGAGCTTGCCACGGGTGAAATAAGAGACACCCTTGGGAGTCGCAGGTGAAGGAAAGCTTTCCGCTGCCCCTCCCCTTATTCTCGTCCACTAGCTTCAAACCCAGAAATTGCTGCCATGAGTGGCTATCTCCACCTGCTGTTTCACCAGGGTTAAGAGGCCAGTGGGGAGCAGAGTGGCCCACTAGGGCTGTGCAGACAGCGAAATGGCTGCCAGCACGTGCCAGCCGTTCTGCCACCAAATGGTGCTGCCTGTGCTTGAGGGGGCACAGCCACAGGAACACGTTCTCTCCCTTTTCCCTTTAGAGCCTTAGGACAGTCCATCCTCCTATAGGAGGTTGGGCTCACAAGCAGCCCACATCAATTTGACACAGGTTTCCCCTGCCAGCCACTCTCTAGGACCATGAGGAGAATGAGTGACAGTAGGATATCCACACTCCTGCCCTACGGAGCTCTGAAATTGGGAAACCAAAAGGAAGGACGGCAGAGGAAACCTTTTGAGTAAAACAATGCCTCAGACAATGAATGCAGCATCCCAGATGAAGACTGGGAGTTAATTGCTGAGACTGGGCCGGTGCGGCATATGGCTAGCAAGAAAAAAGTGGCTCTGTTTGACAAAAGCTTCCCGAGGAAGAAAGGAGAGAGACAAGGGAAAGAGAAAACAGTGTCAGGTGCTGCAAATGTGAAGCCAACACCACGATAAGGGACAGCCATTTTGCGCACCCAACTTGGCCAGGGCTACGGGGCCTACATTGCCCTTTTCAGTCCTACAAGCACTCAGGTGAATTTCACCAGTGGTGTCCTCAATGAGACACCACTAAACACTAACAGTTTAATGCGATTTTCTTTAGCACTGGAACAACATTCAAATTAACAGGCTTAGAAGGCAGGGGGGAGGGGGAGAGATAGGTGAAGGGGGCAACACGACCGCTTGAACATCACCTGGTGGGAGGGAACTCTAGGGTGGTCCTCATCCCCCATGTTCCATAAGCCTTAGTTTTTTCCACCCAAAGGATCTTTCGGGAACCTAACCTAACCTCCATGACTGTCACTGACAACCATATTTTGCCATCTTATACAGGACAGGCAGATGCTCTTCAGGGATGCAATGAAGCATAAATTGAAGTTATAGAATACAGTCGTTGATAACCATGAAATAACATCCAAGATGGCTCAGTTTAAACCAACATGCTATAATGTCCACGGGGCAAAGAGTTAGAACAGAACCGTAGCAGATCCCAAGCAGTAGCTGTCATTACCCAAGGTCAGACTGATACATCTATATAGGGCAATTTGGGAAAATAACCTCATCATGGGTTTTACTGGCAACCAAGGAAAAGTCATTTAATTTGAATATAGTGAACATTAACGTACTACTTTAGGAAAGGCTATTTTCATGCACTGCTAAATTATACATTTTTTGTCTTTCACATTGTGTATACTTACCCGATATATTGCAGAGGGTGACTCTGGTGTATAACAATTCTACACGTGGGGCAAGTGTTATTTTCTTCCAAATATTTTACCAGGCAACTCCTACAGACTGTTTTCAAAAGTATATTTACAATTAGAAAATCCACAAATTAGGAAGTGCTCATTTATACTCTTCTGAACATTTAAAAATAAAAGTGGTCAAAAATTAGTCACCATGTATGGCTATAGAATTGACAAGGTTACATTCCAAATTTTCAGATATATTCATAGACTTGTACTTTCATATTGGGCTTCAGACAATGTGGTTTGACTGTCACCCTCAAACCAACAGCCAAGTCACCTCTCCATACCTCCACTTCAGCTTCTGGATGGGTGGGAGTGGTTGGAGAAAGAGGGAGAGGGAGGTGGAGGGAGAAGATGTGAGTGAAAGGGTGAATGATGAAAGAGGGTCATGAGATGGAGAAGGGAGGGAGGAAGACCTAAAAAAACCTGGTCCTAGTTCTAGCTTCATATAACTTAATTTGAAGCTCTATTTATAACAGATACTTGAAAAGCCATTTCCCATCTCCTCAGATGATCACATTTTTCTGAATCATAGGCAAAGCAAAAAGCAACAAGGTTAATTTTGCTAACAACTTTGGCTGAGGCCCTTTTAAGATCCAGCTGCAATTCAATTCAAATAAATTCACCCATATTGCCCTATTACTGAGGTGAGTATAATTTGCATTTTCCCTGACCAAAAATACCTATGGCACTGTGGTTTCTAATTTTGTTTTTTCTGTTTTCCCTCCCACAGGTAGGTAGGCTGCCATTCAAATTGGAACATTTACTTTTTAAAAATGTTCCCCAGAGATATGACCTTGGCAGTTTGTCTTATTTTCCACCTCTCTAAATTTAAGATTACGGAAGCAGGATTCTGAAGCTAAACAGTGACATCTGCCTTCCAGTTAAGATAAAGGACCCAAAGTCAACTGCAATATAAGTGTAAATTCCAAATGCTCGGGGTTTTAAAAAGCTAGACTGTCTTCAAAGGAAAACCTCGGGATTTTAATTACTGTGAGATAATCCAGGTGATCATGAAGGATGAGGTTCTCTGCCACCTCTTCAAGAACAGCTGGGAAAAAAAGTTGCCAGCCAAGACTTAGCTGTCATCTATAGCAAGGTCAAAGCAAAAACAACCACTTCCTACCATACTTGTGTACATTTCCACGTGCAATTTTCATGCCTGTGTCACCCTCTAGTCTATAAGACCCCTTTGTGGGCAGGGAATGTGTCCACCAACTCTGTTGTTCTCTCCCAAGCGCTCAGTACAGTGCTCAGCACCCAGTAAGCGCTCAATAAATACCACTGATTCTACTGAAGACTTGCCCTCTCTCCAGATATGACACTGCATGATAACTTCTGCCCTGCTAGAAGTCCTACTATAGGTTGCCCACCCCAAAGGCCCCCAGACTGGTTCCTTCAGAAACAAACTTAACTTGGGAATTAATGGGGTGTCTTGGGAATTGTGGATTGAGGTAGATAAAAGTATCTAGGAGTATTAGCTTTCAAAAACTCAATTTTCACTTGTATATTCTCTATCTCTATCCCAAGCATGGAAGGCATTTCTACCAATTTATGGTACTAGCGATTTCTGCAATGATGTCTTCACAATATACTCTGGAATTTTTTTGGGGGGGTGGGGCACAGCTTTAAACTCCTTTTAATCAGATCTGGCTTTAGTATATTTACTACAATCAGTAGGTTACTTTATGGAGTTGCTAGAAAGTGACCTTGCCAATGGCAGAAATCAGACCAATAAGGAGCCCTATCCTGTAAAAGTCACTTTAACTGCCTCCAGGTTTAACCAACCTAGAAACTAATTCTGATACCCTTCTGGCTTGAAGTGGTGTCTAAATCCCAAAGATTAGGATCCTGAAGTGAGTCTTCTTCACACAGGCCTGGGAGCTCAGGCTAGAATTCCTGGAGCTAAAGATTAGCTTTCAAGCAGTGGGCCAACTCAAGCCTGTAGACCATGGAATGCCCACCCCCAATCGATTTTTAGTCCAGATGGGACTCTGGGGCCACAACAGGCCAGGTCAAGCAGTGGCAGAGAGGAGTCCAAGGCCAACAATATGCCAGAAATATGGCAAAGGCCTCTGGTACAATATCCTTGGCCAACAGCCAGAAGAAAAAATGAAATTTCACCCCTTTTTTGACAAATGTCACCCACTAACCCGATCCTCATCTGAAAAGTTGTTTATAAATACCTCTAATTTGTTTTATTTTTAAGTCTAATCCTATAGGGTATTTAGTATGGCCTGCTGCTACTGAAATTTTCATTATTCCATTTTTCATAGGCTTGCTCTCTGCAACTAAGCAACTTATTTTTTTCTATGCTCTAATTTTAATGGTTTGCACTGCTGTAATCTATTGTGGCTAGTCTTTATTATATTTAATGTATTACTTAAATTAGTTTCCAGATGTCTTTCCCCCCCACTTACTTCTCATTCTGTAAGACCAATTTTATCCCCATTTCTTATGCTCAACTACTAAAACTAGTGCAGCTCAGTCAGGCAAGGACGATTGCTGCGAAAGTCTCCCTTCCTACAGCCCGACATCAATTTACGGTGATTATCTAGGGGATGGAACAGCTTTGGGAGAAATTTAAGACTCACTCAGGTCCTGAGTTCCTAAAACTGTTCACATTTCAAAATAATTTTCATACTTACAGGTATGCAAACACTCTGTTACAGTGGTAGCATCAATAAGATATCCGTTGCACAGGCGACATGTGATATGGGCATTAATATCCCAAAGCTTAATCTTTCTGGTCAACATCTTTGGTGTCTGTAGGAGAAACAATACACTCTAGTCAATATCATCATCATGATCAATGGTATTTATTGAGAGTGTATTATATGCAGAGCACTGTACTAAGCACTTGGGAGAGTTCAATACAACAGAGTTAGCAGACATGTTCCCTGTCCACAACGAGCTTACAGTCTAACGTTTACTATGATTTTTGTTTTGCGACAAGTGTATTGCATGTGTATCACAGGAATACCCAAATAATTAATCAATAGGTATTCATTGAGAGACCACAATCTCTGATGCATTCAGACTAGACACAGTCCCTGCCCTCAAGGGGCTTATAACCTAAAGCCACGGCTCACCATTTATCCACCCATCATTCCTGCTGTTCAACCAGTTTTAACTTTTTAGCAGTACTGGATACCACAGACAATGTCTCAGTCCTCAAAATCCTGCCTGCCCCTGGCTTCCACGGCAATATTCTCACTGTTTTCTCCTCACCTCTACAGCTATAGTACCATTGCTGCTTGCTTCTTAACTACAGGTTCTGGATGTCCCCCCTCAAGATCTGGATCTGGTCCTTTTCCTCTCCTCCCTCTATACCCACTCACTCTCCCTCGGAAGGGAAAGAGTATCCTAAACCTTCAATTGGACAAAGTCACCAGATCTCTCTCATCATCTCCCACTAGCAACACATCCCTGAATAAGACATGGAGATAGGGCTCTTATTTCTTCACCCAAATCCCCATCAGTACAATCAGTGATATGCACTGAGCACTTACTGTGCACAGAGAGAGTACAATACTATTCATTCATTCAATCATACTTACTGAGGACTTACTGCATGCAGAGCACTGTACTAAGCGCTTGGGAAAGTGCAATACAATAAGCAGACACATTCCCCGCCCACAATGAGCTTATAGTCTGGGGGGCAGGGGGGATGAGAGAGACAGACATCAATACAAATAAATTACAGATACGTACCACAGAATTAGTTGACTCAATCCCTGCCCACATGGAGCTTACAGTAAGTTAAATCAGGCTTCATTTGAGTCTTCACTCAGAAAAACTTGCTGTGAAATCACTGAGAAATGCTCTCGACAAACAGGAGGGACAAATCGGGAGTAATGTGGAGTGAGGATCACACTGTTTTGGGTCCAAGTGTTGAGGTTCATTTTTTGTGAGGGAAACTTGAAATGGAAAGTGGGAAATTTCAAATCCTTGGATATTTTTTATTCCCAGTTTTATAGGTTACTTTATTACCACCGCCACCACTTTATACACGGTCAATATAGGTTTTCCTTTCCTGAATGGCTCGGTGAATTTCTCCTTCTAGGGGGATACCTAAAATAAAACTTTGCTTTCCTTGCAGCTGCTGGTGGGTGATGAATGGGAAGACGTTATCCTGTGGTGCTGTTCCAGATTAGAAGGTTCCATGTGAATAATTTATACCATTTTCAATTAGAATGACTAGGTGATGCATTTCAAACGTATGAATGCTGCTCCGTTCACCCTCAGCCTTAATAAAAGAGGCATAAAGCTCTAGTTTGGGTCTGTATACTTATTCATGCTAATACATTCTATTATATTTCCCTGACAGTTATATACCCGAACAATTTCTAAATGGAACTTGCGGTAGGCATACATCAAAAATAAATACCACTGCTCAGCAGCAAAACATTTCCAAAATCATTTTTGGTGGCCCTATGTAGTAACAGGATTGGATTTTACTGAAAAAAAATATTTCCTAGACATATTCTACCTAGAGGCTTATCTTAATCCTCAAAATAAAGAATACGATGACCATTTTTCAATTTCATGATATTACACACACATATCAGTCAGTAAAGACGTCATATTTAAGGCATACAAGACACCACCAGCAGATTACTTAACCAGAAGCAGTCAGGCAGGCAGCAAAGCTAAATGTAGAAGCCACACCTGATGACGTTCAATAAAACCTGGAAGAAACCTAATCAAAGCAACTCAACAAGAACAACCCAGACACAGCACACAACAAAAACAGGGGGCTCTACATGCACTATCACCTTCAGAAACCCAGGCCCCATCCTACAATAACCACTTGACTTCTATAAAATGACGGATGGGGAGCATTTTTAACTATGTGGTAGGGTGGGTTTGGCCGAAAAAAACCCCAAATACTACAGTGTGCACGTAAAAGTAGTCTTTTGTAGGGCTTCCTGGTTTTCTATTGTTTGTGCACTGCAAGATTAAAGCTCTCCTTTAATGAGCCCATTTTGAGACAATTTTTAGGGAAGAGTCTGCTGGATAAAAAAAATATTTAGGGCTAGAAGATCTTCAGTGTGTGTGGCTGAATGGCACTTTTTGCCTATTCAAATAAGTGGCCAATATCCTGAGCCACCTATTTTTGAGTTTATTTTATTTTTCTTTTGGGGTTTGCCATCTACTTGATTTGGTTTTCCACCACGACCCCACCATATACCTTTGCAAGACGGCTGGCCTGAGCTATGGGTGCTGTCCACGATAATGAAACTCTGCACTTTTAGCCATAAAAACGGCTGTTCGCTCATCCACTTTATATGACATTGAGTCATTCACTTTTCATCTTTAAAAAAAAAAAGAAACATTGGGATCTTCACAATCAATGGTATTTGACTGCTTACTGTGTGCAGAGCACTGTACTGAGTGCCTGATCTATCAACAGCATTTATTGGGTACCTACTATGTGCAAGTCCAAACGTGAAAAAACTATAAACTCTTTGATGGGGGAAAGCCAGAAGCTGGATAGAGTAGGAAGGCCATGCTATGCTGAAAAAAATAAAGGGGGTGGAGATGAGATAGATATGACTGTCACTTGAATTTTCAAAGACAAAAAGAAGTGTTGCATATGCTCGGAGTGACTATTTATCAAGGTCATCCCAATTCCTCCACCCACAGGTTAGTGGAGTGGAATATCACAATATCTCCTTCCAAGCTGGAGGGAAAGGGGCAGGGTAGAACGGGAGAAAATTCTCTGTACTATCCTACATAAAATGCTCATTCCAATAGCCTCTTCCCTCAACCTACGCAGGGAAGCTAACTTCTCAAGAGAAATGGCTTTCCCACTTTTTTATGGTATTTGTTAAGCACTTACTATGTGCCATTAACTGTACTAAGCACAGTGGTATATCAAAGTTAATCAGGTTGGACTCAGCCCCCTTCCCACCTAGAGCTCACAGTCTCAATCTCCATGTTACAGATGACGTAACCGAAGCACAGGGAGGTGAAGTGACTTGCCCAAGGTCACACATCTGACAACCCAGGTCCTTCTGACTCACGCCCAGGGTGGTGCTCTATCCAGTAATAATAATAATAATAATAATAATGGTATTTGTTAAGCGCTTACTATGTGCAAAGCACTGTTCTAAGCACTGGGGGGGGGGAGATACAAGGTGGTGAGGTTGTCCCACGTGGGGCTCACAGTCTTAATCCCCATTTTCCAGATGAGGTAACTGAAGCCCAGAGAAGTTAAGTGAGTTGCCCAAGGTCACACAGCTGACAAGTGGCGGAGCCAGGATTAGAACCCATGACCTCTGACTCCCAAGCCCGGGCTCTTGCCACTGAGCCACGCCACGCTGCTTCTCGCATCCTCATCATATTACCTATCCTTACTTCCTCCCCCCTTTTAGACTGTGAGCCCACTGTTGGGTAGGGACTGTCTCTATATGTTGCCAATTTGTACTTCCCAAGCGCTTAGTACAGTGCTCTGCACATAGTAAGCGCTCAATAAATACGATTGATGATGATGATACTTCCTAACTCCTAATCAGAAGCAGCGTGGCTCAGTGGAAAGAGCACAGGCTTTGGAGTGTGAGGTCATGGGCTCAAATCCCAACTCCGCCACTTGTCAGCTGTGTGACTTTGGACAAGTCACTTTAACTTTTCTGGGCCTCAGTTACCTCATCTGGAAAATGGGGATTAAGACTGTGGGACAACCTGATCACCCTGTAACCTCCCCAGTGCTTAGAACAGTGCTTTGCACATAGTAAGTGCTTAATAAATGCCATCATTACTACTCCACAGTTTGAAGTGCCTACACAAGGAGTCGTTTTTCTAATTTTAGAATTCTAATTTTAGAACAGTGCTTTGCACATTGTAAGCGCTTAATAAATGCCATTATTATTATTATTATTAATTGAGGACTCCTAAATAAAATCCACAATCCACTAGGGGGCCTTATACTCATTGAAAACCACTGCATTCAAAGGAGCCTCTAACACCACTTAGGTGAGGAATCTATACACGCCACAAGATGGAGCCAGTGGATCACGGAGATCGAAAGCTAAAATTGAAGTACAATACAGAACTGCATTTAAACTGTGGTACTCCACATGAATCACATTCTGCAAGTTAGCCCTAATTTTAAAATCCGTTTTATTTATATTCCACATATATTCGACACTCATTTCCGATCTATTCACTGGCTGGGGCTTTGCGCTCGCCAATCGAATGATTTGCATTTCGAGTTCCACTGATTAAGTGCTGAGTTCCCTCATTAAGCGACTCCAAGTGTTAAGAAACACAGGCTTAGTCTCCTATTAAGAGAAATGAAGGATTAAGCAGAAACAAAAACTATGCATTAATATCCGTGCCCAGCTATTTTAATATGTTAACATTTCTGAGGGCAAAGGGGGCAATCTCCAAAGCAGTCCTTTCCCCACAAAACAGAGGAGGATAAAGGTTTCTAGAGGTTGCTCTCTGAAACACTGCTTTGAAATGACTTTGATTAGCTTGGAAATGGGATCACCTTCTGCCCACTTCCTGCTTGTCACACAGCTTATCTCCCAGGTGAGAAGGGCTATGGCTAAATCGGCCTGGTAGAGTCACTAGGGAAACTGGGTCGTTATTTTACCCTCCTCGCCCACCTGCCAGACTGCAGCTGCAGCCAGGGTCTTAATTTGCTAAGCAGTTACCATGTGCCAGGCACTGTACTGAGTACTGGGGTAGATAGATACAAGCTACTCAGATTGGACACAGTCTCTGTCCCACATGGGGATCCTAGTCGCAATTCCCATTTTACAGATGTGGTAACTGAGGCCCTAGAGAAGTTAAGTGACTAGCCCAAGGTCACACAGCATAGAAGTGGCGGAGCTGGAATTAGAACCCAGGCCCTTCTGACTCCTAGGCCCATACTCTATCCACTATGCCATGCTGCTTCTCAACTCTCTGGAGACTGCTTACTTTGTTGACCGTCAGAAGCCACCCTGACCCAAGTGAACCAAACACTGTCCATATAGATTGCTGTGTATGATTTCTTTACTAACAGGAGGCATAGTACCAAACTCCTGTTGATCTAGTTCAATTTCTTCTACCAGCATTTCTTCTGGGTTCACCTGGACATCCTCAGAATGATCCCTGGACATCAGATCAATCAAGTGTAGTTATTGAGTGCTTACTGTGTGCAGAGCACTGTTCTAAGCGCTTGGGAGAGTACAATGCAAGAGAGTTGGTAGAAACGTTCCCTGCCCACAGCGAGCTTACAGTCTAGAGGGATGTCTCAGATCAGCTCAGTTCTCTGCTTAGTTCCACTTACTGTTAACTCTCCTTTCGGTGCTGTCACCAGGTTGTCTTGCTAGTGTTGTCACATTGACAAATGTGGGTTGCTTGATGTGTGTTTTCACATCTACTACTAGATGCCCCGTTGTAATTGTCGGGCTGACTGCTGAGTGTCCCAAGCACCACGTGGCTCTAAATTGCCAGAATAACCTCCCGGAGGGTGTTACGATGGGGTTCCCGTTCTGCTAAGGTCTATCGGTTGAGCGGGAGCTTCCAGGTGTGAGGAGTGAGAATAACAGTCAAATCATAAGGAAAGCTAAAAACTTATCCAAGACCAGGGCTTATGATACAATATCTCTGGAAACTCCAGAGATAGGATTCAATCCATCAGGTGGCTCATATATATACAGATATGTACCAGAAGTGATGAAAATCTTTACAAAAAAATAGAGAACAACCAAAGGAACAGGACCATCAGCACAAGTATAAGGACACAGGATCAGTTTTGAAAGTCCACTGACCATGACCCCAATGAACCAGCTCAGCAGGCCAACTTGCTTAAGAAAATCTTGGCTGATGATGCTATAAAACCTGGAGGCCACCCTCATGGGCAGAGCCTTTGTAAGGGATGAAAACCTACCAATTAAACCCTTAGCGAGCAAACCCAATAACAACTTCGAACAACATGATAACCTGACACGACCGAATGATGATGTGACAACACAAGACAACTCGCATTCCTCACTGTGACCGCGGGAACAGATAACTCATCCCAATGACAACACAAACAGGATTTTTTTTCACCAGAAGTAAAGCAAGCAGCAAGGTCATGAGTAACGCAGATACACATCATTCCATGACAAATAACTACAGAAATCCTTGAAACCGAGAACACATCTGAAAAGGCCAAAGACTTTAGTGGTCAAAGACTTTCCCAAACCTGGAAGCCTAGTAGTTTGTCTCTTTACTCTTTCCTTTAGCGGAATGTTGGATTTCTTTACGGCACTGTGGTTACATACTGTTTGCTTTGTCTAGTTCTGTGTTGTTTCATTTCTTCTTTGAGGGGCAATAAGCTGTTCCCCTCTCCCACAACACAACCACTGACAGAGGACGGGGTGGCACACACCACGTGAATGATATGCTCAAACAAAAAAAAAGCAGTGCTTAAACACTGGTTGAAATTGACTAGAATTTTTGAAAAGTAGCATGTTTCTGGTTGTGAAGGAATAAAATTCACAGGTCCTTGTCCACATCTAAAGTTATTCAGAAGATCTGTAACACACTAGCTCCAAAAGAGTGAGCATGACCTCTAGATCAGCTTCTGAATAAATTATTCTAAATTTCTAGATCCTTGGTAGGAGGTCTTTGCCTAGCTATGAGCCAATCTAGCAAATACACAATATTCAGAGATTGTCTCAATAATTAAAGAACAGCAGTATGGCCTCATGGAAGGAGAACAGGACTAGGTTCTGATCCCAGATTTGCCATTTTCCTGCTAGGTTGGACCGTGGGTAAGTCATTTAACTTCTGTGCCTCAACTTCCTCATCTGTGGGGGGTTTCAATATTTGTTATCCTTCCCCCTTAGACTGTGAGCTCCATTTTATCCACCCCAGAGAGTACATTATTAAAAATAACATTATTATCATTAATTAATAAAGGTCATGGTGTAGCCCTCACTCAGCATAGGGTAGGTAGGCTGTTGTACTACTTATTTCTGAAGAACTTTAATGAATGGTAATTTTTTTCCCCCCAAATAGGGTGAATCTCACAGGACATACCTGGAATGGACAGCAAAATGTCAAGAAGAGTAAGAACTACAGGACTGCTGGCCCAAAATGAAACGAGTCGCAAAGCTGTAACCGGGTAGAGATATTTGTCAAAACTGTTGTTAGAAGACCACTCGGCAGTTTTGCAAAAGTCAGACAATGCAATGTACCTCAAAGCCACCAATCGAGGTAGTACATTCCCAATGGAGAGGGAAGAGACTCTGCTTTGCACACCCATGCCTACCGCTGCAGGATGAAATCAACACAGACTGCTTTCTCTTTGGAATTAAACAATATGGAGTAGGTTGACCAATATACTGTCTTGCGCTTCTTCATGGAGAGGTCAAAAGGGGCAAAAATGTTGAACATATACGACAGCACGAACACAAGCGGTGGAAGCAGTGGATCAGATCAGCTTCAAGGCTCTCCATCACCTCGCCCCCTCCTACCTCACCTCCCTTCTTTCCTCCTACAGCCCAGCCTGCACCCTCCGCTCCTCTGCCGCTAAACTCCTCACCGTGCCTCGTTCTTGCCTGTCCCGCCGTCGAACCCCGGCCCATGTCCTCCCCCTGGCCTGGAATGCCCTCCCTCTGCACATCCGCCAAGCTAGCTCTCTTACTTCCTTCAAAGCCCTACTGCGAGCTCACCTCCTCCAGGAGGCCTTCCCAGACTGAGTCCCTTCCTTCCTCTCCCCCTCCTCCCCCTCCCCATTCCCCCGCCTTACCTCCTTCCCCTCCCCACAGCACCTATATGTTTGTACATATTTATTACTCTATTGTACTTGTACATATTTACTATTCATTTTATTTTGTTAATATGTTTTGTTTTGTTGTCTGTCTCCCCCTTCTAGACTGTGAGCCCGCTGTTGGGTAGGGACTGTCTCTATATGTTGCCAACTTGTACTTCCCAAGCGCTTAGTACAGTGCTCTGCACACAGTAAGTGCTCAATAAATACAATTGAATGAATGAATGAATCCAGTCTGGTACTCTGCCCCCAACAGTGGCACCGTGACATCTTGAGGAGTTAAGTGAAGTCTGCCCTCCTTCACATCAACCCTCTAGATTGTAAACCCATTTTGGGAAGGCGATGTATCTACCAACTCTATTATATTGTACTCTCCCAAGTGTTTAGTACAGTGTTCTGTACACTGAAGGTGCTCAATGAATGACTGAACCCCAATGCTTAGGACTGACCATCTAATATCCTGAACACTTCTCCTCTACATAGCTATCTAGTAACCCATCCTTAGCACTCATGCATCTATGTCCGCTTAATGTATTTTTAAGTCCTTTAATTATAAAGATATTTGTTTGTCTCACCTATTGGCAAGCAAGCTCCTTTTAATAATAATAATAATTTTGGTATTTGTTAAGCACTTACTATGTGCCAAGCACTGTTCTAAGCGCTGGGGAGGATACAAGGTGATCAGGTTGTCCCATGTGGGGTTCACAATCTTAATCCCCATTTTACAGATGGGGTAACTGAGGCCTAGAGAAGTTAAGTGGCTTGCCCAAAGTCACACAGCTGACAAGTGGTGGAGGCAGGATTTGAACCCACGACCTCTGACTCCCAAGCCCGGGCTCTTTCCCTTGAGCCACGCTGCTTCTCTTTTGTGGTCAGGGAATGCGTCACCTCGTTATTCTGTTCTTCCCAAGTACAGTACAGTATGCAACACCAAGCGAGGGCTCAATAAATGCTATTACTACTCATCAATTAATTTGTCCTTTCCCTTCCCTTATAGAAGCAGTTTGGCTCACTGGGAAGAGCACAGGCTTTGGAGTCTAATCCCGGCTCTGCCAATTGTCAACTGTGTGACTTTGGGCAAGTCACTTCACTTGTCTTTGCCTCAGTTACCTTATCTGTAAAATGGGGATTAAGACTGTTAGCCCCCCGTGGGACAACCTGATCACCTTGTAACCTCCCCAGTGCTTAGAACAGTGCTTTGCACATAGTAAGTGATTAATAAATGCCATTATTATTATTATTATTCCCTTTTTGAACCTATTGATAATTTCTTCCTGCGGTAACAAATCCCATACGCTTACTGTCTCTTGGGAAAAAAATTTCATTTTGCTCATTTCAAACCTACCACCCTCTCATTTCAATGGGTCCCACTGTTGTGAAATACTGTTTTGTGTTTGCCCTCCCAACAACTTTCACCATTTCATCAACCTCAATCACATTCCCTCTTAGGACTTTTCCGTCTAGAAAGACAATGGCTATCTCTTTCAGTCTATCCTCAAAAGGAAGCTTCTCCAATCCCCTAGATGCAGAGACTAGAACTGCAGTAGTAGGATAGTGGCCAACCAAGGCTTTTTACAATAGCCAGACTAAACTTTTGGTTTCACTTCCTCCAGGAGCGGAGGGTGGCCGGAAGCTCAGACCCACCAGCTGGAGTTGGTTGGAGCAAACTCACCTTTCCCGCCATGGAAGTTAAAAACAAGCCCTCCCAATCAATCAATGCTATTTGAGTGCTTACTAAGTTCAGAGCACTGTACTAAGCGCTTGGGAGAGCCCAATCCAACAGATTTAGCAACATACAGAATGTCAGAAAGGTTTTGGTGGTCGTTATCAAGGACTGTCCCTCGGAGCTGTGAGAAGCCAGGACTGCCTCCTTCAAATTCTATTTTAATGACAGATTTTAATTTTGTTCATTTTCCATTGTTCTATTTTGAATTTGTTCTTACTGTTTGTAATTTATTCCTGTTTTTTCTGTGTCTGCCTCTCCTGCTTGGATTGTGAACCCCTTCTGGGACAGGGACCTGGCTTGGATTCATCCTGCCCCTTCCCACCAATCAGTATAATGCTCACCACAAGGTAAGTGCTCAACAAATACCATAATAAAAATACCCTGGAGCTCACTAACTCTACAGGCTGAGGTGATAGCTATTAAAAACAGGGTTTTCAACATGAAAACCTTCATGCGCATGGGTGGAACACACATGGATTCCAGGAAAACATCACAACAAGCTGCTGCATGAAGCTGTGGACTGGATAAGGAACCACATACAAACACACACCAAAAAAAAACCACCCACCACCAGGAAGTAAACTAGGGAAAGGCACTCCAGCACAAGTCCACATATGCACTTGGCTATACCTACTCTGAGCACTTCTGTGTATACACTATTCAATTTCTTACTTTATTTGTACATATTTTTATGTCTGTCTCCTCCCAACACATATACAACCCCAGCCCCAACACCATCAGAATTGCAGGGAGGGTAGGTTTCTCTGCTCGTTTTGCACAACTTAAGTGCTTACTACAGTGCATTGCATCGTGGGGGGGGGGGGGGGGGGAGATTTTTAAATATTATTACTATTACTACTTCTCTGGACAACCCTTAAGTTGGACCACATTACCCAAATACCCACCAAAGTCTATCAGCTCTCACTGGCCTCAGTCTGTCTGTCTTAAATTTAAAATGGAATGGCAAAACTCTGAGCTGGTTGGCAGTTCCTTTATTCCAGAATTGTCCTTATCAACTGCATTTACTGAGCATCTGCTGTGTGCAGGGCACTGTACTAAGTGGTTGGGAGAGTACAACACAGCAACAGGACATATTCCCTGCCCACAACGCTTTTAATTTGATGAGGTTGCAGGTAGAGATTATTTTGGGAAAAGATCTTGAATTCAGACTGGAATTAAGTATGCCAAAAAGGCATGAGAGAGAATAAGGGAAACAGAGAGCTCAATAGAAAATTAAAAAAAAAAATCCAAACAATGGGTAAACAAACCAAGTATCCAACCGGGAGGGCTCCAGATAAGGAAAAAAAAAAGAGGTGAGTTTAATTTACTGGAAGAGGGTATCCTGGCTCACAGAACCAGGCCCACATGAAAGAAACAGTGAGGCTGAGGAAGGTGGTAACTCCCACAGCAAGAGCCAAGGCAAGTGCTTCAAAGCCGTGCCCATACTGGAATTGCAGGTTCAACAAGCACTTAGTACAGTGCTCTGCACACAGTAAGCGCTCAATAAATATGATTGAATGAACCATGGCCCACGGGAACCCGAGAGAAAAGGAGGGATCTAGCCTGGCCTGACCACACGTCAGGCAGGTGGCGTTGGTCATACGTGGTTTATTAGGAATGCCCAGGGGTGCCTTGGGCTACAGGGGCTTGAAATCAAAGCAGGCCCAAGGGAATGTCGGGCACATTCAATTTATCATGTGTGTGCGACTCTACAACTGCTTCTTGCTGGGGTCACACCAAGAGAAGCTGCGTGCTCAGTGGAAAGAGCAAGGGATTGGGAGTCAGAGGTCATGGGTTCTAATCCCAGCTCTGCCACTTTCCTGCTGTGTGACCTTGGGCAAGTCGCTTCACTTCTCTGTGCCTCAGTTACTTCATCTATAAAATGGGAATTAAGACTGGGAGCCCCACGTGGGACAGGGACTGTGCCCAACCTGACGATCCTGTATCCACTCCAGTGCTTAGTACAGTACCTGGCACACAGTAAGTTCTTAAGAAACACCATTAAAAAGAAATTTAAAAAAACACAACACACCCAAGGTTCCTTCTACTTTAACTCATGCACGAAATCTTGGACCCTAATTTAGGCAATAACTTGGACAGGTCAGGAAAGAATAGCAAGAGGCTGCCCACCCAAGCAGCAAACCTCTTCTCGGGAAGGGAACGGAATAAGTTTGTAAATTATAGAGTAGAAAGTATTTATTTAATGTCTGTCCCCACCTCTAGACTGTAAGGTGGTTGTGTGCACAAAACACATCCACCCACTGTTTTATTGTCCTCTCCCAAGCACTTAGTACAGGGCTCTGCACATAGTAGAGCCCTCAAAACATATCACTGATGGTGATGAAGAACCAGTGCTATGATGGAATGGGGGGTTTCCTTTTTGCCACACCTACCTCCAGACATTGCACATACTCAGACCCAGCAAGGGAGAACCCTCAAAAATTAGGAACAGTAGCTCTTCAGCCCTGTGCTGGAAGCAGATGAGGATCTTGTAGACTTTTCCCTTGTACAAGTAGGGCTGCCCCCTCATTCTGGCTTCAGCCGGGAACCCCAAATTTTGGGGTTCATTTACCTCCACGACTCCTACTGTCATGGTGGGGGGGAAAGGGGGAGTGTTTCCCCTCCCCTCAGCATCATTTGACCAAGGGTTCTCCCGCTCTCCGAGAGCCACACTGGAATCCCTCTCCCAACAGTCTGTCAGTCAATCGCATTCATGGAGTGCTTACTGTGTGCACAGCAGTGTACTAAGCACTTGAGACTTCAATGTAATACAACAGACACATTCTTGAACACAACGAGTTTACAGTCTAGAGGATTGTCTTTCCTGGACACCCCTGCCCTCTCCCAATTTCCTGATGAACATTAGTGGGCAGAAGCTGACAACACCTCACTGCTTTTTTCGGATCTTACCAAGTTACCATTTCAATCAGGTCTCAGGACCTTCTGCAGGAGATAGAAGGAAAAGGGGCTGTTTTCAGCTTCTGCTGAGCTCCATGGGTGAAGAGCCCAACAAGCTCGATAAGCAGAAGTAGGCTTCATACAGCAAAGCTAAGTTCACTCGCTGATTAGTCAAGGGGGATTAGAGCAGTGGTAGTACAGAGACTCAAAATAAAAAGACCACAAACATTTCAAGAAAACAAGTCCAGTTCCTTAGTTTTTTTTTAAATAGTCTTTGTTAAGCACTTATTAGGTGCCAGGCACTGCTCTAAGCACTGGAGTAGATACAAGCTAATCAGGTCAGACACAGTCCATGTCCTACACGGGGTTAACAGTCTTAATCCCCATTTTACAGGTGAGGAAACTGAAGCACAGAGAAGTGAAGTGACTTGCCCAAGGACATACAGCAGACAAGTGGTGGAGCTGGAATTAGAACCCAACACCCGATACAGCCTGGATATAGTTTCATTAACAGTTTGGTGCCAGAGAAGCCCATTGACATTTTAGCTGAGATTTCTACTTCAGCCAACATGCTAACTGAAACAAAAAAAAAAAGGAGGGGGGCCACATGTTCCAAAAGAAATTCACCAACTGCAAAAGAAGCTACAACTAAATTGGAGTTCTAAGCCAGTTTTGTGCAAGTGGAGTTCTATTTTAATCGGTCATACTGTAAATAATTTCAGTTTGTTGAGCAACAATAATGATTCTAAAACCACAATCTCAAATCTAACGCATAGCAAAGTTCAAAATGTGATCCCATCTGCTGCTGTTCTACTACATTCATTTATGACCTAATGGTCCTTCCAGCTTTCTGAACCAGTCAGCCTTACTAAACAGGCTGATTCCTTCCATTTATATGTACAAATTGGACATCACAGTTGGGGAATTTTTTAGTAATAGAAGCAACAGATCTTCTACTGGCGAGTCGCTAAGCAGCCAAAGAAATCTGCTGTTATGCAATAACAGGGGCACTGCTTCAACTCCCAACACAAGAGATCAACACAACAGAGAATCTAGAGGAAACAGAGGACCTTCAAAGTTAGAGTGCTGCTCATGTTGGCCGTTATGGGCCTGTATTCAAAATACAGGGCACAACAGAAATGTCTTCAGATGACAGATGCCACTATATTTGTGATCTTTAAGAAGAAAGCTGATTATACCAACTATTAAAGCACCCCACTGCAAACCAGATCCTGACCTCAAGACCTTTGAAGGAGATTATATAGTAGTATAAAGCACGAGCTCCTAAAAAAAAGAAAAAGAAAAAAAATCACAGCGTAGCCCAGAGTCCTTAACCTATGAAGCGGTGTGGCCTTGTGGATCGAGCCCGGGGGCCTGGGAGTCAGAAAGACCCTGGCTTCTAATCCAGCTCTACCACTCATCTGCTGTGTGACCTTGGACAAGTCACTTCACTTCTCAGTACCTCAGTTTCCTCATCTGTAAAATGGGGATTAAGACTGTGAGCCCCACGTGAGACATGTATTGTGTCCAACCTGACTCTCTTGTATCTACCCCAGTACTTAGTACAGTGCCTGGCACATAATAAGCACTTAAATACCATTTAAAACAAAACAAAACAAAAACCTATGGGGAAAAGTCTAACCTAGCCCAATAAGCTACACCCTGCCCTCCCCTCCTTCCTTCCTTGTGGGAAGGAACTGCTTTGCGCTTTCCCAGCACTTAGTACAGTGCATGCATAGTGTTACTTGATAAATGCTACTACCTTCCCCTCTCCCACGGTCAGCAAAAGCTACTGCTATGAAGCAGGCATGGGGAAAGATGTCATATTAGACCATGCACAGAATGACACAATGACATCAAATGTTATGTATTTGGGGGGTGTCCCCATAAAAGAGAGTAATCGTGGGCCTCCTGGGGGTGGGAGAGCTGCACAAGTTTATCCCCCACCAGGTGCCACGGCTTGAGGCTGGGGTGGGGGATGAGGCATTTAAAGCCATTAGGTCCAACTACATTAGCGTGTGTTTACAGTGTATAACTGGCTGTTTGCACAACAACCACTCTAAGGTTTCCTTCCCTATGGCATCTCTGGTGTAGTCCTAAATCAGAAAACAGGGCCAGATAAAGGTAGGACCCACTATCTTCACACACCGGGCAAAAACATTTCAATATCACCAGGAGGCCCAAACTTAGTTATGCAGTAGTTGCAGTATTAAGAAAATTATAAGATCTTAAAGTTATTTGAAGACATGGCCAACGATGATAATTCTGGCAACGTTTATTCAATCCACTGCAAATAGGGTGCAGCACAGTTGGGTAAAAGAGTTTCATTCAACTTAATTTATACAGTTGTCCTCAAAGACATATCAATGAACACATTTGCCCCTCTCTTCTGGGTCAGCACAATTCTAGGGTTGGGGGAAAAAACCCTCTACTTGACTGGGGACATATTACAACCTATACCGGAGATACTGAGCAGGCAAAGGTCTTCCCTGAAGACAGAGCCTAAAAGTTTTCCCTGAGTTCTGCTACCTGAGCAATATACTATCAAATGATGCACAAATACAAAAATTAAACACCCACACACGCACATGCGTACACACACACACACACACACACACACACACACACACACACAGAGTATTAACATACAGCATCTTTCCTCTCAGCACGTGACAGGAAACCCTTTCAGTTCTCTAAGATACATGAATACAACTAATATGCCTTCCCACATTAATTTTTCCAACCTAATGTCCATGCATCCTGGATAGCCTAAATTCAACTAGAAGAACATAAGTGATGTTAATTTTGGTCAAATGAGCCACCAAAATCTTTCTGAACCCTCATTTGGTGATTTACCAAACAATAATGCATTCTCTTTTTCTCATTGGTGAGGTTTATAGCTACCAAATTTCACTGGTGCTTAGGATAAAGGGCTGATCCCCTTCAATTTTTAAGCATCAGCTTTCTCCATTAAAAAGTGAACAACTCAGACACAGCATCCTTCCCCAGTATTCCCCTACCAGGACCTTTACTTCCCTTCTTTGGCTCCAAGGCAAAAACAGATTGAAAATCAAA
Source organism: Tachyglossus aculeatus (assembly GCF_015852505.1). Taxonomy (NCBI): domain Eukaryota; kingdom Metazoa; phylum Chordata; class Mammalia; order Monotremata; family Tachyglossidae; genus Tachyglossus; species Tachyglossus aculeatus. The sequence continues at coordinate 5,939,020 of NC_052099.1, forward strand.
GGAAAAAAGGCATCACTGTACTACTGATATTTTCTTCCACACCCTGACTGTGGCCCTAATGCTCCTGTCTGACAGGAACAGACTGGGGTGCTGTGAGCATAAGGAAAAAAACAAGTTATCTTCATTTTGTCTACACCACAGAACTAACAAGCGCTTAGTACAGTGCTCTGCATAAAGTATGTGCTCAATAAATATGACTGAATGAATTTAACCATTTAATATACTTGAACTACTGAGTTGGCCAAATGCACTTGATTTTGTTCCTAGTGCACTTGGATACACAGGCAGAAAAATGAAAAAATATGGAAATATTCCAAGAAAGTTGGACTCTTAAATTTGCCAATCACAGATAAACTTAAAAAAAAAGCCAGCCACAGAAAAAAAAATTTTTCTTACCTCTTCTAGATGTTTCTTTTTTATTCTTTCTGGCTTTTCATTCAGAATTTTAGGCTAGAGTTATTTTGTTATTTCTTGTCTGGCGTCAGTCTGCACTCTGACTGTCCCTTGCTTATTTTCCATTTCTACCACTGGAATGTTTGCTGTTTATTTCATCTTTAGTTATTTAAAACTACACACACACACATATATGTATACATATATATGTATATGTCTGTGTGTGTATGTATATATATATATATATATATATATATATATATATATATATATATATATACACCCCCAATTAATGAAGTTTCCAAAGGAGTTTTTGGATGGGCCCAAAAAGTTCAATATCTCAGATTTTTGGTGTTCAATAGGAAATCCAAAAGCAAGAAATGATTTTTTTTTTTCCTTTACCCTGCTTGGTATAAAATGAAGCACATACACTCTGGGCATTCAGAAGGCTTCTGGAGTAGTATCCAGGTTAAATTTAATCCATTCATAATCTAGTCATTGTCATTGGGGTGGGAGGGAAGAGGGAGAGAATTCAAATATTCAAAGTGCATTTAATTTAACTGTATTTAACTACTAAGGACAGGCTCAAACCTCAGTCTACATTTCGAAAAAGCTGCAGAGAAGCACCGTTCAAAACACATTTAACTTTGCAAATTAACCAGTACTTTGAGAAGGCTTTCAAATAGAAAAAATGTTTAAAAGTTCATTTGACCCACGGATCACTATCATCAAAATCAATATTTCAATAGACTTTGGCAACGAGACAGTTTTAAACCGCTGGAAAGCATTTTCTGAAACCCACCAGCCAGAGAGAAAACGTAGTTGCCATTGAAATAGAAGAGGTCTGTCAAACATAGGTCATTCTTCACTAAATGAAAAAACAGTTCCTGATGAGAGAAGACTGTTTGAGAAGATAGGTTTCTATGTGGGGTGAGGGCGGGGGATTTCTATTCCTGCTCTGTATGGTTTTCAATGGTATTTGTTAAATACTTTATGGTGTGCAGAGATCTGTGCCACATCCTTGGGAGAGTACACTACAACAGAGATGGTGGACACATTCCCTGTCCAAAGGGAGCTTATAGTTTGGATGGGGGAGACAGACATTAACATAAATAAATTACAGATACGTATATAAATGATGTGAAGCTGAGGTTGGAGTGAATGTCTAGTACTTGAGTGATGCACAGAAGGGAGAGGGAGTGGGGGGGGAACGGAGGATTTGGTCAGGGAAGGCCTTCCCACAGCACTTAAGTACATATTTGTATCTTATTTATAATAATAATGATTATGGTACTGTTAAGTGCTTACTATGTGCCAAGCACTGTTCTATGAGCTGGCATAGAGACACATTAATCAGGTTGGACACACTCCCTGTCACACAAGGGGCTCACACTTTTAATCCCCTTTTACAGATTAGGTAACTGAGGCACAGAGAAGTTAAGTGACTTGCCTGAGGTCACACAGCAGACATGTGGAGGAGCCAGGATTAGAACCCAAGCTCTTTTCCGACTCCTGGGCCCATGTTCTATCCATTGCTTCTCTATTAATGTCTATATCCTCCTCTAGACTGTAAGCCTGTTGGGGGCAGGGAACATGTCTACCAACTCTGTTATACTGTGCTTTCCCAGCACTTAGTAGAGTGCTCTGCAGACATGAAGTACTCAGTAAATATGACTGGTTGACTAATTGAGGAGGTGGGATTTTTAATAAGGCTTTGAAGGTGGGGAAATAAGACCTGTGATCTGTCAAATTTGATGGGGAGAGCACGAGTGAGGGGTCAGAAGCAGGAGAGATTGGAAGACAGGGATCATGTATCCCTCTAGACTGTAAGCTCGTTGTGGGCAGGGAATGCGTCTGTTTATTGTTCTATTGTACTCCCCCAAGTGCTTAGTACCATGCTTTGCACCCAGTGAGCGCTCGATAAATACAACTGACTGAATATTACTTCCTGCTGTATTTTCCCAACTACTTTGTATAGTGCTTACCCTGTGCTCCACGCCCCGTCACACACACACACACACACACACACACACACACACATCCCCCCCAGTCCCCACCCCCCCATGCACTTGGTCTCTACCACCTAAGTACTAAGCAGGGGTTTTGGCTTTTCATTTCAAACACAGAAGGGGTACACATGAGGGTGGATCTTTGATGGGACAGGGGAAGAAGAAATGGGAGGAAAGAGAATGGAAGAGGAAAGATGAAGGGAATAGAAGACAGGAAGAAGGGAAGGAGAGAGATAGGACTTAATAATAATAACTGTGGCATTTGTTAAGCTCTTACTACATGCCAGGCACTGTTCTAAGCACTGGGGTGGATACAAGCAAATCGGGTTGGACACAGCCCCTGTCCTATATGGGGCTCACAATCTTATCCCCATTTTACAGATGGGGGAACTGAGGCATACATAGGAGGGAGAGAGCTACTTGAGGGCCTTCAAGCCAATGGTCAGGAAGCTCTGCTTGATGTGAAGACAAATGGGCAACCATGGGAGGCTCTTAAAGAATGAGGAGCTGTGGGCAGGATGAGGTCTGTGAAAGATGATTTGGGCAGGAAAGGGGAAAGAACAGAAGCAAGGAGATCGGTGAGGAGCCAGAATCAATTCATCAATGGAACAGGTAGTAGACACAATGCCTTGCCCTTGAGGTGTTTAGAATGTAGCAGGGGAAACACATACAAAAATCATATGAAAAAGGCCAGGACTGAAATTCAATCATATTTATTGAGCGCTGTGTGCAGAGCACTGTACTAAGCGCTGCAGAGAGTACAATACAGAGTTGGCAGATTCACTCCCTGCCCACAACAAGCTCACAGTCTAGAGAGGGAAACAGACACTAATATAAATCAATCAATTATGGATATGTCCATAAATGCTGTGGGGCAAAGGGAGAGGTGAATAAAGGGAGCAAATCCAAGTGCAAGGGTGATGCAGAAGGGCATGGGAGAGGAGGAAATAATGACAATCAGGGAAGGCCTCTTGGAGGAGATAAGGCTTTGGAGGTGGGGAGAGTGACTGTCTGTCAGCTATGAAGAGGGAGGGCGTTCCAGGATCAAAGGCAGCCAAAAGGTCAAGGAAGATAATAATAATAGCATTTGTTAAGCGCTTACTACGTGCAAAGCACTGTTTTAAGTGCTAGGGAGGATACAAGGTGACCAGGTTGTCCCACATGAGGCTCACAGTCTTCATCCCATTTTACAGATGAGGGAACTGAGGCAAAGAAAAGTGAAGTGACTAACCCAAAGTCACATAGCTGACAAGCGGCAGAGCCAGGATTTGAACCCACAGCCTCTGACTTCCAAGCCCAGGCTCTTTACACTAAGCCATGCTGCTTCTCATCAGGATAGAATACAGTTCACTAGATTTGGCAAGGAAGGGGTCATTAGTCCACTGGATGCCTCTCACCTTCCTTCTATCTCCTCCACCCTTACACTGATCCCGGGAGACTTCAACACCCATGAAGATGTTCCTGACGCCTTCTCAGCCTCTCGCCTCCTCTTACTCCCGAGAAATTCCCCAACTCCCTAGCCGCAGCTGGGAATCCTAGTCCAACAGGCCTCGGAAGGCCAGCACCACTCCGGAGTTCCAACCCCAAGCCCGTCCCCCCGACGCCCAGCCTGACTCATACTACGAGAATCCCCCAAGACAACTCCCACCGAGGACCAGGAACCAGGAGACGGTGGTGCCATCTTCCTCCTTCCACTCCCCGGGGCCCCTGCCGCTGTCCCCACCCCACCCCCGCACACTGAGGGGATGAAGCTAATGGTGTCGTGTGCCCAATGCCAAGCCCAGGAGGTGAACCTTTATCATTCTAAGCATGTTTGTGAGTTTGTTGATCAACTGGACTGCATGAAGAGGGCGAGAATGAAAAAAAGAGGGTGGCAGTGGGACTAAGATGCTAGCGTGGTTCAGAGTGAAAAGCCTGGCTGCAGAATACTTGTAGTTTCACAAACCCCCTTGAAGGAAAAGGAACAGCCAAGACCTCGGTTTGGTGAGGCTCAAGCACAAGCTTAGAGAATGACAGCAGTCCAGTAGGTACGAGCCTTCGTCCATTCAGTCATAGGGAGGAGAGAGGGAAAGAGGTAGGAGAGGCTGGAATGCCCATGGGTAAAGCAACAGCGTGGCCTATTGGTTAGCGCACGGGCCCAGGAGGCAGAAGGACCTGGATTCTAATCCCGACTCCACCATTTGTCTGCTGTGTGACCTGGGCAAGTCACTTCACTGGCCTCAGTTACCTCATCTGTAAAATGGGGATTAAGACTGTGAGCCCCAAGACAGGGACTGTGTCCAACCTGATTTCCCTGTATCCACCCTGGTGCTTAGAACAGTGCTTGCCACATGGTAAGGGCTTAACAAATACCATCATGCTCATTATTACTCTAGGCCCGTAGGCTGAGGCAGAGACACACAACTGAATCGTTATAACAAGGCAAAGTCTGCCAAGGGCCAAATGGCAGTTTTTTTGTTAGTTTGTTTTTTATGGTATTTGTTAAGCACTATGTGCCAGACACTGTTCTGAGCACTAGGGTAGATACAAGCTAATCAGGTTGGACACAGTCCCTGTCCCACATGGAGCTACCAGCCTTAATTCCCATTTTACAAATGAGGCAACCGAGGCACAGAGAAGTGAAGTCACTTGCCCAAGGTCACACAGCAGGCAAGTGGTGAAGCCAGGATCACATCCTAGGTCCTTCTGCCTCCCAAGCCCATGCTCTATCCACTAGGGCCACAATGCTTCAGTTTGACAAGACTTTGGGGGATCCACCAGACTTTACAGACGACATTACAAGCATTAGATTCCCCCCTAATTCGAGAGGCCTTTTAGGACTTCATCGGAAGAAACCACTGGGGCAAACGGCAATGACCCAGGAACGAGTACTACTGCACATGTTTTCCTTAATGTGGAGGGCTGCCTTTCTCAAAGTAAACCCCTCACCCTTTCTGACACCATGTGTATGCACATTAGCTGTTTCTTCTGATAATCCGACATGCCAAATCCAAACAGCCTAGTGAAAACATCCATTATGGCAAAACTGAGAGTAGTAGGGGTTTTCTGGCTGTAAAACAGTGCCATCATGCATACCGACCAATTGTTCCAGAAGTCTGGCCAAGGGGGATCTGTTCATATCAATACAGGCTTGTCTGAACTCTAGGGACTGCCCTGAGGCTTCCCAGGGGAGAAAGCATTAGTGAGGTGGGTGTGGAGAGAAGAGAGGAGAAAAAGACAGAGGAGGAAAGAAAAGAGGAGGGGGAGCCTGGGGAGGTTTCCTCACCGAAGAGAACAGACACGACACCCAATCCTTCCATACTCCCTGATAGGCCTCCAGAGAAAGAAGTCCATAGACAGTGTGTTATGAGATTCCTTTTTTTTGTATGGCATTTATTAAGTGCTTACTATGTGCCAGGCACTCTTCTAAGCACTGAGGTAGATAAGAGATACTTGGGTTGGATACAGGCCCTGTTCCACATGGAGACAAGCAGCGTGGCCTAATGGAGAGAACATGGACCTGGGTTCTAATCCTGATTCCCGCTCTGGACTGTAAACTCCCTTTTTTATGGTATTTGTTAAGCGCTTACTGTGTGCCAGGCACTGCGCCGGGGTAGATAAAAGCTAATCAGTTTGGACACCATCCCTGTCCCACATGGGGTTCACAGTCAGTATCCCCAGCCTACAAATGAGGTAACTGAGGTGCAACAAAGAAGTGAAGTGACTTGCCCCAGGTTACACAGCAGACAAGTGGCAGAGTCGGCATTAGAACCCAGGTCCTTCTCCCTCCCAGGCCTGTGTCTATCTCTCTTTATTGCTGAATTGTACTTTCCAAGCACTTAGTACAATGCTCTGCACACAGTAAGCGCTCAATAAATATGATTGAATAAATGAATTAATATCCACAAGATCGGCAGGGACTGTGTCTATCAATTCTGTTGTACTGTACTCTTCCAAATGCTTAGTGCAGTATTCTGAACATGGTAAGTGCTCAAAATATGCCACTGACTGCTAGGCCACACTGCTTCTCATTATCCCAGGTTTGGGGTACTGCAGGGCATCAGGATGAGCTGGCCTTGGCTAGGGACTAGTCCTGGAGTTCACCAGATGGGGATTAATTAATTCAGTTGTATTTATTGAGCACTTACTGTGTGCAGAGCACTGGACTGAGCACTTGGAAAGTACAATTCGGCCACAGAGAGAGACAATCCCTACCCAACAACGGGCTCACAGTCTGGAAGAGGGAGACGGACAGCCGAACAAAACCAGTAGGCAGGCGTCAATACCATCAGAATAAATAGAATTATAGCTATATACACATCATTAATAAAATAGAGTAATAAATATGTACAAATAGGCACCAGTGCCGTGGGGCAGGGAAGGGGGTAGACCGGAGGGAGGAAGTCAGGGCGATGGGGAGGGGAGGAGGAGCAGAGGAAAAGGGGGGCTCAGTCCGGGAAGGCCTCTTGGAGGAGATGAGCTCTCAGAAGGGCTTTGATTAGGTAAGGTGACCTCACTTGGAAATCTCATGTGCCTGCATATGCACATATCCGCTTCCTCGGAAGATTCAAAAGGTATTTACTGAGTACTTACTATGTGTGGGGGCACTGTACTAAGCTCCTAGGAAAGCCCAAGATGACAAGTTGGTAGATATGGTTGCCCCCTCCTTCCTCTCCCCCCTTCCCCCTCCCCATCCCCCCCACCTTACCTCCTTCCCCTTCCCACAGCACCTGTATATATGTATATGTTTGTACGTGTTTATTACTCTATTTTATTTGTACATATTTTTTCTATTTATTTTATTTTGTTAATATGTTTTGTTTTGTTGTCTGTCTCCCCCTTCTAGACTGTGAGCCCGCTGTTGGGTAGGGACCGTCTTTATATGTTGCCAACTTGTACTTCCCAAGCGTTTAGTACAGTGCTCTGCACACAGTAAGTGCTCAATAAATACGATTGAATGAATGAATGAATAGCTCTCAATTTTCCCTTCCCTCATTGAGTAGCCACTCTTCAACAACTTTGTTGTTGGTTCCTTCCCTCTTGGTGGCCAACTTCCTAGTTTCAACCCTCTGATACACCTATAGAGATAGGTTCTCACAGTTTCCAAACCGCCAATCACTCCACTAACCTGCCATGACTTACAAACTGTGAAGTACATTATCTGTGGCACACAAATTATACTAAATCGGTTCAAGTTTGTTCCCTTTTCAACTAATGGCACTATATAAAGGTTTTGAATAACAACAAAATGTAGTTTAACACCAGAAAATACAAAAAACCTTTCTAAAAAGAGGCATTAGCAACAACTGTGGGCAAGCAAAGATAAACGTGGGTTTCAAAGCATTTGACCTATGTGGGGGTCATAACATTCACACTCTAGTATGTAACCTATCAGCATGGAGGAGAAACCCGGACATTTTTCTTTTAAAATTCTGCTGATTTAATTTCTGGATCTGAAGAGTGGTTTAGTTCACCAAAAAGATGCTACAGATTTTTCTTTTCCAATCGGGATCAGTCTTTGTAATAGTTTCAAAGTTTCAAAAAGCTCTCCACCAACAACGTTTTTCACTAGCCCACAATGTTTTTTTTTTTTAATCAACCTCTCCTTCTTCGATCTGCTTGCTATCTAAACTTTTCAGAGAAACACAATTGTGTATAAGTATCAAATACCACCGGGTAAACAAAGCTTAAGAAATCCAAGAAAAGTGCATTAGAGATGGGAAAGAACACACGGCTTCCACTCTGAGACTGCCTCCGTCCCTGAGGAATGGGATGCACTAAGAAGTACAGTTACCAGAAATCTCTAAGGCAGAGCCTCAGTTGGCTGGCAACCTAATAAAAATTTGTAGCTCTCTTCGTATTCCTAATTACCCACACTGTCCCCGATGGTACCAGAAAACAAAAGGAAACGGGAGTCTGCATTGCATCTTCCTTAGGAGGCATTAGCTATGACAGTTGGGAAGAATAGTCATCTATGTTGGGGGTGGGGGGAGAAAGAGAAAGAAGAAGGGGGAGGACTGATTTATTGGCTTCTGGTTGCTGTCTCCATGCACTGCCCACAAGTTCTCCCCCTTTTCTTCTCCCACCCCTGGCCTCCCTTCTCACCAGCCAAAGCTGTCTTTCAAAGGAGCAAGGCTGCGCCAAAAGCTAGTAAAGAGAGCACAGGCCCGGGAGCCAGGACCTGGGTCCTAATCCCGACTCAGCCACTTGTCTGTTGTGGGACATGGGACCTTGGGCAAGTCACTTCACTTCTCTGTGCCTCAGTTACCTTATCTGTAAAATGGGAATTAAGACTGAGCCCCATGTGGAACAGGGACTGCATCCAACCGGCTTACTTTGCATCTACCCCAGTGCTTAGTACAGTGCTTGGCACATGCCAAGCATATAGTGATAATTTGGCTGCTGCTAGCTTCTGCCTGGCCTCCCCCAGGCAGTGGCTCTGAAGAGTTGATTCACATACCTGACTCCCATGATCAACTCAGTGTCCTGTCTTACTTTCCCTTGTTGTATTCACTACCAGACAATAAGTGGAGCAACAGACTCTGCCTTTGGCAAATTTAGGTATCAGACTAAAGTCCCACACTGAGACTTTCTGACCAATCAATACCTAGTCGATCTCCCACTTGAGGAGTAGCAGAAAGTTGGGGAGAACCAGTTTAGAAAGATGTTCTGGCCTGTCCTCCACCCCTATCCAAAATCAGTCTTTGTTCCCCCTTAGCAAAACAGGAAACACAACCACCATCATCTAATTTTAGAGGCAACTCTTGATTTTGCTCTAGAAATGCCAATGAACCACTTCCTTTAACACGGTTACTACTTGGTCAATCTCTTCTGGGTAGGGACCGTCTCCATATGTTGCCAACTTGTACTTCCCAAGCGCTTAGTACAGTGCTCTGCATACAGTAAGAGCTCAATAAATACGATTGAATGAATGAATGAATCTCACAAGCTAAGCAATTTATCTGGAATGGTAGGGCAGAGTTGTACCACCATAAAAGCAACACACAGTAGACACTTGCTCGTGAACTTTAAAGAAAATTCCCTATGTTAGCTGAATGAATCAGACAATATAGTTGGCTTTTATGCCTGACCACGGCATTTGGAAATTTACAGATTCCAAACTAATTCAGAAAATGTCAGTTTACCGCATTAAGAATCAAACTGTGCCATGTTATGGCAAACACAACAAAACAGAATGTGCTTAATCCCTTAAAAAGATCCAGATCACACAATAAATACAAGAAGCAGCATGGCCTCTTGGGAAGAGCATGGGCCTGAAATTCAGAGGGTGTGGGTTCTAATCTCTGCTCTGCCACTTGTCTGCTGTGTGACCTTCAGTGAGTCACTTAACTTCTTGGTGCCTCAGTTCCCTCATCTGCAAACTGAGGATTAAACTACCTGTTCTCCCTCCTATTTAGACCATGAGCCCCATGTGGGAACTGATGATCTTGTATCTACTCCAGCCCTTAGTACAGTACTTGGCACATAGTACGCATTTAACAAATACCACAATTACGATTATTATTATTATTAATCAACTTTAAAGGAGCTCTTTTCATAATGCAATAGAATAGCCAGGGAAGATACGTTTTGGGAAAATTTAGTCCTTCCTGTTAGCAAGACAGCAATACCAGCAGTCTCGTGGAGAAAGGTCCACAATACTCCTTTCAGAGAAAATAAAAAGCTCCCTTGAAGAGTAAAAGGTTTCCCTTACAATTATGCTATTCCCGAGATCCAATATAAATGTAGAGCTATTCTAAATTCTTTGGCAGAATAGAGAAGGGTTATGACAAAACCCAAAGTTGGAATCACAGAATGATCTAAACAGCTTCCCAGACTTTGCACATCTGACTCCGGTTTAACAGAACCCAGTGTTACGTTTTTTAAACAACACTTCAGGACTGACCTATTCAGCTGTGGACCACAGGACTCCCAGATGGCAATGTGCTGCACTTGTGCCCATCCACCCAGGTTTGCCTTTAATATTCTAACCTGCATTTCTTAAGTGCTTAGTACAGTGCTTTGAACACTGTAAATGCTCAATAAATACTACTGAGTGAATTTTTCCCTGACTTGAACAAACGTCATCCTGTTTGTCAGTGGCGTTGCTAGATCTTTTTGCATTTCACCTTAAACCTAATGTCCCAGTTTCACATCCCACCAGCATCCATAGTAACAATAATAATACTCAGTGATTTTTGTTAAGCACTTCCTATGTGCCAAGCACTGTAAAAGCTCCTTGTGGGAAGGAATCATGTCTACCAACTCAGTTATATTGAACTTCCCCAAGCCCTTAGTACAGTGCTCTGTACATGCTCAATAAATGCCATTGATTGAAACACAGTGCTTGGAACACAGTAAGCATTTAAATACCACAAAAAAGTTACTCTGTACAACCCAAGGTCCTAATAGTGCACCAAAGTCAGTGAGTGCTCAATACTCACTACAAATTACTACACTACTACTACAGATTACAGCAGGTCAAGTAGAGAGTTGTGTAAAGGAATACAAGGCAGAGTGGGTATACAGCCCACTCAAGGACCGGAGAAAGCATGTGGGGGAAAGAGGTGGAGAAGGAGGTGAAGAGAGTCAAGCAGGGAAGTGGGTGGATGTGAACAGAGAAAAAGTGTCAAGAAAGCTTAGCAGTCCATTCCTAAGAATGGCGGGAGCTCATACCTTCCTATTATTTCTTGGATTCCTATGCTAAATCAGATTATATTCAGAATGCATAATGAACAACAAAAATGGTGATGGTATTTGTTAAGCACTTACTAAGAAAGAACAACAACAGCAAAAAAATCAAACCAACGTATAATTCAAGTTGGGCTACATTTCCTTTTTTGGGAGGCAAAGGGGAACTAGAAGAAACAAACAGGCAGCCTTCCAAGCAAGCGAGAAGGATATAGAAGAGCCCAGTGACACCCGCCCCCCCACCCAAAAAAAAACCCAACATCTTCAGGGCAAAATTCAGCAAGTCCATTCCAGGCCAATCCCAAATTACTTATTCTGGGCATATACTCCATTTCACAGTCCCTTTTAGACTGAAAAATGACCAGGCCACATTAGCACCATTAAGAAATTTTAGGATTTTTTTTGGGGGGGTGGGGGGAGAATAACTAGGCAGACATGGCCAATATACCCCTTCACACTGATACTGACCCATCCAATTCCTAAAACATAATGTTACTGTGATAGTTCCTACTGCTCTCTAGGAACTAATGCTATTCTAGCAGTTTTAACTTTACACTTTCTGCCCAGCATTAAATTGCTAGAAGGCATCATGTTCCCCAAAATATCTGTTAATGACAGTTCAACTGTATGCCATGGGGAAGAGTGTTCTTTCTTTCTCTTTCTCTCTCTCCCTCCCTCCCCAGAGTTTGCAAACCTGAAGTACTGGGAGAGAAAGTGATGTTATTCTGATTGGAGAAATGCAGTCTAAAAAAATAATACTTTTAAAATGCCTGAATAATAATGCCCAAGAAAGAATCATCCCAATATTTCCCTCTCCATCAGGGGAGCTCTGCCTGCTAGAAAGCTACAGTGGATTGCCTTGTCCTGATTTCCACAGGTAGGCAACAAAATGTCCCTTTCCCAATCGATCATATTTATTGAGCACTTACTGTGTGTCGAACACCGCATTAGGCGCTTGTGAGAGTACACTGTAACAGAGTTGTAAGACACGCTGAGAAGCAGCATGGCTTAGTGGAAAGAGCAAAAGCTTGGAGGTCAGAGGTCATGGGTTCTAATCCCAGCTCGCCACTTGTCTGCTGTGTAACTTTGGGCAAGTCACTTAACTTCTCTGGGCCTCAGTGACCTCATCTGTAAAATGGGGATTAAGACTGTGAGCCCCACGTGGGACTACCTGATTACCTTGTATCTACCCCAGCGCCCAGAACAGTGCTTGGTACATAATACACTGCTTCAAGGGAAGCAGTGTGGCTCAGTGGAAAGAGCACGGGCTTTGGAGTCAGAGGTCATGGGTTCAAATCCCGGCTCCGCCAACTGTCAGCTGTGTGACTTTGGGCAAGTCACTTCACTTCTCTGGGCCTCAGTTCCCTCATCTGTAAAAAGGGGATTAAGACTGTGAGCCCCCTGGGGGACAACTTGATCACCCTGTCACCTCCCCAGCGCTTAGAACAGTGCTTTGCACATAGTAAGCGCTTAATAAACGCCATCATTATTATTATTAATAAGCGCTTAACAAATACCATTATTATTATTATTTTTTTTATTATTATTGAGCACGGGCCTGGGAGTCAGAAGCTCATAGGTTCTAATCCCACCTCTGCCACTTGTCTGCTGTGTGACCTTAGGCAAGCCAATTCACTTCTCTGTGACTCAGTTACCTCATCTGTAAAATGAGGATTGAGACTGTGAGCCCTACATAGGACAGGAACTGTGTCCAACCCCATTTGCTTATATTCACCCCAGCGCTTAGTACAGTGCCGGGCACGTAGTAACTCCTTGCAGGCAAGGAATATGTCTATTATATTGTACTCTCCTAAGCGCTTAGTACAGTGCTCCGCACACAGTAAGCGTTCAATAATATGACTGACTGACGTTCGCTGCCCATAAAGGAGCTTACAAGTCTGGAGTCTCTAGAGTCCCCTGGTATGTCTCCCCACTACACAATATTCTCCAGCAGAATCCTTCCCATAGCCCTTGGAAGGGGACATAACTACAGGCAGGATAAGGAGTCAGCTGGGGAGCATTCTCCAAGCAAAGGGGACCACTCCATGGGGGCGTTCACCCCACATCTTACACATCTTCCCTGGATTCTGGCAAGATCTGAGTTTACCATTAGGACTAAGATCATCTAAAATGGAAGCTTTTTCGGTCTGTTAGTTCTCTGAAGCTTGTCCACTCCCTAAAAACCTCTGTTCTGATGCTCAAAATCAAAAGTTGCCACCTGTATATTTCAATATGCTCTAAGTATAATAAGTTATAAGACTAAGTTATGTCTAAGTTATAAGACTAAGTTATGATGGTGTTATGCTAGATACTGCTGATTCCTTATTTACTTACATTACTGATCATCCTGGCAGGGTCCCTCATATGCTGCCCTCTCAAAGGTCACCAATGACCTCCTGCTTGCCAAATCCAACGGCTCATACTCTATCCTAATCCTCCTCGAACTCTCAACTGCCTTCGACACTGTGGACCACCCCCTTCTCCTCAACACGCTATCTGACCTTGGTTTCACAGACTCCATCCTCTCCTGGTTCTCCTCTTATCTCTCCGGTCATTCATTCTCAGTCTCTTTTGCAGGCTCCTCCTCCCCCTCCCATCCCCTTACTGTGGGGGTTCCCAAAGGTTCAGTGCTTGGTCCCCTTCTGTTCTCGATCTACACACACTCCCTTGGTGACCTCATTCGCTCCCACGACTTCAACTATCATCTCTATGCTGATGACACCCAGATCTACGTCTCTGCCCCTGCTCTCTCCCCCTCCCTCCAGGCTCACATCTCCTCCTGCCTTCAGGACATCTCCATCTGGATGTCTGCCTTCCACCTAAAACTCAACATGTCCAAGACTGAACTCCTTGTCTTCCCTCCCAAACCCTGCCCTCTCCCTGACTTTCCCATCTCTGTTGACGGCACTACCATCCTTCTCGTCTCACAAGCCCGCAACCTTGGTGTCATCCTCGACTCCGCTCTCTCATTCACCCCTCACATCCAAGCCGTCACCAAAACCTGCCGGTCTCAGCTCCGCAACGTTGCCAAGATCTGCCCTTTCCTCTCCATCCATACTGCTACCCTGCTCGTTCAAGCTCTCATCCTATCCCGTCTGGACTATTGCATCAGCCTTCTCTCTGATCTCCCATCCTCATGTCTCTCCCCACTTCAATCCATACTTCATGCTGCTGCCCGGATTGTCTTTGTCCAGAAACGCTCTGGGCATGTTACTCCCCTCCTCAAAAATCTCCAGTGGCTACCAATCAATCTGCGCATCAGGCAGAAACTTCTCACCCTGGGCTTCAAGGCTGCCCATCACCTCGCCCCCTCCTACCTCACCTCCCTTCTCTCTACAGCCCACCCTGCACCCTCTGCTCCCTCCGCTCCTCTGCCGCTAATCTCCTCACCGTACCTTGTTCTCGCCTGTCCCTCCATCGACCCCCGGCCCACGTCATCCCCCGGGCCTGGAATGCCCTCCCCCTGCCCATCCGCCAAGCTAGCTCTCTTCCTCCCTTCAAGGCCCTACTGAGAGCTCACCTCTTCCAAGAGGCCTTCCCAGACTGAGCCCCTTCCTTCCTCTCCCCCTCACCCCCCTCTCCATCCCCCCATCTTACCTCCTTCCCTTCTCCACAGCACCTGTATATATGCATATATGTTTGTACATATTTATTACTCTATTTTACTTGTACATATCTATTCTATTTATTTTATTAGTATGTTTGGTTTTGTTCTCCATCTCCCCCTTTTAGACTGTGAGCCCACTGTTGGGTAGGGACTGTTTCTATATGTTGCCAACTTGTACTTCCCAAGCGCTTAGTACAGTGCTCTGCACACAGTAAGCGCTCAATAAATACGATTGATTGATATGCTGGGGGCTCTATATTTTGGACCTGATATTTTGGAGAGGAGGTAAATTTCCAAGGCATGGTGCATTTTCTGGGAAACTGACTTTCCACCCTTTTCTGAGATGAAAACTATGGCCAAAATGATTTTAAGTTTCATGGGTGGGTATATCTGTTGACAACCTAAAATGTTTCTCAAATATAAACTACAGAGTTAACAAAACAAGAGTTTGCAGTGATGGTGTTTATGACCAAGAAATCCTAATCTGGCCAAGAGTGACTGGCTTTAAGTCCTAATAGGAACAAATACATTCCTGCAGATGATACCAGAGGGAACAAAATCTGGATTACTGGAATGGGTAAAAGGGGTGCCAACTTATGCTGACATCCAGAAGGAGCAGTGTGGCTTAATGGAAAGAGCATGGGCCTGGAAGTCAGAAGATCTGAGTTATAATCCCAGTTTTGCCAAGTTTCTGCTGTGCAGCCTTAGGCAAGTCACTTAACTTTTCTGTGCCTAAATTACCTCACCCGTAAAACGGAGACTAAGACTGTGAGCCTCAAGTGAGACATGGACGGAGGCCAAACTGATTAGCTTGTATCGCAGTGCTTAGTACAGTACCCGGAACATAGTAAGAGCTTAACAAATACCATTTAAAAAATCCAGATATGACATTAAAGATCCGATGTAGATAACACTATAAATCAATGGTATGTATTACACTTACTGTGTGCAGAGCACTGTACTAAGCGCTTAGGAGAGTACAACAAAGTTGATATTCCCATTCCCTGCCCAGAGCAAGCTTATTTATATAAACATATATAGACTAAGTTATAGATATGTCTATAAGCCCTTTGGGGTTGAGGGTGGGATGAATATCAACTGCCCAAAGGGTACAGAGTAGAGATCCAAGTGCACAGAAGACATGGAAGGTAGAGAGAGTCAGAAAGATGGCTTAATCAGGGAAGTCCTCTCGGAGTACACGTGACTTTAATAAGGCTTTGAGCGTGGGGAGAGCGGTGGTATGACGCAAATGGAGGGGGAAGGAGTTTCAGGCCAGAGGGTGGAAGGGGCAAGGGGATCAGCGGTGAGATAGACGAGATCGGGGCACAGTGAGCAACCCAGAGCTAGAGGAGAGGAGTGTGTGGGCTGGGCTGCAGTAGGAGATCTGTGAGGCGAGGTAGGAGGGGGCAAGATGATTGAATACTTTAAAGCCGATGGCAAGGAGTTTGATGCGAAGGTGGATGGTCAACCACTGGAGGTTCTTCAGGAGTGGGGAGATGTGGGCTGGTTTTTAGAAAAATGATAGAAGCAGCAGAATAAAGTATGGACTGGAATGGGGAGAGACAGGAGGCAGGGAAGTCAGGGAGGTCAGCGAGGTGGAAGATGCTCTACTCAAGGCAAGCTGTGATTAAGTGCTTGGATCAGCATAGTAGCCATCTGGATGGAGAGGAAAGGATGGATTTTAGCAATGTTGTCAAGGTGGAGCCTGCAGGATTTGGTGACAGATTGAATATGTGGGTCGTCAAGGTTACAGGCTCATGAGATAGGGAGGCCAGTGGTATTGGCTACAGTGATGGGACAGGACAGGGTTTGGGTAGGATGATGAGGTGTTATGTTTTAGACATTTTCAGTTTGAGGTGTCTGTGGGACATCCAGGTAGATATGTCCTGAAGGCAGAAGGAAATAGGAGACTGCAGAGAAGGACTGAGAATAGGGCTGGGGAATCATCCACAAAGAGATGGTAGTTGAAGCTGTGGGAGCAAACAAGTTTTCCAAAGGAGTGAGTGTAGATGGAGACTAGAAGGGGATCAAGAACTGAGCCTCGGGGGACTCCTACCGTCAGAGAGTGGGAGGCAGAAGATTCTTGTCCTAGAAGGGCTTGCAATATAATGAAGCACACAAGTGGTTCATTTAGAACTTTAACAGGTACACCCAAGGTCAGGTTACTACCAAGTTGTTTTGCCTATGCCCAGATCTTATTAAATGACTTCAAAACAATGCAAGACAAATTCAAATGAATCATACACACAGTTACTCCATAATACAGCTGTACCATGTTCTTCAAAAACATATGAATCATGAATGACTGTATTGGGCAGTACGTTCTCCCGTAGGCTTATGTGTTATAAATTAGGATCCGTTCCAGAACCTCCCGAAAAATATGAATTCCTTTTCACGCAATACTCTGTAATGTTACACATTAATAGAGGGGGAAAAATTATTTAAGTAATTCAAAGCATATCACATTAAATAAGGAATTGTAATTTGATTATTAGTCTGCAGGCAACTGCAAAAGCAGAAATTTGCGCTACTGACAGTGGTTTTTTCAACATTAGCCAAAAACATATCCAACTGAGGTTGAACAACAATCTTCAACTCTTCATGAAGCTAAGGAAGTTAGTCCTGAACACCTCTGAACAATTCTGAACTCCTCTATCAGGGCCATCTTTGGCCTTTTAAAAAAAAATTCATCTGCTTTATTGAAAATGGGTGCAAGGTTTTTTTTTTAATCCAAAAATCTTAGCTGGTGGTGGAGCTGAGATTCTGGTTTTAGCGGCAGCCATGACAACCTCCTCCACTCCCCTCGGGGTGTGGGGGTTACTCCACTTGAGCCAAAAGTAGCACAGAATTGAGATGAGGAAGAAGGGACAGAATTTTTAGTCTGCCTCTTCTACCTCACCAGATTTCAGATGAAGCAGAGAAGCAGGCTTCCAGTTTGTATTGGGGGAGGCATGGCAGAAGAGTGCCTGAATTAAGGTTTCACCTTTTCAGATGAGAGGAGAACAGAATCGGAGTAGAAGAGCCCAAGTTGCCTAGATCTGCCTCTGAGCTCCACCCTTTCTATCCAGCCCCACCTGTGAGCTGTCCCTCCCATACCAGACCAAGGCCAATACAGAGAAGCTGGGCTTCAAATCTGTGTTGGGAGAGGAAGGGGCACAGAGGGAACTGAATTCCCTGTAGTGACTGTGGGGCTTTTGGATCCTGAGCTAGATCAGCAATTCGTGTGTGAAGAATCTTCCAGATTTTATGTACTGTGACTTTTTTTTGTTTGTTTTCTGGTGGGGTGGGGTGGGGGTAAGCCTGTCTAGCCAGTTTCTAGATATCTATGATAAAGGGGGCTAAGAACCCACACAACACAAAAACCTCATTCTAGCCAAGAGTTTTGATCTCCTACTCTAATAATAGTTACGTGACCCCCCCGACGCCGCTAATCTCCTCACCGTACCTCGTTCTCGCCTGTCCCGCCATCGACCCCCGGCCCATGTCATCCCCCGGGCCTGGAATGCCCTCCCTCTGCCCATCCGCCAAGCTAGCTCTCTTCCTCCCTTCAAGGCCCTGCTGAGAGCTCACCTCCTCCAGGAGGCCTTCCCAGACTGAGCCCCTTCCTTCCTCTCCCCCTCGTCCCCCTCTCCATCCCCCCATCTTACCTCCTTCCCTTCCCCACAGCACCTGTATATATGTTTGTACATATTTATTACTCTATTTATTTATTTAACTTGTACATATCTATTCTATTTATTTTATTTTGTTAGTATATTTGGGTTTTTTTTTTTCCCTCTGTCTCCCCCTTTTAGACTGTGAGCCCAATGTTGGGTAGGGACTGTCTCTATATGTTGCCAATTTGTACTTCCCAAGCGCTTAGTACAGTGCTCTGCACATAGTAAGCACTCAATAAATATGATTGATTGATTGATTAATAAGCCTTTAACCAGGGCTAGATAGCTGGTAAAAAAAAAAAAAAACCCAACTGAAATGAGTTGGGTAGTAATCCTCTGTTTAAGCATACTTCCTAATAGGGCCATTTAAAAAAATGACCAAAAGATAAGCAGCATGAGAAACAAGGAGAAGTGGCCTTTATTACACACAAACTAGATAAATCAGCCTGGAATAAGAGTTGACCATTAGTCAACTTAGTCAAGTATACTTGCCATTAGGCTCTTAACACACCTCAGTCAGTCAGTCATATTTATGGAGATCTTACTGTCCACAGAGCACTGTAGTAGCGTTTGGGAGAGTACGAAACAATATAAAGACACATTCCCCGTCTACAATGAGCTTAGTGTAGAACAGTGCTTTGCACATAGTAAGCACTTAACAAATGCCATTATTATTATTATTATTATTATTATTATTATTATTATTATTATTATAGTCGACCTCAACGTGGTCCAACCAAAACCCCATATGCAGCTTCTAGATTTTGAGGGTGGAGCTTTCCCTCTGCTAGCTTGAGCTTCCAGTCAGCCTTAACAGTCAGCAGTATTTATTGAGCGCTTACTCTGTGCAGGCCTCCAACTAAGCTCTTGAGAGAGTTCAGAGCTGGTAAACACAATCTCTATCCACACTGAGCCCTTGCCTCCCTTTTCTCCTCTTCTCTTCATGTTCCTTCCCCACTGCATGGTCTCTTTGCTTCTCCTAGCTCCCTATTCCCTCTTCTCACTGCCTTTCTTCACTCCCAAGATGACTCAGGAGCAAGGAGCCAAGTCCTATCTCTTCCCAGTGGTGCCCAGAGATGGTTTAGGAACAGGGGAAAGCCCATAATAAGTAGAACAATGACACTAAACTCACTTGTAGTTGGGGTATAGTCACTCAAATACTAGATTGAGCTACAAAGTCAAACCTCAATTTCTTTAGGACAAAGGTCAATTTTGTAATTACCCATACAAAACACAACACTGATTATCCAGAATTCTATTATCCCAAACAATGGATAATCTGATGAGTTCAGATAACAGAACAAAACTGGGCCCTGTGTCTATTTGAGAGAGTCAAACTCAGTTTCCCTCAACTATCTGGAATTTTTGCAACTAACCTAATTTCCAATTGGTGTGAATAAACTATCTTTCTGCTATAACTTCAAATTTCTGGTGTTCTCCTGCAAAGTAATTCCTGCAGGTCCAGTTTCACTTGCAAATTGAAAGACCAATTTAAGTACCTTTCCTGATATTACTGGAATGGATGGAAACCTTTAGCATTCCAAATTCATTAAGATTACCTATTTAAACATGTCAAAGCCTAAACAACTAGTTGACAAGGACTTTGCTTTTTTTTTTTTAAGATAGTGTGTTCAGAGGCAGTCTTGTCAAAGGTCACTTTTGCATGAACTTAAAAAAAGCATTCATTGATATTAAATAATTGGTATCTGACTGTGTCCTGCTATGACTTTGACTTTCAGATTACTTCTTCGGAACACGGCAAAGCTAATCAGAACATAGGTGATTTGTTTTCAATGAAAAAAAAGACCACTACACTTTGAAATTTAATGGGGAGAAAATGTTGACTTGTAAGTCCCAAGTGTTTCAGTGCTCAAACTATGCTTGGTTACATTTTAGCCTGGGAAGCTTCATCCATTCTAACATCCAATTAATTGGACACCTAGTGCAGGGTGGGGTAAGGAAGGGTGAGCGAACCAGGTACTGAATTTGTAGAATGTTACAGAGCAGTATTCATTGCTTCCAGATTTTGGCTCCCATCCAAGGTCCATCAACCCAAAAAGAGTGGCATGAGGGGGTGGTCGCGGGGAGGGAATTAGGGCTGGGTCAGTGGGACGTATAGCAGCACACCATCC
Source organism: Tachyglossus aculeatus (assembly GCF_015852505.1). Lineage (NCBI taxonomy): Eukaryota > Metazoa > Chordata > Mammalia > Monotremata > Tachyglossidae > Tachyglossus > Tachyglossus aculeatus. The sequence goes on from NC_052099.1 coordinate 5,959,487, forward strand.
TCGGGCATAACACGTTGGAGGTTGCCAACTTCAATTTCCATACTACTTGCCCAAGTTTCTCAAATATCTCCATCAGAAACATTTCCCATTTACATTTTGTATAACCTTTCTCTGAGGATGGCTGGCGCTTACTACAAGAATTTCCCTCTTCCAAGAAGCACTCTACCTGCATAACTTTTAAGTCTTAAAAGTTGTTTTCTTCTCTTTTACCAAGGGCAGCTTTAATATTGCAGAGCTGCATTGAGGGGTGACAACTGCCATGCCATGAATACCACTCCATCAGTGAGGGCACAGGACTGGGTCCTAGTCCCAACTCTGCCACTGGCCTGCTTGCTGTATGACCTTGGGCAAATCCCTACTGGGGCTCAGCTCCTCATCCAAACAATGGGGATAAGAGACAGATTTGTGAAGCCCACATGGAACTGGGATCTTGTCATCTGATATCTGATCAGATAACCTTTTAACTATCCCAGTTATAGGAAGTGTTTAGTAAATGCATTTATTTCACCAAGGGGGAGAGGAAGGAAGAGCACATATTCTGTTGACGGCACTACCATCCTTCCCGTCTCACAAGCCCGCAACCTTGGTGTCATCCTCGACTCTGCTCTCTCATTCACCCCTCACATCCAAGCCGTCACCAAAACCTGCCGGTCTCAGCTCCGCAACATTGCCAAGATCCGCCCTTTCCTCTCCATCCAAACTGCTACCCTGCTCATTCAAGCTCTCATCCTATCCCGTCTGGACTACTGCACCAGCCTTCTCTCTGATCTCCCATCCTCGTGTCTCTCTCCACTTCAATCCATACTTCATGCTGCTGCCCAGATTATCTTTGTCCAGAAACGCTCTGGGCATATTACGCCCCTCCTCAAAAATCTCCAGTGGCTACCAATCAATCTGCGCATCAGGCAGAAACTCCTCACCCTGGGCTTCAAGGCTCTCCATCACCTTGCCCCCTCCTACCTCACCTCCCTTCTCTCCTACAGCCCAGCCCGCACCCTCTGCTCCTCCGCCGCTAATCTCCTCACCGTACCTCGTTCTCGCCTGTCCCGCCATCGATCCCCGGGCCACGTCATCCCCGGGGCCTGGAATGCCCTCCCTCTGCCCATTTGCCAAGCTAGCTCTCTTCCTCCCTTCAAGGCCCTGCTGAGAGCTCACCTCCTCCAGGAGGCCTTCCCAGACTGAGCCCCTTCCCTCCTCTCCCCCTCGCCCCCCTCTCCATCCCCCCCATCTTACCTCCTTCCCTTCCCCACAGCACCTGTATATATGTATATATGTTTGTACATATTTATTACTCTATTTATTTATTTATTTATTTTACTTGTACATATCTATCCTATTTATTTTATTTTGTTAGTATGTTTGGTTTTGTTCTCTGTCTCCCCCTTTTAGACTGTGAGCCCACTGTTGGGTAGGGACTGTCTCTATATGTTGCCAATTTGTACTTCCCAAGTGCTTAGTACAGTGCTCTGCACATAGTAAGCGCTCAATAAATACGATTGATGATGATGATATCAGGCAAACAAGTCGGTACATGTAAGGCAGCTAGGGGTGCAGATTCCCTACTTCGGCCAGTCCTCCCCCTCTTTGTCCCAGTGAAGATGAGAAAAAGTGCCGGGGAATAGGAATTACACTATGGGTACAAAAGTCTTTAGCCCTAGCTCTGCACTACATGGCCCAAAGTCGCTGTAACAACAGGAAATAATTTTTTTAAAAAGAAAGAGTTCTCAAAGATACTGTACATACTTATCCAAGAGTGAAAATAAAAGTCATTCAAGCTTGAAGTGATGCAAGTTCATCATAAAACACTTCATGCAGTTCAACTAAGAAATTAAGGGAGGTGAGACTTTCCACTCTAAATGGATATGGGCTTTAGAAATTAGCATCCCCAGATATTACAAAATAGAATGCTGCAAGATCAGAGGATGGCTTGGTGAACTGTGTCATTTTCATCCAAACCACGATGACCGGGTTTCGCAACGTTTTCAAGCTTCTGGATATTGCCATGAAAAGGCAAATGGAATTATAGCCAAATTTAATGGGAGAGTCTATTTAGCAGCAGATTGGTGTACCCACTCATGCCAATTCAATTAGTATTTATTGAGTGTTCAATGGGTGTGCATCGGGCTGAATTAAGGGTAGTAGTAGTATTCCAGTGCTTGTTCAAATCATTATGATCCTTTCATAAACATCAGAAAAAGAAAACAAGGAAACCAAGGAGGGGAGATGAAGTAATTTGTAAATGGCCGAGGAAGCAATGTCACAGTCAACCAGAAGTACAAGTGATCCTGGATGTTAATTAGAATTAAGAAAATTATTTTTCCCAAGCTGGCTGAAATAGCCACCTAAAGTACGCCTTCCTGAGACTAGTTATTGTCGCTTAAGAACCTCAAAGACCAGTTTCGGTGTGGGGTCAACTGCAATCACTTCAAACAACACATACTGGACAGTTCATCTCCTGGCACTCCAAGACAGCTCGGAGGAACTGGCAACTTCAGCATCAGTGTTACATCTTAACCCAAGATAAACTTCTGCCCCCTATTAAACCCACTGTTTTAGCATCATTTCCAAGCCGAAAATGCCATTTCATGAAGCCAGCACCCAAACCCCACCACGCTTTAATATTTCATAAAATGTCAAACGTCGTTCCAACTAAGGGCTCATTTATCAGAGAATTCCATCACTACCTCCCAGCCTGATATCAATCCCAAACAAAGAGAGAATACTTGAATACCACGTCTATTAAGAGTTTGATCTCTCAAAGACCTTTCTGGAAAAAAAAAAATCTCCCCCACTTCTTAACTATTTTAACACCTCCCCCATCCTTCCCAAAGGGGAAAACCCGCCTACCACCCGCCCACACGAGATGCAGCCACCCTGAGGAGCCTCACCTTCCCCACATCAGGTTTATTTCTGCCCAACTTGCAAACCCCAAACTGAACCACGAAGCCAAAGCATCGCCAACCACTACCCCGCATTCCCTTGGCACCTTGATCATCATCACCGCGTCCTGATCGGTAAATGGGATTCCTGAACATTCCAGGCATTCGGGAGTTTCGGAGGGAGACATCCCCCACCTTCCTCGCCGGCCCCCCCCCCCAGAAAAAAAAAAGGAGTGAGGGGTGGGCGGGGGGCGGTCTATTTTGGAGCCAGCAGAAAGGGTCTCTAACTCCCTGTGAGGTGAGACCTCTCCACGGCGCGTCCTTGAGAAATCTGCTGCAGCCGGAGAAAGTTAAAGACCCCGTTCGGCCCCCACTGGAGCCCGGCCCGGGGGAGGAAGGGACGACGACGGCAGCAATGGGGGGGGGAGGCGCTGTGGCTCCCAACCGGCGGGGCGGGGTTGCCCCTGTTCACTAGTTCCTGGGGGGTCCGGCTGTGGCGATTAGCGGCGGGAAGCTCGCGGGGTGCCTCAGGGGCTCACCGACTCGCCCGGCCCTGCCTCCCCCTCCCCCCCTCACCTCAGACTCCCCTCACCGCCTCCCCCACCACCTCAGGGCCAGCCCCCTCACCCTGCCCCGGGCCCGACAGGGAAGTGATGGCGGAGGGGGGGGGCGTCGGTCACGTCAAAGATCTCTGGGGCGCAGGAGAAAGAATGGGGGGGTGAGGAAGACGAGGGGCAGTTGAGGGACAGGGAGGAGGAGACTGACCTGCCGTGGCCGCTGGGACAGCTGATCCGCGAGACCGCCTCTCGAGGGCCGGCGCGCGAGGTCCGCGCGGCGACAGGGGGAAGGGGGGGGGAGTTCCGTTCCCTCAGAGGTCCCCCCCCCGTAAAGGAGGAAAAAAAAAATCCAGCCGGAGTTTAAAACAAAGAGGCGGAAATGCCCGAGCGGAGCCGAAGCGGCGAGTCGGGGGCGCCGCACGCGGAGCATGCGCACTGCGGCTCCCCGGGCACCCACACGCGGGAGGCGGGGGGCGGAAAAGGAGAGAACCTTGGCAGGGCCGGGAGCGAGGTGAGGGGCTCGGGAGAGGGCAGGTGGGCGACGGGGCCTCAGGGAGAGCCCTGACATGGAGCAGCCCGCTTCTGGACTGGGGGACGCGGATAGGCTGTGAAAGTCATACCTAATGGGCTTGCAGTACAGTGGTGGACTCTTGGAACAGTCTCCCAAGTTGGAATCTCTCCTAGTTTTATGTAATATATATTCATATATATGTGTGTGTGCGTGTATGTACACACACACACACGCAATCAGCGTCAATTTCTAGACTGCCAATTCTCGAGTTTTTGAACCTCCTGACCCTATGATAGGTCTTCCTACTTAAGCAAACACCGTTTTGTAATGGTGAACCAATCTGCCGCAGAAATTGACAACGGGCTTAAAAGTTTCAGGAGTTCATCGGGGAAGCCTTATTGTTGCAGAAATACCAACTAAGCAGAATGGCATTCTTGATTTGAATCACACAGGGAACCTGTTGGAGCTGTCGAGGTGGAAGGGAAGTTACCCTTAGAGGAGAATGACCATAAATAGATGTTTTTTGTTTTGGGGGTTTTTTAAACTAGAAGCCCAATCAGTCCATGATGTTTATTGAATGCTTCGTATGTGCAGACCACTGTTCTAAACACTTGGGAGAGTACAAGAAAATTAGCAGACGTCCCATGCCCATGAGTTTACAGCCTAGAGGGGGAGATGGACGTTCATAGGAATAAGTAAGCAAAGAGAAAACAAAAATAAAGTACATTTCCAATGGCTTGTGAAACAGTGAAAGATCATCAGTCATGCCATCCCATCAGCCACCTCAGCAGTCAATTGTATTTTTGAGCACTTACTGTATGTAGAGCACTGTTCTATTAAATATCCATTACTCATGTATTTCTGTCTCGTCTCTTATTTTGAACGATGGTAACCCAATCAATCGATCGTATTTATTGAGGGCTTACTGTGTGCAGAGCACTGTACTAAGCGCTTGGGAAGTACAAGTTGGCAACATATAGAGACAGTCCCTACCCAACAGTGGGCTCACAGTCTAGAAGGGGGAGACAGAAAACAAAACCAAACATACTAACAAAATAAAATAAATAGAATAGATATGTACAAGTAAAATAAATAAATATAATAATAAATATGTACAAACATATATACATATATACAGGTGCTATGGGGAAGGGAAGGAAGTAAGATGGGGGGATGGAGAGGGGGAGAGGAAGGAAGGGGCTCAGTCTGGGAAGGCCTCCTGGAGGAGATGAGCTCTCAGTAGGGCCTTGAAGGGAGGAAGAGAGCTAGCTTGGCGGATGGGCAGAGGGAGGGCATTCCAGGCCTGGGGGATGACGTGGGCCGGGAGTCGATGGCGGGACAGGTGAGAACGAGGCACGGTGAGGAGATTAGCGGCAGAGGTGCGGGGTGGGCTGGAGAAGGAGAGAAGGGAGGTGAGGTAGGAGGGGGCGAGGTGATGGAGAGCCTTGAAGCCGAGGGTGAGGAGTTTCTGCCTTACGCGCAGATTGATTGGTAGCCACTGGAGATTTTTGAGGAGGGGAGTAACATGCCCAGAGCGTTTCTGGACAAAGACAATCCTGGCAGCAGCATGAAGTATGGATTGAAGTGGGGAGAGACACGAGGATGGGAGATCAGAGAGAAGGCTGATGCAGTAGTCCAGATGGGATAGGATGAGAGCTTGAACGAGCAGGGTAGCGGTTTGGATGGAGAGGAAAGGGTGGATCTTGGCAATGTTGTGGAGCTGAGACCGGCAGGTTTTGGTGACGGCTTGGATGTGAGGGGTGAATGAGAGAGCCCAAGCAAGCCTAGGACAGTGCCTTAAGGGGGTGGGTGTTTTGAAGGGGCACAATAGGGGAAGAGAAAGACAGGGGGGAGAAGAAGGGAGGGGAGGGGAAAGATAAGAAGGCACTTGAGCCTGAATCTCTTGCTTCTATTGTAATCGATTTCTTTAAGGCAGGTTCTCAGTCCCGAAGTCGTATATGGGATTGAGGTTCATCTGGCATTTTCCATGAGACTTCCAATGGTTATCCATTCCTCTCAGAATCAAGCAGAAACTCCTGCTTTATGGCACTCAATCAGCTCTCTCCCTCCCATTTAGCCATTCACTTATCCCACTACACCCCAGTTCATGATCTTCTTTCCACTCAAGCTAATGCTGTGCTTCATCCTCATCATTCCTGCCACAGACCTCTTGCTCACACTCTCCCTTTTTCCTGGAAGTACCTCCCCCTTGACATCTGACAGTGCTGCTCTCCCTTCTGCAATCCTCTCCTCCAGGAGGCCTTCCCCAATTTAATCCTATTCTTCCCAGATTACAGTCCCTAGCAGATAGAGCATGGGCCTGGAAGTCAGAAGGTCGTGGGTTCTAATCCCAGCTCTGCCGCTTGTCTGCTGTGTGACCTTGGGCAAGTCACTTCACTTCTCTGGGCCTCAGTTCCCTCATCTGTAAAATGGGGCTTAAGACTCTGAGCCCCAAGTGGGACAGGGCCTGTATCCACCCCAGCACTTAGTACAGTATCTGGACCATAGTAAGCGCTTAACAAATACCACCATTATTATTATTATGTCTGCATTTCTGCACCACCTACCCACAACACGTACAAACAAATCTTCCATATCATGTGTACAGTCCCTTTTCCTTCCTCCTTTCAGGAAAGGTATGTCTCCCCCACTAATAATAATAATGTTGGTATTTGTTAAGTGCTTACTATGTGCCAAGCACTGTTCTAAGCACTAGGGTAAATACAAGGTAATCAGGTTGTCCCACATGGGGCTCACAATATTAATCCCCATTTTACAGATTAAGGAACTGAGGCACAGAGAAGTTAAGTGACTTGTCCAAAGTCACTCAGCTGACATGTGAGGGAGCTAGGATTAGAACCCATGACCTCTGACTCCCAAGTCCGGGCTCTTACCACTAAGCCACGCTGCTTCTCTGCTTCACTAGATACTAACACTTGGCAGTGGACAAGAGGATCATGCTTACTCTCTCGTCCTCTTCCAAGCACTTAGTACTGTGCTCTATTCCCCAGTAAGCACTCAATATGACTGATTGCTCATCATTATTACTCTTCCAAATGCTTAGCGCAATGCTCTGTTGATAGTACGCATAGACATTAATGAAAACTTGTCCTGCCTCCAGCATTGTCATGTCTCACTCTCCTCTTCCACTTCCTCCTCCTGTACCACCACTATGGTTTAGCTTGTGATAACTGTATTGCTGATTTGAAAGCCGTTCTTCCCCTCACACAGGCCCAGCACACAGAAGACCAAGTCACTCCTTTCCTCTCTCCTACTCACAGTGCCCTGCCCAGCAGCAGCAAGGCTCTTCCCCTTAGGCGCTGGGTCCGGGAACAAGAGCAGCTGGAAACTGAAGCAGAAAATGGACAGAATAGAAGGAGAGGAACCAAACTAAAGTATAGGAGGAGCTAGTGAAATATGCCCATCTTCACAACTTCCACTCAGGTATTTAAGACATATTTAAGTGTCTTAAAGGACCAGTGGTTGTAATCTTTGAGAATGTACAGTGAGTTGTGTCTGGAGTGGGGAGGATCATCAAGACTGTCCCTCCCAAGTACCGTCTTTTGTATTTGTTGTTCAACATTCGATCTTTCTACCACTCCTCCCGGCCCTGCTGTGTATTCTTGTTTACAAATGCACTCAGAACCACCTGTAATACTTTTGAACATTTCCCATTATTTAAGCACTCAGTGACTCATCTATCTCCAAACTTATTCTAGGGTCCGTCTCCGGAATCTTATCACCTCTACTAAACTCTCCCAAATGGTTAGTACAGAGTTCTGCACACGATAGGCTCAGTAAATATTGATGTGTTTCTATGATCTATTCCCCGAATATAATTTATTTCTCTTTAAGATGGCCATTTCCTAAGCATCTTTCCTCCCTCACCAAGATTAAGCCCCTTGCAGAGGAAGGGGCCATGTCGGAATTTGCTTATTTTGTTTTCACTCTACTGGTCGGTTCAAAGCAAGCACTCTATAAAGACTAATATTGCTTCTACTCACTGATAAGGTAGCAAAACACTAGAAAAGGGCAAATATGGTCCCCAGAAAAGAACCAATTATCCAAACCTTGTTAAAATGTTCAATTTATCTTCTCCCCCACCACCCCAGTTTGGATAACTAAGCAAAGTTGGGCACACATCTGAATGAGACAGCTAAAACTATTGTTTAAACTTCCAGTTATCTGAGCTAGTCGGGGTTCCAATGAGCTTAGAGAATCAGCTTTTTATTGTATTTTGAAAAAGGGAAAGGGAGAACATACATGAAGACTGGTAAACTTAATTCTATTCCTGCAAAGATACTGGGGGGCAGGGGGAGAATCATGACAAAAATCAATTTGCAGGCATCAGCATATTGGAGAGTAACCAGTACAGGTTTGTCAAGCAGAAACTCATTCTGACTAATCTCATCTTCAGAGGCAGAGTAAAGCCTGAAAAGTCTTGGGTGAGACTGTGATTCTGTGCCACTTGACTGGGAAATAGATCTAGATCACACTGCTTTTAGCGGCTAAACAAGTGGTTTTGGAAAGTCCTACTCAGAGACTTTGAAATCTAATAGGTAGTGTACTATCGGTTTCTGCCTAGTTTCCAGGATGAAACATTTTCATCAGTGACCTGGATGGTTAGCTAGAAAACATGCTCATCTGGTTTGCGGATCAGGCCAAAATTGGGGAGGTAATCCTCCAGGGAATTTAATGCAGGCTGTTTTACACCAGGGAATAGAGCAAACACCCCTTCCCTCCCCCAGCCCCCAACCCCGTAGGCCAGCTCTGGAGGAGGTCCAGTTCAGAGTAGCCTCAAGATTCATTCAATGATATTTAAGCACGTTTTGAGAGTGACACACTCTACTAAGTGCTCAGGGAAGTAAACAGAAGCAAAAACACATATTTCCTAGTAATAACAATTGTGCTATGTGTTAAGCATTTACCATGTGTCCAGCACTGTAGTAAGCACTAGGGTATGTACCACATCATCATCATAATTATGGTATTTGTTAAGCACCTACTATGTGCCAGGCACTGTACTAAGCACTGGGGTGGATACAAGCAAATCGGGTTGGACACAGTCCCTGTCCCATGTGACGCTCACAATCAATCAATCGTATTTATTGAGCGCTTACTATGTGCAGAGCACTGTACTAAGCGCTTGGGAAGTACAAATTGGCAACACATAGAGACAGAGGGGAGTTGAAGATCTGGAATAGTATGTGGGGTCAAGGGACATAAAAGTTGATGAGGAAGAAGTCATGTTGCTGAGCAGAAGACAGTTATAACAAGTAAGGAGAAGTTTGAAGCGACCAAAATCAGCAGGGTTCCTGGATCTTTTTTTTAAAAAAAAGGTATTTTTTTAAGCACTTACTATGTGCCAGGCACTGTACTAAGCTCTGGGGTAGATATAAGATAATGGGGTTGTATACAGTCCCTGTCCCATACAGGATTCAGTGTCTCAATCCCCATTTTATAGATGAGGTAACAGGCACAGTGAAGTTAAGGGATTTCCCCAAGCTCACCCAGACATATGGCAGAGCTGGGATTAGAACCCAGCTCCTCTGACTCTCAGGCATGGGCTCATCCCACTAGACCACACTGCTTCTCAACATCAGAACTCTGTAGCATGAGCATACTCTGGGATTGGGGGGGTGTGAGATTGAGGAACATCTGTGGACACCACACGCTCAGTCTTCCAGAGGACAGGCTAGCTTTCTTTGGTTTGCTATCTTAGTGTATGGTTATGGTACTTTTCAGTAGTGTTGCCCAGACAGCAGAGTTCAGTGAGAACATTCAGGTCTATGTGATTCGTGGTGCTCCTTGGTTTGCTAGGTGTCAGTTGGGACGTAACTTCCCTTTCAGGCTTGGTCAGTCCAAAGTACTTGAACTGGCCTGGGGGTTCTAATCCCAGCTCTTCCACTTGTCTGCTGCGTGACCTGGGGCCAGTCACTTCACTTCTCTGGGCCTCAGTTACCCCATTTGTAAAATGGGGATTAAGACTGCGTGCTCCATGTGGGACAGGGACTGCATCCAACCTGATAAGCTTGTATCGTTCCCAGTGCTCAGAACAGTGCTTGACACATAGTAAGCACTTAAATACCATCATTATTATTACTTCGGTGGTCCTGAAAGGGGCATTCAGAATAATCTGCTTGTTTTCTTGCCTGTAGGCTTCTAGACCCCAGTCAGCAGTATATAACCCATCCTGCAGATCTGACACACCTGCAACAACTGCTCTTGCAATTCTGACATGGCCGGCTATATCCTGACAGAGTAATCTTGGTATCGTGAGAAACTTCTTAGGGCAGCTAAACTTGTTTAGTAGTTAGTAGAGGCCTAATCTGCTGATAATATTAAATACTTTTATAAGATCTCTGAGCAGGATGAAGTGTTAAAAATGCACTTCTCTTCCATCTGACATGCAGCAAAGATCAGGTCCTCAGTGCCCCGCTGTGTCTGAAACAGCACTGCTACAGCGTGTTCAAGGCAAGGATCTGGATGTTATTATTAGCATTTGTTAAGCACTTACTATGTGCCAAGCACTGGGGTAGATACAAGTCAATCAGGTTGGACCTAGTCCCCTCTGCTACATAGGGCTCACAGTTTAAGTAGGAGGATTTAATCTCCATTTTACAGACAAGATAACAGGCATAGAAAAATGAAGCGACTTGCCCAAGGTCACACAGCAAGCAGTTGGCAGAGGCAGGATTAGAACCCAGGTCCTCTAACTTCCCAGGCTTGTGCTCTTTCCACTAAGCCATGCTGCTTCACAGCACCCTCTGCCTCCCACCCCCTAACTGTGGGGGACCCTCAAGTTTCTGCTCTGGTCCCCTTCTATTCTCCATCTACACCCACTCCCTTGGAAAACTCATTCGCTCCCACAGCTTCAACTACCACCTCTCTGCAGATGATACCCAAATCTACATCTCCAGCTCTGATCTTTTGCCCTCTCTCCAGTCTCACATTTCCTCTTGCCTTCAAGACATCTCTGCTTGGATGTCTTCTTGTCACCTCCAGCTTAACATGTCCAAAACATAACTCCATATCTTCTCACCCAAACCCTGCTTTCCCCCTGACTTTCCCATCACTATAGGCAGCACCACTATCTTTCTTGTCTCACAAGCCCATAATTTTGGTGTTATCCTTGATTCTTCTCTCTCATCCAACCTATCACCAACTCCTGACGGTCCCACCTTTGCAAAAAATCGCGAAAATACGCCCTTTCCTCCCTATCCAAACTGCTACCACATTAATACAATCACTCATCCTAGCCCACCTGGATTACTGCATCAGCCTCCTTGCTGACCTCCCAGACTCCTGACTCTCCCCACTCCACTTCATACTTCATTCTGCTGCCCGGATCATTTTTCTACAAACACACTCAGGATATGTCACCCCCCACCCCTCAAAAAACTCCAGTGGTTGCCCATCCATCTCTGCAAGCAAAAATGCCTCACCACTGGCTTTAAAGCACTTAATCATCTAGTCCCCTTTTACGTCACTACTCTCCTACTACAACCCAGCCCACACACTTCGCTCCTCTAATGCTTACCTTCTCACTGCACATCAATCTTATCTCGCCACCGACCCCTCGCCCACATCCCACCTCTGGCCTGGAATGCCCTCTCTTGCTCCCTTTGTTCTTCCCCCCTCCCAGCCCCACAACACTTATGTACATATCTGTCATTTATTCATTTCTATCAATGTCTGTCTCCCCACTTCTAGACCGTAAGCCTGTTGTGGGCAGGAAATGTATCTGTTTACTGTTGTATTGTGCTCTCCCAGGCACTCAGTACAGTGTTCTGCACCCAGTAAACGCTCGATAAATACAAATGAATGAGTACTCACTCACTGGGCACATAGACTTCAGCATGCCAGTAGCAATGTATCAGATGCTCCAATTCTGGTCTGTTTAAACCCCTTCTTAGACTGTTTTTTTTTTGTTTGTTTTGTTGTTTACAGAGTTGGTCCAATGCTCTAGTCTCCTCACCTCTAGAGAATCTGGTCTAAACAACTGGTCTCACCTGAATATTGGCTGCTCTTCTGTCTCCAGCCCACTCAAGTCAGCTCACTGTGTTCCCAGACAAAATCCTATCTGTTCTTCCTACATGGCTCATGTTTAATCATGAATTGGGATTACCCTGGTTTTTTTTCTTTTTGCTTAATGTATCTTTAGGCCCTTTTGCTCCGATACACCCATTTCCTGTTCCACTCATTCCAAACACACACAGTGGGCTCACACCCCACGCACCCACACCTATAGCGCTGGCCTCATTACAGTGGCCCCAACCAATCAGCAAAGATCTCGTTAACATTTATCCCTTTCCAACCCTGTACAGCACTGAAACTGGAATTGAGGTCAGTGAAAACAAAAACTTCCCTTCCCCTGATTTTAAAATCTTGTTTATTAGCTAACATTCAGCAATAGAGATTTGCTTTGCACCACCCCACACCTAGGCCGGGAAGGGCAGAAGCAGCCACTCTCCATCCTGACCTGCAGGTGTTTTCTTTTCCAACACTTAGTACATTGTTCCATGCACACTAAGTATTTAATAGTGTTACTACAAAAGACAGCTATTTGCTTTGAAAATAGCTACACTAAACATGTACAAGAAATTAACTCTCCCAAATGAGTGAGTGGGTTTATTTTGGCTGAGAAAAGGGAGAATTGAAAATGAATATGCAAGCCATCCTATGGACCTAACCTCTGTAACCTTTCTCTGGCCCTTTGCTGTACTTCCAGCACTGCTGCATAATAATAATAATGATAATAACAAATAATTATGATACTTAAGCACTTACTATGTGCCAAGCACTGGGGTTAATCAGGTTGGACACAGTCTCTGTCCAACATGAGGCTCACATTCTTAATCCCCATTTTACAGATGAGGTAACAGGCACACAGACTTGCCTAAGGTCACAAGGCAGACATGTGGCAGAGCCAGGATTAAAACCCAGCTCCTTCTGACTCTCAGGCTCATAGTCTATCCACTAAATCACACTGCTTCCAAGGAAAGCATCTAACAAAAACTCTTTACCACTGGCTGTAAAGCAATCAATCACCTTGCCCCCTCCTACCTCACCACTCTCCTACTCCAACCCACACACTTAGCTCCTCTAATGCTAACCTACCCACTGTACTCAATCTAATCTATTTTGTTGTTGACTTCTTGCCCGTGACATGCCCTGGTCTCACCTGAATATTCACTGCTCTTCTGTCTCCAGCCCAGTCAACTCAGCTCATTGGTTCCCAGACAAAATCCTATCTGTTCTTCCTACATGGCTCATGTTTAATCATGAATTGGGATTGCTGTGTTTTTATTTCTTTTTGCTTAATGTATCTTTAAGCCCTTTTGCTCCGATACACCCATTTCCTGTTCCACTCATTCCCTGGTCCCCCCCCCCCCCCCCCCCCCGCACGGACCTTCATATCTGACAATTACTCTTCCCACCTTCAAAGCATTATTGAAGGCACATCTCCTCCAAAAGGTCTTCCTTGACTAAGCCCTCATTTCCTCTTCTCCCATTCCCTTCTGCATCACCCTGATTTGCCCCTTTTATTCACCTTTCCCTCAGCCCCAAAGCACTTCTGTACACAACCATTATTTATATTGTCTGTGTCCCCCTCTAGACTATAAGCTCTCGTAGGCTGGGAATGTATCTACTGACTCAGTTATTTTGTACTCCTCCAAGTGTTTAGTATTGTTGTTCATGATGTTTGTTAAGTATTCACTATACTGTACTAAATTCTGGGGTAGATACAAGTTAATCAGGTTAGACATGGTCCCTGTCCCACATGGGGCTCACAATTATAGTTGTTGTATTCACTAAACACATATTACGTGTCAAACACTGTTCAGAGCGCTAGAGAAAATACAAGTTAATCAGGTCTTACATTCCCTGTCCAACATGGGGCTCACAGTCTAAATTGGGTGAGTCTAAGTAGGAAGGAGAACAGGTATTGAATCCCTGTTTTTACAGAGTGCAGTGCTCTGCACACATTAAGCACTCAAATATGATTACCACAGACACATATCTCAATCGAATGAGCAAACAATGGTATTACAGTCCTCTACACTGTAAGCTCATTGTGGGCAAGTAATGTGTCTGTTTATTGTTGTATTCTCCCAAGCGCTTAGTACAGTGATCTGCACACAGTAAATGCTCAATGAATATGATTGAATGAATTTGAGCTCTCCCTCTGGACAGAGTACTGTACTAAAAACTTAGAATAATAATAATGGTATTTAAGGGCTTACTATGTGCCCATCACTGTTCTAAACACTGGGGTAAATACAAGCTAGTCAGGTTAGACACAGCCCCTGTCCCACATGGGGCTCACAATCTCACTCCCCATTTTACAGATTAAGTAACTGAGGTCCAGAGAAGTGACATGATATGCCCAAGGTCACACAGCAGACAAATGGGGGAAGTCAGGATTAGAACCCATGACCTTCTGCCTTTCAGGCCTGTGCTTTATCCACTAGGGCACGCTGTTTCTCCAAGAGTATATAGGGTCCATTCCTGAGGCTGGTAGTGACAGCTATCCCAATTGCCCTGACAGTGTGGCTGAACAAAAAGTGGGGGTAAAGGCCAGACACAAAAAGCTGAATGCTGGAGCAAGTGGGTATTTGAGTGGATCTAATTGAATAGATGAGTGGCTTTGTGTGTTGGGGGGGGGGGGGGGGGGGGAGAGAGAAAAATCAATCCCCATGCATCTTTTCATTTGTATAGATCACAGTAATGTGATGATTTTATTCAGTATTAGCAAAATGTCTCCCCTCCTGCCTCTCCCCTGAAAATAAGCAGGGTGTGCTGTGGAGCGTAGTATAATGAACCATATGTGTCTCATTGCTCTGCTCCCAGCCGTGTGATAACAGCCCCCACTCCCTGCCAAACTCATCAGATCTCTACTACCAGGGGAATATTACAAGAGTCTCAATCACTGTGGCCTAGTCTGGAGCCCTTGAGGTGGGTGGCTTCATGCTTCTCAGGATCTGCTTTGAGCCCTGATGAGGTCCTTGTAGGTCAAGCAAACCCCTTACCTGGCAATCTCAGTTTCTAGTAGTTTCCACTGCCTTTACAGAAGCAACAAAATAACTCTAGAACTTGTGTCTGGATGGGGCAGATTAAGAACCACAGTAAAGGGTAGGGGACCCCAAGGGCGGGGGATGGAAGTGCAGGAGGCCCAGAGAGCATAATAATAATGGTACTTCTTAAGTGCTTACTATTGTAGGTACAAGTTAGTCAGGTTGGACACAGTCCCTGTCCTACACAGGGCTCAATGCTCTTAATCCTCATTTTTCAGATGAGGAAACTGAGGCCCAGACAAGTGAAGTGTCTTGCCCAAGGGTCACACAGCAGACATGTGGCAGAGCCAGGATTAGAACCCATGACCTTCTGACTCCCAGGCCCATGCTCTGTCTACTAAGCCATGCTGTAGTAATGGTATTTGTTGAGCATCCACTAGGTGCAATGGACTGTACTGAATATTTGGGAAAGTAGAACAAGAAGTAGTGGCAAGTTCCTTAAATGTTAATGAGGGGGAAAAAAGAAAGATATTTACAAGAGTAATCAAAATGAATTGTGTCCGAGTGCATACATGCATACATATAGTTGCCTCTCATATTCGATGAAGCATCACTGGTGGGTGAAATTCACCTGTGAATTCATTCAATCATATTTGAGTATTTACTGTTGTAGGGCACTGTACTAAGTGCTTGGGAGAGGACAAGATAATGATAAACAGACACATTCCCTGCCCACAATGAGCTTACAGTCTGGGAATGCATGACTGAAGAGGCTGATGGGGAAATCCACAGTTCTGGCCCCATTAGGTACACAAAAAAAGAGCAACCCCCTACTATGTTGTTATATTTGAGGTTTATAGTGCCCAAGGCTGTTTTTGCTTTTCAGTACTGTATTGAGTGCTTTTGCCTCCTTGTTCCTTGTGAAGTTTTGGCTCAAGTAAGCCATGCTGGTCTATTCTGAGCAGTTGGCTCCCAACTTTCAACTCAAAATGCAGCTTTGTCTTACTGTGTTCTTCAGCAATTCCTCTGTCCTTCCCAATTTTAGCTTTCTAGACAGCAGCTGTACAGTTATCCTGCTGTTCATTCTCAAGGGTCACTCAGTGTAGCATCAATGCTAATGAGTCAGAGGACCTGGGTTCTAATCCCAGCTCTGCCACTTGACTGCCATGTTACGTCAAGTGAGTCACAACTTCTCTGTGCTTCAGTTACCACATCTCTAAAATGGGGATTAAGATTGAGCACCCTATGTGGGACAGGGACTGGGTCCAACCTCATTATCTACCCAAGTGTTCAGTACAGTACCTGGCACATAGTAAGTGCTGAGAACAGTGCTTTGCACATAGTAAGCGCTTAATAAATGCCATTATTATTATTATAATAAATACCCTCAAGAGATAGTGACTGCTCTAGAACATGATTATGATCCTACCTTGTGCTTTGGTGTCAGACTGTGCAGAGTGCTTAGTACAGTACTCAGCTCATAGGAAGTACTCACTGATAGCAAACATTTCTTTTACCCTGGAAGTCTGATTTCATACTGCTGCTACACTGCATCTCCCCAGAGAATGTTCTTGCCTTTGATTCAGTTTTTTTGATTTCCTTGCCAATCATTGCATCATAGGTCAGTGTGATGACTAACAACATTAGGCCACAGCACATAGCTCTGTTGCCAATATGCCTTTCTGGTGGTGTATATGGCTTCAGTGCTACATCACCTCCATTTTCTGTAGACAGGGAGGCAATAGTGGCTGCCTCAATGCCAGAAAGAAGCTGGATGTAGGCCAAGGTGACCATTGGCACTACTCTTGCTCAATATTGGTAGGCCTCAGACACTGCTGCCAGTGTTTTTTTTGCCCCAAATGTGCTTGGAGGCAGGACGAAAGTGTCTCTCACTTCTGGCTCCTGTGCTCTATGAAGACATGTTATCCACCTGCCTCCCCCTGGGCCCCTCCCCCCATCCCCAGGAAGCCTTGGGATCTAGCAGAAGTGAGATGGGCAGAGGGTTCACCCTCATGGGACCCTGAAGATTGATGGTGAACAACACCATCATGAGAGATGCCTCTCTCTCCCCACCCCCAAATGCCTTTACTACCTCCTCCAACTCCTGTCCTCACTTTCTCTTATTTTTCTACAAAAATGTTCAGGCCATGTTTCCCCACTCCTCAAGAACCACTGGAAGTTGCCCATCCACCTTCACATCAAACCAACTCCTCACCACTGGCTTTAAAGCCTTCACCTTGCCCCCGCCTACCTCCCCCTGCTGCTCTCCTACTACAGCCCAGCCCACACACTTCACTCCTCTAAATGCCAACCTTCTCACTGTACCTCCATCTCATCTATCTCCCCGCCAACCTCTCGCCCACGTCCTGCCTCTGGACTGGAATGCCCTCCCTCCTCATATCTGACAGACAATTACTCTCCCCTATTTCAAAGCCTTATTGAAGGCACATCTCTCCCACGAGGCCTTCCCTGACTTAAGCCCTCTTTTCTTTTTCTTCAACTCCCTTCTCCGGCACCTTGACTTGCTCTCTTTATTCATCCCCACAAGCACTTATGTATATATCTGTAATTTATTTAGATTAATGCTGGTCTCCCCCTCTAGACTGTAAGCTCATTGTGGGCTTAGGTAGCTTGTTATATTGTACTTTCCCAAACACCTAGTACAGGGCTCTGCACAGTAAGTGCTCAAATGATTGACAATCAGCAGTATTTATTGAGCACTTACTGTGTACAGAGCATTGTATTAAGCAACTGAGAGTGTAAACACTGGGGTAGAGACAAGGTAATCAGGTTGTCCCATGTGGGGCTCGCAGTCTTGATCCCCATTTTACAGATGAGAAAACTGAGGCAGACATGGCTCATCTTCACACCTGGTTTTCCTATCAGGGCTGCTTTCATGCAAACCACATGTTAACTCCAGACTAAGTTTATGGGCAGGCAATGTGTCTACTAACTTGGTTATATTGTACTCTCTCAAGCTTTCAGGACAGTGCCCTGCACACAGTAAATCCATCATACTTATTAATCACTTACTAAGAAAAATCCATCTCGTAGTACTCACCTGTACTAGTACTGTGATGTCATACATGCACATAAGCAGTGCTGTAATGCAGCACACTGATCCCAAACAAGCTCATGTTGTGATAACATCCCATCATTTCCCCAATCACATTCTAGCAGAAAAAAAAATATATACACACACACACACACACACACACACATATAACAGCGTGGTCTAGTGGATAGAGCAGGGGCCTACGTTCTAAGTCCCGACGCTGCCACTTGTTTGTTGTGTGACCTTAGACAAGTCACTTCTCTGTCTGTTACCTCATCTATAAAAATGGGGATTAGGAATGAGTCCCATGTGGGACAGAGACTGTGTCCAACCTTGTATCTACCCCAGCACTTAGTACAGTGCCTGGTGCATAGTAAGCACTTAAATTACCCCACTTCCCCCCCATTAAAAAAAAAAATTCTCCTTTAGACTGAGCTCCACTTGCAACAGGAACTGTGTCCAATCTGACAATCTTGGATCTATTCCAGCGCCTTAAATGATATCATTATTACTACATGCTTTAGCCTATGAATACACCTGACCAGCCAGTTCTGATCAAGAGCTAAAAGCAAATCTCTCCATGGGCTGAGATTAAGCAATCCTCAGAGATCCATTCATTGTCAAAGTTCTGCACAATTTGTCAGGCTTTCAAGGTGTAGAAGGGACTTCTGAGCAGGTAACTGAAGTTGTTGAACTGGAGAGGAAACAATTTAGAAGTAGATGATAGAGATGTCCTGAGTTAATTGCATCTCAGAATAGTTATCCATCCTCAAGTTGACAATCCAATGCATCACTGCAAGATCTTGAATAAGATAAAAGTTATGGTTTTTTCATCACCAGCTTAAAAATAAAATCTTGGTATTATATAAAGTCTTGCATCAATTTTGAATTAGGTGGATGAACTTATATGATTGAAGACCTTAATGGAGAAAGAAATTCTAAGGTGTGTGAATGTGTTCAGAAGGGACTTAGTGAAAAGCCTGATCAACCTAAAAAGGACAGATTCTTCGATAAAATTGAAGTCACTATCACAGATCACAAGACAAGCTACTACACTGGGGGCCTCCTTCAGACTCAACCACCTTATAACTCGTTTAGAGTTGTGATGCTTTGAATTAAGCACTAGTTTAGGGACATTTATCACTAAATTAGATGGCCTAAAATAATTTCCTCCTCTCAGGGTCACACCTGGAGAATTTCCAGTACTCTACCAGTCTAAGCTATGAAAGGGAGAGTCAAGCAGAGGCCTACTCATTCCACTCCTAGCTTGGCCAGTGGTTAGCAAGTTGAAGGCAATCTGCTACAAGTCAAAACTCACCCATGCTGGGCAGCAGCAGCATGGGAGAGTCGAGGGCAGAGACTCGAGTTTACTGTGCAGAAGGCGGCAATGGTTCCTTATTTTTAAACCAAGAAAACTCTATGGATACACTACCAGAATGATTGCAGATAAAGAGCAGGGCATTCTGGCAGAAATGTGTCCATGGTGTCGCTATGGGGCAGAAGCAACCTAACGGCATAGGACAAAATAATTTCATGTTACTTTTCCAGAGTCTCTGGATTAATTTCTAGTTTGTAACAGGTAAGGCTATGGGTAATCCTGCCCCATGTTACACATCCATTCATGATACAACCACATCCACGGACTAGGAAGAAAGGCCTTTGTTGCTTGAAGATGTGGTTGTGGAGTACGAGGACACGGATGCAGAAGTCAAGGCAGGATAGGATAAGTGCTTGGGCCAGCATGGTAGCACTTTGGATGGAGAGCAAAGGGTCGATTTTAAAGCCACGTCCTGAAGGTAGAAAGGACAGGATCTGGTGACAGACTGAATATGTGGGTGGAATGAGAGAGATGAGTCAAGGATAACACCAAGGTTTCAGGCTTGTGAGATAGGGTGGTTAGGAGAGCTGTCTACAGTGATGGGGACTGCAGGCTTTGGGTGCGAAGATAAGGAGTTCTGTTTTGGACATGTTAAATCTGCAGCACATCCAAGTAGAGGCAACCTGAAGGTAGGAGGAAGTGCCAGATTGCAGGGAAGGAGAGAGAGGTCAGGACTGGAGATGTGGATTTGGGAATCATCTGCATAAAGGTGACTGAATGAATGCTTTAAAGCCAACGATTTGAAGCTTCCCTTCAAAGCCCTACTGAGAGCTTACCTCCTCCAGGAGGCCTTCCCAGACTGAGCCCCCTCCTTATCCCCTCTGCCTTACTTCCTTCCCCTCCCCACAGCACCTGTATATATGTTTGTACGCATTTATTACTCTATTTTATTTGTACATATTTATTCTATTTATTTTATTTTGTTAATATGTTTTGTTTTGTTCTCTGTCTTCCCCTTCTAGACTGTGAGCCCACTGTTGGGTAGGGACCGTCTCTATATGTTGCCAACTTGTACTTCCCAAGCACTTAGTACAGTGCTCTGCACACATTAAGCGCTCAATAAGTACGGTTGAATGAATGAATGAACGAATGGTAAAGAATTTGATGTGGAGGTGGATGGGCAATGACTGGAGGCTTTTGAGGGGTGGGGAAATATGAACTGTGCTAAGCACTTAATACAGTGCTTTGCACACAGTAAGCATTTACAGTTGAATTAACTGAATCTTTTAAGAAAAACAATCCAGAGGGAAGATGAGTAGTTTGGTCTTAGACAAAATTTGACATCCTGGAGACAAAAGGACATGCAGAAATATAGGTCTGAGGAAAGGTAGAGGTGTAGAGTTGGGAGTCATCTGCATAGAGGTGGTAGGTGAAATCAGGTGAGCAGAATAAGCTCACCAAAAGAGTGGGTATAGAGTGAGACAAGTAGGGGACCAAGAGAACACTGGGATACTGACAGTTAAGGAATGATATGAGAAGAGGAATCAGTGATTATAACTGAGGAGACAGAAGTAAAAGAGGCAGGTTAATACTGTCAGTAAAACCAAGGCCTCAAAGTGTTTCCATGTCATGGGCAACAGAGAGGTCAAGAAGGTTTAGGACAATGTGGAGCTCATTAGATTTGGCTCCTAGAAGAGCATTTGTTACCTTCAAGAGCGCATTCTCAGTGGAGTAGAGGGGTTGAAAGCCTATTTGTAATAGTTCAAGAAAGAGTTGGTGGGAGAGGAAGTAAAGGCAACGCATGTAAATGTAAAGCATCTAGCACTTTTATTATTATCATCATCACCTGCTCTCCTTGGCACACATGCCAGTGAGGAACAGCCCAACCCCCATCTTGCAGTAGACTGCCATGTCCAAACAGTTCAAGACTTAAAGGTGTTGGCTTTGAAAAACTTCCAACTGAAATGAGTACCCTGGCTCGAAGTGTGAAGCTATTGTAATTTGCTTAAGAGGCTGCTCTTGTAAATATGAATCAATAGATAAGAAGTATCTCCCAAATTAAGTGCTACAGGAATCTAGGAATTGATCTAGTAGACTGTAAGCTGGTTGTAGACAGGGAATGTGTCTTCCAATTGTTATAGTGTATTCTCCCAAGTTCTTAGTACAGTGCTCTGCATGCAGGAAGTGCTCAATAGATACAACTGATTGACTGAAAAGTGGGAGACATGCACAGGACATGATCTTTTGGATACATATCAACATCTCAAATGATTCTACTTGCTTGAAATTTCTATCAGGTCAACAGGCAGCTCTCTTAAAGCCTTACCCAGGACCAACAAGGTTAAGAGAGTAAACACCAACCTGCTCACTTGCACTTAGAGACTCACCCATTTATGTGGATATTCTCAGAACCTGAAAGCTAGCACGCTACTGAGAAAGGCATAGCTTGATAGTCTGAAAGCAAATATCAAGCAACGTATAATTTCCAATAAAAAAAAAATCACCAGTGGTACTGCACCATAGTTTTCTACTTAAGAGTTAAAGCACGCATCATTGTCACAATACAATCATCCACAGATAGACTGGTGGAACTATGAGTGCAAACAGACATCAGATCCAAAACATGTTTGATAGTGGTGAGGAGAGGCTTCTGTAAATGATGCTCCTAGGCAATGAGTGGCCACAGCATTGTGTGCAAATTGGGGGAGGGGGGTGGTCAATGATATTTGAGCACTTAGTGTGCATACCACTGTACTAGGTGCTTGGGAAAGTACAATATAATAAAGTTGTTGGACATTGTGTGCCCACAAAGAAGATATGCTCTACTTTACAAGACTTGACTGAGATAAAGTCAGGGAGGGGGAGAAGAGGGATGGGGAGAAAAGAGGCCCTTCAGTAGGTTGAAAGACCCTCAGAAACAAGAGAAGTCAGGAACACTCTATGGATACACACCAGAACAATTGCAGATGGAGGTGGGGAGTCCTGGGAGAGATGCGTCCGTGGTGTCACTATGGGTTGGAGATGACTCTACATCATAAGACAAGACTGTTGAGTACTTAGTCTTTACTCTTCCTACGCTGGAACTAGGAATTAGGCCACTGAGACATGGGACCAAGAGGGGTACCATAAAGTAGTTGCTATAGCATCAACCTTGTGACGGTTCTGATGCCTTTCATCTGTCAGATTCAACAATCAGTGAGCTCTTTGAGCACTCCCCGGCAGCCCACATTTAGTCGAAGAGCAGGTGGATTCCAAATGTTCTCTGAAGAACAGAGTCCCTCACGTTAAGTGCTTGCTATGGTAGACACAAAGTAATCAGGATGGACATAGTCCATGTCCCACATAATAATAATAATAATGATGATGGTATTTGTTAAGCAGCTAGTATGTGCAAAGCACTGTTCTAAGCACTGGGGGGATACAAGGTGATCAGGTTGTCCCATGTGGGGCTCACAGTCAATTCCCATTTTATAGATGAGGGAACTGAGGCCCAGAGAAGTGAAGTAACTTGCCCAAAGTCACACAGCTGACAAGTGGCAGAGCTGGGATTAGAACCCATGACCTCTGACTCCCAAGCCCAGGCTCTTTCCACTGAGCCATGCTGCTTCTCATGGGACTCACTGTCTTAATCCCCATTTCACGGATGAGCTAACAAGCACATAAAAGTAAAATGACTTACCCGAGGTCACAGAGCAGACAAGTGGCAGAGTCAGGATTAGACCACAGGTCCTATGACTCCCAGGCCTGAGCTCTACCCACTAGGCAATACAACTTATCCTCCTTGAAAGATTGCAGGAGAAATACCAGCAAGGATCAGATACTCCAACAGTTCACAACATGAACCAAATCAACAGAAGAATAATCAAATTTAGAGTGCTTACTGCGGGCAGAGAACTATACTAGACACTTTGGAGAAGACAGTATAACAGAGTTGGTAGTCACATTCCCTGCCTAAAAAGTAGAATGTGAAGAGGGTGGCACACTAAATACCACCAGTTGTTTGGAGGAGGGTCATGGGCAAAAGTGGCAGGAGGTAGAGGTGGTAGTTCTTTCTGCCGAGAAAGATTTCTACACACTCATCAGGAGCCTAGCAATGGTAAAGTTCTGCAGGGCATTTGAATCAAGGGAAAGGCTCATGTTTGAATGATGTATTCTGTACACAGTTCTTTGACTTGGATATATTTTTTAGTAGTGTAGCTGATAATTGTGTGTTAACATTTCTAGCAATCCCTTCACTGGTATTGAAGGGAGGGGTAAGTTAATATTTAATACACTCCCAGTGGAATGAGTGAGCAGAATGGGAATTGGGAGATGATTCTAAAAACTGAGGGAATAAACTCCACTCTCCCTCAATTGAAGTCACAGGGCTCCTTATTCATAATGTGTGATTACTGATTATAGAACAAGATCATTACATTTTGCCTTGAAGGACTTTTTGATCTAATAAGATAGATAAGAAATACAAATACATGTATACAAGCAACTGAAGCATAAGAGGTACCTGAGGTAACCAGTGGCCAGAATTACATCGGGTTAGTTTGAAAACACTTCATGAAGGTGAATTTAAGTGCATTTGAAGGAGGGGATGGGCATTTTATGGTTAAGAAGAAAGAGGAGGGCATTCCAAAAGAACCCAAATTTCCCTCCACCAGGGAGTTGGTTTGTTCAGCTGGAGCAAGCCTACTCACAGTACCTTTATCTGGTCTCTTGCCACTGACCCTTTGCCCACATCCAACCTGACTCTGTCCAACCCAATTTACTTGTATCTACCCCAGCGTTTAGTACAGTGCTCAGCACATAGTAAGCACTTAAATACCACAATCATTATAATTTTCACTCAAATCCCTCCCCCTTTATGACAGGCCCACTACTCACCCCAACTTCAAAGCACATCTCCAAAAGGCCTTCTCTAAGCTTTTCTTTCCTCTTCTCCCATACCCTTGTGTTGCTCTTGCACTTGGATTTTCAGTCTTTATTCACCCCACCCTTATGTATGTCTTATTTATTCAATCATTTATTGAGCTCTTACTGTGTGCAGCACAGTAAGAGCTTGGGAGAGTACAATACAACAATAAACAGACATTTCCTGCCCACAATGAGCTTAAAGTCTGGGGGGGATGGGGAAGGAGAAGGTGGGGCAGAGACCAGGTTAATTTTTCTAAGCATCTCAAGCATCTAGTAGAGTTCCCTGCACAATGAATGTTGTTACTGCCCCACAGCCAGATTGGTGCATCATTTGGGAGGCGGGGGAGAAACTCCAAAAAACAAGAACAACCCAGAGTGGAGAGTGGGAAGCCAGGATCCCACACAGGCAAAGGGTGGGGGTGCACCTGGACAGAGTAGGAGAATCTCACAGCTGGGCCCTGAGGCACAGAGAGGAGACAGCAAACAGGTGACACCTGTCCCAGATGTGATTTCTGTAAGAGGTAGAGTTTCTCCCTCTCCAACTGGCAGAGGGAAGGGACACTGTGGCTCAAATTGAGTCTGGAACTGCTAGACCAGGACAGGGTGAGATAGCACCTGAGTTCCCTCCTCTGTCCTTGCAGGAAACAGAGTTTTCTGCTGTTACCCTGGCAATCACACCTGCCCCACTGTGGCCTGGGGAGCAGGACTCTGTGACACATGCCCCAGTAGGTACAGCTGCTAGGCTGCACTGCAGCAATGTTATTTGAGCACAGTACTGTGCTAAGCAAAACAGAGTTGGCACAGCCAACAGGATTCCTCCTACTCCTGGAGGCCACTCGTATTAACAGAAATCAAAGCATTTTGGGGGCTTTACAGAAGTGACTGATTTTAAATCATTTTAATGGATTGTCCATGAATTTACAGACTGTTGGCAACTCTGGCAGCAGGTAGATAGGAGCCATTACTAGAACATTAATAACTACCATTTTTGGTTTTATCCAAGTAGCATTTAGGAGCCCCTGAAGACTGCTGAGAAGGAATTAAATAGTTAAAATATTATTATGGAAAGGATGAGAAGAATCTGGAGGCAGGAAATTTAGCAAGGAGTCTGTGGCATAAATCAAGGGAAGGTAATTAGGGTTTGGTTTAGGACAGATCAAGAAAAAAAAAATAGAGGAAAGGAGTGAAACCATGACATTTTTACTGAGGAGAAATGGGCAGGGCCAGGTAGATTTTGAATATTTCCTGATGACTTGAGCCTTCCCTTGTTTTCTCTTTTTCCCTGCTCTCAAACGTGTGAAGGAAGGAAAAAAAAAAAGCCTAAACTACACTCACATGCCCACCCATCCTCAGGCTAAGTTATATTTTAGTTCAAAAATTGGTGCATCCTTAAAACAAAACAAAAAAAAAGTCACACACTTCCTACCTGTGGGAAATTCACATTTCTCAAAAGGAGATTATTTGTTGCCTGGTGGGATAGATAATTTGTAGTTTAATTTATACCAATCATTTAAAACTTCCAGAACATTCAAAAGCTTCACTATCAGAGGGAGAGACAGAGGCACATAGATGTTAAGTGACTAGCCCGAGGTCACTCAGCAGGCAATTGGAGTAGCTGTGGTTTGAACCCAAATCCCCTGCCTCCCAGTCTCATGCTCTTTTCACGAAGCCATCCTACCTCCAAGACAAAAGAGTCAAAAAGTTCAGCAGAGATATGTTAAAGAAAACCTTCTTTCAGTTGAGGACTAGGGCACCACTAGCAGATGGCTTTTGCATCACCTCTGCACTTAGATAGTCACCCCATGTGTATGCGTCATTTATTTTAATGTGCTTCCCCCTCTAAATTATAAACCCCTTATGGTCAGGGAACATGCATACCCAAGGGCATAGAACAGTGCTCTGCACACAATGAATACCACTGACTGACTCACCCTTCTAGCTTGATCACTTAAGGGGGGGGGAAAGAAAGGGTAGCTTTTCCTGGGTCCTTCTTCACCATAGTTGCTGGACAAGAGTCAGCACCTCCAGACTCTTGTTCTAGGACTGGTGATCCTCAGTCAAGCACTGGGGGCTTCCCTCCTTTCCAAATGTTCTGATATCCAGAGGCAAAGCAGAAGTTGGCAGTGAGTCTCAATCATATTTGAGCACTGCATTCAGCGTTTGGGAAAGTACAATATGAGTTGGTAAACATTCCCTGCCCATGACACGCTTCCATTCTCTCCAGCAAGAGCATTTTAGCACTATTTCTGGGAGAAGATGCATTTCCCAGAAAGCATCTTTTCAACACTGGCTATGCCAGCACAGGCTAGTGGATAGAGCCCAGGTCTGCGAGTCAGAAGGTCATGGGTTCTAATTCCAGCTCTGCCACTTGCCTGCTGTGTGACCTTGGACAAGTCACTTGTCTTCTCTGTTCCTCAATTCCCTCATCTATAAAATGGGGATTAAGACTGTGAGTCCCACGTGGGACAACCTGATTACCTTGCATCTACCCCAGAGCTTAGAACAGTGCCTGTCATATAGTAAGCACTTAAATACCATAATTATTATTAGGACTCAAAATTTTTAACACATCCCTCTAGACAGTAAGCTTCTCATGGGCAAAGAATGGGTTTGTTTAATAATAATAATGATAATATTTGCTAAGCACTTACTATGTGCCATACACTGTGCTATACACTGGAGTAGATACAAGGTGATCAGGTTGTCCCACAGGGGGCTCAGTCTTAATCCCTATTTTACAGATGAGGTAACCATGGCACAGAGAAGTTAAGTGACTTGCCCAAAGTCACACAGCTGACAAGTGATAGAGCCGGGGTTAGACATGTATTCTCCCAAGCGCTTAGTACAGTACTCTGGACTCAGTAAGCGCTCAATAAATACGACTGAATGAAATTCAGCTGGAGCTATAACTCCTTCCCTGGTAAGATCACCGCCTGAATGGCTACTGGGCTCTAGTGGCAAGCGGCAGTACTGGAGGGGAACGAGGAGGGAGGGCCAGCGCTAGGACCTCGGTGGCGACTGAAGAGGAAGTGAGCAGGAGGGGAGGAGCAGATAAGGGTGACTCCAAACTTGAGGGTTGACTTTTGAGCTCAGAAAGAGCCGCAGAGAGGAAAGAAGAGAAAATGCAGGGGCGGATCGTCCCCCTCCCTAGACTGCAATTCAACTGCTACAAAATAAGATGAATGGGTATTCCGGCCAGCGGAAAGCAAGAAAGCTTTGTTAAACGAACGGTCATTTGGTGTATTCACCTTTGTGAGTTAAAATCCCGGACAGTCGGTGGTGGGGAAGAGAAAGAACAAAAAAAATGAATGATGAAGTTCCAGATGACTCACCGCCATGCCCCGTGCAGAGAACGACTCCAGAAGACGGGAGAAAACTGAGTCACTTTAAGACATACAAGCGGAGGTGGTTCTTACTCCTGGTGATCTGCCTGCTAAACTGCTCTAATGCTATGGTGCGTAGGGAAAGGGGGAAGAAGCCGGGAAGGCAACTGGTGGGTTGAGGGAGAGTGGCTTTTTAAACCCTTAAATACTTAATCCATGACAGCTGTTAACTTTCTGGCTGATTACAGCTTTTCCTCCTGTCGCACCCTCCCCATCCAGATTTCATTAAGGCAGACGAGGATTCGGGTGAGGGGAGGGCTGGCTTAAACAGGCGACCAGGTGTTGGGGATTTTGCAGAAGAAAAGCGTTTTCCAGAATTCAGAGTGCTGTTTTCTTAGTGCTTTTTGACAGATGTCATTCCGAAGGAGACGTCCCGGGTCAGAATTTTCAAATGAGAAACAAACCATCTATGCAAAGTTTTGTAAACCCCGAGTGCATAATTGGGTCCGACCATTGGGTTAATGTGCAGAAAAATGAAATACTGTCACTTTGCCACTATATGAAACAAACACCATAAAGCTTTGTGGGAAGATCTTACTGCTGTTTCCCTTCCCTGCTCCCAGCAGCATTTACGGCAAAGTTCAGACCTGTTGAGGAAGTTAAAAAAAAAAAGTGAATTACTTACTTTGTAAAGCTCTCCCGAAGGGGCATGTGTCAGCCTGTAAGTTATCTCCCCTACCCCCCCCCCCCCCCCCCCCCGTTATGCACAGTAGTGATCCAGAACGTGTGATTGTGCGAGGAGATAGACGTGATAAGAGAACAATTCAGTGTCATTTGACCGATTACTGCCTCTAAAGGGCTTTGATTTTTGAGTTTTCGATGGCCTTTAGTGTATCTTCCATAGGAGGGT
The DNA here is from genome assembly GCF_015852505.1 of Tachyglossus aculeatus. Taxonomy (NCBI): domain Eukaryota; kingdom Metazoa; phylum Chordata; class Mammalia; order Monotremata; family Tachyglossidae; genus Tachyglossus; species Tachyglossus aculeatus. The sequence goes on from NC_052099.1 coordinate 5,987,963, forward strand.
GAAATATTCCATCAACATTTCTGGCCCATTAAAACGCCTTCTAAATGAAAGTTGCATCATATTATGGGAATTTCTGAATCACCCTGTAGGTGTAGTTCTTGCCTGAATCATGTTCAGAACTTTATTCTTGGGCAAGTATTCCAGGATTCAGTGTTCACGGTTGTATTTCTGCCTTTGAAGTCAGGGAGAATAGTCAATAGGAACCTTGAGTGACATGTACAAACAAGATACCCAGGTTTCAATACCCTTTTAAAGGTTCGTCTTTAAAATTCTATTATTCTCTTGAGTCATTTCCAATCTCTTAGCACTTGCACATATCTCTATACAACTGTAGCTAGTTACATAATGTTGGCATATTTATGATCTCTTTTGATTTGGATTATGATCTCTTGCACTTGGATTTGTACCCTTTATTCACCCCACATTCAGCCCCACAACACTTATGTCCATATCCGTAGTTTATTTTAATGTCTGTCTCCCCCTCTAATAATGATGATGATGATATTTTTAAGCACTTACTATGTGCCAAGCACTGTTCTAAGTGCTGGGGTAGATACAAGGTAATCAGGTTGTCCCACATGGGGCTCACAGTCTTAATCCCCATTTTACAGATGAGGTAACTGAGGCACAGAGAAGTTGTGACTTGCTCAAAGTCACACAGCTGACAAGTGGTGGAGTCAGTATTAGAACCCATGACCTCTGACTCCCAGGCCCATGCTCTTTCCACTAAGCCATGCTGCTTCTCTAGACTGTAAGCTCCTTGCATGCAGGGAACAGGTCTACCAAATCTGTTGTATACTTCCAAGCACTTAGTACAGTGCTCTGTACACAGTAAGTGTTCAATAAATAACACTGATTGATTGAGCGATCGCAACTTAGAAGTGACATTATCAAATACCAAAGGTACATGTAGCTGTATATGGGTAGACCTACCTTAGTCAGGTGTGCTTAGCAGTAATGTGGGAAATTCAGAAGAAAAGAAATCTTAGAAAAAGAGAAATAAAGAAAAGCGGCATATTGAACAGTGGAAAGCATTTTGTGTTTATTTTTTTCTGCATCCTTGGAGTTCAGTGGCAATTTCACTGACCAATCCAGTAAGGTTGTCAAGACTCTCGTAGGCGGAGTGTGGGCAGAAGCAAATTTCTTTATAGCATCATGCATGAGTATGGAAGTTTGTGATTTAATCATAAGAGATATTATATAATCCTGATGGGGGGAGCAGTTCTGAAAATACAGTCTAGGGCAGGGCAGTTTAACGACAAATGATCGAAATCTACACAAAAGTCAAATCATGTAAAAACTGAACTCCTTTCCTAAAGATTCCATAAAGCAAAATCAATCCAAGTGAAAAGGCAGTCATCGAAGAGACTTGGAGGATATGGCCTGAAGTCTTAATTTACCCATTTCATTTGATGTTTCAGGAACTTTGGACAAGTAGGTGGTTTGATTTTAATTGCTATATTTTGACACCTGACCAGTGCTCTCAAATTGTAGCCTACTGATCAATCAATCAATGGTATTTATTGAGCACTCAGTGTCCAGAGCACTGTACTAAGTGCTTGGGAAAGTACAATGGGTTGGTATATGTGATCCCTGCCCTCAAGGAGTTAACAATCCAATGGGCAGGCAGACAATAAAATAAATTACAGAAAGGGGAAGCAATGTAATCATATGTGGATAAATGCCATGGGGCAGGGGTTAGGATGAGTATTAGAATGCTTAGTGGGTACGGACCCAAGGCAGGAGGGTGAGAGAAAAGGATGGGGAGATGAGAGGTTAGTCAGGAAAAGGCTTCCTGGAGGAGATATGATTTTAATAGGTCTTTACAGATCGGGAGAGTGGTAGACTGTCCAATATGAGGAGGGAGAGAGTTCCAGATAGGAAGGAGGGCGTGAATAAGGGGTCGACAGTGAGAGAGATGAGATGGAGGCATAGCAAGTAGATTGGTGTTAGAGGAGTAAAGTGTAGGGGCTGGGTTGGGGGAAAGGAGCAAGATTAGGTAGGATGGGGAGAGCTGTTTGAGTGTGTTAAAGTCAATGGTAAGGAATTTCTGTTTGATGCGGAAGTGGATGGACAAAAACTGGAGGTTCTTGAGGAGTGGGAAAATCTGGCCTGAACGTTTCTGTAGAAAAACGATCTGGGCAGCAGAGTGAAATAGAACTGGAGTGGTGAGAGGAAGGGAGGTCAGGGAGGAGGCTGATGTAGTAATCAAGGCCGCATATAAGACTAGACTGTAAACTCCTTGTGGGCAGGGAACGTGTCTATCAACTCCCAAGTAAACACTCAATAAACACAACTGATTAATTGATTGATTGATAAGTGCTTGGACCAGCCCTGTAGCAGTTTGGGTGGAGAGGGAGGGATGGGTTCTAGTCATTCATTCATTCAATCAATCATGTTTATTGACCACTTACTGTGTGCAGAGCACTGTACTAAGAGCTTAGGAGAGTACAATATAACAATAAGCAAACACATTCCCTGCCCACAATGAGCTAGAGATGTTATAAAAATAGAACTGACAGGATTTGGCAACAGACATTGCAGATGGCCAAATCAAGGAAGTTATCTAAATCAAGGAAAGACAGTAACATTCAGGGTTAATTATAATCTATTTAGATTTAGACTTTGTCAGGAAGGAGATATGTTGTTCTCCTAGAGACCTGCCTAGGATGGAAATCTGGGGCCCAGCCCAGCCAACCCACCTATGCTTGGCTGCAGCATAATAGCCGGTATGCTGCTGAATAATAATTAACAATGATGATAATAATAATAATATGAGTGCTTACTATGTACCAACCACTGTACTAACCACTGGAATGGATACAAGATAATCTGGCAATGAGCCAATCCACACTGGACTTGGGCTACAACAAAGGTGATCTGGGCAGGGAATGTGTGGTTTTTGTTGTATTGTACTCTGTCAAGTGCTTAGTACAGTGCTCAGAATACAGTAAGCGCTCAATAAATAGGATTGAATGAATGAGCCAGTCAGTCAATCATATTTATTGAGTGCTTTACTGTGTGCAGAGCACTGTACTAAGCTCTTGGGAGAGTACAATATAACAGGTACATTCCCTGCCCACAATGAGTTTACAGTCTAGAGGAGGAGATAGACAATAATAAAAATAAATTAAACTACAGATATGTGCATGACTGGTGTGGGGCTGGGAGGGGGTATGAATAGAGTAGTAAGTCAGGGCAACGTAGAAGGGAGTGGGAGAAGAGGAAAGGAGGGCTCAAAAAAAATGGTCACTTTAGGTGGTCCAGGGCAGTGTCAAGAGAGCAGAAGGGGAGAGGAGAGAGTAGGGGGAAGAAAATGCGGTGGGGGATAGGGAAGAGGAGAATAAGAGGAAAATAGGCAGGGAGAGGAGAGAGAAGAGAGAGGGATGAAAGCAAAATTCTCCTTTTGTCACTACCTGAACTCAATTTTTCTGCCCAGGATTGGAAAACTAATAATCTACCTCCAAACAAGCCAAGAAGCCGCAAAAGAGGATGGTGGATCCTGGCAAGCCCCCATGGGTTGCCATGGGGTAGTGATGATGATTATGGTATTTGGTAAGCACTTACTATGTGCAAAGCACTGTTCTAAGCACTGGGGGAATATAGTGATCAGGTTGTCACATATGGGGCTTGCAGTCTTAATCCCATTTTCCAGATGAGGTAACTGGGGCAGAAAGAAGTTAAGTGACTTGCCCAAGGTCCCACAGCTGACAAGTGGTGGAGCCAGGATTCGAACCCATGACCTCTGACTCCAAAGCTCATGCTCTTTCCACTGAGCCATGCTGTAGTGGACAGTGGGTTGCATCGAAACTGGCCCTTCCCAGCCACGAGAAGCAGTGTGGCCTAATGGGTAGCACACAGGCCTGGGAGTAAGAATGACCTGGGATCTAATTCTGGCTCCACAAGTTGTTGGCTGTGTGACCTTGGAAATTCAAATTAGCAGGAATAACTGGCAATCCATACACTGTAGCCACTCTTGACAGGACAGAATCCCTGTGAAAGAATGAGGGATTTCTCAGTTTTCACATGGCTCGCTTTGCTTGGTCCAAAGTTATCTTTTTGAGAAAGCAACGCAGATGGGGTGAAAATACTTAGTTACTTAGCTATTTGGTCTCAAAACTCCCACAGTTCTTATTCTCATATTTTTTTACAGCCATTCTGTGTATCACACCCAGTGATGATGCTGCACACCCAGCTCTCTTCCTCCCTTCAAGGCCCTACTGAGAGCTCACCTACTCCAGGAGGCCTTCCCAGACTGAGCCCCTTCCTTCCTCTCCCCCTCGTCCCCCTCTCCACCCCCCTATCTTACCTCCTTCCCTTCCCCACTGCACCTGTATATATGTATATATGTTTGTACATATTTGTTACTCTATTTATTTATTTATTTTACTTGTACATATCTATTCTATTTATTTTGTTAGTATGTTTGGTTTTGTTCTCTGTCTCCCCCTTTTAGACTGTGAGCCCACTGTTGGGTAGGGACTGTCTCTATATGTTGCCAACTTGTACTTCCCAAGCGCTTAGTACAGTGCTCTGCACACAGTAAGCGCTCAATAAATACGATTGATGATGATGATGACTTACCAAATGGGTCAGGGTATGTGGTGTCTGCTATCCTCGAGGTCTCAGAAAGCTCTTGAGACGTGACCGAAGATTACACCCATTTTCCCGAACAGTGGTCTCACAGTGTGTGTTGCTGATTATCACTGGGTAACAGAGTAAGGATGGTTCCGAGCAATATGCTCCTCGAGGGCAGGAATCGTGTCTACCATCGCTCATAACAGAGCTTGATACAACAAATACCATTATTATTATTATTATCATTATTACCAACTCTAGTGTACTGAACTCTCCCAAGTGCTTAGTACAGTGCTCTGAACACATGAGCAAACAATCCATCAGTGGTAGTTATTGAGCGCTTACTGTGTGCAGAGTGCTTTACTAAGCTCTTGGGAGAGTACAGTATAACAGAGTGGTGAGGCACTTTCCCTACCCACAAGGAGTTTACAGCCTAGAGGGGGGCTTAGAGTCTACAGCACACAATAAATACGATTGATTGATTACCTCTGCTGCAAAAGCAAGGTAAGCTCGTGTCCTGCAGGCAGTAGGACATACCTTTCCTTTCCTAACCATTAGTATCTGATCATTGATCAATCACCTCTATAGCAAGGGGTTATTTTTCTGGGTCAGAGAGTGCAAGAGCTTAGAACAATGCTTGACTCATAGAAAGCGCTTAACAAATACCATCAATATTATTATTATTATCCATACACTCATGGATACAGTTTAGCCGAAAGCAGTATTACATCTGAGCCAAAGTACAATTCTATTATGAAAGCATGCATGTTTCTAAAGCAGCTTCTGAAAATGAGTAAGTCCTCAGTTATCTTTTTTGTTTGATTTTTTTTTTTTTTAGTTATGGCTGACTTTTGCTCCAGTGGCCAGTACAATCGCCGATTACTTCCATCTTTCCATCAATCAGATTAATTGGCTCTCACTTGTGTACCTTGTAATGTCAATCCCCTTTGGAATGGGGGCAACGTGGATTCTCGATTCGATGGGATTAAGATGTTCCGTAAGTTTACGTGCCTAATTTTACCTCTTGTGTAAATGTATAATAGTCAAGATTTTGTTAGGGCCATTTTCCTTGTAAAGTGGACATGAGCAGTGCAGAGCAGCATGGCCTAGTGGAAAGAGTATGGGCCTGGGAGTCAGGAGACCTGGGTTCTAATCCTGGTTTTGCCAGTTGCCTGGTGGGTGAACTTGGGCAAGTCACTTCACATCCTCTGGGCCTCAGTTTTCTCATCTGTAAAATGGGGATTCAATGCCTATTCTCCCTCTGACTTAGACTGTGGGACAGGGACTGTATCTGACCTGATTAACTTGTGTCTCCCACAGCGCTTAGAACAGTGCTCAAGACACATAATACAGGCTTAACAAATGCCATAATAATAATACAATAACGTGAGGATACCTGCCTATAACTTGATAAAGAATGCACATTCCCCTTTGCTACTCTCATGCTGAATTTTCACCTCTGGGTAGGAGAACCAACCCTCTCAAACCTGCATTCACACTTTATGCTTTCTCTCAAGCTCTTTAAAAAAGTATGTAGAAGATAGTGAGTATATCTGCTCAAGGAAAGCATATTGGCCAGACCAGCGGAAATTTTCCAGTAAACATTTTTTGTTTGGCTTCAGATAATAATAATAATAATAATAATGATGGCATTTATTAAGCACTTACTATGTGCAAAGCACTGTTCTAAGCGCTAGGGAGGTTACAAGGTGATCAGGTTGTCCCTCGGTGGGCTCACAATCTTAATCCCCATTTTACAGATGAGGTAACTGAGGCACAGAGAAGTGAAGTGACTTGCCCAAAGTCACACAGCTGACAATTGGTGGAGCCGGGGTTTGAACCCATGACCTCTGACTCCAAAGCCCAGGCTCTTTCCACTGAGCCATGCTGCTTCTCTATTAGGCATTCTGCCCAGGGAATGCCTAATACGAAATGCCTAACTGCTAAATAACCAAAGCACTGCTCTCGGAGGCACATACCACTATTCCCATCTCGATGCCTGTCCCAGGAATCTTGATGTCATCATAGCCACGCTTCCAAATCAATAATCAATAGCCATCAATTATACATAGTCCTGGACCTTTTTTTTTAAATGGTATTTCAGCACTTACTATCTGCCAGGCACTTATTAATCGCTGGGGTAGATACAAGCTAATCATAGTGGACACAATCCATGTCCCACATGGGACTCACAGTCTTAATCCCCATTTTACAGATGAGGTAACTGAGGCCCAGAGAAGTGGAGTGACTTGCCTGGGGTCACACAGCAGACAAGTAAGGGAGCCAGGATTAGAACCTAGGTCCCTCTGGCTCTCAGGCCGGGGTTCTGTCCACTAGGTTGTGCAAGCTAAACTGCCTCTCGGCACACGGATGCCCTGACCTATCCCTCTGCAGCCTGTTCTGGCGGGTCAGGGAAGTCCCAGCCTTGGGAAAGATCAGAGGTCACCCGTGTTTCTGGTCGCAAGCTAGGCTCGTAGCTGTCCTCCAATGGGACTGTGTCTCACCTGATGGACTTGTAGCTCCTCCAAGGCTTGACATGTAGTAGGCACTTAACAAATATCATAAAAAAAGGGTCACACTGCTTCTCAAGAGAAGACCATTCTCAAGACCATTCAAGAAACATGCCCAAGGAAGCAATCTCCTAGAGATCCTGACTTGCTTTCCTGCCAGCCCTACTAGTAGTGAAGAAATAAAGGAAAGGTCACAGATCCCACCCATTTTATTTTATGCATTAATCAGAACTGACTCATTAGCAAACCAGCCCAGGGAAATCGAGAGCTCTTTAAGAAAAGCAGACAGCTAGCATTCTGGATAGTCATTCACTAGTCTGGAGACAGGGGACTGGACTAAATGATCTCTTGAGATCCCTTCCAACTCTAGGATTCTCTGATTTCTGAGAGTCGTGTGCTCCCTTGACTGCATTAGGTCCTTTAGAAAAATCTCTGGGCTTGCTTGTTTTCATGGGATTGTCTGGTCAGTTTTTAACTCTTTTTGGCCAAAATGTAGATTGCATTTTGGGATTTTGAACAATTCAGACATTTCCCAGTCTTTAATCTGTGTTTTCACTGTGTACAACAAAATTCCCGAGTATTGGGCAGAGCGCAAAACTGGTCACACACTATTGCTCAAGAATCCGAATCATGTGCTATGTTACTCATTGCTTAACTAATTTCAGTAGCGTAGATACTGAAATACTAGTGACTATATAGCCTTAGTGTCACAGATTACTTAAGTTCTCTTTACTTCTTCAGCTTTTGAAAGCACAGGAAATCTATCTGTGCATTTTTTTCTTTTTTTCTTTCCCCTTTATTGTGATCAGTTCTAATGCTCATTCTTGCTATTTTATTTTCTAAAAATGTTTGGGAAGCCAAACAGAATGGTTGGGGTGGGGGGAGAGGGCAGGACTTGCTGCAGAATGAGTGTGGCAAATCAATTAAACTGTAAAGTTTCAAATTGGGGGAGGGGGGAGGAGAGCCTTCTGCCATTTCTAGTTGGCCATTTTGACCCCATCTGAAACAGTTATAGACCGAACTGTTCTAAACTGAATCAGCCTCTCTTCTTCTTCTTCCAGATCCTTCTGAGTGCTTGGTTCAACCTAATTGGAAGCATTATTCGTACATTTCCTTGTATCCAATTTCCAGATCTGGGAAGGTATAACTTCACTTTTCTCTTCATTGGCCAAAGTTTCTGTGCCATGGCCCAGACGCTTGTGATATTCTCTCCAACTAAGCTAGCGGCCCTGTGGTTTCCAGAACATCAGAGGGCTACGGCAAACATGATTTCTTCCATGTGTAAGTAAGACACCCGGAATTCCTCTCCCCGACTTCAAAGCCTTATTGAAGGCATATCTCCTCCAAGAGGGCTTCACAGATTAAGCCCCACTTTTCCTCATCCCACACTCCCGTCTGCATGGCCCAACTTGCTCCCTTTGTTCTTCCCCCCTTCCAGCCCCACAGCACTTATGTACATATCTGTCATTTTATTTATTTGCATTGATCTCTGTCTCCCCCCAGTCTAGACTGTAAGCTTGTTGTGGACAGGGAATGTCACTGTTTATTGTTATATTGTACTTTCTCAAGGACTTAGTACAATGCTCTGCACACAGTAAGTGCTCAATAAATATGATTGAATGAGTGCCTGGGACATTCTAACTTGTCTCTACGTTCATGTACAGTAGAGGTTACGTGAGAAGTAGTGCGGCCTAGTGGAAAGGGCACGGGCTTGAGAGTCAGAGGCTCTGGGTTCTAATCCTGGCTCCAGCACATCTGCTGTGTGACCTCGGGCAAGGCACTTTATACTTCTCTATGCCTCGGTTACCTCATTTGCAAAATGGGGATTAAGGCTAGGAGGCCTATGTGGGACATTGACTGGATCCAAAACTATCTTGTATCTTACCCCAGCACTTAGTAGAGTGCCTCCTGGCCCATAGTAAGTGCTTAACAAATACCAATAAAAAAAAATAAAATAAAAAAAACTAAAGCAGAGAATCTGAGAGAAGATTCTGTGCCTTCTGTTCCTTTAGACTATAAGTTTGTTGTGGGCAGGGAGCATGTTTACCAACTCTGTTATGCTGTACTCTTCTAAATGTTTAGTACAGTGCTCTGCAAACAGTAAGTGCTTAATTAATCTGATTAATTGATTGCCTTTTTGGGTTCCAGAGGGAGCACTGGGTGTGTTCTAGGGTAAGAAAAAGAGAATTGGGGTGATGAAAAAGGGAGAGGCAAATATTGTGGCCTAATGAATAGAGCCCCAAATAGGACAGCAAGAGCCTAGCTAACCTTCTAACTTTCTGAGTCAGGATATGTCTTTAGTTCAGAAGTGACTTCTAGCATTTAGGACCCTTAGTTGGGAGTCAGGCTTCTGATTTCTAACTAATCATTAGTATTTATTGAGTGCATACAGCATGCAGAGCACTATACTAAGGGCTTGGGACAATACTTTCATTGACGTGAGTCCTGCCCCCAAGGAGCTAACAATTTAGTGGAGATTCCAGACCCCTCAGTACAATCACTGGGTGACCATTCAAAGTCTCTTCACATTGGGGTAACTTTGGTGTGAAACATCAGCATCCCCTTGGGAAGTTGTGCATAACCCGTGACTCTGCTATTATTCTGTTGCAAGCAGGGAATGTGTCTACCAACTCTGTTATAGTGCACTCTCCCAAGTGCTTAGTAGAGTGCTCTGCACATAGTAAGTGTTCAGTCAAAACGATTGATTTTCCCCCCTCTTCCTACTGCCCTGCCACTGGTATGGCTTGTTTGCTATCTCCTAAACATACAAAATGGGTGTGTGGTGGGGTGAGGGCGGAGTAACATATTATCTTCCTGCCACATTTGTGTCCAATAAATATGCAAAAACTCATTTGGCCCAGATTTCAGATGCCTACATGTAATTTTGTTCCTTTGTGTTTTAATCTAGCAAATCCCTTGGGCGTTCTTATAGCCAATGTGTTGTCACCTGCACTCGTGAAAAGAGGAGAAGATATTCCATTAATGGTAAATGAATGCTGATTAATCGGCTCTCGTCCATTTAGTCATTTTAATTTGAATATCTGACAACGTGGGGAACCATTTATTTTTCTGTTTTTGTCTCACAGCTCGGAATCTACACCATTCCCGCCGCGGTTGCTTGCACGTTAGCCACTGTAGGCATTTGGGAAAAGGCTCCTCCTACTCCTCCATCAGCAAGTGCAATCACTTCTACTTCTGAGCCTTTTCTTACTGGCTTAAAAATGGTATGTTTATTTGTTTATGGTATTTGTTAAGCACTTACTACAGGCCAGGCACTGTTCTATGCACTGGGGTAGATACAAGTTAATCAGGTTGGACATAATCCCTGTCCCACATGGGGCTCACAGTCTTAATCCCCATTTTACAGATGAGGGAACTGAGGCCCCAAGAAGCTGACTTGCCCAAGGTCACACAGCAGATAAGTGATGGAGGTGGAATTAGAACCCAGGTCCTTCCGACTCCCAAGCCCTGTCTACTAGGCAATGCTGCTTCTCTTGCCTGGTGTTTCACACCAGACAAAGAAGCAGGACATCCTGCAATCAAAAACAGTTTTCATTGTAGTGGAGGATGGATTGAGTAGTAGTAATGATATTGATTGAATGCTTACTGAACGCACTGCAATGGACAAAGCTCTTGGGAACGAACAACAGAAATGCAAGTTGTGTTCCCTGCCCCCAAGGAGCAGTCAGCAATCAATCAGTTAATCAATAAATGGTATTTATCGAACACTTACTGTGTTAAGACCACTGTACTAAGTACTCGGGAGAGTACAATATAACAAAATTGGTAGACACGTTCCTGCAACAAGGTCAGCAGTCTTGGAGATGGCCAAGAAGTCAAGGAGCATTAGGGAAGCAGCATGGCCAGTGGAAGGAGCAAGGGCCTGGGAGTCTGAGGACCTGGGTTTTAATCCTGGCTCTGCCACTTGTCTGCTGTGTGACTCTGGGCAACTCACTTAACTTCTCTGTGTCTCAACTACCTCACCTGAAAAATGTGGATTAAGACTGTGAGATCACACAGCAGAAAAGTGATGGAGGCAGGATTAGAATCCAGGCCCTTCTGACTCCAAAGCCCATGCCCTGTCCATTAGGGCACACTGCTTCTCTTGCCCAGTTACCTCACCTGAAAAATGGGGTTTAAGACTGTGAGCCCCATGTGGGACATGGACTCTGTCCAATCTGATTAACCTGTATCTAACCCAGTGCTTAGAAGAGTGCCTGGCACATAGTAAGTGTTTAACAAATACCATAACAAAAACAACAAGAAAAAAAACCCAAAGTGGGCTTTGCTCACCCGTGTACTGGCCCACTGGAATTCTTCCAAAGTCCCTCCTCATCACTGAGCAGTGGTGTGGGCACAGTTGAAGTTTCGGGAAGCCACTCGATCCACTTTTTGCTTTTAAACCTTATTTGTTTTTTCCAGCTTGTGAAGAATAAGGCTTACATGATCCTGGCCCTGTGTCTTGGGGGAGGCATTGGTATTTTCACCTGCTTCTCAGCTCTACTGGAACAGATTTTTTGTGTAAAGGGATATTCAATTGTAAGTGCCTTCTCATTCCATTTCTTATCATCGATACCATTCTCTCTGTAGCCAATGACAATGGTGTCTCTCATCGGGAATGACCGTTGAGCCTCAGTCCTGAGATTTGGGATGGAGAACTTGCAGGAAGGGTAAGAAAACACTAGTGATGCTCTTTTTTCCCTTTGGTGTGAAACAAAGGGAGATGTAGGCGATTAGCATCCAACTTCCCAAACAGCCAATTCACCAATATTTCAGAATGGGAAAGTGAGGATTTCCCAAAATTAATTTTCCTGACATGTTGTGAGCTCTTTAGCTTCCAGCTCACCAATATTCTTATAGGTCCTTTAGGAAAACCCTACCCCTTCCACCCCTCTCCCCAGAGTCTCCTAAAAGTAGTAGAAACGGCTTTGCAGGAGTGTTTTCCCCCTAAAGATGGAAATCAACCCATATTTGTAATTGTAGTAATAATAATTAGGGTACTTGTTAAGCATTTACTATGTGCCAAGCACTGATCTAAGCACTGGGGTAGATACAAGTAAATCAGGTTGGATGCAGTCCCTGTTCCACAGGGACAGTCTAAATCCATACTGTTCAATGTGGATCAATCTATCGGTCGTATTTATTGAATGCTTGCTGTGTGCAGAGCACTGTATTAAGCGCTTGGGAGAGTATGAGTCGGTAGACCTGCTCCCTACCCTTAAGGAGCTTACGGTCTAGCGGGGAGACAGACATTAATAAATCAATGGTATGTACTGAGCTCTTACTGTGTGTGCAAAGCACTGGACTAAGCACTTGGGAGAATCCAATGCCACAGAGTTGGTTAGACACGTTCCCTGCCCACAAGGGCTTACGGTCTTGAGGGGGAGTCAGACATTAATAATAATAATAGTAATAATGGTATTTGTTAAGCACTTACTATGTGCAGAGCACTGTTCTAAGTGCTGGGGGGATATAATAATAATAATGATGGTATTTGTTAAGCGCTTACTATGTGCAAAGCACTGTTCTAAGTGCTGGGGAGGTTACAAGGTGATCAGGTTGTCCCACGGGGGGCTCACAATCTTAATCCCCATTTTACAGATGAGGTAGCTGAAGCACAGAGAAGTTAAGTGACTTGCCCAAAGTGACACAGCTGACAAGTGGCGGAGCTGGGATTTGAACCCATGACCTCTGACTCCCAAGCCCGGGCTCTTGCCACTAAGCCACGCTGCTTCTCGTTAAAATAATCACTCGATCGATGGTATTTATTGAGCACGTGTTGTGTGCAGAGTACTGTACTAAGCGCTTGAAAGAGTATAATATAAACAGAGTCCATAGATACGTTCTCTACTCTCAGTGAATTTACAGTGTAGGGGGAGCCCTACTCCTGCATATTTCATGCATTTATTCTTGCACTGCCCTGTCAGGCTCCATTTGGAACATGCTGGGACAATTGGTTACTTTTTCAACCTCATAGAAAGCTTCGCTGTTGCTGAATCCTTTTTACTGGACTACAATGGGTCCCATTCTGCCGTTTGAGCCCCCGGAACCTAGGACACAGAGCTGCGGAGAAGAAGAGAATCACTTCTCTCCACCCCCTCCTGGATTCAAGGCTGGAAATGGGGTGACATTCGCTCCCAATGGAGAATGTCAGCTTGTGCTACCGCCCCCAACCCAGCTCCCAAATGTGCTTGTCTGAGAAACATCCGGAAATTGGGCTGGGGGAGGGGATTTGGGGCTGCTGTGCCCCTCGCAGAATCTCTAGGTTGCACACTACTGTTGCCCTGCCCTGGATCCACCCATAAGTGGTGGAGAGTTAAGGCTCTGCATCCCCCTTATTCTGGGAGCCCCAAGTCCTGTCATAAATAGGACCCTCTGCTCCTAATCCAGCCTACGCTCCCCCTCCGCAGGAAGGAGGATGAGGCTCATTTAGCTTGCACTCTCAGAACACATGCATAATATTTTTGGCGACTTAGTGGGCTATTTAAAACCCTTTAGACAGAATACATGCAGTATTTGTCATCAGGGCAAGTTCCAGTTTCTATGAGAACTGCCATTTTCCTGTTTCCAGACTTTAAACATTTGTTCCAATATGCATTGCCTTGTGTTGTCAGTATTTCCTGTTCCTCCATTGGTATTTCTGAGGTCACCTTGTCAGACTAATTGACGATATGGGTCGGTGCCTCCTTTCTCCCTGGCTCTCCCCACCTCCAAAGCCTTATTAAAAGCACATCTCCTCCAAGAGGCCTTCCCCAACTAAGCCCTCATTTCCTCTTCTCCCACTCCCTTCTGTGTCGCCTTTGCACATGGACTTGCTCCCTTTATTCACTCCACTCAGCCTTACAGAACTTCGGTCCATAGCCACAATTTTTTTTATATTAATGTCCATCTCCCCTCCTAGACTGTAAGCTCTCCCATTTGCTTAGTACAGTGCCCTCCACAGTAAAGCCTCAAAAAATACAATTGATTGATTCTCACTTAATTTACTGTGATTCACAGAAATTGTTGGTTCCACGGGGCAGGTGGGGAAAGAGATGTGGGCTGCCTCCACAGGGGTCCATGGCATCTGGTGATTTGACTGCAAACCAGTCAGTCAGTCAGTCAATCGTATTTACTGAGCACTTACTGTGTGCAGAGCACTGTACTAAGTACTTGGGAGAGTACAAAATAACAAACACATTCCCTGCCCGCAAAGAGCCTACTGTCTAGAGGACTGGGTGAGGAAACCACATCTTCCTGCTCTCATCATCATCATCAATCGTATTTATTGAGCGCTTACTGTGTGCAGAGCACTGTACTAAGCGCTTGAGAAGTACAAGTTGGCAACATATAGAGACAGTCCCTACCCAGCAGTGGGCTCATGGTCTAAAAGACTGGGGACTGCTCTGGGGATAACAATAATAATTACGGTACTTATTAAGCACTTACTATGTGCCAAGCACTGGGCAGATACAAGTTAATCAGATTGGACACATTCCCTGTCCCACAAGGGGCTCACAGTCTTAATACCCATTTTACAGATGAGGTCACCGAAGCCCAGAGAAATGAAATGACTTGCCCAAGGTCACACAGCAGACATATGGCAGAGCCGAGATTAGAACCCAGGTCCTTCTGACTCCCAGACCCGTGCTGTATCCACTAAACCACACTGCTTCTCAGAGCAGTCACATACAGTAGTAACACAGAGTTCCTCCTTTGGCACATTTCACTCAGGCAGGGACATTGGCCTTTAGGAGAGGAGTATGAAGGCTGAAAAGGTAAAGACTGAATTGGTTCTTTCAATCGCTAGGATCTAGGGGCAACATTCAGTTTATCATTCGTGGGTGCACATCTTTCATGTCGAAGCATTCTGTAGACAAGTCTGACTTTTCTAGATCTGAAGCACAGAGGTTAGAATCATAGGATCCAAAAAGTTCCATGTCTTTTCATTGTGTTGGGGTCAGCTTGGAACAGTAAAAGTAAAGGTCCGTATATACAGCGATTCCTGACTAGGCTTTGTTCATTTTTACTTTTCCAGGACTTTGCAGGCCTGTGTGGTGCCTTATTCATTGTATTCGGGATAATTGGCGCTCTTCTTCTTGGGCTGTATGTTGACAGGACCAAACAGTTCACGGAGGCCACAAAAGTCTGTTTCAGTTTGGCTGCCCTAGCCAGTATTGTGTTTGCAATGGTGAGTTTCTCCCACTGGGAAATTTTCTTCCTCCAAATATGACACCGACTTGCATTTGACAGTAATTACTGACAACGATTATTCCTGGAAGGCCAGAATGATGTCTTTGAGGGCACTGGGAAGCTTTTAGTGACCTGTGGGCACTCTTGTCCGTGGGAATGTCTGATAATGGCTTCTCTAGACCCTGCTGGGCTGTCATACCACCTCAGGAGTCTCCATGTTGTTACACAGCCCTGTTATATAAATGCAAGGCACAGTTGTCTGGCCATTATATTATACCCTTCACCACGGGAGACAGAACAGATGTTTTCCATTATTCCCAAAGTTATAGCCATTCCTCTCTTTCCTGTGTCATTCACCCCACAAAACTTTCCCAATATCACTGAATATTCATTAGGATCAACAGCATTGTTCAATCCATGTACCAAGTTAGTAGCCTGGAGAATGAAAACACCCAGCAGGAACCTTGTTTAATCCCGGCTCCGCCACTTGTCTGCTGTGTGACCCTTGGGCAAGTTGCCTCACTTCTCTGTGCCTTGGTTACCTCATCTGGAAAATGGGGATTAAGGCTGTGAGCCCCACACGAGACATGAACTGTGTCCGAAAATGATTAGTTTGTATCTACCCCAGTACTTAGTACAGTTCCTGGCATATAGTAAGCACTTAATGCCATAAAAAAAATTCTTCAGCATTGCAGCAGTCCTGATGAAAAAAGAAAGTCAAACCACAGTCCCCAAGAAACACAAGGAGTGGAGATGTTTCCGTGATGCTGGGCCCTAGACAGCTGTTGGACTTAGCCAAGAAAGGCTCCGATACAGGTTAAGTGCAAATGACTAGGAAATCAAAGGGCCGCTGCTGGGAATCATCCATCGCAACAAATGGCATCTTGTGGCACCTGAGAGCTCTGAAAAAGTGGGGTTTTCAGAAACCTGCATCAGGACTTGGAAATCAAATTAAGGAACCCGGCAACAGGTGGTGGGATGCCAAAGCAGAAGCGATCCGAGGCTGTGTGGACCACCGTGAAATCAAACATTTTGACACGCTAAAGGCATTATATGGCCCTGTTCATGCTAATACAGTACTTCTGAAGAGTGAGGATGGCTTCAGTATCATCAAAATCAAGCATGGCCCAGTGGGAAGGGAATGGGCCTGGGACTCACAAAGGACCTTTTTTTTTTAAATGGTATTTGTTAAACACTTACTCTGTGCCAGGCACTCTGTTAAGCGCAGGAGTAGCTACAAGCTAATCAGGTTGGATGGAGTCTATGTCCCACATGGGGATCACAGTCTTACTCCCCATTTTTACAGATGAGGTAACTGAGGCACAGAGAAGTAAAGTATTGTACTGTGGTATTTGTTAAGCACTTTCTATGTGCCAGGCACTGTACTTAAGTGCTGGGGTAGATACAGGATAATCAACTTGGACACAGTCCCGTCCCATATGGGGCTCACAGTCTTAATCCCATTTTATAGATGAGGAAACTGAGGCAGAGAGAAATTAAGTGCTTTTCCCAAGGTCACGCAGCGGACAAATGGTGGAGCTGAGATTAGAACTCAGGTCGTCTGACTCCCAGGCCCATGCTTTTTCCACTAAGCCACACTGCGTCTTCCAGAAGGAAAAGTGTTAATTAGCTCTGCCATGGGCCTGCTGTGTGACCTTGAGCAAGTCATTTCATTTCTCAGTGCCTTAGGTTCCTCATCGGTAAAATGGGGATCAAATACCTGTTCTTCTTCCCCCTCAGACTGTGAGCCCCACGTGGGACAGAGACTGTATCCGATCTGCTTACAGTGTTTGGCACGTAGTAAGCACTTGACAAATGCCACAGTTATTATTTGGCAAGGAGAGAATCCTAAAATAGGAAGAGTTCCATTTTCTCCCTAACATGCCTTCTATTATTATTATTATTGATGGTATTATTGAAGATGAGGCCCTACAAAACATGCCAAACCTCCCAAAATGTGAAGACCTGGCATCCATGCCAACTTTGGGGGATGTCACCAGGGCAGTCGGGACCACAAAAGATAGAAAAGCGCCTGGGCCCGATGGCATACCTGCTGAGATGGATGGCGAACCCTGCTTCAGCTCTCTTCCTTAACCTGACGTTCATTGAGGAAATGCCACAGGATCTCAAGGATGTCATCGTCATCACCATCTTTAAGAAAAGGCAAAATGCAGATTGCAACAATTGTTGAAGCATCTCACTAATCTTCATTTTTAAATGCTATTTGTTAAGCACTTATTACGTATCATACATAATATTTGTATGATAATATTTCGTGACGGCATGGCTAGTAGGGTCAGGAAAGATATGGCCCAAAAGAAAGTTGGGAGCAAGAACAAATCAATGAACCACAGTAGTAAAGACCGAGCTGTTTTTGCCATAGTGAGATTGGCTCAATCCCCTCCCCGTTGTTGGTTACACCTCTCTCTTTCCCCCCACCCCAGGACCCTCAGTCACAGAGCTCATTGTGGGCAGGGAATGTGTCTGTTTTGTCGTTATGTTGTACTCTCCCAAGTGCTTAATACAGTGCTCTGCACACAGGAAGTGATGAATAAATGCAACTGAATGAACAGTAAAAGAAACTGGGCTTGATCTTTCCTTCAGGTGTCTCAGTTAAGAAATCAGACAGTTTGGCTGGCGGTAATCTGCTCACTGTTTGGACTATTTGGATTTTCGACTTACCCCATTTCTTTGGAATTGGCCGTCGAGTGTTCCTATCCAGTAGGGGAAGGGACATCCACGGGCCTGGTCTTTGTTTTGGGGTAAGTAACATTTCCTCTATCTGTTTCAAGTTCCTACAGGGGGGACCCAATGGGGTTGTGGTGATATGATGGTACATTATATGTTCTAAAGATGAAGCAAAGCGCTTCATAAATAATGGATTTCTATCAATTGGTATTCCTCATAGGTCAATCCTGATGGCAGATTGGAAAAGCTAATACAGTTCTCAGGCAATGGCTGTTTCTCAATGGAGGTTTTATTTGGAAGCAAATGAAAGGATGTCTGATAGGTAACTAGTACTTTTTGAGAGGAAAAAGTCTAATTCACCAGACCCTCTTCCCTCATCTTGAAAATATGAGGTGGCCACATTAGCAACATTAAAATACAGACCGTTTTTTTTAACCAAGAGATTTGCCCCTACAGTTTGTTTGGAGGCAGGGTTTTGTACTTAAGAAATCCTGGGTTTAAATCCCAGCCTGGTGACCAATTCTCATCAATACTTCAGAAAGCACCGTAGCTTATCCTCGTTCCTAAGGTCATGTAGCTCTAGCATTGTGAAAGGTGCTTGAAAAAGCATTCCCGGGGAGTTAAGGTGCTTTCTTATCTTCAAGGCTGACATGGAGTGACATTGTACACATTACAAGAGGGTGACTTGGTTAAGCTAATATCAGTAAGACCTTTAGCAGTCCTCAACTATAAAGTAAATGTCCAAATGGCTTCTACTGTCTTTGTAGTAGTAGTAACAGTATTTATTAAGCACTTGAAGGTGTGCAGAGCACTGTACTAAGCGCTGGAAGTCAGTCAATTATATTTATTGAGAACTTATTGGGTACAGAGCACTGTACTGTTTTGGGGGAGAACAATATAACAAACACATTCCCTGCCCAGAACGAGCTTCGAGTCTAGACGGAGAGACAGCCATTAATACAAGTAAATTAATTTCAGATATGTACATAAGTGCTGTGGGGCTGGGAGTGGGGAGCAAGTCAGGATGACAGAAGGGAGAGGGATAAGAGGAAAGGAGAACTTAATCAGGGAAGGCCTTTTGAAGGAGATGTGCCTTCAGTAAGAGTTTGAAGGGGGAGAGTAACTGTCAGATTTGAGGAGGGAGGGTATTCAGCCCAGAGGCAGGATATAGGTGAGAGGTCAGGAGGGAATTAAACTTGGCCTCCTGTAATTGTAACAGACCTGATCCACCGGGATTCCTAGAGCCTTGATGTGATTCTGGGTGTCTCAGATGGAAGGGAGAAGGCTGCATGTGTTATGTATTAATCCAAGGGCTTCTGCCCCCTACGAACAGTGAGGTGCCCACACAATCCTATGAGTTGACCTGGGGTCTCTCCCCCACTCCATAAGTAGCTGGAGGGTTTGGGTCAATTGGTTGCATCAGTGGGAAGGTACTTGGCAAGTGCCGCCTTATCTTCAGGGCTGCCATGAAATGCTGAGAGTGCCACACAGCATGGCATAGTGGATAGAGCACCGGCCTGAAAGTCAGAAGATCATGGGTTCTAATTCTGGCTCCGCCATTTGTCTGTGTGATGTTGGGCAAGTCACTTCACTTCTCTGGGCCTCAGTTACCTCATCTGTAAAATGGGGATTAAAACTGTGAGCTCGCCGTGGGACAGCCTGATCACCTTGTAACCTCCCCAGTGCTTAGAACAGTGCTTTGCACATAGTAAGTGTTTAACAAATACCATCATCATCATCTGCTTGTACCCACCACAGCACTTAGTACAGTGCCCGGCACATAGCAAGCACTTAACAAATACCATAATTACTGTTATTTACCTATGGATCAGTGTTCCAGATGCCATTATGTTGTGTTTCTTCACAGGCAGGTTGAAGGGATGATCTTCATGCTTCTGTTGCAAGCACTCGCGGTTCAACATCCTGACGTTCCATTTTCCACATGTAAAACCAAAGAGGCGTCGTTAGATTGGTCCAGTAAGTTGCCCATCTTCTAAGTCAGCTTTTATGGAGGATTAGCCTTGGTATCTGAATCTGTTGGCTCCAGTTGGTTTCAGTACCAGCTGGGCACTTCTGTGGTTAGGCTCCAGCCCAGAGCTTACAAGAGGAGCAGTGTGGTCTAGTGGGTAGAGCATGGGCCTGGGAGTCAGAAGGACCTGGATTCTCATCCTGGCTCCCCATTTGTCTGCTGTGTGATCTTGGGCAAGTCAATTCACTTCTCTGGGCCTCAGTTACCTCATTTGTACAATGGGGATTAAGCCTGCGAGCCCCACATGGGACAGGGACTGTATCCAAAACTGATTATCTTGTATCCACCCCAGAGCTTAGTACAGTACCTGGCACATAGTAAGTGTTTAACAAATACCATTGGAAAGAGCACCTTTCTTTGGATGTCAGTCAGTCAGATTTATTGAGTGCTTACTGTATAGAGACCACTATACTAAGTGCTTGGGAGAGTACAATAAACAACGCTGTTCTTCCCACCATGGAGGGGAGAATGGGGCTACATAGAATGGTATGTCAGTGCCTTTACACCTAGTGGGGGAAGAGGATTGCTTCCCCAATCTCTGATGCTCAACTTCACTTTTCTGGGCCTCAGTGCTCATCTGTGTGATAGCGCATGAACTGTGAATGGTTGGATGGCTGCTTGTGGTTAATAATAATAATAATGATGATGGTATTTGTTAAGCACTTACTATGTGCCAAGCACTGTTCTAAACGCTGGGGAAGATACAAGGTAATTACGTTGTCCCACACGGGGCTCACAGTCTTAATGCCCATTTTACAGATGAGGTAACTGAGGGACAGAGAAGTTAAGTGACTTGCCCAAGGTCACACAGCTGACAAGTGGTGGAGCCGGGATGAGAACCCATGACCTCTGACTCCCAAGCCCGGGTTCTTTCCACTGAGCCATGCTGCTTCTGAACCACGCTGCTTCTGGTTGTCTGGGAGTTTCCAAATAAGTGTATCCCTCTCATATAATGGGCATCTAGATGCAGGTAGAGATTAGACCAGGGTTGTGTAAATTGTTTCATTTCTTTTGTTTCTTTACACAGCATCTTTACTAGTGATGGCAGGATTATGCAGCATCTGCAGCATCTGTTTTGTTCTCTTTTTTCACACCGACTACAAGCGGATCCACGCTGAAGCAATTAGTGCCAATTCCATCCAGAGAGTGGAGGGAGAGGATGCAGAAACTCATTGATTCTGCCCCCACCTTTCTGTGCCCGTCACCCCACTTAGCAAAAACCTCTACTGGAAGCTCCATCCATCTCCCGGAACACACGGGCACTCAATCAGCTTCCTCGCTCCGCTACAACCATTACAACCCAGCCCTCACACTTGTATCCTCTAACATCAGCCTACTCACCGTGCCGGTAACAACCCCTTACTAACACCCTCCCTCCTGTCTGGAACTCCCTCCTCCTTCATATCTGGGAGACCACCACTTTACCCCTTGTTAAAGCCTTATTTAAATCCCATCTCCCCCAAGAGACCTTCCCTGATTAACCCATTTCCCCACCCTACTGTGTCACTTATACACTTGGATCTGTTCTCCTTTAAGCACTTTCATATTCACCCCAGCCCCATACCCCACATCCGTATATTCAGTTTCTTCCTCCCAACTGTAATTTATTTTTTGTATCTGTCTCCCCCACTTAGGTTGTAAGCTCCTTGAGGGCAGAAATCATGTCTACTTACTCTATTGTATTGTATTATCCCAATCACAAGTTCCTAGTCTGCACTCAATAAGTGCTCCATTAATACCATTAATTGATTGTAAAAAGACTGTGGTGGGAATGTTCCAATTTGATCACTCTTTTTATTTTAAACTACATTTTAAGTAGAATCATGAAGAAAAGAAAATCCAAACTACTTTTCATAAAGCTCTTTTCATCTTTAAACACTCTCCTCTTTATCCCAGCTTGTGTTTTAGAATATGGAAAACAAGCTTGGGAAATCAATAGCGCTGTTTTGACTTAATGTGAATAATTCTAACTAATTATAAATGCAAAATAATTAAAATCAACCCTTTTTTTGAGTGCCCACAGAGTGCCTAGCACTGAGGGTTTAGACAGGGTGACTTTTGAAGAACTGGTTTTTCCTCCTACTTGGATTGTGAGCCCCATGTGGGACCTGATTATCTTGTATCTACCCCAGTGCTTGGCACACAGTAACCACTTAACAAATATTATTATTATGATGATGATTATTATTATTGTTATCATTATTACAAGAGATTTGGAAAGGGGCTTTCCAAATTACCCCAACTGCAGCATCTACAGTTACCCCAACTACCCACTGAGGTCTTCTAATTTAAGAAGTGGTAAAGCTGCCCTTTGTTCTAAAAGACAGTGACATTCCATCCTTGCATGCAAAAGTAGATGGAGACTTCTCCATGCCCAGCCATCAACTTGCCGTTTATTTATTTGTATTAATGTCTGTCTCCCCCTCTAGACTGTGAGCTCACTGTGGGCAGGGAACGTGTCTACCAACTCTGTTGTACTCTCCCAAACACTTAGTACAGTGCTCTGCACACAGTAAGCCCTCAGTAAATATGGTTGATTGTTAATTGATTTGGAAAGTTCATGGCAGATGGTTTCAACTTTAGCAAATGCTGAGAAGCAGCAGGATGGCCTAGTAGATAGGGCCCAGGCCTGCAAGTCAGAAGGACCTGGGTTCTCATCCCTGCTCTGCCACTTGTTGGCTGTGGGACCTTGGACAAGTCACTTATGAGCTTGGGAAAGTACAATCCAACTGAGTTGGTCGACCGATCCCTGCCCATAAGGAACTTACTGCCTGTAGGTGGGAGATAACAGTGACTAGGAGTTGTAGAAAAGGATAAATACAGATAATGTAGGAATCCTCCTGAAACTAACAGGGGAGTTGAACACATTGGATGAGAACAGGAACAGGTCTAGGATAAAGGGGAGTTTGCCCATAATAGAGCAGAGGTTCCCTGGACCACAGTGGAATGGGGAGGGGGGGGAGGATGATGGGGTGGAAATTATTATTATTGTTATTGAATTAAGCACTCACTATGTCAACCACTGTTCTTAGTACTGAGGTAGATACAAGATAATCAGGTTGGACACAGTCTCTGTCCCACATGGGGCATGTAGGAGGGAGAACAAACATTGAATCCCATCAGAGAAGCAGCATGGCTCAGTGGAAAGAGCATGGGCTTTGGAGTCAGAGGTCATGGGTTCAAATTCCAGCTCTGCCAATTGTCAGCTGTGTGACTTTGGGCAAGTAACTTACCTGCTCTGTGCCTCAGTTACCTCATCTGTAAAATGGGGATTAGGACTGTGAGCCCCCTGTGGGACAATCTGCTCACCTTGTAACCTCCCCAGCGCTTGGCACATAGTAAGTGCTTAATAAATGCCATTATTATTACTTTGCAGATGAAGAAATTGAGGCAGAGAAGTTAAATGACTTGCCCAAGGTCACACAGCAAACAACTGGCAGAGCCAGAATTAGAACTCAGATTCCCTGACTTCCAGGCCCATGTTCTTTCCACTAGGCCATGCTGCTCCTCATGGATACAAGAGAAGAGGTGTGAAGTGCCAGGTGCTGTTTCAGGGGAATAGAAGTTTGGGGCAGGGGGAAGGGTGTGATAGGAGGGAAGACCAGGGATCTGGGGAAAGGATGGGAGAGAGGGAGAGGATATTGAGGGAGAGGGGGAATCATCCAATACCAGGTCCTCCCTTCCTCCGACAGTTCAGCTGCCAACTGTCGCAACTTCCCCAAAATTATCAAATTTGCAAGCACTAGTTTTCAGTGTCCTCCATTTCACTGACAGAGGGAGAGGCAGCTTATTTCAGAAGGGACCTTGCGACTCAGTAGACTGAATCCTCGGGGGCTGGCAGGGAAGCTACAAGATGGTGGGTTCAAGCAGCTGCTGGAGACCATGCATAATAAACAACAGACATGGATCAACCACAGGAATTCGGTAGCAAAAATGGTTAGCTTCCAGAGCACCAAACAGCTGGTACAAGCCTGGCTACCATAGGTGAAGGTAGGTGGTGCAAGGACAGCAAAAATAGTCTCTAAGAATTCTGTAGAGTCTAAGGATCGGAAGCCAGTGGCACCAAGCCATCCTAAATGCAGCCCTGGACAAGTCCCTCAGTTGCCCACCCACAGTCTCGGATAGCGCTAGGAGCGATTCCTACAATTAGCCGTATCATGCTTCCACCGGCCACCATGGAAGTAGCCAAGACTGGGAATCAAGATCTGGATGGTGCAAATGGCAAGCACAGGACCACGGGAAAACTTCCTGATCTGTTGTGCATAGTTCGGGAATGGGAATAAATTAGGGATTTGAAGAAAGGCACACTTTGTCCAGCTACACCAGAGGTGGGCAGTGGTGAAGAGGGTGGAGTCAAGGGCATGGGTTTTTGCATCTAGGGATGGGAGGGATGGAGAGGTGAGGGTCCACATTACGGAGGTCATGGAGGGCTGAGGACCGAAATCAGGGAGCTCTGTGGACTGTAAACTCGTGAGCAGGGAACATGTCAACAGACCCCATTGGACTGCACTCTCCCAAGTGCTTAGTACAGTGCTCTGCCCACGGTGAGCGCTCAATACAGTTGATGATGACGAGATGGCAGGTTAGCAGGTTGTGACAAGAAAATGGTAAATCAGAGGAGGTGAGGCTAGAGATGATTCAACCCAGTGCCGAGCAGTTGAGATGGGATGGAGCAAGAGTCAGCAGAGGAGAGGATGGGGGAGACTTGGTGGGAGAGGAGCAGAGGGTCAGTAGGATTATCGACATGAAGATTGAAGTCCCCAAGATTAGATTGGGAGAAAAGTATAGAAATCTGCAAGGAATGCAGAGGGGGGAACAGGAGAGCAGCAGGTAAGAGTGAATAGTAGCTGTCGCGAGTGGTAGGGTTGGACGATGAGGGAATGAAAGAACTCCAGTACCCTGGGAGTCTCAGGTGGAGGGCGCTCTCTTAGTAGCTTGTGCTGCTCTTCTTGGGGCCTCGCATGACCTCTGCTGACCCCCCAGAAGGGAGGGATGACAGTGGCTGCAGGGAAGTCAGGGTGGGGTGACCAGGGTTTCCAAGAACTGGCCAAAACCCTTACAGTAGGTGCTTCCAGGAGGCCCAAGGAATGTACAGGAGCCAGTCAACCTAGAGATCCTGGGCCATGACATGCTATCTCTCTCCAGCAGTTGCCCAAGGGCCCCTTATTCCTGGCGGAGTGATTTTGTGGAGTCTAGTGAGCCTTCCGGGGAATGATTTGCAAAGCACACCTCGTAAAATGGACTCTGTCTCTGTCCTCTATCAATCTTCGCTCTTGAGGTGCAATGTCTCTCCAAGAGAGATGGCTTTAGGGGACAGTATAGAATCTAGCTGCCGGTGAGGTTCTTGGGGAGCTTTCAGCACACTGCTTGAAGAGCCAAATGTCCTTCCGTTTGTGAGAAAAGACACTTACGGATTTTTGTTTCCAGCCAGTCAGCTACCACGCACAGAGCAAGAGGTAAGGGGCTGACGTCCAGAGAAAGGTCACACTGGGGTGAAGAGAGAGCATGAAAGGAGAGGGGGAAACGAAGGGACATCAACCTAAGTGGTCCCATAACTCCTGAAAATACTCGTGGGTGGTGAGGATCTTGGGATGTACATTTCACTTTTTAGACCGGTGCAACGCAAGTTGGTCAGGGGAGAGAACAGATAAACGTGGACCTATCTGTCTGTCCCAATCTGACAGATGAACCAAAGACTCCTGGTTCGTTTGAGAAATACAAGAAACTCCTTCAGTGGTTTTATTTCTTGCTGCTTTTATTTCCTGCCATTCAGCTCAAAGCCAAAGGATCCTGTTTATTCTTCCTTTTCCTCCCCATGTATAATAGTGTATCTTAAAGCCTTGTAATCCAAATTGCCGGCAACATCGATAGGTGCAAACTGGAACATCTGGTCTACCTGCATAGTATTTACGGAAAGGGCAAATAGC
The DNA here is from genome assembly GCF_015852505.1 of Tachyglossus aculeatus. Lineage (NCBI taxonomy): Eukaryota > Metazoa > Chordata > Mammalia > Monotremata > Tachyglossidae > Tachyglossus > Tachyglossus aculeatus. The sequence continues at coordinate 6,013,867 of NC_052099.1, forward strand.
ATCAATTCTCATCACCAATACAGGCCAATTTTCAACTTGAACTTCATTTGGGAAGCAAATCAATCAATTCGGGTCCCTTGTCCTCTTTTGGTCTATTATTTTGAAATGACTGAGAAAATGCCCTCCTAGCCTGGAACAAGTTATAAATCCGCTCTGTTAATGAAGAGCACAAGACACCTGTGATAGGAATGATGCCACTGTCTAAGCTCTCAGTTTTAGAGCATTTTTAAGACTGAAGGATCCACAAGAAGCAGCGGGGCTTAGTGGAAAGAGCATGGGCTTTGGAGTCAGAGGACATGAGTTCTAATCCCGGCTCTGCCACTAGTCTGCTGTGTGACCTTGGCCAACCCACTTAACTTCTCTGTGCCTCAGTTACCTTATCTATAAAATGGGGATTGACTGTGAGGCCCCACGTGGGACAACCTGATTACCTTGTATCTACCCTCCACTTAGAACAGTGCTTGGCACATAGTAAGCACTTAACAAATACCATAATTATTACTATTAAGTCTTTATGTGACAGGGAGGCTGCTTTATATAGGAAACCGTGTACTACAGTTTAGGGTGAAGTATGAAAATGCATATCTCCCAAATAAAACTTCAAAAGGAATGGGAGACCATTTCCTTTGGTCCAAAACGTAAAAAAAATGGTAGCAGAAGAAGTATTTGTTTAAATTACAGTCTGTTTCCCCATCTAGACTGTAAGCTTGTTGTGGGCAGGGAATGTGTCTACCATCTCTGTTGTACTATAGTCTCCCAAGAGCTTAGTACAGTGCTCTGCATACATTAAGTGCTCAATAAATACCATCAATAAGGATGATAATGCGTTCTTGTAACTGTTATTCAGACAGAGAATGATTTAATAGGAAAATGCCTTGAATGATTTCTAAACCAGTGATTTTTTTGAAAAGGTTTCATTCACAACATACTTTTGAGAAGGCTCAAATGGGGCCTCTACCGCATAAGCGCTCAATAAATACCACTGACTGTCTGAATGGTAGTCCAGGGCCACTCTCGGCTGTCGAGGTTGTAGCTGGCAGCCCCGGAGCTTGCCGTTTAAAAAGAGCCCGGCCCGCTCCTTAGGCTGCACAGCACTGGAGAGAGGCATCATGGCTTAGCAGAAAGTGCCCGGGCCTAGGAGTCAGAGGAGCTGGGTTCTAATTCCAGCTTGGCCAAATGCTTGCTAGACTGTAAGCTCGTTGTGGGCAGGGAACATGACTGTTTATTGTTGAATTGTACTCTCCCAAGCCCTTAGTACAGTGCTCTGCAGAAGGAAAGTGCTCAATAAATACAATGGAATGAGTGACCTCGGGCAAGTCTCTTCACTTCTCTGTGCCTCAGTTCTCCTGTTCTCCCTCCCACATAGACTGTGAGCCCCATGCGGGACAGGGACTATATCTAACCTCATTCACTTGTATCTACCCCAGTGCTCAGAACAGTGTTTGACACATAGTAAGTGCTCAATAAAGGCCATAAAAAACAAAGAATCCCTTGTTTCAGCAGTGTAACCACAGAGACGCTAAAGGGACGATATTGACAATGACTAGGCATATGGGCTGTGTCTTTGTGCTCAGGTAAACCATGGGAATGACCTCTGACCTCTGCACCTTTGCTTTCTTTACACCTCTGACACATTTATGTGTGGCTTCCCTATGAGCAATTTTTATCATCCAGGAGGCATAAGGGAACACAATGAGTAGAGAAAAATTGCAAACCTCTTCAGCCGTCATCTTGTCTGCTTGTGACATCAGCAAACGCTTTATACTAGTGAACCAATAAAACAAAAAAAGTGAAAATGAGTCCTTCTTTAAGATAAGCCTAACACCTGAAAAAATCCAAACTATGAGTAATATACCAAGCAAGCTGATCGCCGGTTTTAAAATATCATTTTTTTCCCATTTAGTAGTTTGAGAAGCAGTTTCAAAAACTGTCATTAACACAATATACACTCTTTTAGCAGGCAAAATGGTTCTCAAAAAGGCAACTGTGATTGGCAATTGCAAAATTAGATCACTAGAAGCATTCTGTCTTCACAAGAAGTTTCATGTTTAAATTTCCATCTTTTCATGATGACACTGTCTTCACTGTCAGGAAGTGATAAATAAGCATATACTATTCATATGGTTGCAGTATTAGTAATCTGTAAACCCAATCATTACCAAAGCAGCACTTGGCGTTGTCCTCTACTCATCTCTCTCATTCCACCCACATAGTAAATCTGTCACCCAACCCTGTCCTTTCTGCCTTCACAACATGGCTAAAATCTGCCCTTTCCTCTCCATCCAAACTGCTACTACACTGATCCAAGCACTTATCCTATCCTGCCATGACTACTGCATCAGCCTCCTCATTGACCTCCCGGCTTCCCGTCTCTTCCCCACTCCAGTCCATACTTCATTCTGCTGCCCGGATCATTTTTCTACAAAACCATTTGGTCCATGTCTCCCCCCTCCTCAGCAACCTCCAGTGGCCACCCATCCACCTCCGCATCAAGTGGCAATTCCTTACCATCAGCTTTAAAGCACTCAATCAGCTCGCTCCCTCCTACCTGATCTCATTGATCTCCTACTTCATCCCAGCCCGCACACTCTGCTCTTCTAGCACAGGCCTGCTCACTGTGCCCTGATCTCATCTGTCTCACCGCCGACCCCTTTCCCACATCTTTCCTCACCATTCTTTTCTCTGAACTCACCCTTGGAGGATGCTTCCCAAAGAAGTGCTATCCCTGTAGTCACTTTCACCTGCTCCAACTATGTATCCTATATAATAATAATAATAATGATGGCATTTGTTAAGCGCTTACTATGTGCAAAGCACTGTTCTAAGCGCTGGGGGATACAAGGTGATCAGGTTGTCCCACGTGGGGCTCACAGTCAATCCCCATTTTACAGATGAGGGAACTGAGGCACAGAGAAGTTAAGTGACTTGCCCAAAGTCACACAGCTGACAAGTGGAGGAGCCAGAATTTGAACCCATGACCTCTGACTCCAAAGCCCGTGCTCTTTCCACTGAGCCACACTATATCTATTACCTGACTTGAATGAGTAAGAGTGAGAGTGCCAATCAGGACAAGTCTGGTTTAGAACAAGGCGTGGAGTCAGGATTGGTGGAAGGGATGTAGGATGATGATGATAATAATAATAATAATAATAATAATGGTGTTTTTTAAGCACTTACTGAGTGCCAGGCACTGTACTAAGCTGTCTTTGCAAATATTCCTCTCTAGACTGTCAGCTCGTTTCAGGCAGGGAAAATGTCTGCTAATTCTGTTGTTCTGTATTCTCCCAAGCAACTAGTACAGCGCTCTGCAGATAGTAAGCGCTCAATAAATACCATTGATTAGTATGCCCCACCTCTTGCCTGCCTGGCCCTACTGAGTTGATTCTCAGCTGGGTTTGTTTGGTTATATTTGTTGTTTCACATGTGAAACCCAGCACTGCTAGAGCAGACTGTCCCATGAGATGAAGGGATCAGGCTAAACGTAACTAAGGCCAATTGTTCATCTTGGAATTCCTTTATGAGAAACCGCTCTTATACAAAGTTAGAAAAGCAGGCTTCTCTTGGATTTCTAAGCAGTGTGGCCTAGTGGAAAGAACACGGGCCTGAGAGTCAAAGGACCAGAGTTCTTCTCATCCTGGCTCTGCCACTTGTCTGCTGTGTGACCTAGGGCCAGTCACTTCACTTCTCTGTGCCTGTTACCTCATCTATAAAATGGAGATTAAGACTGAGTCCTACGTGGGACAGGGACTGCGTCCGACCCGATTATCTTGTATCTACCTTAGCGTTTAGTTCAGTGCCTTGCACGTAGTACTTCAATACTATAAAAAAATCAGTATCAAAGATCTTGTTGGAGACATTCATGTGTAGCAAGAAGCAGCATGGCGTGGTTGATAGAGCAGGGGCCTGGGAGTCAGAAGGTCATGGGTTCTAATCCTGGCTCTGCCACTTGTCTGCTGTATGACCTAGAGCAAGTCACTTCATTTCTCTGAGCCTCATTTACCTCATCTGCAAAGTGTTTCTTTTAATATTTTTCAAAGTCTGCTAGGGATTAATTTCAAAAATACATACCCAGAGAGGCATAAGTGTCTTTCAAGTCTTCCTTATCAATGATTCCATCTCTGTTCTGGTCCATTAATGTGAAAGCCTGGAAAACCAAAAACACCCTTAATTCGCTCACCCTGCTGCCGTGTTTACCAGACCAGTTATTTACAGTACTTGCCAAAGCTTTTCATCTAATTCTTGTTTCGCACTACCCGTTCTCATCTACTACAATAGACTGTGCTGAACAGGAAAGATAACTTGTCTCTCTCTGGATCAATGCCCGAGAGTGTGCCCACTGGTTTGCAGACTGGCATTCAGGTGAAGCTGGCTGGGCGAAAGTAAGATGGTACCACGGCAGTGCTAGGGCTTGGCTGTCTTCCCTAATGTATGCCCAGAGTGGGTGTAGGTCTGGGCCTAGTCCGGGTAGAGACAGGCAGCAAGCTAGCCTGTGCCCCTACTGTGCCCACTCTTTCTGCTGGCATAACCCAGCTTCTTAACCAACCCGGGGAACTTCACTGGGCCACAGGATTAACTGAAGCAGCGTATCCACTGCCACCGCCAACACCTTTTCAGGGCTTTGTGTCGCCCTCCCCTCTTCCCCATATGACAGACAGCCCACCAGCAGCGTGGCTTAATGGATAGAGCCCAGACCTGGGAGTCAAAAGGACCTGGGTTCTAGTCCTGGCTCTGCCACTTGTCTGCTGGGTGACCTTGGGCAAGTCACTTCACTTCTCTGTGCCTCAGTTCCCCCATCTGTAAAATGGGGATTAAGACTGTGAGCCCCATGCGGGACAGGGACTTCGTCCAATCCAATTATCCTGTATCTACCCCAGCACTTAGAACAGTGCTTGGCACATTGCACGTAACAAATATCATCATCATCACAGCACTTATGTACATAGCTGTGATTTATTTTAATGTGTGTCTCCCCCTCTAGACCGCGAACTCCTCGTGGGCCAGGAAGCTGTCTACCGACCCTGTAGTATTCTCCCAGACAGTACAGTGCTCTGCACACAATAAGCCCTCAATAAATACCATTGATTGATCGATCGATTATCGGGCTTGCCAAGTATTTATAGAAGCCACTGCCATGGCCCTGCCCCTATCCCCAGAGAAGCAGCGTGGCTCAGTGGAAAGAGCACGGGTTTGGGAGTCAGAGGTCATGGGTTCAAATTCCAGCTCCACCGCTTGTCAGCTGTGTGACTTTGGGCAAGTCACTTAACTTCTCTGGGCCTCAGTTACCTCATCTGTAAAATGGGGATTAAGACTATGAGCCCCACGTGGGACAACCTGATCCCACTGTATCCTCCCCAGTGCTTAGAACAGTGCTTTGCACATAGTAAGCACTTAACAAATGCCATCGTTATTATTATTATCCTAATTGGTATGCACTGGGACTCAGACAAAAAGGCCCTGGGGCTAATAGGAGCCCCAGAATTCCCTGCTCTAGGCCCCAGCACCTATGTCAGAGGAAGCGGAGGAACGGGGAGCAAAGGAGAGCAATAGACCTGAGTCTCTGACTCTCTCTGGGCTTCCGTGTGTGCCTCTCCTTCCCCACCAAGTCGTCCAAACATGAACAACCACTGGAGTGGCATACAGAATCCCTGGAAATATGCTCTTGACTTTCTCTGGGTCTCTGCTTTCCTCCTCCTCCACCCTTTCCCTTTTCACTTCTTCTCTGTACCTCCCCATTCCGCCCCCTCCCCGTCAGCCCTTTTATAAAGTCTGAGGTTTTTTGGCTTGCCATCAACAAACGTTATTTTTTTTGTCTTTGGACAAATGGAATATAGTCTTACTTCCTTGAATTCTTGAATCTGTGTCTGCTCAAAGTTGGAGAAAACACTGGATGAAGCTTTCTGGGCTCGCAAAATATCTCCTTCCTTCTTCTTGGTCTTTTTACTGGCCTAAAACAAGAAGAAAATGGTTCTCTATTTAGCCCCTCTTCATCCAAGGAGTTTTTACCAACTTGTACTTCCCAAGCGCTTAGTACAGTGCTCTGCACACAGTAAGCGCTCAATAAATATGATTGATTGATTTTAAGTGTCCGTATGATACCAAAATATCCTGATAAAATACTTCCTTACATTTTCCTGTGCTAAAAGAAGACTGGGTATTGTTCAAATTCCTATTACTTTTAATGTTAACAGTTAAGAAATCTTTTACGTTTGCTGAAGATAAGATCCACATGTCTAGCCTCTTTGTTAAATAGCTTTAAGACCATCATTTAGAGAACTAAATAGACTGTGGATGCAGAGGCCAGGATTTCTAATTCCAGATTGGCCTCTGACTTGCTACTTTACCCTTTTCTTTGAAATGACATTTGTAAAAAGTCCAGGTTGCTTAAGAGAATTGATGAGAATAATGAAAAAAAAAATACTGGGAAAGCAGTCTGGACATAATAATAATAACAGTAGTTGTTAAGCGCTTACTATGTGCCAGCATCTGTACTAAGTGCTTGGGGTGGATAGAAGCAAATCGAAAATGCAGCTGACTCAATAATCTGGCGTAATGGGAAAGAGGGAGAGTATGGATAACTGAAATCCACAGAAAATCCCAAACTACACTTCAGCCAACACAGAAGGTACAATTTTCTGTGCTGCCACACCTTTCGTCAGAACTGCTAGCAAGTAGTAAACGTGATTGGTTTGAGTTTCATTTCTTTTACCTTCCCGTCTCCACTATCTAGGGAGCTAGGAAATAGTGAAACAGACAGTTCAAAAGTGGCAGCGTGGTCTAGTGGGAAGAGTCCGAGAGTCAGAGGAGTTAGATTCTAATCCTGGCTCCACCACAGGATGGTGGATGACCTTAGGCAAGTCACTTCACTTCTCTATGCTTCAGTTTCCTCAACTGTAAAATGGGGATTAACAGTATGAGTCCCATGTGGGACATGGACTCTGTCCAAACTCATTAGCTTTAATCTACCCCAGTGCTTAGTACAGAGCCTCTAAGTGCTAAACAAATATCATTTAAAAAAAAAGGAAATCATCACTGCTCATATAACTAATGAAGATCTCTGCTAATGCAGGGGCACCTGCATGAGAAGCAGTGTGGCCTAATAGAAAGAGCACGGGCCTGGGAGCCAAAGGACCCGGTTTCTAATCCCAGCTCTGCCACTTGCCTGCTGTGTGAACTCGGACAAGTCACTTCATTTCTCTGGGCCTCAGTTTCCTCAGTTGCAAAATGGGGATGGGATACCTGTTCTCGCTCCTACTTAGACTGTGAGCCCCATGTGTATCCATCCTAAGTCTCTTGTATCTAGTGCTGAGAACAGCGCTTGACACCTAGTAAGCTCTTAACAAATACCACTGAAGAAAAAGAAAGAAAAGACCTGGAGGGGGACGGGGAGAGGGCGGTCCCCTCTCCAGTCATACTCACCATGTTCACTGTGGGTCTGGACTATTCGTCTGGACCTGGTGCTCTCACTTTCCTCAGACGTCTTGAAATCTCTCTCTCACTGGGGGAGGGCGCCATATGTCTTAAACTTTTCAGAGGTCTCTCAGGCTTCAGAGAAGCTCCAGCTCAAACCACTTACTCCATACATGGACCGATTTCAAGACATCCTCGAGGCTCTGGGGGCTGAACAACTGTTGCTTGTGTTTTAGACCTTGTAAAGTCTTTCGTAATCCAAATTATATATAGCCGTCCTGCGTTTTCTGAAGATGACTCTGCTGAGGGTAAGATCCTACCCATGCCCGGAAATCAATTCATCAATCAATGGTACTTATTGAGCACTTACTATGTGCATAGCACTGTACTAAGTGGTTGGGAGAGGACAATCCAACAGAAGAAAGACCGAAGCCAAGGCCAATGTGTGACCGTTGTTTGCACTTGACCTTAGATCCTACAGGGCCTGTCCTTATGATAATAAGGGTATTTGCTAAGCGCTTACTATGTGCCAGGCACTGTACTAAGCACTGGGGTGGACACAGGCAAACTGGGTTGAACACAGTCCCTGTCCCACTTGGGGCTCACAGTCTTGATCCCCCTTTTCCAGGTGAAGTCACTGAGGCACAGAGAAGTGAAGTGACTTTCCCAAGCTCACACAGCAGACAAGTGACAGACCTAGGATTAGAACCCAGGTCCTTTAACACCCAGGGACACACTCTATCCACTAGGCCATGCTGCTTCTCACAACTTCATCCCCCTCAGTCACCTAGGAGCCATCTTGTGCTAATCAGAATACTTTTAGAGGGCAACACATCAAATTGTAAATAGCAGGAGTTGAATTCAATTAAGAGACTCTCATAATACCTTGCACTTGCTTTAGTTTATTTTTTTCACGGAAGATCTTGACTAGGTTAGAGAGCACATTCACTTGGCTTCTACCAAGATTAAAAACAAACACCCACACACCTCTATTTAAAATGTGGCACTTCATTCAGCAGATCTCTGCCCAGATATCTCACCTTTTAAAAAAAGATTTGTCACCGAAAGCAGTAGAAAGAAAGGACAGTTTACCTCATTTTAAAATGCACAGAGAAACTGACAGTAGCTGGGTATACCCAAGTCTAGAAAGGAGATGATCTGTGACCTTTGGGAGAATGGTTTCTGTGGAGTGAAGGGGTCAGAAGCCAGATTAGAAGGGGAGGAGGAGGCCCATGCTCTTTCTACCAGGCCCCACTGTTTCCCAGTCAGCTAATTGCCATTCTAATGTGTTTGCTCTCTGGTTAGGCCACCTTAAGTGATTGGTTTCTGGTGATTGCTGCTTAAGGAAAATGCTAAAGAAAAATTGCTTTTTTTTTGCTGGGATGGGCAAACAATCCCTTTGAGACATTTTGCCCCAAAAGATGTGCCAGATTACTTAACCACTACATGAAAAAGGCTTTGGCCAGTTTTCCCCAATAGAGGATGGCTTCATTCAGAGATGATAGGCTACTCATGATCCACCCTATACAGTTTACCGAGAATTCACTGAATAAATTCTCTTCCCAGGAGAAATAACTTTAGAGCAATCTTCCATGTCACTAAATAATAATGATAATAGTAATATTAGTAACTGTGGTATTTAAGAGATTACTCTGTGCCATGCACTGTAGTAAGCACTGGGACACATGCAAGATAATCAGGTTGGACCTAGTCCCTGTCCCACATGGGGCTCTCAGTTTAAGTAAGAGGGAGAGCAAGTACTGAATCCCCATTTTACAGACGAGGAAAGTGAGGCACAGAGAAGTGAAATGACTTGCCCAGCAAGGCCACACAGTACGCAAGGGGTGGAGCTGGGATTAGAACCCAGGTCCTCAGACTCCCAATCTGTGCCCTTTTTCCCTAGGGCATGCTGCTTTTATCTGGAAACTATATGTCCTTTTTTACACACCCTGTCTTTATAGCAGTTGATCAATCAACTCCAGCCACTGGCTGCTTCCCTAATCACCGCGGCTGAGGGATTCCCGAATAGGGGCTCATGAGAACCCCAAATCCCTTGATTGAGTGAGGGGAAAGGACACGGCAGGAAATCCTGATTCCAACCCCGCACCCTGGAATGATGACTGGGATTTCAAATGCCATTCCTGGAACTGCATCAGAGAATTCAGGAGGAAGCACACGATCAATTCCTGCAGGATCCACAAGTGAGAAGACATCAAATAGTGTTCGATGGAAATAGAAACAGGCATATATGACTAGAGAAGTCATCGCTTAGGAGTCCAAGAGTAGCTGTGGATCAAGAAGGACTCAACTTATAAAACCCAACAGGAAATGTAGAACTGAAAAAGTCACATCTTCATTTGCTACAGCAAATGCTGGTAAACTAGTAATAGTAGTAGAGATAGTTGTATTTGGTATTCCCTTTGAACCATTACTGGATTTTAAATAACTCTCCCCCAGAAGTGGAAATGTGATCTAGATATGAGGGCAACTGATTCAAAAGAGGATTTAAAAATAATTTCTCTAATAGGTTCAAAAGGAATCGTACAAGAGCTAAAGATAGCCTCTTGTGACTTTAATTGAAACCCCGAGAGGATATCAAAATACAGCATGACTAGCAAGTGTTACCTATTCAGGCAGCTGGGAGAAAGGAATTAAACAGTAGTTTCTCAAGTTTGTTCAAACCTGGATAGGAACCAGGAGATTACTATTTCTCAGGCTCAGCATAATTTCTTCTTTAACAGACCACGGAACCTTCAAGAGTCTGAATTGAATGATACCTTAAGAGGAAGTAATCATAAGTATATGTAAAATCCCTCCATGTCACCATGACAACACTAGAATTATAGAGGAAGTGAGAATGGCATTCCTCCTCTAACCCTGAAGCTGTACACCTGGGCTGTTGCCTGAGACACCCTCCCCCTTGATTTCACAGGCCCGTTGAGATCCCAATGGGATGACCAAGTAACCTCATCAATAGGATACTGGACAGCAACAGCAAGAAGTGTAGTAGAGCATCATCAAATAATTGAAATGGTGTCTTTGTTCCTCTACACTTGGCTGTACCAGATCTGCTTATTTCTTGCCCTAGCAATTAATACATGTCTTAGCACATACTAAGCACTTAACAAGTACCACAATGATTCCAACCCTACTTTAATCTCCAGAATCTGAAAACACAGTCACCAGGGGAGGTGGCAGACCCGTCAGGGAGACAGCATGGCCTAGTGGAAAGACCAGAGAACCGGGAGTCAGGTGACCAAGTTCGGCAACTTGACTACTTTGTGAATTTGGGCAAATAACTTAACCTCTCTGAGCCTTAATTTCCTCCTCTGTGAAATGGGACAAGAATTTTGTCCTATCTGTTCATTTTATAGCTACCCCGACACTTATAAATACCATTGTTTTGTAACAGAATTTTTGCTGCCAAGCCATGATTCTTCAGCCAAGGATTGATGGCTTGATTGATTGATCGGTCGACTGCCATCCTGCACCCAACTCTTCCTGCTGCTCTCTCTGAAAGAGTTGCAAATATTCACTCAGGGGAGCAAGCTCACTTAGGAGCCCTGCGGGTGCAATACACAAACAGATCCTGTGTATGTTTCTAGGCTACAAATGAAATCCTCATCTCTTCCCTGTGATTCACTAATCTACCTCCTTCTGATTCTTCCCCTACTTTCCCACACTGCAGTACACTCAGACCTAGATTTCCTAGAACTAGCTAAGGGAGGGTGCAATGCCTGAGCCAAAGGCAAAACTCGGGGCCGGCCCATCCATTTTCAAGCGTCTTTAATTCCCCTGAATGAAAACGGTACTGAATCACCCAACGAGTCCCTTTTCTGACTCCCCGCTCCAGTGGGAGTCGAACCAGAGGAGGGAATGCAGGACTGTGTCGACGCGTAGGTCCCAGGAGTGCTTGCCCAGGGGGTACCGCAGGTAATCATTTTCAGCAAAAAAAACCAACAAAACCCAAAACAATTCAAGGTTCGTCCTAGTTTAGATCGGGGCTTGCAGCGTGGCTCAGTGGAAAGAGCCCAGGCTTGGGAGTCAGAGGTCATGGGTTCTAATCCCGGATCTGCCGCTTGTCAGCTGTGTGACTTTGGACTAGTCCATTCATTCATTCAATCGTATTTATTGAGCGCTTACTGTGTGCAGAGCACTGTACTAAGCCCTTGGGAAGTACAAGTTGGCAACACTTCATTTCTCTGGGCCTCAGTTCCCTCATCTGTAAAATGGGGATGAAGACTGTGAGCCCCACGTGGGACAACCTGATCACCTTGGATCGTCCCCAGCGCTTATAACAGTGCTTTGCACATAGTAAGCGCTTAACAAATGCCATCATTATTATTATTGTCCCGAGGTAGCCGCCTGAGCAGATGCGAGTAGTGCCCGCTGGAGGATAAGCAAGTTCCTCTGGGGGGTTCGGGTTAATCAATCAATCGTATTTATTGAGCGCTTACTGTGTGCAGAGCACTGTACTAAGCGCTTGGGAAGTACAAGTTGGCAACATATAGAGACAGTCCCTACCCAACAGTGGGCTCACAGTCTAAAAGGGGGGAGGGGGGTTAAGACTGTGAGCCCCACGTGGGACAACTTGATCACATTGTATCCCCCCAGCGCTTAGAACAGTGCTTTGCACTTAGTAAGCGCTTAACAAATGCCATCATTATTATATTATTATTATCATCCAGCTCCCCTAAAAAGGGCCCGGGGGGAAGACACTGAGCTTTCCGCCATACCGTCCGGACCGGGACTTGGGGAAACCGCAACCCCCCGAAGAGCCGCATGGTACGAACGGCAGCAACCGCATCCCAACCGTCTCCCCGAACCGTCTCAACGGCTCCAACCGCCTCAACCGTTTCAACTGCTCCAACGGCCTCAACCGCCTTTGGCCCCGCCCCCTACCGCCCTTGGCTCCGCCCACCCCTTTGGCTCCGCCCCCACGCCGACGCCGCTCAGCACCGCCTTCTTACCCATCATCCTTAGCGGCGCCAGGCGAACATTCTGCTTCCGGTGGGCAAGTGAGGGACAAGATGGTTCCTCCGGTGCAAGTGTCTCCCCTCATCAAGGTGAAACTGTACAGTCGTCCCGTTGCCTTTCCTTTGGCTCCTCGTTCCGGTTGCGACGGTTCCGGGGGCGTGGGTGGCGGGTCGGTTATCCCCGCGGTTCTCCTCCCTGTCTGACCCGGCCTCTGTCTCCCTTTCCTCACAGTTCGGCCGCTACTCGGCGCTGCTGGTAGGGGTAGTCTATGGAGCCAAGCGGTATGGTGAGTAACGCGGGAGGTCATCCTGCCCGCTGTCCCCTCAGGCACAGAAGCCCCGGCTCTCCTTCTGCGGGAGGGAAGCCGCAGAAATGCAGCCATTGGCGGGTTTTCGCCTTTCTCTAATCTGGGCTCCGATTTAGAAACGTGGCTGTGGAGATGCAGAGGCCTGCTTTCTGCTCCCCCCCTCCCCCGTGTCCCCCGTTATTTTCCCCGAGGACAGATCGCGCCGTAGAGGTCATAAGGGTCAAAGGGGAGGAGGGCTGCCTTTTCCGCTTTGTTCCAAAAGCGTCAGAAATCGGGGAGCGCAATACCAGCTAGGATTCTGTTCCTGCAGTCCAGTCTCATTGGGGCCGTGGTCATTAACATTTAAGGTCTTTTTGATCTTGTTCTTGCATTCTCCGTGTAAAGTGAGCAATGGTACACGCATGCTCTGGCAACCCTGCCGCATGGAGGCATTTGCATTTTTGCCCCATTCCCCGGCGCTTTGCTAGGAAAAGCATTCGGTGATGAAAGGTTTCAGGGAACGGTAAGGGGAGAGAGGGGGGAGTTCAGTACTGGAGGTGGTGGTGTTTTTCTGAAAAAGTAATGTCGGTCCTGTGACCTTCTGGTGGGCCCTCATCCAGGGTCACCTTGGTTATAGAGCAATGTGGAATGCAGTCCTTTTAACCATTTTATTAATGCTGCCGTCACAACCACCTTTTGCCCCAAAGATGGCTAACCCACATCTCGGTTCCACACTGCCAGATAACTCCTTTAGGAGACATGAAAATTACCCATATAGGAAGGCCCTTGAAACTGCTCTGTTAACTGACATTATGCCCAGTTTACAGATGAGGTACCTGAGTCACCGAGAAGCGACTTGCCCAGGGTCACACAGCAGAGCAAAGCTGGGATTAGAACCCAGGCCCTTATGACTTTCAGGCCCGTGCTGTATGCAGTAGGCCATGCTGCTTCACATCAAGTGGCAAGGCATTCAGTCTATTGCCAAGTCCTACTCTATCTTCCTCTGACCCTAGGATACAGGGGAATTTGTATGGTGAAGTAAGGAAAGGACTTTAGTCGTTTAAATGAAGAGGGGTTGGAAGGTGTTCATTAACCAAGAGCACCGAGACTTTATGTTGAGCCTAAAGGTTCAGCTTATTCCTTTAGTGGTTTTCTTTAAACTGACACTTGAGATATTTCTCCTAAAAACAGATTACCTGAAGCCCCGAGCTGAAGAGGAAAGAAGAGTAGCTGCTGAGGAGAAAAAGCGCCAGGAAGAATTGAAACGTATTGAGAGAGAATTGGCAGAAGGTATTGCCTTTTAATCAAAGTCGAAACATTCTTTTAAAGTCGGCCACTTTTTTGGGTAAAGGAATGGTGATAGGCCAGGATGAAGGCCTAGGAAAAAAGCTGGAATAGGCAGGGGGATGAGAACTGTATATCTTTGCCCCAGAAGTTGGGGGAAGGGGGAAAGGAGTTACTCCCCCACATATTCATAGACTGTGAGTCTGAGGGACACCGTACTTGTTCCTTTAGACCAGAGCCACAGAGCTGTGCTGACTGCTCTACTTTTAGCAGAAGAGATGACACATTATGCTTAAAGGAACTTCTGCATCTTTCCATTGATTTTAGTTTGCACATTTCCATTTGAATTTTTGGAAATGTACATACAACCATTCATAAAGCAAAATAGTAGGAAACCCTGTACCTGAATTGGGTGTACTTATTCCTGAACCCATCTTAAGTGCTCTTAGATGGTGAATTTGTTATATTATTCTAGCATAAAACCTAATGGGGTTTTTTTTTGTCTTCTCTTTTAGCCAATGATGACAGCATACTGAAATGAACAGGTCACGTTGGTCCTCATTTCCATTCCGGGAATTGGATTAATAAAGATTTCAGTGATGCATCTAGTACTGTGGATCATTTCTAACAATAAAACATCTGAAAAGTTTTCTTGACCTCTGGCTCCATGGAATTTGCTTGGCTTCTTGAAAGAGCCTAAGAGCCCCTCTTGAACACCTATCCCTTATAGGAGACAAGTTTTAGTTCTTGACCTTCTCATAATTACTGCCCATTCAGAGTGCTATTTGTCCCATTCACCTGTCCTTTGCTTATGCTGCCTCTGCCATAATCAGTTGTGTTTACTGAGTTCTTACTGTGTTCAGAGCACTGTACTAAGTGCTGGGGAGAGTACAATAGAAAGCATGAGTAGACATGTTCCCTACTCACAAAGAGCTTACAGGCTAGAGGGGGAGACAGATATTAATAAAATAAGTACACATTAATAAACCAATTTAGAGTAAGGGCTGGAATTAGGTGCAGGATAGGGAGCATATTCCTCCCTGCTTAGAATGTCTTGGTGAACTACAATTTAAGATCTTGTCTAATGGACAGAGCACCACTGTCTAGGTATAATGAAGTGTCATGGAAAATGCTACTGATCCTCATCCTGAGGTAAATCACAGTGCTTCTCTCAAAGGAGCAGGGGGTGGAGTAAGCATTTCCAGAAGTGTTGTTATACTTTTTTTAATGGTATTACATGCTTACAATGTGTCAGACACTGTACTAAGTACTGGCGTAGGTACAAGCTAGTCAGTTTGGATGCAGTCCATGTCCCACATGGGGCTCCCAATCAATTCCCACTTTACAGATGAGGTAACAGGTACAGAAAAGTTAAGTGACTTGCCTGAGGTCACACAGCAGACAAGTGGTGGAGCTGGAATTAGAACCTGGGTCCTTTTGATTTCCAGGCCTGTGCTCTACTAGGCCATGATGCAGGGCTTTCCAGCTCATCGCCCTTACATGCCAAACCCAGAGGCTTAGTAACTTAGCCAGAGTTCATACTATTCACAAACCATGATCCAAGGACATCAACATGAATGATACAGCCAGTCTTAATTTTTCCACAAATATGTAACTGATATTTGACATAAGATTGGGTGTTTGATAACTTCCATGAAAATGTAAAATATTAATAACATTCAATGACATGCCATGGCAGAAATGATTAAAAAATACTCAAAAATAGTACAGATAGGGAACAACACTTGAAGACACTTCCTGTTCTGGGAATTAATGCAAATTGCAGGTAACATTTTTCATTAATTTGTTGTGGGAACTAAACACCTGCAGAATAAGGTTATAAATTGCTTAGATTTTAATCCTGGACACCACCAAGGACTGTTGTAAATACAGGGCTGGAAACCCAAACCCTGGGCCCTTAATAATAGCGTTTAAGTGCTTCTCTGCAGTAATAATAATAATGGCATTTGTTAAGCGCTTACTATGTGCAAAGCACTGTTCTAAGTGCTGGGGGGGATACAAGGTGATCAGATTGTCCCACGTGGGGCTCACAGTCTTCATCCCCATTTTACAGATGAGGTAACTGAGGCTCAGAGAAGTTAAGTGACTTGCCCAAGGTCACACAGCAGACGTGGCGGAGCCGGGATTAGAACCCATGTCCTCTGAATCCCAAGCCTAGGCTCTTTCCACTGAGCCATGCTGCTTCTCTCCCCCCCAAGCACTTAGTACAGTGCTCTGCACACGGTAAGAGCTCAATAAATATGACTGACTGATTCATTCAATCGTATTTATTGAGCGCTTACCGCGTGCAGAGCACTGCACTAAGCACTTGGGAAGTACAAATCGGCAACATATAGGGATGGTCCCTCCCCAACAACGGGCTCACACCCTAGAAGGGGGAGACAGACAACAAAACAAAACAGACAGGTGTCAATACCATCACAATAAATAGAAGTATAGCTATACACAGTAAGTGCTATAATAAGTGCTGGGGTAGGTACAACATGTCAACCACAGTCCATGTAGGAAGAACAGATATTGAATCTCCATTTTACAGTTAAGGAAGCTGAGGCCCAGAGAAGTCAAGTGAAATACCCAAGGTCACACATCAGGCGAGTGGCAGAATGGGGATTAGAGCCCAGCTCCTCTGACTCCAGTAGGAGTGTTCACCAGGCCACGCTGATTTCCAAATGCTTACCATGTGCCACCACCATGGTAGATACCATCATCAGATCAGACCGTTCCTGTCCCAAAGGGGGCTCACAATCAAACAGCTATTGGATCCCCATTTTATGAATGCAGAAACTGAGGCAAAGTTAAGTAACTTGCCCAAGATCATATAGCGGGTAAAAGGACCTGGGATTGGAATCCAACTCTTGACTCCCTGTCCTGTGCTCTTTCCATTAGCTGCTTCTCTGCGTCTTGTGGAGTGCCTCAGGAGCTGTTCAGGGGTTATGGGAAATAGTTAATGCTGAGCAACGTAAGCTGCCTTTTGCCACCAGATTTGGGAATGTATTTCCAGGAGTGCCTGAGTGGTAATTAATATATATGTATGGGTGGGTGGCTAAAAGCAATCAATCAAATCAATCAGTGGTATTTATTGAGCACTTACTATGTGCAGGGTACTGTACTAAGTGCTTGGTAGAGTACAACAGAATTAGCAGATATGTTCCCTGCCCATAACGAGCTTTGATGCTTCCTAATGGCCCCTTTCACTCTAGGCATTTCTCTAGCATAAAGCCTCACTTGGAAACCTGTTTCACTTTTAATACTGATTTCTTTCTAGAAGTTTAGACATTTGGGGAGTAGAGTCTCTATTTTTTGCCCAGAACTTTAGCCACAGAGTTTTTGCCTGTGGAGATTTGGACCCGCATTCTTTAGTGTTTTGACTGAATAGAGCTTTTCGGAATAAGGTGTTGTGTGCTGAACAGTAGACAGTGTCGCCTAGTAGATAGAGCATGGACCTGGGAGTCAGAAGGACCTGGGTCCTAATCCCAACTCTTCCACTTGTCTGTGGTGTGACCTTGGGCAAGTCAATTCGCTTCTCTGCACCTCAGTTATGTCTGTAAAATGGGGATTAAAACTGTGAGCCTCATGTGAGACATGGACTGTGCCCAACCTGATTAGCTTGACTCTACTCCAGTGCTTAGTACAGTGCCTGGCACATAGTGAACACTTAACAGATATCATTAAAAAAAAAAAAGAACATTTCTTCATCATTAGCTGGAGCTTATAGAAATAACAGGACACAGTAGCAGATGGTATCCAAATTGTAAAACATATTTTGATCACCTTTGGGTTTCGAACACTTTTTACTGTACAGTAAGGGCTAAGAAATAACATGCAGCTCTGTAATCATTTTATCTGGATTCATATGACTAGGAATTACAACTTCCAACCCGTTACATTAAGATAGTAAATAGCTTTAAAGGATGGTGCAGGTTGAAGACTGAGGTGGGGGGCCTCCATTGCAAACATCTGTGGTTGCTGAAAGAGAAGGAAAAGAAATCTCTTGAGTCTTGAGTACTGATAATTTGAAATCTCTTGTCATTCTTGTTTTTTTCTCTAATTAAAAATTGTCATCTTCTAGCTGCCTTTAGACCTTTTGCCAAACACCCACTCATTTTCCTTCCCACATGGTCTCAAAATTTGCCATTTCTCCATTCTTTTCCACTTCCTTACATGCTCTCTCTCTCTTATCCAACTCTCCCGGGCTCCAAATCATTTCTTGGTCTTATTGTTATTTTAGTTGCCCAGTTTTTTTCATGCCACATCTCGTTAGTCTCGTGCTGGTGTGTAAATCTGAGTGTGGGGCCCTGCCGCTGATCCAGGAATCGGGAGACCCGGGTTCTAATCCTGCTATAGCTATGCCAGCAGTGGTTGAAGGTGTCTGATCGCAGGACCAACTAAACAATTCTGCAAAATGGCTAGGCCCAGCAGCCGTCCTAAAAAAATAGCTGGCTCACATGGGCAGAAAAATCCTCAGTGGCTACCAAGGCAACCAACCACCTGCCATGGCACTATAGTAGTAGCACTTTGGTCACTTCTGTTGTAAATGGGAGACTCCGTAACATCCAAATGTATGTAAGTGTTGTCAAGTGTGAATGTGTATGTGGTTAAGTTTCTGCATGGTTTGTGAGTGTAAACGTATTTTTTTTTGTGTGCAGGTGTGACTTTGTGTATTTACTCAAAGGAAGGTAGTATGACAGATTTCAAATGAAGGTCTCAGGTAAGACTTGGTCATGCAAAATTCCTAGCCAGAACTGGAGAAATCTTTTACCATTCAAAGCCTTGTTAAAGACCCATCTCCTCCAAGAGGCCTTCCCCGACTAAGCCCTCCTTTCCTCTTCTCCCACTCCCTTCTGGGTCACCCTGATGTGCTCCCTTTATTCATCCCCTCTCTCAGCCCCACAGCACTTATGTACATACCTGCACTTTATTTATATTACAGTCTGTCTCCCGAGCTGTCTCCACAAGCTCGTTTGTGGGCAGGGAAAGTGTCTGTTTATTGTTGTACTCTCCCAAGTGCTTAGTAGAGTGCTCTGCACACAGTAAGTGCTCAATAAATATGATTGACTGACTGCTATTGATGCCTGTTTACTTTTTTTAATTGTCTGTCTCCCCCCTTCTAGACTGCGAGCCATTTGGGGGTAGGGATTGTCTCTGTTGCTGAATTGTACTTCCCAAAAGCTTAGTATAGTGCTCTGCTCAAAATAAGTGCTCGATAAATACGACTGAATGAGTGAATAACTAGTGATCCTACCCTGTCAAAGGAAAGGAAGCAGGAGGGGTGGCAGCAGCCTCTACTCAAATCTTTGCTTCCATGGTATGGGGGAGGTTGTCTGGACCTCAAACTCAGCAAGAGCAAGGTTGGATCCCTAGGGCACCAGAGTTGAGAAGTAAGAAAAGAACACTCCCTTTCCCACCCCGCTAATAATAATAATGATGATGGCATTTGTTAAGCGCTTACTATGTGCAGAGCACTGTTCTAAGCGCTTGGGGGGTTACAAGGGGATCAGGTTGTCCCACGTGGGGCTCACAGTCTTAATCCCCATTTTACAGATGAGGGAACTGAGGCTCAGAGAAGTCAAGTGACTTGCCCAAGGTCACACAGCAGACATGTGGTGGAGTCGGATTCGAAAACCATGACCTCTGACACCAAAGCCCGGGCTCTTTCCCCTGAGCCACGCTGCTTCTCTAATGACTCAAGGTGTTGGAGAGCCCTTGGGAGATGCTCCCTCAGATTTAGACCAGTGCAGGTGGTGGAAAGTCAAACTCCTCCAGAGTATAATCCTGCTGAACTAGCCAGTGATAGCTCCCTTACACACTCCTACTTATCAATCATCAATGGCATTTATTGAGTGCTTACTGTGTTGGGAGAGTACAACAGACTTGGTAAATCTGATTTTTTTATGGTCCAGACTATTTTTTGAATATTGATTCACGTATGCGAGAAGACATAAGAGCCAGCTATCTTCATGTGAAAATGACTAATTAACCTAATACTGCACTGATAGCTTAGTTAATTGACTCCCATAGGTCTGTCTGTAGCTCTGTTCTTTTATCTGACATACTACATTTTCCCAATTAAAAATGAGTTAATTTGAGAAAACACTGCTTGGTTTTGAGGCCCAATAATACACTGAATTGATTTCATCTAGATTTGCCAATCTAAAAGTATGTTAATGGCAAATTTATTGATGGCCCTAGTTTAAATTTTAGTCTCTCCTTGACATGAATTCAAGCTAAAGAATAAAACCTTTCTTTGAAGGGAGTCTTTCCTCTTCTTTTTTCTTCTCTTCTTCCAGTGCTTTTATTTTGTCATCATACTCATCTGCAAGGGCTTTCCATTCCTTTCTATTATTCTGCAATCTCTCGAACATTGGCAGAATTTCCTCATGGAAACGTGAAAATTCCTAAACAAAATATTGAAAACAATCAAAGAGCTGGAGGTGGATTTTCTGCCTCTTTAAAAAAAAAAAAGGATGAGAAACCCATTTTCTTTAAGAGATGCAGTGTGGGCTAGTCGGTAGATCACGGGCCTGGGAGTCAGGACGTGGGTTCTAATTGCCGTTCTTTCACTTGTCTGCTGTGTGACCCTGGGCAAGTCACTTTTCTGTGCCTCGGTTACTTCATCTGCAAAATGGAGATTAAGACCGTGAGCCCCATGTGGGACGTGGATTGTGTCCAACCTGATTAGCTTGTATCTACCTTGGCACTTAGAACAGTACCATTAAAAAATACGTACAAACAAGCTGCAGAATAGTGGGAGTTGTTCCCCATAAGAAACAACTGCACATTTCTCTGCCACCCCTACATAGACAATACTTTAAGAAACGCTTTTCGCCAATGCCCAAGTATCTTTTTTTTAATGGCATTTGTTAAGCACCTACTATGTGCTAGGCACTGAAGCCTAGGAGCCCCATGTGGGGCAACCTGATTACCTTGTATCTCCCCCAGTACTTAGAACAGTGCTTGGCACATAATAAGCGCTTAACAAATGTCATCATTACTATTAGTATTATTATTACAAGCTAATCAGGTTGGACAGGAACCTGATCCCCATGGGGCTCAGTCTTAATCCCCATTTTATAGATGAGGTGACTGAGGCACCGAGAAGTGAAGTGACTCGCCCAAGGTCACGCAGCAGACAAGTGGTGGAGCCGGGCTTAGAACCCAGGCCCTTCTGCCTCCCAGGCCCGGGCTCTATCCACTAGGCCACGCTGTTTCCTACCTGAAAGGAGAGAAAAGTTATGAGCCCACCCCAAATTTTTACCAGACCATCTTCCCACATGGAGATTTACTGGAAGTAAAATGAATAGACTGAGGATTCTTTTCTCCTTTTCTAGTACAAATTGTTACTTACACAGTGCAAGCAAGCAAGTGGTTATTTCTAAGACTAGCTAGCTTACCTTATATACAAATGTGCATACAAAGTCAATAAAACCAACTTGAAGCTTTGGAAGCTCAGCTGCTTTATTTCTGTCCATCATAGGCTGGAGAGAGAAGGTTAAAAAAAAGATTTGTGGTGGGTAGCAAATACTGAGTGAAATATTACCCTTACTTTAAGAGAGCTAGAATTGGTATAGGCTGGTTTAGATGCACAAGTCTCATCCAAGTGGTGATCTGTAGCATATGAATTTAGGGGGTGATATGCCTGGCACTCATCAATTGTATTTGCTGAGCGCTTACGAGGTGCAGAACAACATAATAAGTGCTTGGAAGACTACAACACAACAATATTACAGACACATTCCCTGCCCACAATGAGCTTACAGTCTAGACAGAGAGAGACAGGCATTAATGCAAATAAGTAAATTATGGATTTGTACAGAAAATGCTGAGGGGCTTGGGGTGTGGTGGTGAATAAAGGGAGCAAGTTAGAGCACAAGGATTAATAAATGCCATTAAAAAAAACAAGGATGATGAGCTGCTTTAATGAAGTATTTTTTAAACACATTTCTACTAGTGTGTTGTTTGAGTTGTACATGAGGTGTTTATGTTACTTACAATAGGCTGTTGATCAAGGACTGTTCTTTCCAAGTCACCTTGTTCCCAGAATTCAGCTGCCACAAGAAGAGCAACCTACATTGCAAAACAGTAGAACTCATGTTAACAGGACATCTTCCGTATGACAACTTAAGAAATTACTCACAGTCCCTCCTTGACTTTACACCTGTAGCTTTTCTGTTCTACAGGGACCTCAGATATCACGCTGCTTTCATTCCCAGAAGTAATGCTCACTACTCTGCTTCTATATCACACAATCAGGATTCCTCAAAAAGCACAGCGCCCTTCTTCTTTGTCGTTTTACAGGGTCCTCTTGCTAAACAAAGTTTCCTTCACTGTGAGAGCTTGAAAAAAAAATCAGGTTTGCTCCTCTTGTCTAATCTTCCGATATTACAATGCTCAGTTAGCATACAATTCGAAAATTATTAAGGATGGCAGGGGACCTGTGGGAAAGTTCCTGCTGATTTATGATTGATGTTAATTTGAGGGTTACCTAGCACCCATTTTGCTAGATGAACTTGAGTTTTACGCAACTTGAATCGCAAACATTTGGGAGTGCGTTAAAGCACATGTGTGCACATTGCTGATAATTGATGGGCACAAAGGCACTGAGACTCCATGTGACTTGAGAAGCAGAGTGGCCTAATGGATAGAGTGCAGGCCTGGGAGCCAGAAGGACCTGGATTCTAATCCCAGCTCCACCACCAGGTTAGGGGCAGGGGCAGAGGCAGGCGGTCAGGGCCAGGGGGGCAGAGGGACAGGGGAAGATGGTCAGGGCCAGGGAGGCAGGGGCAGACGGTCAGGGCCAGTGAGGCAGAGGCAGGGGAAGACGGTCAGTGCCAGGGAGGCAGGGGCAGACGGTCAGTGCCAGGGAGGCAGGGGCAGACGGTCAGGGCCAGGGAGGCAGGGTCAGGGGCAGACGGTCAGGGCCAGGGAGGCAGGGGCAGACGGTCAGGGCCAGGGAGGCAGGGGCAGGGGCAGACGGTCAGGGCCAGGGAGGCAGGGGCAGAGGAAGACGGTCAGGGCCAGGGAGGCAGAGGCAGGGGAAGACGGTCAGGGCCAGGGAGGCAGGGGCAGGGGCAGACGGTCAGGGCCAGGGAGGCAGAGGCAGATGGTCAGGGCCAGGGAGGCAGAGGCAGGGGCAGACGGTCAGGGCCAGGGAGGCAGAGGCAGGGGCAGACGGTCAGGGCCAGGGAGGCAGAGGCAGGGGCAGATGGTCAGGGCCAGGGAGGCAGAGGCAGGGGCAGATGGTCAGGGCCAGGGAGGCAGGGGCAGACGGTTAGGGCCAGGGAGGCAGAGGCAGGGGAAGACGGTCAGGGCCAGGGAGGCAGGGGAAGACGGTCAGGGCCAGGGAGGCAGGGGAAGACGGTCAGGGATTGTGTCTAACCTGATTTGCTTGTATCCACCCCTGCGCTTAGTACAGTGTCTGGCACTTAGTAAGTGCTTAATACAATTATTATTATTATTCTTATAGTCTGCATAGCACTGTACTAAGCACTTGAGAAATTACCATACAATCGACTGGCAAACGTGATCCCTGTCCACCAGGAGCATACAGTCAAGAGGGGGAGACAGACATTAAAACCAGTTTCCGATAGGGGAAATAGTAGAGTATAAGGATATGGACATAAGTGCTGTGGGGGGGGAATGTATGTTCTCCAGCCAGTGAGTCCCAGAGCCTGTCATGGATGCTGGGACTTACCACTAGGATGAGATCGGAGAATCTCGGATCCTTACAATCAGCTCTGTCCTCACTATGTTGTGGGAGTCCCGAGCCAGTTTTGAGGAGTCTCACAGAGTTTGGAGAATTGAGAACTTGAGGTGTGAATGAGAGCAGAGAGCAACCCTGCTACCCTGCAGAATCTAGGCTATAAGAAAAATC
Source organism: Tachyglossus aculeatus (assembly GCF_015852505.1). Lineage (NCBI taxonomy): Eukaryota > Metazoa > Chordata > Mammalia > Monotremata > Tachyglossidae > Tachyglossus > Tachyglossus aculeatus. Next base: position 6,037,713 of record NC_052099.1, read on the forward strand.
TTCCCCCACAGCCTCTAGAAATTTTCTGTCCTAGTCTATTTTTTTATAGTATTATGTGCTTACTATGTGCCAGGAACTCTCCTAAGCTCTGGGGTAGATACAAACTAATCAGGTTGGACACAGTCCACGTCCCACATGGGGCTCACAGTATTAATCTCCATTTTACAGATGAGGTAACCGAGGCACAGAGAAGTGAAGTGACTTGCCCAAGGCCACACAGCAGACGAGTGATGGAGCTGGGATTAGAACCCATGACCTTCTGATTCCCAGGTCCATGCTCTATCCACTACTTCAAACTGCTTCCCACCACACAGTAAGCACTCAATAAATACCATTGACTGGACTGAAGCCCATTAATAAAAGGCCCTGTTAATAAAGAGAATCTACCTGCAGGACATGCAGATATAGAAGCGGTTGCTAAGCCACTGGTTAGTCTAGAAAGCTATATTGTGGCATAAATGGTGGGTAGAGAAGCAGCGTAGTCTAGTCCCGACTCTGCCACTTGTCCGCTATGTAACCTAGGGCAAGTCACTTCATTTTTCTGTGCCTCAGTTATCTCATCTGAAAAATGGGGATTAAGACTGAGCCCCATGTAGAACAAGAACTGTGCCCAACCTGAGTATCTTGTATCTAGCCCAGCACTTAGTATAGTGTCTGGCATATAATAAATGCTTAACAAATATCACAGAAAGGTCCATTGATTAGAATACATCATTGATCAAGCGCCTAATAAATACAAATGAATGAATAATAAATACAATTGAATGAACATTAGTCATTAGTCAACATTAAAATCCTCAAGTTCTCCCTTTTAATAATTCCTACAGTATCACAAACCCTAAAAAGCCGGATATAAGTGACCTTATATAGCCTTCGTTTTGAACACCAGAGGCAATCAAAATTGTATAGGATGTTTAGAAACTTTTGTCATTTCCAGCACTGTAATTTAACAAATCCAAAAATTGGAGGGAGGTAGTGTATGAGACTTCTGACCTTACTCTGGACTTCCCAAGGCTTAGTAATAGCTGATAAGTCACACGCTGTCATCATCATTGCCCTGGAAAACAACCAGCAAATGAGTTTTAGCATCCACTCAGGACATGGAGTTTCTGTTTCAATGCCCTGTAGACTTCTAGCCCCCAATCAATCAATCAATCGTATTTATTGAGCGCTTACTGTGTGCAGAGCACTGTACTAAGTGCTTGGGAAGTAAAGTTGGCAACACATAGAGACAGTTCCTACCCAACAGTGGGCTCACAGTCTAGAAGGGGGAGACAGAGCACAAAACCAAACATATTAACAAAATAAAATAAATAGAATAGATATGTACAAGTAAAATAAATAGAGTAATAAATATGTACAAACATATATGCATATATACAGGTGCTGTGGGGAAGGGAAGGAGGTAAGATGGGGGAGATGGAGAGGGGGACGAGGGGGAGCAGAAGGAGGGGGCTCAGTCTGGGAAGGCCTCCTGGAGGAGGTGAGCTCTCAGTAGGGCCTTGAAGGGAGGAAGAGAGCTAGCTTGGCGGATGGGCAGAAGGAGGGTATTCCAGGCCAGGGGGATGACGTGGGCCGGGGGTCGACGGCGGGACAGGCGAAAACGAGGCACGGTGAGGAGATTAGCTGCAGAGGAGCGGAGAGTGCGGGCTGGGTTGTAGAAGGAGAGAAGGGAGGTGAAGTAGGAGGGGGCGAGGTGATGGAGAGCCTTGAAGCCGAGGGTGAGGAGTTTCTGCCTGATGCGCAGATAAATTGTGGTAAAATAAATGAAGGAAGTGTGAGGTTTATAAGTGCCCGCGATACCCTCCTAAAGAAACCGACCCTTTAGTCATCCTGCTATAATCCTATCTCAACCTTTCCTTTCTTCGGGGCCTCATTTCTTGTTAGAATGGGCTTCTGTTCTGCTAACTTTAATTTCTATCCTCAATCTCTCTCCTAAAATCCTCGTCAGTCCAGTTTCCCATTCTGGCAGTTTCTATAGCCATTAAAGTAATGAATGAACAACTCAAGGCCAAATACAGAGGCTCCATTCAACACTGTCAGTTCTTCTCTTCTATTTGACATCACACGATTCCCAAATTTACCTCTCCAACCCTGTAGACTGTGAGCTCATTGGGAGTAGGGAACGTGTCTGCCAACTCTGTTGTGTTGTAATCTCCCAAGTGCCTAGTACAGTGCTCTGCACCCAGTGAGCACTTAATAAGAGCCACTGATTGATTGACTGTGAGAAAGGGATCAAAATGGTTCAGCAAGTTGGAGAAGGGGCCTGAGGAAGAGGTAGATGACCGTGTCTAGGACCCGGGCTGGGTAACAGAGGTGGATGATATAGACTTCAAAGGAAGATGAAGCTGACTCCTCCCCCTTTCCCAGTGAGTCCTGGAGATTGAGAGAAGATGAGATTCTACCCCCCCAACCCCCGGCTAGAGCAGCACGGGAGGCAGTGTCATCTGGGGTGAGCCAGGTTTCAGTAATGGCGAGGATAAATCTGCTTTAAGACGTAAGGATTTGTTCCACGTGACAAATTCCCATGCCCATCCCCACCCCCCACCAAAATGCTAATACTCTAAGAGAGAGTTACTTACATAACAATCTCTTTTCTAGTAGTCTCCAGTGATAAATATTCTACCCAGCTCTTTTTATCATCATACCCTTTGGATTCATCAACGATCTTCTGAAACATAGTTCTTTTCCTTTAAGCACAAAAAAGAAAGGGATAAAATGCAGTGTTAAAATGGCCCTATGGATTCATTTTCAGTGCTAAAAAACTCCTCATTTTCCTATGGATATATATTCCCACCCTCTCAACTCCCCAAGGCCATGTTCACTAACTTTATTCAAAGCATGAATCATAATTAAGAAGCAACAAATGTTATCTCTTGAAGAGCCAGACTACTCACAGTCATATCACTCTTGTCATCTATGAAGTATTTTCTTAATAATTCACTTCACAGGACAATTGTGAAGTGCTTAATACAGTGCCTGGCACCCAATAGGCACTCAGTAAATATACTGTTGAATGATTAGCATGATTGGGCATGTCAGTGCCGTCTGACTCTTCGGAGTGTGACTTGGATGCTGGGGAGGCCATATGGGTGTTGAAAATGTTGGTTAGGGTGGGCACGATCAGATGAATCCCCACCCCCTCCTGGAACTATGTCCTTTTCTATACCACAGCCAGGGTTGTCTGCACCTAAATGTAGACTTGACCAAAACCACTAAGACAGTCCCCCATTCCTCTGGAATGGGGGACTCTATTTCTGGAAGGCTGGCTCAACTGTCATCCTAGCACTCTAAAACCCATTATTCTGAGTGCTGCAATGGACTAGGAACTTCTACTTTCACCTACAGTGCTTTTCCTATGAACATCACTTACTTGAAGTACAGTGCTAAATCCGTGGCTATGATGGCAATATCCATCAAATGAATCACGTGTTCAAACTGCCTTCGGTTGAGATTCTGGTAGATGTTCAGAGTCTAAAGCAAAAGCATTTCTAAAGTCATCACAGCACAGTATCACTACGACCACCCCTGAGTGGGGGATTTGAGCTTTGCTATTTGGGTATAATAACAGGAATGGAAATTTTCCAGGGAGAGTCATGCAGTCTGCTAAGGCCCCTTGAGTCTACTAATTACCCTGCAGATTATTTAAAATGCACTTCGGGATCCCAAAGTAAAAAACTGCTAGTCCCCTTATGAGTATCAGGGTTTTTTTTTTTTGTTTTAATGGTATTTGTTAAGTGCTTTCTATGTGCCAAGCACCGTACTAAGCACTGGGGGAGATACAAGATACAGTCTTCATCCCCTTTTTGCAGATGAGGGAACTGAAGCTCAGAGAAGTGAAGTGACATGCCCAAGGTCACACAACAGACAAGTGGCAGAGCTGAGATTAGCACCCAGGTCCTTCTTACTCCCAGGCCCTTGCTGTATCCACTAGGCCACACGGCTTCTCAATATGAGTATCATTCATACAGCAACAAATGTGAGCTAAGGCTTTATTTGAAGCCAGCTATTTTGGAAGGAGATAATCCACTTGACTCTCCCTCCTGGATAGAAGAGTGGCTGATATAAATCTCCCATCCGCCCTCTCGGCTCTGCAGTATCTCAGTGCGGGTCTATGGTGTCCCTGTCCAAAGGGACATGACCCCGGAGAGCATAGGATGCATTAGCTGTGGAGTTTGGTACATGCACAACAGCTAACCCTGCACTTCTGGGGCCAGAGTTTTGTATGCCCATCAAAACTGAGCAGAACAAACCCCCTCCACCTTCTGGTGCTGGGAGCTTCGAGTTTATTTTGTTCTGGAACTGGAGAGAATCTAACAGGGTTGTCTAAAGGAAAAGGGGCTGGGTCTGATCTCCAAACATTGTTATCTACCCCGGCACTTAGTACAGTGCTTTGCACATAGTTAGCCCTTAATAAATGCCACAACTATTATTATTATTATTAGTGGCTGCCCTGGCCCCAAGGGAAGAATTTTGCCAGACGCTTCAGGAAGAAAACTGCAATTTATCAGACAGCACCTTTGAAGGGAGTTTTCAAAAAAACACATATAGCATTATGGAGGCTTTTGGTTTAGGAAAGAAGATATTTAGTACTTATATACTGTTATTAAGACTGGGACTTGTACTTTTTAAATAAGCAGTTTACGGAAAGCTAGTAATTGAGTTTGGCTATTATATAATCAACTTGATTAGCATTATATCACAAACCTCATCTGCAAGTAAAAACTTCCCAAACTCCAAATGGTGTCTTTCTAAAATTGATGAACCATGAAGCTTTGCTAAGGGATTCTGAGATCTGGTTATAGAAAAAAAAAGTTACTATAACATATCAATACATATCAACCCGTCCCATCCAAAACACACATACCCACACCCTCTCACAAAAACTCACACCACTCAGAGGCCACAGTGTTCACAAGTTATGACAACTTATTCACAACCAAGTCAATAAGGAAATTAAGGCATCATCTAATTGATAGAAAAATGTATGGATTTACTAATAACAATACAAAAAATTGCTTTTACAAGCTAAATTCTCATTCTTCAAAACCTTTTGAGGGCTCACTATGGAGGTGGAGTCTCTTTCCAGCTAGATCATGCCTTGTGCCACCCAGAACAAATGGATAGCATTTATTCCTAAAGACCTAATGCTGCTACCAATCCAGAGAGAGAAGAGAGAATGTTTTCCTTTGTATTTGAAGAGAAACCATTGATAGTGAAATTCATATAAGAGTTCACATGTGGCTGAAAAGGTCAATATTAACCCCATTGTCTTGGCTACACTATGCACACAAAAGGCTGCCCCTTATTGGGTAGCAGCATTAGGTCTTTAGGAATAAATGCTATCCATTTGTTCTGGGTTGCACAAGGCGTGATCTATTAGTCAGTTAGGGCCTAAGTGGTTTTATTCCTCTTTATAGAGGTTAAACGATCCACGCAAGTACACTTGGCTCATAGCACAGTGGTGCTGAAAACACCACTCAGTGATGACAGAGCCTCAGTTTCTTACCTATTAATAATGATGGTATTTGTTAAGCGCTTACTATGTGCCAAGCACTGTTCTAAGTGTTGGGGTAGACACAAGGTAATCAGGTTGTCCCACGTGGGGCTCACAGTCTTGATCCCCCTCTCACAGATGAGGTAATTGAGGCACAGAGAAGTTAAGTGGCTTGCCCAAGGTCACACAGCAGACAGGTAGAAGAAGTGGCATTAGAACCCATGATCCCTGACTCCCAAGCCCGGGCTCTTTCTGCTAAGCCACGCTGCTTCTCTACTAGGTCCAATTGAGGCCTGGTGACTATTTTGAAGTCACCAAGAGCCAATCCTACTATTGCTGTGGGCAAGGCACGTGTCTGTTATACTGTACTCTCCCAAGCGCTTAGTACGGTGCTCTGCACACAGGAAGCGCTCAACCCAGCGCTTAGAACAGTGCTTCTCACATAGTAAGCGCTTAACAAATACCATCATTATCATTATTAGTATTATTATTATTATAAATGCGACCGACTGGCACCCAAAACGTAAACCTTATGACGGCTGTGTCCCCTGGCAAGGCAGAAAAGATAAATGAGCAAAATGGCCACTGGGTGGCACTGCCTCCCCTCGGACTCAGCCCTTCACAGCCAGCTATATAGCTCCACAGCAGAGCCTGGATGGAGTCTCTCTCGCCTGTACTCTACGTACAATCGATCGGACTGCCAGTGATTTACAGTGCCTGTGGCAAATCTGGAATAAGAGGCTTGTTTGGTGTTGTTTTCCTAAATAATTCATTACACACTGGGTGGGTTTAGATCCTGTAAGATGGAAACCCTGCAAGAATGAGCAGGCCTGGACTTGAGTTCCTTTCAGACTCCTTACCACCCACAAATGAACAGGATCTTTAAATCATACTTCATCTGGTAAAGGTTGTTGGTTCCCCTGTGGTCAATATCGTGACACAAGCCAGCAGTTACCATCGCCAAAGCCTCCAAATCTGTGTAGTAACTTTTCAGTTTGCCAGTCTGCAAAGAAAGAATCACAGTATTTCGTTAACTCCTCTTCAATTTCAAATTTTTGAAAGGCAAAACTACTATTTGCAAACATGGCAAGAGGATTTAATAATCCTAGCTATCCAGTGACAATTCTAATGGAGCCTGACTCTGTCGTCTTGTACTCTCCCAAATGCTTAGTACCGTGCTCTGCACAGGGTAAGTGCTCAATAAATACCATTGACTAATTGCCCTTTCAGTCCCACTCAGGTCAGCCGGACATCCACCTAGTAGTAATATTGTTGAGCCTAGCATTTCCTAGCTTGTCAATAAGGGTGTCAGGTTGGATGGAATCAAAAGTCTCCTTGCTTGTATGGTCTGTCACTCTATTAGAGAAGGAAATTAAATTTGTCTGATATAGATTTGCTCTTCACAAACCTTGCTGATTGCCTCCTACTATCGTATCCTCTTCCAAGTGGTTGCAACTTGATTGTTAAAGAGATATCAATCTTTATCTGGCTGATCTATGCCAAATAGTCATCCTTCTCATCTCATTTTCAAGGCAGAAACAACATTTGTTCTATTTCCAATCCCTGAAGCCTTCAGGCTCCCATGAACCCTCAAAAGCAAGGGTTAGTGACTCTGCAGTAACATCTGCCAATTTCTCAAGTACTCTAGGATTCACCTCATCAGGGCCTGATAATTTCCATCCATCCAGTTAACTGTTTCTTCCTGTCTTAGTTTGACTGTCCAACCTTTCATCGCAGATGGAACTTGGCCTTGTACCAATCCTAACTGAGCCCTCATTTCCCCTCCTCCCGCTCCCCTCTGCATCGCCCCTGCACTTGGATTTGCATCCTTTATTCACCTCTCCCTCAGCCCCACAGCACTTATGTGCATATCCATCATTTATGTTAATGTCAGTCTCCCCCTCTAGACTGTAAGCTCGCTGTGGGCAGGGGATGTATCTACCAACTTTGTTATATTGTACTCTCCCAAGCTCTTGGTACAGTGCTCTGCACACCATAAGTGCTCAATAAATACAATTGATTGATTGATTGATTGACCAGTTGACCGGGGCACCAGAAAATGTGCTGCGGTTCTCCAAGTCAAAGTTTGGGAAGAAAATTATTTAAAAGGATAATGATTTTTATATGATTTAAAGCAGAAGCTAGATTATAGATCCATTGAAAATGAATAATAGTTTGTAAGTTGGATCTTTAGTAATGTGAAGACGTAAACTATCAGTCTTTGCATTTGTGCACCACCCCTTTAATCAGCAGCCACAGCAGCAATCTCTTGCAGGCAAGAATGATTTTTCCTCTACAGCAGAAAATGGCTTACAAATAGCATGTTTTTGAGATGTGGTTTACCCCAAGGCTGCCGCTGGAATTAGAGTGATCTTAGCAGCTGCTTGCTCTAGAAGTTGGTCTTATTCCCTCAGGATACTTATCAAATTGCCACTTCAGTAATGCTGATGGAAAAATGTCAAGGATAAAAATATTCCACATCATTACGGCCAAGAATCACATTGTTACATGCTGCCGGGCCCATCTACTCAAGAGCTGATTAGAGATCAGCTGTTTGGAGGAGACAGTGGTCATAGCAAAGCAATTTGAGAGAGCCACCTGCTTCTGTCTCCTCCAAACTGAAGATGATCCGCTGCTGAGTGGATCAGCAGTTTACTCAGGATTGGAGGAGGTCAGTCAGTCAATCGTATTTTTTGAGCACTTACTCTGTGTAGAGCACTGTACTAAATGCTTGAGAGAGTACAATACAAGACATGTTTCCTGCCCACAGTGAGTTTACAATCTAGAGGGGGAAGCAGAAGAGTGTAGCGTCCCCAAATTACCATGCACCCATGATTTGGCATATCCTCGTGATCTTGGGCATTCTAACACTGGTATAATACTGGAGGCCAAGCCTAGTAGAAATAGTGCATGCCCTTACAAGAAATGAAAGAGGAAAAAGAGAATAAAAATTCAAAAACCCAGTAAATTACCATTAAGAGGGTGAACATGGTTTGTGCCACATTGAAACCGTGACGCCAGTTGTGGTAAGTAATCCTCCGGTAGCCTTTGCTGACTGAATACAGAAATCTGACCAGCACCTGAACACAAAGAGAAGGAGAGCAACACAGTTGCCAAACAACAGATTGATCCCAATTCATCATACTAGGGATACCCTCTTCTGAATACCAACTAGAGAAAAGCCCTCTCCCTTCCCTTTCTCCCACACCTAGATTCTTCTCGAAAACCAGCAGATGAAAATCTGGTCGGCTGGGGAGCGGCAGCGGGATGTTTGTGGAAAGGGCAGGAGAGAGTGGGCAGGAAAGACCTGCTCTTTAGGAGTTTACCCTCTAATGTTTCGTTTTGCTTTTTATGGTATTTGTTAAGCACTTACTATGTGCCAGGCACTATACTAAATTCTGGGGTAGATGCAAGATAATCAGGTTGGACCCAATCTATGTCCCAACATTGGGCTTAGAGCCTTAATCCCAATTTTACAGATGAGGCAACTGAGGCCCAGAGAAGCTAATTGACTTGCCCAATGTCACATAGCAGACAAGTGGCAATGATGACAGGCACATATAAATTCATTCATTCATTCAATCGTATTTACTGAGCGCTTACTGTGTGCAGAGCACTGTACTAAGCGCTTGGGAAGTACAAGTTGGCAACATATAGAGACGGTCCCTACTCAACAGTGGGCTCACAGTCTAGAAGGGAGAGACAGAACAAAACAAAACATGTTAACAAAATAAAATAAATAGAATATGTACCAGTAAAATAAATAGAGTAATAAATACGTAAAAACATATATACAGGTGCTGTGGGGAAGGGAAGGAGGTAAGGCAGGGGGGATGAATACACCAGAAGCAGGAGGAAAAATTGAGATGTAATTGGTAATAGCACAAGTATGGAAAAATGAAATGAATGAATAACTAAGTGGAGCATTTCGACTGATATTTGCATAAGTGCTAAGGGTTGCCTGACACTACCACTTTCAGACAATATGCTGTTACTGTCAATAACACAGTTTTTGGAACATAAGCTATCCAGTCATTCTTTTTGGAGGAATTAGACACAGTGTAGGAACGGATCAATGGTAGATAGACAGAAAGGTGACCTAGAATAAAAAACTCAGATTCAGGAAACAACTTGGTTGGTCTCAATATCATCAGGTTTGCACCTGAATTATTTACTTTTGGGCACCAAATTTTGTAAATATGGAGGAGAGTTTGCAAGTGAATGGTTTGAGGAAAATAATGAAAAAGAAAAAAAAACTTACCAAAAATTGTGGTATTGTGCTTTTATACAGTGAGTTTTTTTCCAGAATTTTGGTTTTGCTTTACAGTAAAAGTTCATTATTACTGTCTCTACAACTACATAATTACTCTATTAAATTTATTCTTATGTAGTCTTATCTTATGACTGTAAATTGTCCTAACAGAATTGACTTATCTGTATAAATTTTAATGAGTACCAAAAGTATGTATGGGAGCAGTGGGGAGGTTGGTGGAGAGAGTAAATCATATTAATTCACATTATATTATTCATATTATTGGATATTGAATATTATCCATATTAATGCCCATCTCCCCCTCTAGACTGTAAGCTCATTATGGGCAGGGAACATTTCTGCTAATTCTGTTGTATTGTGCTTTCTCAAGTGCTTAGTACAGTGCTCTGCACATAGTAAGTGCGCCATCAATAAATATGATTGATTGATTGACTGAGGGTTGAAATGCTATCACAGCCTGTCAGCATTAGAGAGGGAGGGATGATGATGGAGTCTCCTGTGTAAAGCATGGAGATTTTGGGACTGAGAACCCCGGGGAGAAGGAAATGATTTTAGTGCTAGTGGTTTGTGCAGTGTCACTAGCACTCTCTTACCTCGGCCAATCAGGTTCCCACTGGGGCAGTGGGAGCAACAAGGGAGTAGATTGGCAGAGGTTCAGCAAATGGAGGAATTTTATGTAATAAAAATCGTTTACAGCCAAAGTGATCATAGAGTGCCAGTGCACTAGAGAGGGACTACTGTAATCCATTCATACAGGAAACATTATAAACTGCCAACTGTCATTCTCTTCAAATGTCTACCAGTATTTTCATTTTTAAACCAAGGTAGTCACCTACCTCTTGTGGAATCTGAAACTTCTTCACTACTCCAAGTTCATAGTACATTTGAATGCCACACTTCACAAGCTCAAGTTCGGTGCATTCCAAATCAGAGAAATGGAACTCATAGATACCAAATTTGTTAGGACCTGGCAATTCCATTTTCTGAAAGCAAATGTTATGGGGAATTTCAGTGCTTCAGCCACTTCTTAAATCAATATCACAAATTCCTCTTAAAGCTAAGTGTTACAGAAGCAGCTTCTCTTTCAGATGGGACCATTGCCTTTACGGCATTCAATTAGTTTCCTCCATCCTACATATCTACCCGCTTTCCCACTACACCCCAACACTCACTCTTCAACCTCCCAAGATAATCTACTCACTATACCCACATTCTCACCTCTCCTACCACCTACTTCTTGCTCCCACCCTTTCCTTTGAAATGGCGATCATTAGTATAGTCATATACTGAACCTGAACTTAGCTATTCGAATGTAAACATTCATATTTGCTGTACAACATCCAATCAAATTAAAATGAGACTCATTTTCTTACACATTCCATGCCACTGAGAGGCCAAATTATTTTTTAATTAAAATTCACTTCTGAGTCACACACTGCGTTTCTTGTCCCTACCTCAATAACATGTTCAAACCATTTTTGCTGGAATCTTCTCCTTCTCCCTCTCCCTCCCCCTCCCTCTCTCTCTCTCATATTTTCAAGGAGCTAGATTAATTCTCCCCCAATCTGGGAATCCCAGGATGTATCCCAGCCCAGTCCTTGCCTGTGCTCCACCGAGTTCTGGCCCCTGCTAGTTCCAGATCCATTTAGTATGGATCAAAGCACAGAACAGGAGTGAGGCCAGTCAGAAATGACTTGAAATTCACTTTCAAGAGCACCATTACTCATGCACATTAATTCTATAACACCACCTTGAATGTGGATAACTTTCATTTTTCCAAAGCACTTTAACATCGGCTAGCTTGTTTTACTCCCCCATGTTCATTGGAGGTAGAGAGGGATAAGTATTACCATTCCCATTTATGGGTAAGAAAACTAAGTCCCAAAGAGTACAGGTGGAGAAACAGTGTAGCCAAGTGGCTAGAGCACAGGTCTGGGAATCAGAAGACCTGGATTCTAATCCCAACTCTGCCACTTATCTACTGGGTGATCCTGGGCAAGTCACTTCACTTCTCTGGGCCTCAGGTACCTCATCTATAAAATGGGGATTAAGACTGTGAGCCTCATGTGGAACATGGACTGTGCCCAAGTTCAATCAGCAGGCTGGGGCAGATCTAGGGGCAGCAACTAGGACTCATGATTCCCAAATCAATGTTCTCTTCACTAATGTGTCTGTTTATTGTTGTATTGTACTTTCCCAAGAGATTAGTACAGTGCTCGGCCCACAATAAGTACTCAATAATAATAATAATGATGATAATAATAATAATGGCATTTATTAAGTGCTTACTATGTGCAAAGCACTGTTCTAAGCACTGGGGAGGTTACAAGGTGATCAAGTTGTCCCATGGGGGGCTCACAGTCTCAATCCCCATTTTACAGATGAGGTAACTGAGGCACAGAGAAGTGAAGTGACTTGCCCGAAGTCACACAGCTGACAATTGGCGGAGCTGGAATTTGAACCCATGACCTCTGACTCCAAAGCCCATGCTCTTTCCACTGAGCCATGCTGCTTCCAACTGAATAGATCATAGTACTCCCTGCTGCCCCATAGGGTAGCTGTCATGTGCCACAGCACTCCCTAGAAGTGAATTTGAGGCCATTTCCTGTTTGACCCCACAAATTTTCAATTTAGGGGTTGCCATGCTGTGATCCTAAATGGAGAGCAGCTGGGAATGGTTGGCCTATGTCAGCTTTGTGAAGATCATACCTCACCCTAGTATTTCAGATCTGGGGAATCCTTGGCTTGCCCAAGCTCATTCGGGGCTCCAGCTGCACCATCCCACCCCTTTCATCAGTAGGAAACTTGGAGGTCGATCTCTTACCAATATTTTACCAAGTTCAACTTCATCACAATCTTCCGGCTCTTTCCCCAGTTTCTCTCGTGTTGGCTAAAGAGAAAATATTTGTGTTTATGTATTTGTGAAAATTTTCATATTTAAAGCAGTAGATATTCTATGGTGAGTCTCCTGAGTAGGACCAACCCATCTAAACTGCTTTAATTAAATCTTAGGAATCATCAACATAAGCACTAGATTCATTAGAAAAAGCTATTTGAGCTCAATCCTATCAAATCACTGTATAATCCTTCACCTCTGGAGAAAATATGAAAGCAGACTCATTTTAGAAATGAGTTATGTAGGCTTAAAGAAAGATTCTTCATGTTGCCCTAACATGATCTGAGAATATCATACTTTTTGACCTTAATGATGTTAATAAAAATGCCGCTTTTCATTTTTTCAGCTTGTTTATATTTCCAGGATAATAACATTTATCATTTGATATTGCTATATTATACAACCAGTTTGAAAATTTAATTCAAAAATCAAATTTGTTTTTATTACGATTAAAGATCATTTAAATATCCCACAAATGCGAATCATGCTATGAATTTTAATCTAGTCATTTAACCATGATTAATGTTCTAACATTCTAGAGATCTAAAATGCAAATACCAGGATTTCTTGAATTTCATCCTTGTCGCATTTCACATGATACAGCACCATGTCCTGAGCAATGTCCTTCCGATTCTCTAATTTATTCATCTTGTCATAGGTATCAGTATTGAGTACAGACCAGCCGAGAAACTGCGTTAGAGACTTCAAAACCAGACAGAGCAGTTAAACTATAGGTCTACAATGCTGCTTGTTTGAATACTTCTTTTTAATCTGGTTACATAGTTCTAGAAAACATATTCTCCCCAAATTCTTCAATTATGCAAAAAAAAGGTGATTTATCCGGCTTTTCTTCCCCATTCCACTCTTCGCCTCAAAGTTCATCATCTCCCAAATTACTCTTTGAGAACTACAACTATCTTGTTACAAATTCAAAAATTCAGCAACAAAAATAGGTTGAAGTGGACCTCATCAGCCTCCTTCCTCAACTGGATCACACATCCCTATTGGTTGACTCAAGACAAGGTGATTTAAAGTTGGAAGGGAAGTCAGGCTCTCCCCTGGAGATGGACCCAACTGGATAATTCCCATCGACACTAAGCCTGGACCACATGCCCTCGGATCAGCCTGCCGGTCCTAAGCAATGGGTCCTCCAAGGTTGGGATCCACACCAAGTGTTCACACAAGTGATATGGCTCCCGAACATCCCAGCATCCTCTGGGGCAAGTGAGCTGCAAAAATATTCTGAACTACTGTATTGTGGGGTTCCAGGGATTTAGCCTAAGGTTTGGGGTTTTTTTTCAAAAGCTCATTCAGATGTACTGTAATCAACATTTCTACCTCCATGAGAACTTCGTCCTGTTCATCAAATGGCTTTCCATCTTTCCTGTTGTAAAAAGTGGCTACGCCAACAATTTCTTCTTTTTTGTTAACTATTGGCATGGACAGGACATTTTTGATAATCCATCCAGAGTCATCTAAAGGACCTTCCTAAAAAGAAATAAAAAAGACGAATTATCATCCAAAAAGTATATTTATCGGCCATCAATCTGGGCTGAGCACTCTACTATGTCTAGGTGCTATGGTGAATTGCTCTGCCCTGGAGGTGTTTACGATCTGAAGAAGACGGGAAGAACACATATTGTTCTTCTTGTATTTTTTAATGCAATTCAAAAATACAATTCATATTGTATTTATTAATACAAGCAGAGCACTGTACTAAGCATTTGGGAGAGTACAGTGTAACAGAGTTGGTAGATGCGTTCCTTGCTCACAGAGAGCTTACAGTCTAGAAGGTAGAACAGTTACTAATATCAATCAATAAATTACGGATATGGACATCAGTGCTATGGGGCTGAGGGAAGGGGTGAATAAAGGGTACAAATCCAAGTGCAAGCCCAGTTCCAATCCTGGCCTGGGATCTGTCTTTGCCTCTGGCATCTTTGGGCTGAGCCAGACCAGAATGACGAGACCGGTCCCATCCAGAAACAGGGCCAGGAGACTAGGGGATAATGGTTTATGTGAACAATCCCTAGGATTCCAGCCACTGGACTGCAGCCCTCTCCAGCCTGCAACCTTGAATAAGGAAGAAATTGGAAACAGGGTGACCTAGTGGAAAGAGCATGGGCCTGGGAGCCAGAAGAGCTGGCTTCTGATCCTGGCTCTGCCACTCCTCTGCTGTGTGATCTTGGGCAAGTCACTTTGCTTCTCTGATCCATCTCCTCATCTGTAAAATGGGAATTCAAGACCTGTTCTCCCTCCCTCTTAGACCGTGAACCCCATGTGGGACAGGGACTGTGATCGACCTGATTATCTTGCATCTACTCCAGTGTTTAGTACATAGTACATGCTTAACAAATACCACAATCATCGTCATCATCATAATTAGTGAGTTGACTAGGCCCGCTTGAATCCCAAGAGTTTGGCATGTGTCAGCCATATTATTATTGTGAGAAGTAGCGTGGCCTAATGGAAAGAGCAAGGGCCAGGGAGTCAGAAGGATCTGGGTTCTAGTCCCAGCTCTGCCACTTGTCTGCTATGTGACCTTGGTCAAGTTATTTCACTTCTCTGTACCTCAGTTACCTCATCTGTAAAATGTGGATTAAGATTGTGAGCTCCCTGTGGGACAGGGACTGTGTCCAACCTGATTTGCTTTTACCCACCTCAGTGCTTAGTACAGTGCCTGCCATTTAGTAAGCACTTAACTAATACCACAGTTATTATTGTTATTATTATTAGTGAGGTGACTAGGCCCACTTGAACCACCTGAATTTGGCATCAATCATCCATACAGTTGGTAGGCACATTCCCTGCCCACAACGAGGTTACAATGTAGAGTCTAAAGGATGAGCCAACAGAGTCTGCTAAGAACAAATAAATGATGGTACTTGAATGTTTTTATTTTGGTGTATTAAACCGGGAATGTGAATTTCAGGTCCGCAGCATCCTATAGATTGAAACAATCTTCTATGCATTATTTTGGGGCAGGAAAGACTTCTGAAAAAAACAAAATATAATTTCTCTCAACAGCTAGATGAAAACATACCTGAAATTTAAACATCTCCTCTGCTGGAGCATTCATAATGTTGCAGATCTGGAAGAGGAACAGAAAAATTATTTTATTTTACATACTCATAACATTAGATGAAACTTTCCAACACAAATAATTGCACCCCTAATTGTATAAGAATAAGCAAACTGGCCACTTATCCTCTCAGATTAAGAATGAATGACTCGATGCACCTCAGAATAATTTAATGTGCCCAGAGTTAGCAAAGTATAAATATGAGTTTCAATTCCATCACTGCACAATACTGCCATGGTGCTAACGCCATTCTCAGGGGAGCCTAGGCCAGGCCCCTATAGGGAGGAGCTGAAGTTTCAGGCATAGCTATGTCTGCCACTTCTGAGTCAGGCTGAGACGTAGCTGTTGCTCTTGTGTTCTGCCCAGCTGGAGGAGGGAGTCAAGGAGGGGACCCGGATCATTGCCCAGGCCCAGTGGGATATTGGGAAAACTTCAATGGGCTGGTGAATCTGTCAGGGCCTCTCAGGACCACTCAGGGTCATGTTTTGCTGCAAGTGGTTTGGTCCGAGCAAGCAGCTCCTGCGAGCCGTTAGAGAGACCGGTTGGCAGAAGTGGGGGAACTTCCACCTCTCCAATCCCCACTGCCTGTATGTAGGATTTCTCTGTAATAAATTTGGAGCCGGTCTGACCTCATGTAGGTCTCTGGAGCGGCAGCTGTGAACAAGCAGTGGCATCGTGGATCTGGAAGGAGCCTAGCGTGCCGGAAAAGGGCATCAGCACCACCAGTGTGCAAGCCAGCCAGGTTGGCTGGGCAGGCCACCCTCTTGTACCTGCGCCAGGGTGGCTGACCCATGGTCTAAAGCATTCAATGAAATTTGAATGAAGGAAGGAACTTACAAAGCCACTCTCTGCTACATATGTTGGCAGGCCACTGCTCAGCGCCCAGTGATTGTCTGGGGGATTTCTGAATGAAAAGAAAAATGCAGAATTCATGTCCACGAAAACACTCCGGAAAAAGTCTGAAGCAGAACACCTCTTTTTGTTTAAAAAATAACTCTCAACATTTGCCCGGCCACTAGGAGACCAAGTCAATAAATGTTCAGACTTAGAGCCTGTGGACTGGGAATTATATTAAGGTACATTCTCCCAATCCCAAATAAACCCCAATGACTTGTTCTGTCACAGAACTACAGTGGAATAACAGGGTGAGGTGGAAGGGGAGGGGAAAGAAGGAGAGGGATGTGACACCCAGAGTGATGAAAGCCTCTCCCTGCACCCCAGCTCCTCCCCCACCCCCCCAACACCCCTGCAAGACCCAGAGATCCTGGGGCAGCCACCCCAGTTGTCCAAAAGATTAGTTTCACCTGTTTCCTTCAGGATTTATCTAAGGGCCTCTCCAAAGGGTACGAAAAAGGCAGCCTATGGTAAGTTAGGCCGATAATTCACCATCTAGAGACTGTGCCATTTAGTCTCAGGCAATTTTTAAGTTCGAATTGGATCATTTCTATCCTGTGGTGGGCATTCCAAGGTATATGCTTCTTTTGTTCTCTGTCACCCATGCAAGTAGGCACAAGTCTTCTACACCAGAAAAAGGAGATCTGTTTAGCCAAGATAAGGGTACTGGGGGTGATGATGAGGGCCACCAAAAGCCTTTGTAGGGACCACTAGTGGCCCCAACCTACAGTTTAGAGAGCACTGCTTTAAAGTCTTTAGGTGCCCTGGACTCCCTAGCACTGAAATAAGCAGCAGAGAGTCAGGGTGAGGTGGTGTAGTCAATCACTGGACTCCACAGTCCAGATTGGGAGATGAGGGGAGGGTGAGACATTATAACTGACATCAGCCTCAGCATGATGCATTGATGTTACTTCAACGTTGCCATCGGCATCATGCAGACCTTCCAAGTGCCTCATCTTGCAGTTGATTGATGGCCCCTAGGATCCTTAAGGTGCTGGTGCAGTGTGATCAAGAAGCTGCCCATTTCACTGGGGTTCCCAGTGGTGTCCCATTCTGGGATAGCCTTCATCGCCCTAGGCCCGGCCGGGATGGGCTGAGGATGTGAAGTAAGTGCGGCAAGCGCCACAGGCTCCACCGTAGGGAGGAACGTTCGTGATATCTCTCACCCTCCTGCCGGGTGTTGACCAAGTGGGGAACGGGGCTGCTGTAGAGGAATGCCATCGGCTCCTTGAAGACTCAGTTCGGATCTCAAGATAGGCAGCAACCTCGTGGGAGGAGGAGGAGGAGCAGGCACACAAGATTGCAGGGAGCACGTTGCCTCTCCTGAGAACTCTTTCTGTATTGTCAGGCCTGACAAGGAGAAGCAGTGGGGAGGTGGGAGGCTTGGGTTGTCATAGTCCACCACCATGAGGCCCAAACACCCCAGCCACAGACCAAGGCGGCAGACTCTGGATTCGGACCACCAATCTGTAACCCCAGGCCTGTACAGCATAGGCAACTCCAAAGTGGCTCAGAGAGAAAGCGTATGCAGTTTAAGAGAGAAAAGTGAAGCCCTGATGAGCTCCAAAAACAAAATAGGGAGAGCACAGTAGACTCAAGACAGTTGAGATTAAGCTCGAGGACAAGGAGGCAAGCGTTGCCTATGGAAGGCCCTTGGCATTTCTTTTCCTCCTCTGTTGAACAATAGCACTAATCAAATCTTGGATGTTTTTCTAGTGCCCAGACTGCAGGGTCTCTAGAGACGGAGAGAAACTGAAGCAGAAAATGTCAAGGAAGGAGATAGATGACTGAGCTAAATACTGGGCTCCCTAGTTGTCAGTCCCTCCCCAACCTCCCCTCTTTTAGAAATCTCCTCATGGCCATGTCTGGCCATGACCATGTTGCCCAGGGAGCAGTTTTTTGGGGGTTTTTTCCCCTCGAGAATTGCTTTGAATGAGCTTCACAAGGAATAGCAACTTTGATTTTACCCAAAACACTGCAGAAAGCCACACCCTTTCTCCTATACCTCAGCGTTCACCATGCACTAGAGTCGACAGAGCCCAGGGCACTGATCCCCGGGTGAAAAATCCCTTTTTCCCCTCCTCAGAGGGCTTTGGCTATCCTAAGAAAGCAAATTGGTGAAGCCTGGATCTATGTCTCCAGTCCTGACTGCTAATCTGCTTTTCAATTCCACATCCTTCACTGTCCTGCATCTTTCCCAGTGGGCAGGAACACCTTCACATGGATGACCTGTCTCAAACCGAACACAGTCCAAGACAGATCATCATTCCCCTGCAAACTGGTCCTTCTCCTACCTTTGCCTAACACTAACACTTCAAGTCCCCCTTTACCACGTTTGTGAGGCAGAACAAGAACAAGGAATCAAACATGGCTCCAGGCTTCCATTGTAGGCCACAGTGGAAGCCTGGAGCCATCTTTGATTCCTTGTTTTTAAACGATATATGAGAAGGTATCATTGAACCAAATGTTAGACATCTAACTACTGAATTTACCCACTTAAAAATAGTTGGAAGGTGTGTAAACATTTGTCCTCTACTCTCCACTCCCAATTCAGTTCACTTGCTCAACTGGCATGGAGTAGCCTACCACTTCGTTGACATAGAGCTGGGCTTGCCTTCTCTTTGCCTCACTGTCCTCTCCCCTGCTCAAAATTCTTAAGCATTCCTTTCAGCTCCAGGTATTTTGAACTTGCTGAAGGCAGACTTTCCAGACTGCTTAATGTCAAAGGTTGAGATGATTCCTCTTTCTCTATTCACATCACCTCACAATCCTGGGATGGAGCAATTTGCAAGGTGAGAGGACTTTATCGGGAAATATTTCCATCGACTAATCTGGTTCAAAGGAGGAGGTGCAGAGTGGTGCAGATTGCTTTAAAAGTGTTTTACATTTTGAAGCGCTTTTGAAAAACAAATCTAATTTCAGGTAAATCCCATTCATTCAGAATAGGTCAGGAGCAAACATTTTCCAAATTTTCCAAAACAAGCAAAATACTAGTTCAACTCACTCCCAGAGTGGTTGGAGAATACCTTTCTGGGGGCCAGAACTCACATGTCCTTTCACTTAGCTCCACTACTGGCCTGAGAGCCTTTCAGAACCCATATAGGTATAGGTCATTCTTAAGGCTGTGAGCTGGGATTATTCTCCAGGAGTAGAGAGAGGAGAGACAATTTGGTGGCAAGCACAATTCAGCTTCTTAAGGAAGAGGGTTTTTGAAAGAAAAAAAAGACTCTGGAAAAATGTGGTCTACCTTCACTGTTGAACTGAAAATAACTAAGTAACTGGAGAAGCATCATGGTCTGTGTGGAAAGAGCACGGGCCTGGGAGACAGAGGACTTGATTCTAATCCCACCTCTGCCACTTGTCTGCTGTGTGACCTTGGTCAAGTCACTTCAATTCTCTGTGCCTCAGTTACCTCATCTATAAAATGGGATGGTGCGACCCATATGGGACATGGACTGTGTCCAACCTGAATAGCTTGTATCTACCCCAGCACTTAGTATAGCGTTACAGAGTAAGGGATTAATGAATATTATTTTTTTTTAAAGAAGAAAACTAAATGAAAGCTCTTGGCTCCACAGGCTGTCTCGAAATCATGAATGTGAAAGAGAAAGCACAGCACCAGATCGAAATATGGATGAAGGTGATTTGCTTGAATTATGTTTGCCCTTCATTTTTAACTGTAGCATTTTCTCTGTAAAGTTTGTTACTTACGGAATAACTTTAATATCTTCTTTTCCATGGAGGATGTAATCAATGATTTTGTAAAATACTATTTCCTACAAAAAAAAATCAAGTTATTCTATTAGACTGTAATCTCCTCCACTAGATTGTAAGCTCCTCAGGGCAGGGAACGTGTCTACCAACTCCATTATATTGTACACTCCCAGGTGCTTAATACAGTCCTTTGCACCCAGTAAGTGCTCAATAAATACCACTAATAATCAATCATATATATTGAGCGCTTATCGTGTGCAGAGCACTGTACTAAGAGCTTGGGAATGTACAATATAACAATATAACAGACACATACCCTGCCCACAAGGAGCTTATTGTCTGGAGGGGGAAACAGACCTTAGTACAAATAAATTATGGATCTGTACATGAGTGCTGTAGGGCTGGGGGGGAGAGGGACTAGAGGGACAAGTCATAGCAATGCAGAAGGGTGTGGAAGAGAAAGGAAAATAGGGCTTAGTCAGGGAAGACCTCTTGGAGGAGATTTGCCTTCAATAAGGCTTTGAAGGCAGGGTGAGTAACTGTCGGATATGACAGAAGAAAAAAGAAGAAGAAATAAGAAGAAACTGTCGGATATGAGGCAGTCCCCCATCTAGACCGTGAGCCCATTTTTGGGTAGGGACTGTCTCTGTTGCCAAATTGTACTTTCCAAGCGCTTAGTACAGTGCTCTGCACACAGTAAGTGCTCAATAAATACGATTGAATGAATGAATGAATGAGGCGTTCCAGGCCAGAGGCAGGACATGGGTGAGAGGTCGGTGGTGAGATAGACGAGATCGAGATACAGCAAGTAGGTTGGCATTAGAGGATCCAAATGTGCAGGTTGGGTTGTAGTAGGAGAGTAGCAAGGTGAGGTAGGAGGGGGCAAGGTGATTGAGTACTTGACTGATTAATTAATGTCTGTCTCCCCCTTAAGGCTGTAAACTCGTTGTGGGCAGGGAATGTGTCTACCGACTCTATTGTACTATACTCTCCCAAGCATTTAGTACAGTGCTCTGCACACAGTAAGTGCTTAATAAATACCAATGATTGATAGGTTGATTATAGGCCTTTCAGAGGCATATATAATGCTGGATAAAGAACGACTCATACTGTGGTAATTGACTTACCCTTCCATCTGGGGTCCGAGGTCCTGTGTAGGGCTGGGCTTCTCCCATTAAAACTGGCCACACATCAAAGAACTCCTGAAGAGAAAAGACAGAAACAGAACCATTCATTAGAGCCTAGGAAAGCTGCATTTCTCTGGCTGAAGTAGGCAGGGGAGAGCCTGACCTTATAAACTGGTCTTTTCTTTAGCAGCTTCTTAGGAACTAGCTCTTATTAGCACATAGTAAGCACTTAATAAATATCATTATAATAATAATAATACATGTACATTATTATTATTTCATCTTCTGTTACTCTTAAGGATTTACCTTTTCCTTGGTCATATCCAGAAGCCCCACAGAGTATCTCTCACAGTTCAGATAGGCTCTCACTGTGTAAAGTGCTTTGTGGAACTGTCTCTCGATGTCTGTCAACTCCTCAAAGACCTTATTAGCTGACCACAGCAGTACCTAAGGAGCAAACACATGAGAACCTTTCCTCAGAAAGATGGAATGCCAGCCGAACGTGCACCAAGCACTCAAAAACAAACCAACAAAAAAAACCCTCCATGAAATCATTTCCCCAGTGCCTACATTTTGACGATATTGAATTACCCCAAGAAAAACACATACCCAAGGCTGAAAGTAGATTTAATGATTTCATAGTCCTTCAACCCTTGCTCCACCCCATGCTTTTTCTGGCTCCTTCACTATGTGAAGCCCTCTTTCAGTTTAAAGAACCACCAGCTTTCAGTCTTCTTCTAGAACAAAATACAGTTCCAATCCCTATAACTGAACTACAACCCTGGCATCCTCTACTTTGGTCAGCCCCAATTACAACCTTCCCTCTTCCATAAGTCCCTTTTTCCTAGGCTCTGTTGGTAGGGCAAGAGGGAAGAGAAAAGGATTATTACTTCTCCCCATCACCACCCTCCTCACCCCCTCTTACACTCATCCTCCTCTGCCATAACTGCTGCCACTAGCAGTTACTTCGGTGCTTCTGGAGTGGAGCGGATTGGCTCCAAGACAGGGGTCAGAGCCAGAGTGAGACTAAGACTCTGGTGGACCCAAGGCAATGGAAACCCAATGGAATCACTAATCCCAAGGCTGCCCACACTTCTGACCTCTGGAGATAGTACATTCATTCCCCTGCCTCCGGCTGCATGCCGGCCCTCCCAAGCCCCACCAGGGGCTCTCTCTCCCATGCCCAGAACCTCCAGTTGAAGAGGATTCCAAGTGACGAGACACAGTCTCTGATTGGTTGGGGATGGTCTCCCTTTGTGGGGCAGAGGGCATTGTTCCAATTGAAGGGGGCTGGGTATGGAAAACTCTGAAATGCTCTCTTTGTGACGGGTGCATATGCTGATGTCTTGGCTCCCGAAGGTGGGCTCACAGGGAAGACTAGTGATAGGTGGATCCCAAAATATCCCAGGGCTTAGTACAGTGCCTGACGCATAGTAACAAATACCATTAAAAATCCACTCTGTAATAACAATAATCATTAATAATTGTGATATTTGTTAAGCACTTACTGCGTACCAGGCACTGTACAGAGCACTGGAGTGGGTACAAGCAAATTGGGTTGGACAGAGTCCCTGTCCCATTTTACAGATAAGGTGACAGGCACAGAGAAGTGAAGCAACTTGCCCGAAGTCACAAAGCAGATGAGTTGGAGAGTAGGATTAAAACCCAGGTCTTCTGACTCCCAGGTCCGTCTTCTATCCACCAGGCCACACTGCTTCTCTGCCTGTCAGCACAGTGTTAATTAACCTCACTAATGTGAGCTTGACACTACTGTTATATCTGTCTTAGGCAAATTCAAACCAAAATACTCCTGCCTCATGGAGGCCCACAGCCAATAAGAATGAGCGCTGTGGCACTAGAACCGCAGAAATGATACCTCCTTCCAAGTTCGTTATCATGTTTTCATTCTTCCAGAGAAGCACTTCATCATCTGTTAAATATATGCTTGGCCTGCTAAACAAGGTACTTCTGATTTCCCAGTACAACTTCCCCAACTCCAATAAAACAGAAGTCAAAGTTAAAATTCTGCTAAACTGAAGAGGTCTGAGAAAAACCCATCTGAGTCTAAAAATAGGAAGCAGTAAGAAAAATCCACCTCTTTATTTTACCTGGCCTCTTCGTGTCTCACAGTTGTGAAGGTAACTCAAATGATAAATTTTCAGATTTAAGGAGGCAAAATTCAGATACTTCAAGAAAATCTGAAAAAACAGTGAAAATTCTCAATTGTGTTTATGACTTTATAGGTTTACAAGGAGCTTTGAAAAACTAGTATTGAAATAGGCTACTAGCCAGTCATAATTGTCATGCACACACCACATTTTCTCCTCCTCTCAGCAACCAGAGTCATTTTGGAACCCTGTGCCCACTACCTTGCGTGCCAAGCTCAGGCATGTAATAATGAATGAGAACGAATGAAACGACTGCATGGGAGAAGGCCTCCCTTTGGTCACACTTACACATAAGGATGAAATCCTACTATGAATAGTGTCATCTAATACAGAGGACAAGGAAAGTTCCAGATTCAATCTCAAACACCAGTAGAACAGAACTTAAAGTTAAAACTGAGGAGGACAGAGAAAATGCCATCTGAATTTAAGTCTAAAGAGCCCAAATTCCTTCAAGACCAACACATGTACATGCACACCCACAGACATGCACACACACTCTCTCTTCCCATATCTTTCGAATACTTACATCTTCATCAGAGCTGGTGAAAAACGAACCATCAGTTTTATTAACAGCCATGATTACAGCGACAACGTCTTTGCCATTCATGATGGGTGTCGCTAGAATATTTCTAGTAACATAATCCGTAGTCTCATCAGCAAATGGACTGAAGTGGGAGCACTGGTTTAAAAACAAATCAGAAACGAAGTATGATTTTGGTGCTATCCCTGTAGAAAATGCGAGGTGAAATCACCTTTCAGCCTTCCTTCAAGAGGCTGCCTGCTTTGTGCTGGGAAATGAGAGCAAAGCATTTTTTTTCTGATTGTGAAACACGGCCTTCAGGACTGTTGACGTTCAGACAGGGAACTATGACTAGATGTAGATCTGACTGTGATTTCTGAGTGAGGCTTCTTGCAGTTGGGGGCACCTTTGCCCTCCCCACAACCGTCCAGGCTCTGAAGGTTTGATCTACTTTCAGCGAGGCCTCTGGGCTCCATCTTCTCCCGACTCAACCTCAGAACTGCAGGAGGCTGGCTAGGGGATCCCTCTCTCCCACAGCCTGAGTGGCACTCTAAACAGAAACAGCTCCTCCCATCCACCTCTACTTTGATCCTCACATTTCAAAATCCCCCACTAGGATAAGCATATAAAGAGAGGCTAATCAAGCACCCCAGAACCTCCATTTAGAAGGAAAGTGGCTTCCTTCTTTTTGACAATACATCGAATCCTGGAACAGAACTGAAGGCAAGTTGTGGCTAAAATCCACCCTTTCCTCGCCATCCAAACTGCTACCACATTAATCCAAGCACTTATCCTATCCTGGCTTGGTTACTGCCTCAGCCTCCTTCTGACCTTCTTGCCTCCTGTCTCTCCCCACTCTAGTCCATACTTCACTCCGCTGCCCAGATCATTTTCCTGAAAAAACGTTCAGTTCAAATTTCCCCACTCCTCAAGGACCTCCAGGGATTGCCCATCCATCTCTGCATCAAACAGAAACTTCTTACCATAAGCTTTAAAGCAGTCGATCACCTTGCCCCCTCTTACCACACCTCAGTGCTCTCCTACTACAATCCAACCCACACACTTTGCTCCTCTAATGCCAACCTACTCTACCATGATCTTGTCTATTCACCACCGACCTCTCACCCACCTCCTACCTCTGGTCTGGAATGCCCTATCTCTTCATATCCAACAGATGATCACTCTCCCTACCTTCAAAGCCTTATTGAAGGCCCATCTCCTCCAAGAGGCCTTCCCTGACTAAACCCTCCTTTCTTATTTTCCCACTCCCTTCTGCATAGCCCTTGCACTGGGTTTCCCATCCTTGATTCACCCATCCCTCAAACCTACAGCACTTATGTACATATCTTTAATTTATTTTTTTATATTAACACCTGTCTCCCTCTCTAGACTGTGAGCTCATTGTAGGCAGGGAACATGTCTACCAAATCTGTTATACTGTACTCTCCCAAGTGCTTGGTACAATGCTCTGCACACAGTAAGTGCTCAATAAATGACTGATTGATTGATTGTGGAGGAGTTGTGCTTGCTGTCACATATGTGCCCACTCACCCCCACCCCACCCACTAATGCCAGGATTGGGAACTCTCCTGTTCCTGTACCTGAAATTCTTACACCCCTCCCCTTCATCCTAAGTGCCCCAGGTGTTCTAATCCTGACTCTGTCACTTCCTTCTTTCCTTCGTTCATTCATTCATATTTATTGAGCGCTTACTGTGTGCAGAGCACTGTACTAAGCACTTGGGAGATTGTAATATAACATATAAACATATAAACATACATATTCCCTGCACAAAATGAGCTTATAGTCTCAAGGACTGCCTTACTTGCTGTGTGACCTTGGACAAGTCACTTAACTTTATCTCAGTTTCTTCAACTGCAAAATGGGGATTGAATCTCTGTGCTCCCTTCTAGATTATGAGCCCCATGTGGGACCCAATTATATCTCCCTCAGCACTTAGTACAGTGCTCGACACACAGTAAGTGCTTAACAAATACCAAGAAAAAAAGATTTGGGTTCATTAAGTACCTGGATCTTCAGGATGCTCTGGATAGAGCAAGGCCATTGTGAGTATTCAATAAATCCTAATCAATCCCCCAGCCTGTCATTTTAGTTTATGAATCTGAAGTTGATCCCCTCTTCTTTAGACAAATTCGATGCTTCTTCCACATGTGAGTAGCCTTTCTTTACCTAATGGTAATTAATGCCCAATTCCCAGCTTTTTTCCAAGCTGAAAGGGGATGTCCATTGTTCGGCTGTTGGTCCGAAATTAGATATTAGACATGTCCTGAAATGCTTTGCCTTTGCTTACAAAAGAAAAAAAAGTGAATTAAGAATTTCCAGTGCCTTGTGTAATAGGTTCTCAAGAATTTTCTGGTTTTGTATTTATATTTTATTCATTCTATTCTACTCGATTCAAAGGTGACCCACTTGCCAAAACAAGAACTAAAGATGATTAATCCCAGATATTATATTTAGGTCACATGGATTGTGGATTTATTTCTAACAGATTAAAATAAATGGATCGCAGTTATTATTGCCATTTCAGTTTAAATTATTTATCTGGTTGATAATTTCATGTTTGAGCAGACAGAGAAACGTGTTTGTCACACACATCAGTAAACTCTCTCTTTTGGGGTTTGGTGGTTCACTACTTCCAATTGCAAGGATGAAGTTTAAATGTGAGCAGAGTTAACAGAATCAAGAATTGCACAGACATTCTAGTCAGGATATCTGGAATGGCATTCCAGAATGACCTACTGATCTCTTTTTGCTCAAACCTTTAAGTACCAACGGGGTGTGCACCGACTATCAAAGAACTGGGAAACCTACCTCATTCACGTCCTTGACATTCACTGTTTTCTTGGTCTGAGCAACATGCCCTAAAACACCAATGTCCAGAGGGAAGACAATTTCTGAATCTGGAGGTACCAAACACTCCTCCAGGGTGCTATCTCTGTGGATATTAAAGAGCCTCGTTGCCAGCTCGGCTATGCCGTTTCTCTGACGGTACATGAAGAGACTACACCGCTCGGCTGAGATGAGAGCGCATACTCTCCTCAGGATCTTGAAAACAACCTTCTCCATGTTAATATTTTCCTGCATGTCTTGAATCACCTCAAAAAGAATCTCGCTCTCTTCCACCTGACCAAGTTCCTTGAAAGTTGTGAAATCGGCAGGCCGGCCGCCCATCGATGCCGTGGCTACATTCTCAGGGTTCAGTTTCTTTTCAAAGTATCGCTCTACAAATGCAGGGTTGTCGTCGAGAAATTTCTCCACCTCTTCTTTACTAATACTCATTGTGAGTCTTCTGGATCAATGAGATTTTAGGTAGGAAGGTCTAATCCCAAGAATCGTGTTAGAGACAACTATTTCTTCTGGACATTCATGGGACCAGAGCAGCTACTTGTCTTAGTGAGGATCCAGCAGGGCGACAACTCTGAACAAATTTACTGTCATCAGCAAAGTATTTCTTAACGATGATTATGGGGAATCTGGGGGAGGACAGATCTTCTCAGTCAAACAGATCAGATGACTCACACTAAATCTGCCAGTTAATTCACTCTTGCCTCTCCTCAGCACTGAAAAACATTCTTCAGTTTTCTCCAAAATGCCAAAGCGAGCCTAGTGTAATCAATTCAGCAAATCAAGAACATCATTTGGGATACCGCTCTGTAGGGAGATTTTGGACATCAGAAGGTCTTTAAATTACAAATAAGCATATGCCGCTGAAGTCTAATCCCCAGATAAGGGATAATAATCCCCAGCTAACAAAATGACTCGTCTCTCAATTCCACCTTTTCATACACAGAGCCTTCTGCGTGGAGGAAGTGTTTCCATCGAAGGTCGGTAGTGACAGTTTGACCGGGGAGAGGGAGAAAGGTTGTTGTGAGCCCATGTCATTGTAAGCATAGAGTGGAATACAATTTGTTCCTCCTGCCTTAATGGAGGGAGGGAGAATGTCTCCCCAGGCAAGCAGAGCTAGGGTAGATTTTGTAGCAACTCTGTGCTTGCACACAATTTGATAGACCACACCAGACGTGACCATGGCTGTTGGAACCCAGTAGTAAGGGCTTTCGCTGCCTCCAACTCACTCCCCGGTCCTGCCCATAGGGACACAGATCCCCAAGCTGAGCCCTGGTCCTTGGGGCACCTGCCCCCCTCACCCCCTCGCCACCCCCCACAAAGGAAGTTCATCACTGTCATAGCTTCAGCTCCCATTAGGTTCCTGCCGCCAGTGTTAGAAGTGTAATAATAATAATAATCCTGGTATTTGTTAAGCACTTACTATGTGCCCAGGCACTGTTCTAAACTCTGGGGTAGATACAAGGTAATTAGATTGTCCCACATGGGGCTCCCAGTCTTAATCCCCATTTTACATATGAGGTAACAGGCACAGAGAAGTGAAGTGACTTGCCCAAAGTCACACAGCTGACAAGTGTCAGAAGCGGGATTAGAACCCATGACCGCTGACTCCCAGGCTTTATCCACTAAGCCACACAAAATGACAGGTTGGAGTTGCAGGCAGAGAGGGCACCACAGGGCGAGTCTACTGTGAGGCACAAAATGGGGTCCGTGGCCTTCACTCATTGGGGCACCACAGCAACCCCTGCAACCCCCCAACTCCAGGCTGTCTGTGGGGACTCCCTTCAATGGGAGATGTGGTTCCGTAAAGAAGAGGCCCCAGGTCTCCCACTCCCTTCTTGAGGTTGTAGGTGAATTTGCCTCTCAAGTAGTTTCTGAGCAGAGCCATCTCCCTCAGGGGCACAGTGGGTGGCATAGCCTAGTAGAAAGAGCATTGGCCCAGCTGTCAGAACCTGGGCTTTGATCCCAGCTCTTCTATTTGCCTGCTGTGTGACCTTAGGCAAGTCACTTCACTTCTCTGGACCTGTCTCCTCATCTGTAAAATAGGAATTCAATACCTGTGTTTATTTATGGTATTTGTTAAATGCTTACTATGTTCCAGGTACTGTACTAAGTGCTGGATTAGATACAAGCTAATTCACTCATTCAATCGTATTTATTGAGCACTTACTGTGTGCAGAGCACTGTACTAAACACTTGGAAAGTACAATTCAGCAACAAAGAGAGACAATCCCTGCCCACAATGGACTCACAGTCTAGAAGGGGGGAGCTAATTAATTCAATCATATTTATTGAGCATTTACTGTGTGCACAGCACTGTACTAGGTGCTTGGGAAGTACATTTCGGCAACATATAGAGACGGTCCCTACCCAACAACGGGCTCAATGGCTGCCCACCCACCTCTGCATCAGACAGAAACTCCTTACCACTGGCTTTAAAGTACTCAATCAGCTTGCCCCATCCTACCTCCAGATCACTCACTGTGCCCGATCTCATCTATCTCATCTCCAACTCCTTTCCCACCTCCCCGCTCCCAGGCCTGGAACTCCTTCCCCCTCCATATACATCAGACCACCACTCTCTCCACCTTCACAGCACTATTAAGGTCACATCTCCTCCAAGAGGCCTTCCCCGATTAACCCCTCTTTTCCCCAGCTTGCTCTCCCTTCTGTGTCATCTATGCAATTGGATCTGTGCCCTTTGGACATTTGATATTCACCCTACCCCCAACCCCACAGCACTTAGAAACAATTCTTTAAATTATATATTATAAATTACTTATTTATTCATATCATCTAGACTGTTAGCTCGTTACGGGTAGGGAACATGTCTGCGAACTCTGCTGTGCTTAGTACAGGACTCTGCACAAAGTAAGCACTCAACAAATACCATTGATTGACACAGTCCATGTCCCACATGGAGCTCAGTTTTCATCCCCATTTTACAAATGAGGTAACAGGCACAGAGAAGTGAAGTGACCTATCCAAGGTCAGAGTCGGGATTAGAACCCAGATCCTTCTGACTCCCAGGCCCATGCTCTATCCACCAGGCCATGCTGCTTCTCCTGTTCCCCCTCCCTCTTAGACTGCAAGCCTTATGTACAACAAGGACAGTGTCTGACCTGATTATTTTGTATCTACCTCAGGGGTTTAGCACATTATTATTATTAGAGCACACCCAGACCCTACATCTTCACCCTAGACCACCCTGAGAGTCACCTGGCTCCCAGAATAGTGTTCAAGGCACAAAGCTGCAGATTGTGCCGCGAGGAGGGTGGGGGGAGGGGGGGCGAGAGAGAGAGAGAGAGAGAGAGTGAGTGAGTGAGAGAGAGTGAGAGTGTTTGTTTCTTTGTCTTTTGGGGGCATGGGGAGTGTTGAAAAGAGCCATGAAGTTGTGTGAATGTCTAAGCCTTTCCACCAGGACTTCATTTGCTAATCCCATCCCTCTCCCCGACCAAGGGGCTCACCTGGCCCAAACCAAGGCCCTCCTGCAGCCCAAGTCATCAGAGGTTATCAGAACTCAAGGTCAGTGGCCTTCTCCACACCTGTGGAACCGTCTCCCAGATCAAGCACCCAGGGGTTGGGGCAGATCATTCTGTTCTCATACAATCTAGGAAAAAAAGAGAATGGAGGGACAGTTTACACTTCCAGAGCAAGATGTGGACACTTTCCCGTAACGCTGGCTGCCTGCCCAGCCAGCAAATGATTCCCTTCCTCCCATAAGTCAATCAATCAATCAGTGGTATTTATGTAGTGCTTATTGTGAGCTAAGCACTGTACTAATTGCTTGGGAGAGTACAATAGAGAAAGTAGACAGGATTCCTGCCTTCAAGAGCACCTTAGTGAGTGAGACAGACACTAAAATAAATCTCAGGTAGGTGGAAGTCTTCTAGACTGTGAGCCCACTGTTGGGTAGGGACTGTCTCTATATGTTGCCAACTTGTACTTCCCAAGCGCTTAGTACAGTGCTCTGCACACAGTAAGCGCTCAATAAATACAATTGATTGATTGATTGGAAGCAACTGAGTATTAAAGTTTGGACATAAGGCCTGTGGGGGTGGGAGTGATGTGGGTATCCACCCTGCTT
Organism: Tachyglossus aculeatus; assembly: GCF_015852505.1. Classification (NCBI taxonomy): domain Eukaryota; kingdom Metazoa; phylum Chordata; class Mammalia; order Monotremata; family Tachyglossidae; genus Tachyglossus; species Tachyglossus aculeatus. The sequence continues at coordinate 6,068,836 of NC_052099.1, forward strand.
GGACTTCCCCAGGTCCTTGCTCCATAAACCACCAGCCTCCTGTCCGGCCTCATTCTAGGCTTCTCCAAACCCAGCTGAAGGGAGTTATGGATGAGAAGGGGAGAGTTGCTCTCTGGTCCCCCTAGCTCAGGGGTCCTGACCTGAGAGGGAGGGAATGGAGCCCAGGAGCAGAGGAGGAGTCGGGAGAAGAGGATGAGAAGAGACCAAGCATCTGAGAGGAGGAGGGTGGGAGGGCGGAGAGAAAAAGAGACATGTCTGAGGAGGAGGCAGGGGAAGCAGGAGTTGTGGGGGTTGATGGAAGTTATGGCAGAGGAGAAGGCTGCAGCCGCTGGGGCCCCAAGCAGGCAGGAGTTGGATCTGTTTGCAGAAGAGCAGAGACTAAAGGTTCCAGGGCCGGCGATGACAGATTCATCCTTTCAATCGTATTTACTGAGCGCTTACTGTGTGCAGAGCACTGTACTAAGCATTTGGGAAGTACAAGTAGAGAAGCAGCGTGGCTCAGTGGAAAGAGCCCGGGCTTTGGAGTCAGAAGTCATGGGTTCTAATCCTGCCTCTGCCACTTGTCAGCTGTGTGACTTTGGGCAAGTCACTTAACTTCTCTGGGCCTCAGTTACCTCATCTGTAAAATGGGGATTAAGACTGTGAGCCCCCCGTGGGACAACCTGAACACCTTGTAACCTCTCTAGCGGTTAGAATAGTGCTTTGCACATAGTAAGCGCTTAATAAATGCCATTATTATTATAAGTCAGCAACATATAGGGATGGTCCCTACCCAATAACCGGCTCACAGTCTAGAAGGGGGAGACAGACAACAAAACAAAACATGTTGACAAATGGTGAGTGGCATCCAATCCATCTTCCCTTGCCCAGAACCAGGGGCCCGGGGGGAGGGGTGTAGGCGGCCTGAGGGGATGGAGGAGAGAGGTATGAAAGGGTGTCCCGGCAGGAAAGAGGCTGGCTCGGGCTCTCTCCAGACAGATCGCAAATCAATCGATGGTATTTATGGAGGGTTAACTGTGGTATTTGTTATGTGCTTACTATATGCCAAGCACCGTACTAAGCACTGAGGTAGATACAAGACAGTCAGGGCTCACAGTCTAAGTAGAGGGGAGGGTAGGTATTGAATCCTCATTTTGCAGATGAGGGAACTGAAGCACAAAAAGGTTAAGTGACTTGCTCAGTACCATTGATTGACTGACATAGTCCATGTCTCACAAGGGGCTCACAGTCTTATTCCCCATTTTACAGATGAGGTAACTAAGTGACTTGCCCAAGGTCACCGAGCAGACAAGTGGAGGAGCCGGGATTAGAAACCAGTTCCTTCTAACCCCCAGGCCCTTGGTCTATCCACACTGCTTCTTACTCACGCAATCCCTCCCACCAAATGGCCACTTCTATGCACAACCTAACTACAATGCTCCAGACTCTATGTTATCATCCTCTTTTCATTCTTGTACAAACCTTCTTCTGTGTCTACACCAATTGTCTGCATGCACTCCATCAACTGGGTCCTGCTCTGAGCCCCAAGAGGAAAGAAAAAATAACTCTCTCTTTCAGAGTTTATATGAATGGCTCCATTTTGAAGAATTGAGTGACAAGCGATGAATTAATTGCTTTGCCAATTTACATTAAAATACATCTAAATCAGGGTGAGAGTCTGCAGAATCCCCTGTTCCTTTGAAATGCTTCCCGTAACTGGGTAGAAAATGCCACTTATCCTGCATGTTGACTAGGGGTTTCACAAACATTGAATTCCCTCTAAACGGTAAGCTCCTTGCAGGCGAAGGGGAGAGAAGGAGAGAGAAGGGGAGAGAAGGAGAAAAAGAAGAAAAAGAGAGAAGCAGTGTGGCCCAGTGGATAGATTGTGGGCCTGAGAGCCAGGAAGTCCTGAGTTCTAATCCTGGCTCTGCCACTTGTCTGCTGAGTGACCTTGGGCAAGCCACTTCACTGGGCCTCAGTTCCTTCATCTATAAAATGGGGATTAAGACTGCAAACCTATGTGGGATATGGACTGTCTAATCCGATTAGCTTGTATCTACCCCAGCACTTAGTACAGTGCCTGGCACATAGTAAGTGCCAAACAAAAACCATTAAAAAAAAAAGTAACAAGTACTCCAAATGTGCCAATAATACTGATTATCATTTATTTTAGAAATACTTTCAAAACAGTTTGGACAGAAGGGTTGTGGGGAAGGAAGCAGAGCCACAGGACTACAGTACCCATGGGGCAAAGAAGCTAGGTTTGCCTACACTTCCGAGAAGTTATTGGAACATATTGGGAGGAGAGTGGCTCCTCCTGCCAATAGTGGGCTGCATCTTCTAGACTGTGAGCCCGTTGTTGGGTAGGGACCATCTCTATATGTTGCAAACTTGTACTTCCCAAGTGCTTAGTACAGTGCTCTGCACACAGTAAGCGCTCAATAAATACGATTGAATGAATGAATGAATCAGGGTGAGCTGAGGTTTTTAAAAATCGGCCAGGGCACCAGATACTTCAGGTCAGCCATAAAACTGGGTCCCCATTTCCCAGTTGGAGCCCCAGCTGTGGGAGACAGGGACAGATCTGGGGCCATTGGTGGAGATTTGGGTAGGGATGCCAGTACCGTTCAGTGGCACTACACCTCTTCTTTCCCTTCCCGGCTAGGGATCAGGCTGGGAGGTGTTTGGCAGGAGGGGGGAATGTGACATGACAGAACTAGCCATGCTGACAGCAACAGCTGTTGCTCTGGAGCAGCTGCATATCTAGGGCACAGCAGGTTGTGTCAGGTGCAGCATGACACAATTTTGTTTAGCTTCTTTGCACAAAACGGTTGCCTATTTCTGTTCTAAACCCTCGGAACTCCTGAAATAACAGTCCCAAAGGGATAGAAGATAAAAATCAATCTTTGAATGTTGTTTTATGATAAAAACAAGAACACTTGCCCATTTAAGGAAATAAGTAGCGGAAGTTTCATCATTTTCACAGGACAAATCTTTGTGTACGTGCATGCGTGTGTGTGTGTGTGGTATTTGTTAAGTGCTTACTATGTGCCAAACACTGTTCTAAACACTGGGGTAGAAACAGATAAATTAGGTTGGACACAGTCCCTGGCCTGCATGGGGCTCACAGGCTAAGTAGGAGGGAGAACAGGAGAACCAAGGCACCAAGAAGTTAAGAGATGTGTTCAAAGTGTTACACAGCAATCATTTGGCAGAGCTGGGTTAGAACCCAGGTCCTCTGACTCCCAGGCCCATGCTCTTTCCACTAGGCCATGCTGCTTCTTGTCGTTTCTTCCCAGAATCTGCCACCACTATCCTTTTGTCTTCTTACTCCATCCCCGTGTTGTAGAGGGGAGTTGAAGTGGGGAGTGAGGTGTAGGCAGATTGGATCTGAATTTACCAAAAGTCAAAATAAACCTCTGTGTTACTATCACTAGTAGTGATCTTTGATTTCAACCTGGAAAGAGCATGCACCCAGGAGGAAGAGGACCTGGGTTCTAATCTCAGCTCTGTCACTGGTCTGCTGTGTGACCTTGGGCAAGTCACTTCATTTCTCTGGGCCACAGTTTCCTCATCAGTAAAATGGAGATTAAGACTGTGAGCCCCACATGGGACATGGACTGTGTCCAATCTGATTATTTTATGTCTACCCCAGCACTTAATACAGTGCCTGGCATATAGTAAGAGCCTAACAAATACCATTAAACAAAAGTAACAAGTACACCCAACATGCTGATAATGCTAATTATGTCAATCTCCCTATTCTCCTTTTCATACCTCTCTGTGCATTTCTATACATTACTAGAGGTCTAGCATTTTCAGCAGTTCTTAAATAGAACTACAATAGAAGCACATAGAAGAAAGAAGAGTTTAGAAATGTCCATGTTTTTGAGAAGCTATCAAACTGAAAAAGTTTCCTACCATGTGGAGAGGTGACAGGCATCTTTCGTTCCTGATTCTGATGGGTGGGCTGGAATGCCCTGAGCTATATTCCTGCTTTTGGGAAACCATAAAAACCTCATCCAACCATCTCTTGAATTACCTGTGGGAAGCAGCATGATGTAGTGGCTAGAGCACAGGCCTGGGAGTCAGAAGATCATGGGTTCTAATCCCAGCTCCATCACTTGTCTGCTGTGTGCGACCTTGGGCAAGTCACTTCACTTCTCTGGTCCCCAGTTACACCATCTGTAAAATGGGGATTGAGACAGAGCCCCATGTGGGACAGGGACTGTGTCCAACCTGATTTGCTTGGATCCATCCCAGTGCTTACTACAGTGCCTGGCATATAGTAAGCGCTTAACAAATACCATAAAAATTCTTTTTCATTCCTAAAACTGTGTTATTCAGTTCCATGCTTAACACTGGGGAATTTTCCACCAAGACTGATTGCTGAACATAAGCCGTAAGATCATTGTGGGCAGGGAATGTGTCTGTTGTATTGCTGTATTGTACTTTCCCAAGTGCTCAGTACAGTGGTCAGCACCCAGTAAGTGCTCAATAAATACGATGGACTGACAACTGGCCCTTGGGTGCCTTCAACAGCAGATTAAACCATGTGACTGGGGACATTTGAAGCTTTACATTGGGAACCCTTAAGCTCATGGAGATTATTGTCCTACTAATAATAGTTAATTACATCAGAAGATTTCAGTTTGTCGTAGTGGCATCTGTTATCCTACTGTGCACCAAAGGCAAAATAGCTAAATCCAGTGGGCTCGATTCTCTTCTATTCCTCCTTGACCTTACAACAGCCTTTGACACTGAGGTCTACTCACACCCCCCGAAACACTTTCAGTCCTGGGCTTTGCCAGTGCAATATTCATCTGGTTCTTTTCCTACCTCTCTGACCACTCCTTTTCAGTCTCATTTGCTAGCGTCCAAAACTGAACTCCTCCTCTTCCCTCCTAAACCCATTACTCCTTCCAACTTTCTCATCTCTGTTGATGGCACCACTATTCTCCCTGTCCCAGAAGTCACAAACTTGGAATGACCCTCAGCTCCTCAGAAGCAGCATGGTCTAGTGGAAAGAGCACAGGCCTGGGAGTCAGAGGACCTGGGTTCTTATCCCAGCTCTGCCACTTGTCTGCTGTGTGATCTTGAGTAAGTCACTAAACTTCTCTGGGCTTCAGTTTCCTCAGCTGCAAAATGGGAATTACATCCTACTCCCTCCTAATTAGATTGTGAGCCCCCTGTGGGAACAGGACTCTGTCCAACCTAAATATTTGTATCTACCCCAGCATTTAGTATAGCATTTGGCACACAGTAAGCACTTGACAAATAACATAAAAAAACAAAAATTCTTCACTATTCAACTCTCATATTCAAACTACCAGTAAGTCTTCCTGGCTCTTCCTTCATGTTTCCCACTCCACCTATTTCTCTCCATCCAAACTGCTACCATCCTGATCCATGTTCTTGTCGTTCCATGGCTAAATTACCGCCTCAGCCTCCTCACTGATCTTCCTGCCTCCTGCCTCTCTTCCTTTCCAGTCCCTAGTATATGCTTCCTCACAGATCACCTTTTCGAAGCGTCGTTCAGCAGGCATCTCTCCTCTCCTCAAAAACCGCCAATGGCTTCCCGTTTCTCTCTGCAACGTGCTCAGTCGGCTTCAAGGTCCTCCACCAACTCTTCCCATCTTACACATCAGCCTTCTTCACCGGCTACTAACCAACTTCTAGACTCTGAGCCTGTTGTTGGGTAGGGACCGTCTCTACACGTTGCCAACTTGTACTTCCCAAGCACTTAGTACAGTGCTCTGCACACAGTAAGCGCTCAATACGATTGAATGAATGAATGATTGATTAATTATAGAACTGAAAGAGTGCCATCTACTGGACTTTAATTTCTTTCAGTCCAGCAATAAAATTCCAAACGAGGGCAGTGGTCAAGAGAGCTATTTTTAACCGAATACTTACACATAGATACAACACATGGGAGAGATCTTACTAAAACAGCATTGGCTTTTAGAAAAAAACATAGAAGATGAATGGCAAAAGATGAAAGCTGATTTCTATTTTATGCAGCTAGTCATCAAGAGGAGTAGAGGTCTGAGGACAATCAAGAGAAAATAATTTCATTGCAAAATGAAGAAAACTTTGAATCTTTAAAATTCCATCCCATTTGTTTTCCTCACTCGGGAGAAAAGGAGATGGCAGGCAGCATCTGCAAATGACTGGGAAAGAAAACTCAAATGACTTGTCCAATTGCTTAGTAGATGGCTTGACATATAGTAAGTTCTTAACAGATACCACAGGTGGGAAGCGCACGGCCTAGTGAAAAGAGCCCAGGCCTGGGAGTCAGAGGACCTGGGTTCAAATCCCTGTTCTACTACTTGCCCGATGTGTGGGAACATGGGTGGCCAGGGCCCAACTTCAGTCCTGGAAGCTAGGCATAGAGGAGGATATAGAGCCCGGTGGGAATCCCAGCCTTGTCCGTCTGACCCCACCTGGTACTGACTTCTCAAGTCCTGGGACCCTCTGGTCCCAGAAGCCTTGAGAGCCTGCAGTTGCTGTCCTGCCCATCTTGGCCCCAGAGCTGAGCACTAGTTGATTCTCTGAGGAGGAGCCAGTGGTCAAGAGGGCTCAGCCCTTTGCCCCGTGAGCCAGAGGAGCCAAGCTGACTACCCCCATTGGGTAAGTGTGTGGCCGCAACCAGGGGGTATGAAAAGAAATGGGGCCGGGGGAACACAGTTCAAACTTCACCATTAACCTAAGGTTCCTGGAACCGAGACAGCAGCTGGGGGCTTGCACGTGATGAGAAGCATGGCTTAGCGGAAAGACCATGGGCCTGGGCATCAGAAGCACCTTGGTTCTAATTCCGGCTCAGCCACATATCTGCTGTGTGACCTTGGACAAGTCAGAACTTCTCTGGGCCTCAGTTACCTCATCTGTAAAATGGGGATGAAGCATGTGAGCCCCATGTGGGACAGGGACCGTGTTCAACCTGATTTGCTTGTATCTCCCCCAGCGCTTAGTACAGTGCCTGGTGCATAGTAAGCACTTAACAAATACTACAAAAAAAGTAATAAAGGGTAGAAGGTTGGTAACAGACATATAAGGAGAAGGTGAAATAATCAAAAACAGAAAAATGATATAAAAAGAACAGGACAAAGAACAAACAGCATAGGAGTAGCAGCACAGTGTAGCTAAAGGCAGAGATTCATGCTCCTCTCTGTTTCCAACAGCCGCAGTGAAGAGGGCAGGTGGGGCCCTGATGTCAAGGGGGAATGGAGGCTGCAGGGTGTCTTCCGGGTGGCGGGTCTTTCACTCCAATATCAGGGGAGTGGCCAGACCTCATGCTGTTACTCGTCCTTCAGAGAATCCAAGGACGATTCCTGACAAAAAATAATGAATGGTTATCAGTACTGTTCTCGCTTTGGGATTTTGAGTTTAGTGTGCTATTTGGAAAAATTATATTTGAGTTTTCTCTGTGTGTCTGGACTCCCCTGCAGGTGACTGCTGAATTTCCTCCCTTTACTCCTCCCACCTCCCCAGTGGCCACCAGTAGCCGGACAGGGGGCATATTATGGCATGAGGCCCATAAGTAGCTGCCACCCCTGCCAGCTACAAAACCCTCAACCCCAGACCTTCTCTGCCCCTGCCAACTACCAGCTCTGGAGCACCTGCTATTCGCTACACCCCCGCCTCCCCAGGGTTATCAAGCTAAAGCTGAGGCAGCAGTGATCACACTATGGCATATATCCCTCCCACTTCCCCCCTTAAATAAAATCTCCACAAAGATTTCTCTCTTTTTTTTTTTTTTGCTTCCCTTTCTTTCATCACTTACCAGTTTCCCTTCCTACCTCCCTTGGTGGGAGAGTGTAATGGAGTGGGGTTGTGTGAGTGGGCCACAGTGGGCGGTGTAGAGCCAGAGAGGCCAGGAGCCAAATCACGCATGGGTATATGAGGTTCAAGAGCACAGGGAGGGAAGCCATGGCCACTGCCATCCAGCCTGCAATGTTCGCGATGGAAGCTGAGAGGATTCAACCAGGCTAAAGGGAAAAGCGTGAGACTTGGGCACCCCTCCGAGCAGCATTTCCCGGGGGCGGGCATGACTGGTCAGTCCTTCCTTCAAGCCTGCAGGTTGGGATGGTGAGGACGCATCAGGGGGTCTGCACAGGGAAGCCAGTAGACACTGTAGTGTGGGGATGAAAGGGCGTTGACCCAGCACTGCTCTCAGCAGGCCCATCTCCTCTCCTGGTCCATATCCCCCATCTACCCATCAAGCTTGGCACCTTGACCCTTCAGGCAGCCAGGTGCCTCCTAGGCCTGGACCTAATGATCCAGAGAGTGATCTCAGTTTTGCTTAATAGATCACATGGTGCACCACATGACATCACCAGCTTATGGGGGCCCCCCAACTCTGGCACCTCAGGATGCTGGTGGCCTGGCAATTTCTCCCACCTTGAATGGAGGCAGCGCCTTCAGTCTTCCCTCCCCCAATATCACCTCCTCCTCTTCCTCCTCTCTCCAGCTTTCAGGGCTAATGGGCCCAGCCTTGCCTTCAGTGCTTGAGCTGATGAGGGGATGAGAGTGAGCAGAGTTGGGATCAGTGGGCAGCAGGGCTAGGGGTTAACTTTGAGGGCTGCCACTTGTCATCCCATCTCCCCCCACCATTCCTCTCCAAATTCCCTGAGGGAGCTGTCCACATCTACTGCTTCCCCACTTCCTCTCCTTGACCCCCTGCAATCTGGCTTCCACCCGCTTTATGCCATAGAAATAAGGTCACCAATGACTTCCTTCCTGCCAAATCCAGTGACCTCTATTCCACCCTAGTCCTTCTGGACTTCTCAGCTGCTTTCGACACTGTGGACCACTCCCTTCTCCTGGAAACTCCAATGACACAGCCCTCTCCTTGTTCTCCTCCTAACTCTCTGACAACTTCTCAGTCTCTTTCGCCAGTTCCTCCTCTGCCTCCCACCCCCTAACTGCAGGAGTCTCTCAGGCTCAGTTCTGGGTCCCCTTCTATTCTATTCAATTGTATTTATTGAGAGCTTACTGTGTGCAGAGCTACATCCACTCCCTTGGAGAACTCATTCACTCCCATGGCTTCAACTACCATCTCTACACAAATGATTCCCAAATCTATCTCTCCAGGCCTGACCCCTCTCCTACTTTTCTGCAGTCTCACATTCCCTCCTGCTTTCAGGACATCCCTACTTTAACGTCCTGCTGACATTTCAAAGCTCACATGTCCAAAATTGAAATTCCTCATCTTTCTACCCAAGTCCTGTCCTCTCCCTGTTTTTCTCATCACTGTTAACAAAACCACTATCTTCCCGGTCACACAAGCCCTTAACCTTGGCATTATCATCTACTCATCCCTCTCATTCAACCTACACCTTCAATCTGTCACCAAATCCTACCAGTCCTACCTTCACAACAGCACTAAAATCCAGCCTTTCCTCTACATTCAAACTGCTACTACACTGGTCCGAGTGTTTATCATATCACACCTTGACTACTGCATAGGCTTCCTCATTGACCTCCCTGCTTCCTGTCTCTCCCCATTCAGGTCCTCACTTCACTCTGCTGCCCAGGTGATTTATCTAAAAAACTATTCAGTTCACATCTCTCCACTCCTCAAAAATCTCCAACGGTTTCCCATTCACCTCCACTTCAAACAGAAACTCCTTACCTTCCGGTTTAAAACATTCTACTTGGCCCCTCCTTTCTTACCTCAATGATTTGCTACTACGACCCACCCCACACGCTTTGATCCTCCAATGCCAACCTACATAATATACCTCGATCTCATCCATCTCTTCCAAAGGCTTATCCTGACTAAGCCCTACTTTCCCCTACTCCCTCTCCCTTCTACGTTGCCGATGCATTTAGATCAGCCCCAGAGAACTTATGTACATACCTATAATTTGTTTTTATGTCTGTCTACCCTTCTATACTATTAGCCCCTTTCAATCATATTTATTGAGCGCTTACTGTGTGCAGCACTGTACTAAGCGCTTGGGAAGTACAAGTTGGCAACATATAGAGATGGTCCCTACCCAACAGTGGACTCACAGTCTAGAGACTTGACTGTGTGCAGAGAATGTGTCTAGCAACTCTGTAGCATTGTGCTCTCCCAATCAATCATATTTATTGAGCGCTTACTGTGTGCAGAGCACTGTACTAAGTGCTTGGGAAGTACAAGTTGGCAACATATAGAGACAGTCCCTACCCAACAGTGGGCTCACAGTCTAGAAGGGGGAGACAGAGAACAAAACCAAACATATTAACAAAATAAAATAAATAGAATAGATATGTACAAGTAAAATAAATAAATAAATAGAGTAATAAATATGAGCAAACATATATACATATATACAGGTGCTTTGGGGAAGGGAAGGAGGTAAGATGGGGAGGATAGAGAGGGGAGCAAGGGGGAGAGGAAGGAGGGGGCTCAGTCTGGGAAGGCCTCCTGGAGGAGGTGAGCTCTCATTAGAGCCTTGAAGGGAGGAAGAAAGCTAGCTTGGCGGATGTGCGGAGGGAGGACATTCCAGGACAGGGGGACGACGTGGGCCGGGGGTCGATGGCGGGACAGGCAAGAACGAGACACAGTGAGGAGATTAGCGGCAGAGGAGCGGAGGGTGCGGGCTGGGCTGGAGAAGGAGAGAAGGGAGGTGAGGTAGGAGGGGGCGAGGTGATGGAGAGCCTTGAAGCCGAGGGTGAGGAGTTTCTGCCTGATGCGCAGATTGATTGGTAGCCACTGGAGATTTTTGAGGAGGGGAGTAACATGACCAGAGCGTTTCTGGACAAAGACAATCCGGGCAGCTGCATGAAGTATGGATTGAAGTGGGGAGAGACACGAGGATGGGAGATCAGAGAGGAGGCTGATGCAGTAGTCCAGACGGGATAGGATGAGAGCTTGAACGAGCAGGGTAGTGGTTTGGATGGAGAGGAAAGAGCGGATTCTTGGCAATGTTGCGGAGGACTTAGTACAGTGTTCTACACACAATAAGTGCTCAGTAAATACCAATGATGGAAAGGAGTGCAGTCTCCACTGCTGACAGCCCCCTCCCTGGAATGTCACTGAGCTGCATGAGAAAAGAGGTCAACATGGGGAGAACACATATCTGAAATGAGAGGAGAGGGAGGGAGAGGAGATTCATGTCAGCATGAAATTTGTTACCTCAAGAAATTGTGCATGCAGAATATATTAGTAGATTCAAGAAAGGTTTGGATAAATTCATGGATGAAAAGTTCACAGTAGGCTTCACAAGACAACAGAGTTGCAGACACATTCCCTGTCCACAATGAGCTGACAATCTAGAGATCGATAGATTTGTTGGAGGGGTTATTAATGTTCTTCTTCCCCCTCTAGACCGTAAGCTCCTTGTACACAGGGAACATGTCCAGCCACTCTGCAGACAAGTACTTAATAAATACGATTGATTGATTGGAAGCTGTGTCCAAACCGCAGAACGTGGCAGAAGAGTTTCTTTTGAGGGTGGATGGGTGCTGCAAATTAAAATAACGGACATAAAAGTATCTGAAGCTGAATTAGAACCGGACGGGGACCAGACTTTTTTTCCCCCAATGATATTTGTTAAGTGCTTACTATGTGCCTGGCACTGTTTTAAGTACTGAGGTGGTAGACATGTTCCCTGCAAGCTTACAGTGTAGCTTCTGAGTTTATATTGATCTGGTAGGGGAACGCAAAGATTCTGGAGCAACTGGGAGAGTCAGTGTCCTCTGGAGAAACCCACTAGGTTCTGGCCAATTTGGGCTGAACTAGCTGGATGTTTACAAAATGGAGGCCAAGTGACATCATCATGACATGCTGCTGCCCTGCAGAGTGTGTGACATCATGTGCATTTCTGGGTCCATTTTTTTTTGGAGTATCATTCCTGGCCACTCAATCAATGGTATTTATTGAACACTGTACTGAGCACTTGGGAGAGTACAACACAACACAGTTGGTTGACACGTTCTCTGCCTACAAGGAGTTTACAGTCTAGTGGTAGGAGACAGACGTTAATATAAATGAATTATAGATAGGTATATAGTTTCTGGGAGACTCAGGGTGGGGTGAAGTCCAAGGGTCCAAAAGGTACAGATATCCAAGTGCACTCTACTTACATTTCCTCCACCAGAAATGTTTCCCTGCCATTGCAGGTATATATATTCTTTTTATTTGTTCTTAGTAGGCTGAGCTGTTTCTCAATTTCCCTTTCTTCTGCTTCAGAGATTATTGCATTTGGAGTTTCAAGAGATTTCAAAAATACCAGAGAGGTAGACAGAAAGCCAATATTTCAGAAGACATCAAGTTGCTAGGTGAAGCTTAATGACTCTAATGGTAGCTCTTTGACAAGTAAGGAAAATAGCATATTGACTACAGAAATCATACATGAAGCTTAAAGTGGCCATGGACGATGATATGAATACAGATATGAAAATATATATATATCTCATTAAACAGGGCAGTTAATATGCATCCTCGTTGTCCACACTTCAGCAGACTGCTCTCCAAAAGACAAAAATGTATGAGTTGCTTAAATTTCACAAGTGAATACATTTTACATGGTTTTTGCAGGTATAGCTTACATTTCAAAATCCCAGGTCTGGGAGTCAGAAGGACCTGGATTCCATTCCCAGCTCTGCCATTTACCAGCTTGATAATAATAGTGATGGTATTTGTTAAGCTCTTACTGTGTCAAGCACTGTTCTAAGCACTGTGATAGACACACGCTATTCAGGTTGGATATAGTTCCTGTTCCACATGGAGCTCACAGTAGCAATTCCCATTTTACAGATGAGGTAATTTAGGCCCAGAGAAGTGAAGTGACTTGCCCAAGGTCACACAGCAGACAAGAGGTGGAGCTGGGATTAGAACCCAGGTCCTCCTGAAATCCAGGCCCGTGCTCTATCCTATTGGCCATGCTGCTTCCCCTCTAGACTGTAAGCTCATAGTGGGCAAGGATTGTCACTCTTGATTGTTGTACTTTCCCAAGCACTTAGTACAGTGCTCTCTGCACATAGTAAACGCTTAATAAATACAACTGAATGAATGTCCTGAATGACAGTTATCTTGGGAGGGTGGGCAGCATGATATTATTCCTGATGGATGCCACCCTGAAGTAACCACTCACCTCGTCTACCGGCCTAAACTAGCCCTGTCTTTAGGCCCCACAAAGGCAGGCTATGGTGGCCATGAGTCCATGGTGGCTTGGACCAGCCCTGCTGGCTTCTCTCCTTACTCTGGGCTTTGCACGTATTTGTCCTCCCCCGTCTCCCACTCTAGACTATAGCTCCCTGTCTAGAACGTAAGCTCGTTGTAGACAGGGAATGTGTCCAGCAATTCTGTTAAATTGTTTTCTCCCAAGTGCCTAGTAAAAAGCTCTGCACACAGTAAGTGCTCAATAAATATGGTTGATTGATGGCTGGCCCATATTTCCTCTGTGGGGTGTCACCTCGCTTTCCTCATCCCTATTTCTCTTCCTCAGGCCCCTGGCAGGTCTCTTTTGACTCTCTGGTATGCTTTCCCTGTCTCCATTTCTCTCTACTCACTGTCCCCATCTCCTCAACTCTTCTTTTTGCACGTTTTCTGTAGGTCTTTCTCCTCAATTTCTCCATCCGCCTGATTCCCGGACATGCAAAAAGCATTTAGGGACAGATGCTCAAGCCTATAATTTAGATACAGTGACAGTGGTTCTTCACAGCTAGCCCCATCCCACCTGTTCTTATCTCATCTCCCTCTGTACCCTAGTTTGTACTTTATATTCCTCGCAAAGAATAAATGACCTTGATCATGACGCAGAGAGCCATTTCACCTCTCCAAAAGTGTGCAGTTTTTTTTTCCATGGATCTCAGAGATAAATGCATCTGATTTCTAAAGTGCAGTGACTGTACTAAAAGGTGAGTTCAAATGATTTATTTTAATTTCTATTACCATTTTAAAATCTAAACATTTCCTTTTGACAAAAAGATATAGAATTTTTCTGTCTTTTTATTCCAGGTAATGTCATAGCAACTAAAGATTTTTTTTCCCCTCTGATTTCCCCTCAGGTACTCATGACTCATTGGAAACTTATAAAATATGAATAACATTAAAGACTCCAACGGAATAAATATGATTTCCTGGTATCCACTCACTGCACACTGACAATTACTGAGCAACAGCATGAAACAACGAAGACATCAAAAGTGAAAAATGGCTCCGACACAACTAGACGCCTACACAATCAACACCGCAAGTAAGGTTCTCAATTAAGCACCCTCGACCTGGCAATTCCATAGGTTAAATTTCCTGATTAAAGCGTACATTTCTTCCAGAAAATGATGGCAGCCACCGGGGTTTTGCAATGTTAACTGCTAATTGGATTTTACAATTGGATTGGAATTCCTTTTTTCCTCTTTCCAATTGCATGGCCCAGAACTCTAATTTTTGCATATTAGGTACTCCATACTAAGTGCAGTTATGCAGAAGTCATCAAGTCAATATCAAAACAAACACACTAACCTATGTTGCAATTTTCAACTTAGCTTCCTTTCATGAAAAAAATTAAAGCAACCCAGTTTATAAAATATAAAATAAGGACATCCCTTGGTGATTTATTACACAACAATACATTATTAGAAGTGTTTCTGGGTTGGGCAGGGAATCAATCAATGGCATTTATTGGTCACTTATTGGGTGCAGAGCACTGTATGAAGCACTTGGGAGAGTACAATGTAATGGAGTTGGTAGACAGGTTCCCTCATTTCTACCGACCCTATTGTATCAAATTTTCCCCAAAGCGCTTCATACAGCGCTTGACCTGCAATACAGTAAGCACTCGGTAAGTGCCTGTGTGGTGTTGGACTATCTCCAGCCAGTAGTCTGTGGAACAGTTTCCAAGGGGGATGTTCCCAGAGAATGAGTTTTGGGATGACCTGGACCAACATGGCCACACTAAGCTTACCCTACATGTCAATTGACAAAGGCTGAAACATTCCTCCAAGTAGTGCAATCTTGCTGTTGAATGAATGAGTTAAGGTTAAGAAATGGGCAGGGAACGTGCCTACCAACTATGATATATTGTCCTCTCCCAAGGGCTTAGTATAGTGCTGTGCACACAGTAAGTGCTCAATAAATACCACTGATTGATTGAAACATTAGACACTAATGAATTTAGCCATCCACCCCTTTATCCGGGGCTAAATCACTCACTACTATTTATTGAGCCCTTACTGAGTGCAGAGTACTGTGCTAAGCACTTGGGAGAGTACAATACAGAGCTGGGAGACATGTTTCCTGCCCACAGTGCGTTTACATCCATGTGATGAGACAGAATTAGCACTACTCTTTGGACAAAATAGCTTCTCATTGGTTCCCAACTCCAGATCTGCCTGTTTTTTTGATCTCCCCAAGATACAGAGAAAGATGGGGAAGGGAGGAGAAAAGACTAAGTCACAGGACACACCCATAAGCCCAACTTAATAATTATGGTATTTGTTAAGTGCTTACTATGTGCCAAGCACTGTTGCTCTCCTGGGCAGCCCCTTGGCCTCAGGAAGTCCTTGTCCCTCCTCATATCTGACAGAAAATTACTCTCCCCCTCTTCAAAGCCTAATTGAAGACACATCTACAAGAGGCCTTCCCTGACTAAGCCCTCCTTTCCTCTTCTCCCATTCCCTTCTACTTTGCCCTGACTTGCTCCCTTTATTCATCCTGCCTCCCAGCCCCACAGTACTTACATCCATATCTGTAATTTATTTATATTGTCTGCCTCCTCCTCTATCTAGACTGTAAGCTCACTGTAGGCAGGGAATGCATCTGTTTACTGTCATACTGTACTCTCCCAAGAGTGCTCTGCACAGAGTAAGCACACAATATAACTGAATGAATGGTTGGGGAAGGCCTGCTGGAGGGGATGTGGTTTGGGAAGGTCACTGAAAAGAGGGAGAGCTGTGATCTGTTGGATATGAAGGGGGAAGGAATATCAGAAAGGAGGAAGGGTTTAAACAAGGGGTGGAAAGCTGGAGAGATAAGAGTGAATAGATCATGGTGAATAGGTTAAAAGGAATGAAGCATGTGAGCTGAGGCACAGTGGGAGAAGAAACTGGAGAAGTAGGGAGTCGGTTGATTGAATGCCTTAAAGTCAATGGTCAGGAGTTTTGGCTTGATGCAGAGAGTAATGGCTAACCACTGAAGGCTTTTGAGGAGTGAGGAGATGTCTGCAGAACAATGTTTTAGGAAAATGATCCAGGCTGTAGAGTTAAGTACGGTTTGGAGAGGGGGAGAGAGCCATGGCAAGGAGACCAGTGATGAGGCTGATGCAGAAATCAAACCAGAATAATAATATATGTTAAGCACTCACTATGTGCCAAGCACTGTACTAGACACTGGGAGACATAGAAGATAATCAGGTCAGACACAGACCCTGTCCCACATAGGACCTCAGATCTAAGGGAGACAAAAAACAGGTATTGAATCCCCATTTTATAGATGAGGAAACTGGGGCACAGAGATGTTAAGTGCCTTGCCCAAAGTCACCAAGCAGGCAAATGGCAGAGCCAGGATCAGAACCCACGTTCTCCGCATCCCAGGACAGGGCTCTTTTCATTAGGTTACACTGTTTCCACAAGGCTATGACAAGGGCCTGGATCAGCAAGGCGGCCATTTGGAAGGGAAAGTCTCAAACTTTAATGGGCCAAGGAAGAAGAGCAGTCAAATTGGCAACAGAAGAAGCAGGCAGAGGTGAATGAGGAGAAGCAGAAGAGTATGGTAATTGTCAAGTCAAAGCCAGAAGGAAGTTCACATGTGTGTGCACACACAGGAAAGAGCAAGCAAGATTGGCTGAGCAAGTGAAGTTGAGTATCGAAGCAATTTTGTCCACCTGAGAGTGATGAGGAGAAAGGGGAAAGATGAAATTTGGAGTGAGTAGAACCTGTCCTAATGATGGACATCAAATACACACACACATGCATATATATATATATATATATATATATATAAACAGTGCCTCGCATATAGTAAGTTGGTATTTGTTAAGCACTTACTAAGCACTGGGGAGGTTACAAGGTGATCAGGTTGTCCCACGGGGGGCTCACAGTCTTAATCCCCATTTTACAGATGAGGTAACAGGCACAGAGAAGTTAAGTGACTTGCCCAAAGTCACACAGCTGACAAGTGGAGGAGCTAGGATTTGAACCCATGACCTCTGACTCCAAAGCCCGTGCTCTTTCCACTGAGTCATGCTGCTTCTCTGTGCTTAACAAATATCATTGTTATTATTATTTATTATTTTGTGGCTGCCTGATTTTATAAAAAACAATTGGCAAGACTGGCCTGAGTTGTGTACACCTTCTTCTGTTCATTCTCCCTCCACTCCTATACATGACTTCAATAGAATTGATTCAATGTTGCAAGATCACTTATCTTTGTCCTAAAATCAGGCAGAGCAGGTTTTAGTTAAAAACCAATCTGTGTTATGAATGGGAGGAAATGGGCTTGTTATAGTACTATGTTTGCAACCTTGTTGGCAGCAATTCATTGCAAATACTTGAATAACTGTGAGGAATTAAATTTGTTCCCCTCCAATTTGTGCTCTCATTTGCATGATGTAAACAGCTTCTGACAGGCACATTTTTCCTCTTACTTCAAACAAATGGTCTTTATTATCCAGAAGAAAATTAGTAGCAAGTGAAGGCTTATTTTAAAGATGCCAAATCTAAATTATTAACTTGAAATACTTTTTTCTTCAAATCCTTCTTAATTCCTCACTAACATAATAACACCTCTCCCACTCACTCACTTTAGGTCACAAACTCAATTTCAAACTCATTTTTCCCCTTTCTTTCCTCTAATAGGGAGCCTCTAGCCAGGATCTCTTTGGTTGAATTCAAAATTCCTTTCCATCCTATTATCATTCATCTGTGTTCACATTCTCACTGGGCAGCTTGTTCAAGTATCACTTGTCATTCATCTATCTAGCTGAGATGATGAGAAGGTTAATTGATAAATTGTGAAGTACACTGCACAAAGGGCTTTAGAAATTTTTAATAATGAGCCCAATTATCTCCTCCTTGAAGCAGGGAGAGGGGAACTGATTTCTCAGGCCTGGGTAGGTATGGATACCTTGGAGATATGAGAGAAAGGAGACGTATAGATACCTTGGAGATATAAGGAGGGAAAGGAGACCATTATTATATTTTTAAACATACACACACACCCCTCCCCCCTCCACCCGAACCTTGGGTAAATTAAAATGGGTGGAGTGGGGCTGCAGCTTCTGGCGAACAAAGAAACAGCATAATAATAATAGTATTAAGTGCTATGTGCCAGGCACTGTACTAAGCGGTAGGGGAGATACAAGTAAATCGAGTTGGACGTAGTCCCTGTCCCACATAATTCTATTTGTTCTGACGATTTTGACTCCTGTCTACATGTTTTGTATTGTTGTCTGTCTCCCTCTTCTAGACTGTGAGCCCGTTGTTGGGTAGGGACCATCTCTATATGTTGCCGACTTGTACTTCCCAAGCACTTACTACGGTGCTCTGCACACAGTACGCGCTCAATACATATGATTGAATGAATTAATTTTACAGATGAGGTAACAGGCACAGAGAAAAGAAGTGACTTGCCCAAGGTCACACAGCAGGCAAGTGATGGAGCGGGGATTAGAACACAGGTCCTTCTAACTCCCAGGCCCGTGCTCTATCCACTAGGCAGGAGCTCTAAGCAGTACAGCTCCTCTCTGGCCCAGCCTCTTGCCATCCTGGAATGTCCATTACAGGACTTTCTAGCTGAGTTCAGGTACATTATGACTTATTTTCAGCACTGCTACTTACCCACTCTTTTCCCACCGCACCTCAGCTCATACTTCATTCTCCTCAACTAACACATTCACTGTTTCTTTCTCTTATTTCTCCAACCCCCCCCCCTCCCCCACCACCACACACACCCTCCTTCCTGGAACTCCTTCCTCCTTCAAATCCAACATATAGCTCTTCCCCTCTTCAAAGCCCTTCTGAAATCACATCTCCTCCCAAGACAAGGACTCTGTTCAAGCTGAATAGGTTTTATCTACCCCCAGTGCTTAGTTCAGTGCCTGGCACAGAGTAAGTTCTTAAATATCATAAAAAGTAGGTATTCAATAAATCTGATGATGATTAATTAACCCAGTCTGGATCCAGGAAGGGACAGAAAATAACAGTTCTTGTGGGCAGGGACTGTGTCTACCAATTCTGTTGAATTGTACTCTCCAAAGCACTTAATACAGTGCTCTGCTCACAGTAAGCCCTCGATTTCAGACTCTGGGATGTCTCTGTTGCTGAATTGTACTTTCCAAGCACTTAATAGAGTGTTCTGCACACAGTAAGCACTCAATAAATATGAATGAATGAATTTGGTGTTACACATCCAGGAGCGGGGCCGGGGGGCAATGGGTAGAGTTGACAGTGAAGTTGTCCTCAGTGAGCCATCGACTCTGTGGCTTAGAGGGACTCATTGAGAAGAAACAGAATGTAAGGCAGCATTAAAGCTGCCGCCTGGCCAGTGATTCTCTGCTCAAAGCAGGCACAACTGTGCTTCAAAGGGAGAATAAAGGCAAGAGGTCAGTAGCCGTGGAGAGGGAAGTAAGAGAGTGGCTGCTTTCCCCAAAGAAACCTTGGAAAGGAGAGGCAAACTTCACCTCATTTAGTCTTTACCACTGTCAGATCTATAAGTTAAGTAAGGAGTCCAGAGAGAGGATGGTGTTTCACCTGAGGTTGAGAATAATTTTTGTTTCTGAGATTGCACTTCATGCTGCAATTTTTTTATTTTATTATTTTTTTTTTTACAAATGCCCCTTGGGCCTCTGCTCTTCCAGTCTGAACAGCAGTGATACAAAGACAATGTTAGGGACTAGAGTTTAGTTTCAGAAGATCTTGAAACTGCTCTACCTAACCATGAATTTATTGCAGCCATAATTACTCTCACTTAGGGATCTGTCTGAATTGAACCCCTGCTGGATCTGGGGTTCATAAGGCTAAATCTGCCACAGTGAAAACAGGTCAACATCTGTCTAGAAACCAGCGAAATAAAAGTATGTCATAGGCCGTAAATTTCTCCAGAATAGTAATTTCCAGAAAGACAATGCCAGTCACCCAGTTGGAATGTCAAATCATGGAGCCACCAAGTTTTTCTTTTTAAGTTTTTTTATATGTTAAGCACTTAGTATGTGCCATGCACTCTACTAAGCATTGGGGAAGATACAAGCTTGTCAGGTTGGACACAGTTCCTGTCCCACATGGGGCTCACAGTTGTAATTCCCATTTTACAGATGAGGTAACAAGCAGAGATAAGTTACGTGACTTGCCCAAGGTCACACAGCAGACAAGCGGAGAGTGTGGATTAGAACCCAGATCCTTCCAACTCCCAGGCCCGTACTCTATCCACTAAGCCATGCTGCTTCTCAATCACATAAACACACGTAAGTAGCACATAAACACATCATCCCTCCCTATGCCTAAGCCTAGCCCTGAACCCTAACCCTGGCACCTAATTCTAACCCAGGCCTTAAAGTTATTGAGGCAACAGTCATGATCTCCATTGGAAAGGGAGGAGCTAATGGAGACTGCTCCCCTCCTCTTGCTTTTCAAGGCTGGAACTACTCTTTACTACTTCTCTTTCCAGTCCCTTTCCTGTGACCTGCATCCAGATTCCTCTCTGCCTCAGGGGGAAGCCAGACTAGGTTTTTCAGCAGTTCCTTTGATATCTTCTGCACTCAACACAGCTGTTCCGCCTATATTTTTTCCAGGATAGTCTCCAAATCCTTCATCACTATTTTTTTAAAATAATGGTATTTGTTAATCGCTTACAATGCTAGTCTCTGTACTGAGCACTGGATAAATACAAGCTAACCAGGTAGGACACAGTTTGTGTCCCACATGGAGATCACGGTCTTAATCCCCATTTTACAGATGAGTGAACTGAGGCACAGAGAAGTGATTTGCCTAACATCATGCAGCAGACAAGTGGTGGAGCCGGGATTAGAACACAGGTCCTAAATTAGCTGTGGGCAAGTCATTGTCTACCAACTCTGTCAAGCCATACTCTCCCAAGCGCTTAGTACAGTGCTCTGTAAACAATAAGCACTCAAATACAAGGGAGGAATGTAGGCACAATAAATAATGGACTCAGGGTTTTATGTATGTTCTAGTGCTTTATTTTTCAAATCAACTCACCAAACATCCCTAAGAGAGAAGGCAACTCTATTAGTATTCCTGTTTCTCAAAAGGAGGGACCGTGACAGAGGAATTTAACTGACTTGACCAAAGTTATAAAACAACTCTGGAGCAAAAATCAGGACTGTCATTTAAACCTCCTGACACCCATGAAGATGTTCAATCCCTGGAGCCACCAGAAACTTGAAAGCCTTCAACATGGATCATACATTCTAATGGGTAAGAGAGGGAAAGTTAGGGATGTGAGAAGGAAAAAGTTGGGGGCTTTAGAAGACTGAAAAAAGGTCTTGTAAAAATTCAAAGGAGAAGCAGCATGGCCTAGTGGAAAGAGCATGGGCCTGGGAGTCAGAGAACCTGAGTTCTAATCCCAGTTCTGCCAATTGCTTGCTGTGTGACTTTGGGCAAATTGCTTAACTTCTCTGTGCCTCGGTCCCCTCTGCTGTAAAATGAGGATTAAATGCCTGTTCTACTTCCTACTAAGACTGTAAACCCCACATAAGGCAGGGATTGAGGCCAGCCTAATTAACTTGTACCTACCCAGCACTTAGAACAGTGTTTGACACATAGTGTTAGATACGATTTTTTTTTTAAAAAGAGAAATCTATCCAAGGTGGATTGTTAGGGATGTTACGTGATATATCCATAACAATTAGGATGGATGTCAAAAAAGGAACCATCCCATGGTGCTTATGTCAAACAGAAGCCTGAATTGAATGGACCATCAGTCTGACCCAGGGATGGTGCTGCTTGTCATGTGATTTTGCCTTAGTTTGGAATGAAAATAAATGCCATATAAGTAGGAATTACTAAAGACTAAACCAGCATACTCCCACTGTAATGAACACTGCTGAAAACTCTAAAAAATATTGTTAAAATTGAAATCATCACAGAATTCCTAACCTTCATAAGTTTAAACTAATTTCTGGCAAACTGTTAAGATTTAGGAATCCCCTAAAAAAACTCTTTTTTAAAATGCTGTTTGTTAGTGCTATGTTCCAGGCACTATACTAAGCATTGGGGTAGAGAAGCAGCATTGCTCAATGGATAGAGCACGGGCCTGGGACTCAGAAGGTCATGGGATCTAATCCCAGCTCTGCCACTTGCCTACTGGGTAAGTCACAACTTCTCTGTGCTTCAGTTACCTCATCTGTAAAAGGGGGGTTGAGATTGTGAGCCCCACATGGGACAGAACTGTGTCCAACTTGATTTGCTTGTATCCACCCCAGCACTTAGTACAGGGCCTGGCACATATAAAGCACTTAGCAAATACCATTATTATGATGCAATCTAATCAGGTTGGACACAGTGTATGTCCCACATGGGACTCACAGTCTTTATCCCCATTTTATAGGTGGGGTAACTGAGGTACAGAATAATGAAGTTCTTGGGTAACCTCTGCCCAAGGTTCACACAACAGACAAATGGCAGAGCTGGGATTAGAACTTAAGTCCCTTGGGTCCCAGGCCCTGGTTTTGCCCACTGGGCCATGCTGCTTCTCAGTGGCTTTGCTTATTTTGCCTCCATTCTCAGTAAAATTCCTAATGTGCTTGTGATGGCAGTCTGTGTGGAAGATCAAAGCCATTGAGATTTCTGGCCCTTCTCCTCCCCATCTTGCCTTGCAGGAATTTGAAGCCCTACCAGCTACAACCCTGGATCTTTCCTTGACAGAGGAAAGCTAAATTTAGTCCTCTTCAGTTCTAAAGGTCATATTAAGTTTACCCTAACCTTTGGCCCATCACCATTCATGATAATGAGCATTGGTTGTAATTAAGAGACCCTCCTTTGCTATCAATGCTAACATTAATTTCAACCAGGAACAAAGTATTGAATCTTTTCACATTTTAGTTCTCACAGTAAAACATAATAATGGATGGTCTTAGATCAAATATCAAGCTATGAGCTCACCAGATATAAGATCACAGTAGTTGATAGGCAAGAGTAATTACATTCATAAAGCCTGTTTGAATTCTTTCTTTGGAGTCCAAAGGGAATGGACATAATGCTTTAGGATACATTAAACATCTTTCATTTTTTGTTTGAACAAACCATTGAACAACTGAAAATGAGGTGACTTCATTTGTGACAGTATGAATATCTGGAGGACTAGAATTTACCAAACCAGCTGTGGTTATACCCTGGAGAGGAATTCTGAAAGGTCAAATTTCTGGAAGAAAAAAAAAAGAAGAGTCACATCCCTAAATATTTCTCATCCTGAGAAATCTGCTGCTGAGAGAGAAAACATCAGCCCCATTCTGACCAGGATCACTTCCACATTGACCCTTTCTGAAGGCATTGCTCATCATCCAAGTACCTTCCTCCTCCTCCTAAATACCTGAGGATCTGAGATCCATAAGGCGAGCACCTGAGCCTCTGTGTCCTTCCCCCTTATTCCCAAAGTCCTGTCCTCTGTAGTTAAACAGTCCTGCTGAGATCAAAGTAGTCAATAGGCCTAATAAGTAGCTCACATAGATTTGCTGCCAGCCAGCAAGCAGTAAAGCTCAAACTTAGATAAGTGCCTCTCAAAACCTACCGTTTCACCCTTGGGGCTGCCATCTGACTTTAGTTCCTCACCCGTTATTGCTAGTAAAACACAGGGTAATGCCCATGAAAACCAGTAACAACAACCCTCCTTCCTCCTTCTGGCCCTAAATGCTTTTGACTTTTGATGTCTCTTAGAACATCCAATCAACAAGCCCCACAGAACATCCAGTCGACATCCCCCTCAATTGCTTTGGGACCAACACACCTCCCCTTAAAGTTTCAGCTGTTCCCAGAGAAAGATAATCAGGGCATCATTGCTCCTACCATCATTTCCAACAGCTGAGAAGCAGCCTGGTGTAGTGGATGGGCCTGGGAGTCAGAGGACCTGTGTTCTCATTCCTTAATTAATTAATTAATTAATTATCTGAAATTTATTTGTTTGTATTAATGTCTGCCCCCCCTTTAGACTGTAAGCTCCGTGTGGGCAGGGAATGTGTCTGTTTATTGTTGTATTGTTCTTTTCCAAGCACTTAGTACAGTGCTCTGTACACAGTAAGCGCTCCATAAATACAATTGAATGAATGAAAATAAATGAATTCCAGCTCAGCCACCTGCCTGCTGTGTGACCTTGGCCAAATCACTTCACTTCTCTGTGCCTCAGTTTCCTCAGTGTAAAATGGGGATTCAATACCTGTTCTCCCTCCTACTTAGACTATGAGTCCCACCATGTGGGACAGGCACTGTGACCAACCTGATTATCTTGTATCTACACCAGTGCTTAGTACAGTCCTTGGCACATAGTGCTTAACAAATACCCATAATTATTATTATTATTATTATTGATTATTTCTTCCTCCCCACCCCTGAATAGGGGAAGAGGGCAATGGAGCATCTTCTAGAGTACTTGGATTTGCTCCTTTTTTCACCCTTCCCTCCATCCCACAGCACTTATGTCCATATCTGTAGTTTATTTATTAATATTAAAGTCTGGCTCCCCCTCTTGACTGTAAACTCAGTGTGGGCTGGGAACGTGTCTACCGACTCTGTCTCATTATACTCTCCCAAATGCTAGGAAAAGTGCTCCATATGCAGTAAGTGTGATTGATCGATTGCTTGATAGTGACTTCTTTCATCTTCTTAGGTTTAGACAAGGAAGTTCCTTGAGGCTTGGGTTGAGCCTGACAGACTACCAGGTAAGAAACAAGGCAGCCCACTCTTGGGGTTCAGAGATGGGACTTGAAGTCACTTCTTCAGCCCTTCACTATAGCGGTGGTATCAGCTAGAAGCAACATGGGGTAGTGGATAGTGCACGGGCCCAGGGGTCAGAAGGTCATGGGTTCTAATTCCGGCTCCACCACGTGTCTGCTGTGTGACCTTGGGTCACTTCACTTCTCTGGGCCTCAGTTATTTTCTCCCTAGAAAATGGGGATGAAGACTGTGAGCTCCACGCGACACAGGGACTGTGATCAACCTGATTTGCTTGTAACTACCCCAGCTCCTAGTACAGTGCCTGGAACATAGTAAGCATTTAATTTAACAATAATAATAATAATAAATCCAACCCAGATAAAGGGCTCCTGGACCTGATTGGCACAGGGATCTTCACCAAGCAGGGGATGGGCCACGGGATTGGAGTTCACCTTTCCTCACTTCCGCTTCTTGGCTTCACCCCAGGCAGCCCCTCTGCTCATCCTACCTCATTTTTTTTTTTTATGATATTTGTTAAGGGCTTACTATGTGCCAGACACTGCTCTAAGTGCCATGGTAGATACGAGGTTATCAGGTTGGACACAGTCCAAGTCCCACCTAGGGCTCATAGTCTTAATCTCCATTTTACAGATGGGGGAACTGAAGCACAGAGAAGAGAAGTGACTCACCCAAGGTCATGCAGCAGACAGGTGGCAGAGCCAGGATGAGAACTCAGGTCCTTCTCACTCCCAGGCCTGTGCTCTATGCACTAGGCCACACTACTTCACAACCCTCCACTGCACACGATAGAAGCAGATAGAACGCGTCATCCTGACGATAAGGTCCAGTCAAAAGAAGCAACCCAAATGGCCTTGAAATATCCCCAACCTTCTCTGAGACTGCTTCAGACTGACTTAGGACATGCTTAGGAAAAGGCAAGGGCTGAGGTCAAGATAGACTGAGTCGGTGGAGATGCAAGCTCATGAAACTCGCCGAGGCAGCAATGCTGATTCAAATGTGATGGAATTTTAAGGAAATTTTAAAACAACTTATTAAATAAACATCGAGAAAATGAAATCAGGTCCCTCTCGGCAAAAGGAGAAAAAAAAGAGGAGGAATGCCTGCTGATGCTTCTGGCACGGCTAGTGGCTGCTCCAGCAAAAAAATCAGCAGAATCGACAAGATCTTGAAATGGAGACAGGCTAAGAATAGATGATGTAGTACTCTTACTTCTTCCAAAGGAGATCAGCATTTAGCATCCGCTTCTACACGTTTTATAAAATATTTAGATAAAAGATGTAGGAAGTGGAATAATTTCTGCCCACATTTTTACACTGCCTGCCACACCACCTGTTTCACCAGATGCCTCCAACAGAGATGAGGCTCTCTCCAGTTGCCAGCCCTCAAACACCAAACTCTCTGACATGCCAGGAAGGAAGTCCAAACCACGAGTGTGGTGCGGCTATCTGGTTTGATGAAACCTCTTGGATGCTCTATCTATAAAGCACTATTCTTTCCCGATCATCCTAAAAAAAGAAATGTCTCTCAGTTCCACATCCATTTTATAGCCATACTATAGAAGCCCTAAATTAGAACAGAAAGCCTATTTTAACAGAGTCTCTGAACCAGGATGTTTCCAAGCCTTTTGGTGGTGGCAGATGAAGGCCTTATCTGGGAACAGCTCTATGAAGTCAAGCGCCCAGGGGACCTGTTTTTACCACTTGGAGTGTCTGGCACATAATAATTGTGGCATTTGTTTAGCGCTTACTATGTGTTGGGCATTGTATTAAGCGCTGGGGTGGATACAAGCAAATCAGGTTGGACACGGTCCCTGTGCCACATGGGCTCACAGTCTCAATTCCCATTTTACAGATGAGGGAACTGAGGCCCAGAGAAGTGAAGTGACTTGCCCAAGGCCACACAGCAGACAAGTGGTGGAGCTGGGATTAGAACCCAAGCCTTTCTGACTCCCAGGCTCATGCCCTATCCACTACGCCATGCTGTAAGCTCATAACAAATACCATTAAAAAAAAAATGATCTTACAGTCTAGAAGGGGGAGACAGACATTAATATAAAGAAATAAATTACGGATATGTATACAAGTGGAGGGGCCTAGGGAGGAGAGAATAAAGGTTGCAAATCCAAATGCAAGTGTGACACAGAAGTGGATGGGAGAAGAGGAGCAGCGTGACCTGGTGGATAAAGCATAGGCCAAGGAGTCAGAAGGACTTGGGTTTTAATCCCAGCTCTGCCACTTTTCTACTGTGTGACTTTCAATCAGTCAATCATATTTATTGAGCACTTACTGTGTGCAGGGCACAGTGCTAACTAAGCACTTGGGAGAGTACAAACAACAATGTAGTAGACATACATTCCCTGCCCACAATGACCGTACAGTCTGGAGGACAGCCCAAGTGACCTTGAGCAAGTCACTCAACTTCCCTGTGCCCTCAATTACCTCATCAGTAAAAGGGGATCAAGATCCTGAGCCCCACATGACACATGGACTGCATCCAAATTGATTACCTTGTATCTAGCCCAGCACTTAGGACAGTGCCTGGCACATACTAAATGCTTAATAAATACCATTTAAAAAAAAAGAAAATGAGGTCCTACTTGGTTTAAGTTGGTTCTTCAAGTTGGTTCTGGGTGAAGCCTCTGTATCCATGCCCTTCTTGCGAGAGAGGAAGCCCAGAGCTTGAGGGCTTCTGAATAGCTGAGGTTTTGTTTGTCTGTTTGTTTGCTTGCTTTTTGAGTTCCATTAACGCTATAGGAAATAAAAGATAATCAGGTTGGGCAAAGACCCTGTCCCACATGGGGCTCACAGTCTAAGTAGGAGGGAGTAGGATTTAATCCCCATTTTACAGATGAGGCAAATGAGGCACAGAGAAGTTAAGTGGCTGGCCCAAGGTCACACAGCAGACCCATGGCCGAGCTAGGAAGCAGTGTGATCTAGTAGAGAGAGCATGGGCCTGGGAGTCAGAGGGCCTGGGTTCTAATCCTGACTCCACCACTTGCCTGCTGTGTGACTTTGGGTGAGTCACTTAACTTCTCTGGACCTTATTTTCCTCAACTGTAAAATGGGGATGAAATACCAGTTTTCCCTCCTATGTAAAATGTGAGCCTTGTGTGGAACTGTGGGGCAGGGACTGTGTCCAGCCTGATTCACTTGTATCTATCCCTGTGCTTAGAACAGTGCTTGACACATGGTAAGTGTGTAACAAATATAATAAAAATAATCAAAAAACCCAGATCCTCTGACTCCTAGACCTGTGCTCTTTCTACTAGACCATGCTGCTTCCATCTTTGATGGTATGGACCTTCAATCTCTTACTAGGCCCTTCTCAGCTCCCCATTAATGAAGGTTCCAGGCTTCCATTCTTCTTTGGTTTTTTCAGGAAAAAAAACCCATAGTACATGGATGTAAATATTTACACCTTTTTTCCCCCTCCTTACATTATCCGCTCCAACTCTCACTCCCATCCGTTCTGAAATGAATCTAGTATCAAATGACAAGAGATTACTGCTGTCAGTGGATATAAGGCCAATGACGTAAAGAAAGAACCGCTAATGAGTCAAGACATTTTCTCGTTACCATATGTTCATTTTTTAACGGGATTCCAGTGTTCATTACAGTTCAGACTTTTCAGTGCTAGCTGAAAGGGCACATCATTCACTGAAAGCAAAGAACATGCCTAATTACAGGCAAAGACAATTTCAGGATTGATTATGGTATTCCAATTCCAGCTGGATAGAAGTACTTTCCCACAGTTCTGCCCTGATCTTGATTGGAGTTTATTTTCTCCGGAATTGTATTGTCTGACATCAGATGACATCATTCCCCGGGACTCCAATGGGCTCGATGCCCTGTCGGATGCTCTGTAAGTATAGGATTTTGAGTTGGTTTCAGCCAGCCGCACTATCACCGATCGTGCGGAAACACCAACTCAGTCGAGACCTTACCACTTTGGTCACAAGCCTATTCTCCTCCTTAAATGGACCCTTAGAGGGATTATCTGAGGCCCAGAGTCACTGCACGTGGGTTTAGGAAGAAGTTATTCCTCCCCTCTCGGTAACAATAATCATCATTTATGCTAAGCACTGGGGAAGATACAGTTCCTGTCCCGCATGGTGCTCAGAGTCTAATGGGGAATTGCAGCGAGTATTTAATCCTCATTTCCCTGATGAGGAAACTAAGGTGCCGAGAAGTGAAGTGAATGGCGCAGCTGGGATTTGAACCCAAGTCTCCTGACTCCCAGTCCTGTGTTCTTTCTTCTAGACAACCCTTCTTCTGCCCATCATCATCACCATCACCATCCTCATCAGTAATATTTATTAAATGCTTACTCAACATCATCATCAATGGTATTTATTGAGCGTTTATACTCTGTGCAGAGCACTGTACTCTGCACTTGGGAGAGGACAATACAACAGAGTTGGGAGACATATTCCTCACCCACAGTGAGCTTAAAGTCTAGAAGGGGAGACAGTCTAGAGGGATAGAAATGCTTATAGGTCAATTGTCTTCACCTCCACAAGGAGAAGGATCTAGATGACCCGTAAATCACATTATCAAACACAATGCCTGGGCTTTTCATTTCATGCAAGTAGCATTAGAAAGTTGAATTTTAAGACTTGCATAAGCCCTTCAAGTTGAGTGAAATAAAAAATTGTTTTCCTGCCTGGGCATTGTTTGCAAGAGTTTTAAACGATTATCATGTCAAACTTCCACAGATTTCAAATTAGAGTTCTCAAAAATTAAATGAAATATACTTTTGTAAAATGAAATATCAGGGTATGCTTGCCACTTGAAGAAATGTCTTTCTATTTCCTGGAAAAGGTCCGCAGACCCTCTTTTGGATTGGCTGCATCATCATCATCATTATCAGTATTTAGCCTTTACTTTGTGCAGTGCACTGCGCAGGGTACTTTGGATCATTACCAGACATGAGAAAATGTTTCTGCCCTTTGGACACTTTTAGTTTAATGGTGGGGGTGGAAGGAGATGATAGGGCAGGGCAGGCAAATAAATGCAGATATTCATTCACTCTGATATTTCTTGCACATTGTGTGCAAAACACTGTACTAAGTGCTTATAGTACAGATAGGCGTATAATCTCAAAGGGTACCACTTGCCATAAGGTTTCTGATACACGTTCCTGGCATTCATCCAGCCAAATCAAGGTAGAAACGATCCCACCACGCAAGGCAGAATATTGAGGGCGAAGGCAGAAGCAATGTGAAGTCCAAAGATAGCTCTTCTCTGCTCTTTGATGCTGAGCTACGTAGCCAGTATTCCAGTATATATGCAGCTGGAGTGGGAGCCAGAAACCTATGATTAAAGGGAGCGAGGTTTTTTCTCTTGGAAGTGGACTTCTGTCATGTGCGTATCTTGAGAATGCTAACCAGGACAGACAGCAAGAGGCCCAGCTTTAGTAATTTGAGATAAAATGGTGGAAGGGGCAGCACGCTGAGACTAACACAACAATTGAACATCAAAGCCTCAGTGCCAATCTTGGGAGAACGGGGCCTTCTGGAGAGATGGACAAGTTTTGCATGATGGGTGGTCCATGTGCGAATTGCCTTTATTTCAATTACCTCCTATACCCTCTGCAGGCAAAATGCTGCCCAGTGAGAACACAGTTAAGTAAAAAGAACTGCTTGGGTCTATTTTACCCAGGTGACCGTCAATCCAAGACCCTCACCCTGTCATTTACCAATTTAGGGGAAAAGAAAAGCCATTTTCAGTCAGGGTACTGTGAAAAATTATAGAATGGATGTGAGGGGTTTGGAGCCAAAAGGCAAGGAATTCAATAGGGAAATTACGAGACCATACCCTTAGGGACAACCAACTCAATTGCAGGACTGCAAAAGACTGGCTAGGCACAAAAACAGCAGGAGTAAACTCTAGGGATTATTGTCAGCCACAGACTAAATGTGAGTCAGCAATATGCGGCTGTTAATAAAAAAGCTAACATGATATTGGGCTGTATCAAAATGAAAAGTGGAAGGGGCAGGGGAAGAGAAGGGAAGGAAAGAAGATGGGAGGAGAGAAAGGAGGGACTGAAAGGGAGGCAGAAAGGGAAAGGGTAGGAAAGAGAGGGAAGGAAGAAAAAAGGGAAAGAGGGAAGAGAGACACTCAGAAAGGAGAAGGGAAAGTGGGACAGGGAGGAAGAGACAGAGAGATGGAGGGAGGGTGCAATATTCACTGAAAGAAAAGAACATGTCTACAGGTAAAAACAATTTCAAGATTGATTATGGTATTCCAAATGAATAAAAATACTGTACCATAGTTTTGCTCTGGTTTTGATTTGACTATTTTTCCAGAACTGTATTGCGGCTGCCATCAAGGCTCTGGTCAGAATGGCATTTTAGGAAGGATGGGAATGGAGGAAAAAGATGGTGTGGGTGATCCAGCAGGGATTGTCTCTATTGCTGAATTGTACTTTCCAAGTGCTTAGTACAGTGCTCTGTACATAGTAAGCTCTCAAGAAATACAACTGAATGAATGGATCCAGGGTTGTGAGTTGGTAGTGTGAGATTGACTGGAGGACGGGGAACAAGGGAGGTTTTTTTGTTTTGTTTTTTAAATGGCATCTGTTAGGTGCTCACTAAGTGCCAGACACTCTACTAAACGCTGGGGTACATACAAAATAATAGGGTTGGACACAGTTCCTCTCCCACAAAGACCTCACAGTCTTAATCCCCATTTTACAGGTGGGAAGTCCAGGAAAGACATGATAGCGTGGTAGTTCAGAGTTGCTGAAGAAGTGGTAATAAGAATACTAATAGTATTACATACCTACTGGGGGCCAAGAAATGTACTAAACACTGGGAGAAAAAACCTTGGGCAAGTTACTTAACTTCCCTGTGCCTTAGTTACTTCACCTGTAAAATGGGGATTAAGACTGTGAGGTCTTTGTGGGATAGGGACTGTGTCCAACCCTATTATTTTGTATGTACCCCAGCGTTTAGTAGAGTGTCTGGCACATAGTGAGCACCTAACAAATAACATTAAAAAATGGGAAATAATTAGATAGACCCCTGGCCCACCAGGGATCACAATCTAAGAATAATTCAGGGGGAGGGGTTGGTTTACAGACCCATAAGGAAGGATAATGATGATAGAAGCACAAAAGCAACACAAACAACTTGAGACAAAGAAACAGGTCCGGTGGCCAGGTCAACCAGAGTCCAGTCACAACAAAAGCCATTGAGCTATTAAAGTAATTGAGCACTTACTGTGTGCAGAGCACTGTACTAAGTGCTTGGGGGAGTACCATCTAACAATCTAAGAATATAACAAACACATCCCCTGTTCACAACGAGAAGCAGTGTGGCCTAGTGGACAGAGCATGAACCTGGGAGTCAGAGGATCTGGGTTCTGATCCCGGCTCCACCACTTGTCTGCTGTGACCTTGGGCGAGTCACTTCACTTCTCTCTGCTTCAGCAACCTCATCTGTAAAAGGGGGTTAAGACTGTGAGCCCCATGTGGGACACGGGCTGTGTCCAACCTGATTACCTTGTATCTACCCCGTTGCTTTGTACAGTGCCTGGTACCTAGAAAACACTTAACAAATACCATTAGAAAAAAAAAAGTGGAGAATGCCCACAGTGGAGCAGGGGTTCCACTATTCCATCTCCAGAGCGGAAAGGAGTGGGAGGGGAGTGCAGGTGATAATAATAACACCCTGGATCCGAGTGATTTATGGCAGTAGCAAGAGAGAAGAAAGATGAGTGGCCTAGGGAATGTGAGGCACAGAGGGAGACCAAGGATGTGATATGCAGAAGAGGACATGGGAAGGTGCAGCGCGAGGGGGTCAAACAGTAAGTGGCTCAGCTGGAATCAGCAGGCTATGTGGTCTACAATGAGTCAGTATGTTTCCTCGGGGCTTATTCATTCATTCGATCCTATTTATTGAGAGCTTACTCTGCGCAGAGCACTGTGCAAAGCGCTTGGGAGAATACAATGTAAACAAGAAACAGACACATTCCCTGCCCACAATGATCTTACAGTCTATCTTACAGGGCTTAAGGATGCAACTCATGGGAGAATCAGGATGGAAAGGGTGAAGTAGGGGCAGGGAGAGGGTGCTTAGATGAAGGACAGTGTGTTAGAACAGGTCCCACACCATCACTCACCACCCAGCTAGACAGCCAGAATCCTCGCTGTATGGGGAGAGTCTATGCTTCTCCCTCCACATACAGCATCCCTTCCCTACCCTGATGCAGCACTGCAGTAAATCATTTATATAATGCATTTTTATAAAGACAGAAAATGTGGCTCTTGTAACTGATAACACACTATCTTCATTTTATGACTTAGAAGCACACTCACTTTTTCATAAAGGATTCTAGGTCGGGAAGGTTCATAGTATCAATAAATTTTATGATGAAAATTACCACTAGAGGATGCTCAAAATACTGTGTATTTTTATGAGATTACATGTGCAGAATAATGTTTCCCATCCAGTTTCCTCAAAAAGTCCCTGAGCCTAGAAGAGCCCGGAATCAATACCAGCTGCTCCAGGTTTATGTGCAAACCTGATTCTAGTGAATTCTATGCGGCTCAGTTGGGCTACAAATATTTTGCACTTCTCCTCTTATGGATAGACCAGAAATGGGCCAGGGAGTTGCGGCTTTCAGAGGCAAATTATAAAATGAAAGCGAGCAAGTGAACAAGAGCAGCTGCAACACTGCACAATAGCCCCAGCTGCTTAAGAAGTCAGAGGTCACGGAACACTCAAAAGCTATGGCATCCTCCTCTTCAATTAGAACATGGGAAATGTTCTTTTTAGGGAGCTGCTGGGAGTTTTTATCTCTCTTCTAAGAATAGTGACTTCCCATTGGGGTTGACAGTCATGGAGCTAAGATGCTCACACTTGCACTTGGCCCCCCTGCCTTTCCAGAGTTAAGGCCCATTTTGTGAGACAACCGATCTGTTCTAAAATGCGGGCTCGCAAAACAGATTTCACTCATTTTTTTTCACCAGAAGTTCTCAAGTGTGAACACAGATTATGGCTTAGCTTTCCTGGGATGTGACTTCCATACCAATGGGGAGAATTGCCCATCTAGTCATGACCCATGAGAACGGACTGAGCTAATGTGCTTCCAGGGAGAAAATGAGAGTCCTTGTCACCTAGTGAAAATACTAATTGGGGTAGTTCTTAAGTACTCACTGCATGCCAAGCACTGCATTAAGTGCTGGGGTAGATACAAACTAATCAAATGGGATGTACTCCCTGTCCCACATGGGGCTCACAGTCAAGTTTCTCTTAGGAGAAGCAGCATGGCTTAGTGGATAGAGTTCGGGCCTGGGAGTCAGAAGGACCTGAGTTCTAATCCAGGCTCCTCCACGTGTCTGCTGTGTGACCTTGGCAAGTCACTTCACTTCTCTGGGCCTCAGCTACCTCATCTGTAAAATGGGGATTAAGAATGTGAGCCCTATGTGTAACAGGGATTATGTCCAACCTGATTAACTTGTATCCACCCCAGCGCTTAGAGCAGTGCTTGGCACATAGTAAGTGCTTAACAAGTACCATAATTATTATTATTACTATCACAGTTCCTTCTAGGAGAACCATGAGCAGGTACCTTTAGCCTGAATTTGGAGAAAGGCTGGATTTTCAAGACATCTTTCATTATATCTCCTTCCCTGGAGGTCTTAGAGACTAGTGTATCTGGGGGATATTTACAGCTTTAGAACTGAAGAGACAGCTAAAGCCTGAAGTCATAAGACTGAGACCAGGCAACATCTTAAAGGAGGTAAAGAGGAGCAGACTAAATGGAAAATTGGAAACTCTCATCCATTAAGGTTTCTATTAAGTAAATTGATATTAAGTTGGCCTCGTGGTAATGAAGGAAATTTAAATTAACAAAGCATATCTGGAAACCAATTACAACACAGAATTTGTCATCAAATAAATGATTAGCTATAGAAAATGGGAGAAGTTTCTTATGCCAAAAAGGTGGAAGGGATGCAATTATAAAAGGAGCAATTTACCCTGAAATTAATATTAACCAACGAAGAGGAAATGATAGGATACAAAAATAGGAGGAAAATTCCAAGCTAGCAATCAGTAATTGCATCAAAATTTGGGATGCAAAGAAATGAGAACCCACATTAAGACATTCTCATATAATAATTTTTATTGAAAAGACAATAGAAGGCAGTGATTAATTGACCAAAATATCCTCTGGAAAAGGAAGAAGATGAATGAGAGGGTATTAAATACTTAACACCAAAATCATAAAGGCTAGAGGGACGTAGAATCTGGCAGAATAGAATGCAGGAATAGGTAGAACCCTAGTGCATTAAACCACAGGCAGTCTCGCTTTCCTTGGGAAAATGACTCAAAATCAATCAGCTCTCCCTCTCCTTGTGTGGGCCTCTCCTCAATCACTTCTGCTCACACAGGTCAACCTTAACCAAATCTGACAGTGAGACAGTGAACCAACACTAAGGAGAACCAGTTCCATAGACCTGTTAAACCCTCCCCCCTGCAAAAAGACAACTATTTGAATCTCATTTGCATGCATCTGCATATTGTGTTAATAATAATAATAAGAAGAATAATTGTGGTGCTTGTTAAGTGCTTACTAAGTTCCAAGTACTGTGGTAGATACAAGATAGTCAGGTCCCACATAGGGCTCACAGTCCAAGTAGGAAGCGAGAACAGGTATTGAAGCACAAAGAAGTCAACTGACTTGCCCAAGATTACCCAACAGGTCTGTGGCAGAGGAGGGATTAGAACTCAGGTCCTCTGACTGCCAGGCCAACTATCTTTCCACTAGGCTACCTTAACCAAATCTGACAATAAGACAGTGAGCCAGGGCTAAGAAGAACCAGTTGGGTAGAACCATTAAAAAAACAAACAAAAAAATGGCAACTATTCAAATCTCATTTGCAAATATCTGCATTTTGGGTTCCAGAATGCCTCACTTCAAGTAAGAAAATAAAGTCAAATAAAATAATTGATGTCACCTGTGCTAGTTATATTCAAACTTACTATTAAGGGCATAATATACATTAAACATATGGCAAATTTTAAAACCAATCAGTGTAATTGCATTCTAAGTGGGAGCATCAAGAACATAGCTGAATATTGCTGCTGATCAGCCTTTAATGCTGCCAGACACTGCAGTGGCCAGGTTTACCTACTTCTGAAGAATCGAGGCCTGGTTTGTCCTGACTACAATAGCTCCTGGTTAGATCCAATGACTTCAGAACAAATGAGACAAAGGTCAGAGACTGTGAGACAAAAGGGGGATCTCAACTCACCAATGGGATTACCAGAGTGGTCACCTTTTATACAATCAGCAAAAGGACCCAGGGAATGTTGTTGATCTTCAGAGAGGGGAATAAGTCAGTATTTTGTTTTGTTTAACCAAATTACACATTTATCTGATTTAGACATTTATAAGCAAACTTGAAACCAGATCTGTTCTTCTGCAGTGGAATCCCTGCATCTTCCTCTTCACATTCTGATGAGGTCCTCTAGAAGTTTTCCTCTCTTAAAGGTACACTACCCCAACTGGTAATGCAGAGGTATGTATTATAAAGCTTCGGAGAAGGAATGCCATCCTAGTTAGTCCAATAGTCCATCCAATCAAATATTCTTTCTCCAACAATGACAATAAAGGATAACAGAGAAGCAGCGTGGCCTAGTGGAAAGAGCACAGGCCTGGGAGTCAGAGGTCCTGGGTTCTAATCCTGGCTCCACCACATGTGCTGTGTGAGTTTGGGCAAGCCACTTCACTTCTCTGTGCCTCAGTTTCCTCATTTGTAGAGTGGGGATTAATACTTTGATCCCCATGTGGGACATGGACTGTGTCCAACCTGGTTAGGTATAGTCACTCAATCATATTGAATGCTTACTGTACTAAACACTTGGGAGAGTAGAATATATCAATATACAGACACACTCCCTGCCCACAACAAGCTTACACTCTAGAGGGGGAGACAGGCATTATTATATAAATGACAGATATGTACATAAATGCTGTAGAGCTGGGAGGGGGGTGATGAATGAAGAGAGCAAGTCTGGGAAACATAGAAGGGAAAGGGAGAAGAGGAAAGGAGGGCTCAGTCAGGGAAAGCCTCTTGGAGATGTGCCTTCAGTATGGCTTCGAAGGGGGAGAAAGGATTTTTCTGTTAGCTCTATTTCAGTGCTTAGTACAGTACCTGGCACATAGCAAGCACTTTTAAAAGTGCTTAATATTATTATTATTAATAGTGATACCACCACCACCTCCATTCTCCAAATCCTCGAAGGACAGAACTTTGCAGGCACTTCCAAATCCTCTCTCTCTCTCTTTTACCCCTTCCATCTAGTCTGACAAAGTCTAGGCAATCTTTCTTCCATGTTATATCTCAGATTCCCTTCTTCCTCTCCATTCCCACAGCAACAGCTTTGGATTACTGCCACAACCTCCCTGTCAGTTTCCTGGCCCACTGCCCACTATACCCAGCAACAAGGACAATTTATTTCTAGGGTCATTTGACCAATTCAATCCTCTCCTCAAAACCTCTCAGCAGCTTCCATTTGCCCTGGAAATCAAATGAAAACTCCTAGTCATGGGCCTAAAGAGCCTCTACTCCTTTTTAGTCCTCACCCTGACTTCCCTTAGATCTTGCTATTCCATGGCTCTCTCCTGCCACCTCCTCCTCCCTTCTCCACTTCTTTCTTCTCTCTCTTTTTTTTAATGGTATTTAAGTGCTTACTAAGTGCCACGCACTGTACTAAGTGCTGAGGTACATCCAAGCTAATCAGGTTGGGCACAGTCATGGCCCACAAGGGACTCACAGTTTTAATCCCCATTTTACAGATGAGGTAACTGAAGCTCAGAGAAGTGAAGTGACTTGCCCAAGGTTACACAGCAGACGGTGAGACTCTACTCCGGTGAGACCAGTGGCATGACAGCAGTAGCAGAGTGGAATTTCAGTTCTTCAAATCCTTCCCAAACCCCTCTTTCCCCCAGCCCTCTCAATTATTTTGAAAAGACATATCAGCCACCAGGATGCCAGGAGATTCTTGGTTTTTTGTGTCCCAAGTATTTCTCCTTGGACAAATTAAATGCTGGTTTAACTTTGCCTTTTTTTAACTCTCCACAGTCCTAGTACCCACTGGAACAGCCACAGGATATTTTTGTGGCAAGGGAAGAAGAAGTAGTAGCAGTACTTATGAAGTGTTTACTATGTGCTGAGCACCAGGGAAATAAATATGCATGAGAATTAGACATGGTCCCTGGCCCTCAAGGGGCTCACAGTCTCCATTAAAAATCAGGAAAGGGGAGAGGCAATAGAGATAGAAAGAAAAATCCCTAAGAACACAAAAACAACATAAAATACGAGGGTGGGATAAATACAAAAATAAAATTAAATTAAACAAAGGAAAAGGGAAATGTGGCTAGAAGAGCAGAGTTTTCAGGCCCCTCACAGCTAATAATCCAACAGTCACAGCCTCGGTCAAAAGTAAATGGCTTCCCAAGGTAATACATTTTGTGGAGGTAGCATGGAGTCCCTGCTTCTGTCCTTCCTGCCAGGCTAGGTCAAAGCAGATCAACATAGCAGTCTCCAGATGACAGAGTGGAGAGGAAGAAATCATTCTGTCCAGAGCAGGAGTGGAGAGAGTCTACAAAGCATAGCATAAAGCCCTCCCTTGTAAGCTAACCTGTCTGGTCCCAAGACACCCTCCCCTTTTCTTCAGGAGATGGATCACCTCTCACCTCAAAAAATCATCCCTAAAGATCACACTGTTGTTAAAGAATCTGAAGTGATCTCTTCAACAACAATCACACAGCCAGGCATTCATTTTTATTTATTTTTAATTTTTGGTATTCGTTCAGCACTTACTATGTGGTAGGCACTGTTCTAAGCGCTGGGGGAGATAAAAGCTAATCAGGTTGGACACAGTTCATATCCCAAATGGAGCTCACAGTCTTAATATTCATTTTACAGGTGAGGCGACTGAGGCCCAGAGAAGTGAAGGACTTGCTCAAAGTCATGGTGCAGACAAGTGGCAGAGCCGGGATTAGAATCCAGATCTTCTGACTCCCAGGCTCATGCTGCTTCATCTCTGGAGAAACAGGGACAAGGACAAAATAAAACACACACAATGAAAAGGAAATCATTCCAAAATAAAATATAAAAGAGGAATCAATAATGTGAGCTGCAACATTCGACCAAATCCAGAAATGAGTTGAATGCTATTGCAGCCAATCAATGTAAAGAAAGAAGATTATGCTGTTGAAATGCTATGGTCTACAGTAAACTCTTCACAGCTCTCTTTTCCTTCCAACCAGTGAATAATTTGGTTCTCTTTTCTCACTGGTTGGAAGGGAGAGAGGACGCTCAAGAGTCTACTATAGCTCTTACTACAGTGACATGCACCTGCATTTTTTGATATTTTTCAAAATATTTTCTTGGTGAACAAGTACAAATTATAGATGTAACAGATGTTCTTATTGAAGAGTGAACAAGAGTCTTACTGACTCATTGCTTCTGTCACACTTCAGCAAAAATATCCCCAAAGTTTCACATTAATACTCAACAACAAAAAAGATTTCACTGCTCAACAAGAAAAAATAGTTTCTCTGGGCTTTAGCTGGATTGCTCTTCCTTTTTAGCTTCATTTTAACATTCTTTTCCAAATCAACTCCTGTAACAGGGGATCAATACAACTGACTGTCTTTATTTGACAGATCCTGAGTCCATTCTTCCATGCTTTGCACCTGAAAGCTGGAAGGAGCCATCAGAAGCTCGTTGTGGGCTGGGAATGTGTCTGTTTACTGTTATGTTGTACTCTAGTAACAATAATAATAGTAATGATGGTATTTGTTAAGCACTTACTATGTGCCAAGCCCTTACCAAGCACTTAACAGTGTTCTGCACACAATAAGCACTCAATAAATACAAATGAATGAATGAATGAAAAGGTCTGGTGTCATTATTTCTGAGGGGTTAGTAACTGGGACCTTTTTCTTCAGTAACATCTTTCAACCTTCTCAATCAATCAATTGTATTTATTGATCACTTACTATGTGCAGAGCATTGTACTAAGTTCTTGGGCAAGTACGATATAACAATATAAGAGTGCCCTCAATGAGCTTAGAATCTCGTGGGCCTATCCCACTCAGTGCTGTCCCAGCAAGAGACCATTTCTAACTGGGGTTGCGTTGTGGGCAGGTAATGTGTCCATTACATTGTTATACCGTGTACTCTCCCAAGTGCTTAGTACAGTGTTCTGCACCCAGTAAGTGCTCAATAAATGTGATTGACTGATTGATTGAATGGGTATCCCTTTTGTATGGCAGACCTACATGTGTAGTTGTCCTTCACATTTGAAGACACCACTGACAGGGAAACTCACCCATTGGAGGTTATATGTGGCTGAAAAGATATCCAGATATACGCCTTTGGTAAAGTCTTTGTTTCCCTGTGCTTTGATTCTGGAGTTATCCAGTGTTCTGGTTGCTGCTTACCGGTGAGGCAGGCTGGGTTGCTGCTGGGTTGGGGTGAGGCAGGCAATTTTTAGGAGCAGCTTTTCTGGTCCCCTTCCCCATTTGGGGTGAGCAATGTCTTCGTTCCAAGCAGGTGCCAAGCAGCCTCCCTGCCCCTTCAGCACCCAGTGTCCCTGAATACACTCAAAGATGCACAAAAAGCAGTGTGGTCTAGTGGATAGAGCCTGGACCTGGGAGTCAGAAGGACCTGGGTTCTAATCCCAGCTCTGTCACTTGTCTGTTGGGTGACCTTGGGTAAGTCACTTCACTTCTCTGGTCCTCAGTCACTTCATCTGGAAAATGGGGATTAAGACTGTGAGCCCCATGTGGGATGGGGGCTGTATCCAACCTGATATAATTCTGTATTTTATCCCATCACTTAGTACAATGCCTGGCACACAGTGAGTGCCTAACAAATATCAATTAAAAAATGCAGCAGGTCCTGCTGGGCCCTAATTGGCAATAATAATTATTATTATTGTGGTATTTACTAAGCGCTTACTATCTGCCCAGCACTGTATTAAGCACTGGAGTATATACAAGATCATCAGGTCCCACATGGGGCTTCACAGTCTAAGTAGGAGTGAGAACAGTTATTGCATCCCCCTGTTGCAGATGAGAAAACTGAGGCCCAAAATAGTTGTGACTTGCCCAATGTCATACAGACAAGTGGCTGAGGTAGGATTAGAACCCAGGTCCAATAACTCTCAGGCCATGCACTTTCCACTAGGCCACGCTACTTCACTCTCCTATACAAAAATGGAGTATATAGGTATAGAATGTGGGCATAGAGCCTGCATTTTAAGAAACTGTTGAACGACAATGAAAAGGAGCTGTAGGAAATAGGAGAACCAGGTTACTACCATGTAGGCAAAACAAAATTGTTTCAAAGAGGAAGAGTTGGTCCACAGTGAGAGATCAGAGAGCATTAGGAGAGGGTAGAGCCAGCCCATTGGTTATAAGATGGTGATTGATGACCTTGGAGAGAGCAGTTTTGGAGGAGTGAAGGGATTGAAAGCCTGACTGAAGCAGGTCAAGAAGAGAGTTGGTAGAAAAGAAATGAAAGCAGAAGGTGTGTACCAGCCTGTCCAGGAGCTTGAACTGGAGTGGGAACAGGGAGATGGGGAGCTAGGTTTTGGCAGGGGGAGGGACTATGGGACCGAGAAAGAGTTTTTTCGCATTTTAAAAACTTGGGCATGTTTGAAAATAGAAGGGAAGGAGCCAGCAAAGAGTGCAAGGTTGGAGGCAGAAGTGAGGGATGAGAAAAAATCAGTGGTATTTATTGAGTGCTTACTACATGCAGAGCATTGTTCGAAGCACTTTGGAGAAGTGATGTGGTGTAGTGGATAGAGCACGGGCCTGGGAATCAGAAGGACCTGGGTTCTAATCCTGGCTCTACCACGTGCCTGCTATGTGACCTTGGGCAAGTCACTTAACTTCTCTGGACCTCAGTCACCTCATCTGTAAAATGAGAATTAAGCGTGTGAACCCCATGTGGGACAGGAACCATATCCAACCCGATTATTTTGTATCTACCTCACAGTTTAGAACTGTGCCTGGCACATAGTAAGCACTTAACAAATAACACAATTATTATTATTATTATTAATTGTTAATAATAATAGTAATAATAAGCAATTGGCAGAACCAGGATTAGAACCCAGAACCTCTGGCTCCGAGGCCTGTACTCTTTCCACTAGGCCACTGCTTCTCCATGGACAATTTCCCAGTCTGGCAAAATGAAGTATCTTCTAAAGAAACTGTGCTTCATAATCTCCACTTGCATTTTGCTGAAAAAGGCAAATTTGGGGACTTAACTTTTGAAACAAATAAACCAAATCACTTACTTTGCAATTAGTGGGGTATGGGAGGGGTTTTATTTTTTAAGGAAGTGCATGGTCATTAAAATTATTGAACAATAAATCTAGTTAGGAGATCAAAAATGCTGTTAATTAGTTTGGCATTTCAGGAAATGCAGTTCTAATATCTATAGCTCTGCTAGGTAAACAACTTTTTAAACTCTTCTAACAGTATGATACAAGTTGGTGGGGGGTTTTTATCATATAGGTGAGAATACAAATTGGTTTTTTTTGTGTGTCCCATGTTAGATTTTTTTTAATGACACTGGCATCAAATTTCTTTCTCTTTTAAACTAAAGAAAAATGCACCTTAATTTTGAGATCAAGAGATATTGT